>NC_050588.1:33737500-34337500 GCF_013368585.1 Megalops cyprinoides | reverse complement strand
ATATTTGTCCCCCGAGGGAGACGGCCATGGATGAGCCCCAGACTCCTGCTCCTTCTCTGCTGAGGCAGCCTGGGGCTCTACCGGCTCGTGTCAGAGAGAGAAACACCAACACAAACACAAACAACACAGCAAGGGACAGGAACAAATGGCCACAGTGGATATATAATGTTACATTTAATCACGCAATACAATGGGAATAACAGCCCCTTTTATTCGATACCTACATGTTTATGTATCCATATACAACCCGTGAATTCTTTTCCCCCCGCTTGTTTTTTTTGGAGCTTCTTTTTGACCTATGCTCTGTTTACAAACCTTCTGCTTGTCACAAGGACGCTGACACAAAGCTGCTCTTAGTGCCTGTTAGAGACCATTCAGGCTGTATTCCCAGGGGCAGATCATTTTTCAGTGGCATCCATGGGGTTGGACAAATATAACTGCACATGGTAGGGAGAAAGACAGACGGTCTCCATAACATACTCAAACGCCTATTCATATATGAGGGTATTGATATAAACGGATGTTATTATGAAGCCTTTGTTAGATAACTGTAATTGAAAAATGTAAAATTAGCAAATTTTTGAATTTAAAAATCTTTCCAATAGCTCGCTGTCAGCGTGGCGGGAATGTGAAGTTTAAGCAGGGGGGTTCTCGCGCGCTGTCTGGTCGCGGACGGGCGTGGGGAGTGATCCGGCCGCCACTTTGCCGCGTGGGAGAGCGGAGGGACAGTGATCAGCGCTGATGCGGAGCACGGCGTTGGGGCTGACAGAACCCCTCATAGGCCCAGTCAGTTAACAGCAGGGCTGTGTCACCTCTGTCACCAGACCTGTGCCTGTCTCCGCGCCACGCCCCGTGGGCCGTGACGGGTCCTGAAGCCTCAGCGCTCCGCTCTGAGTCTTACTCAGCCTGTCAATGAAAAGTCCAGCATTGCCTCTGCCCAGCACCCTCCCTTTGATCTGGATCAGAGGGGTAATAACTCTCAGCAGCAGTAGTTTCCCCCCACATTAAGAACACAATGCGGAGTCAGGACCTCATGCATCTGTCAGCTGTAATAATGTAACGTGCTTTAAAGGAACCCTCCCCTCCTCAGAAGCTTTTTAGTCCTAAAATAAGAATGCAGTCAGTTTATTCTTAAAGGTTTTCTTAAGAAAAAGAATATTATATGAGCCCCATTCACCTTCAATGCAAGATCTTATCAAGTGTCTTGTAGTTTTAACAAAATAAGAACAATTTTTAGCACATCTTTTGATACTGCATAGCTTCCTGCACCAACTGAATCCATTGCAGGAGCTGAACACGTCGCAGTTAAAAACATAATTGAGTACTATTTTTTTAGGCTACATGCAAATTTTTCCATACGCAATACTGAATACAACTATTTCAAGTTTGTTTTTCTCTTTATGTTTGCTGCATTCAAACTTTTTTTTCTTCATTTCCTATCAAAATGTTTTCCTAAATTTTTGTGGATAGATTATGGATTAAAAATTAGCTTCATCTGCCTCTCACAGAAATACACCTGTACTTATGCACCCCCGTGTCCCTCTTCAATCATACAGGCAACTGATCATCTCTCTTTTACGTTGCTGTTACTCTTTACCTTTGCTGAATCAGACATTCAGATTAAATCTGTGCATCAGTGCGCTTGTATTGCTAAAGACCTGAACTGCTTACAGGTGCAATCTGCAGTGCAGAAATTATGAATGGAAATATTCTGTATTCAGATTAATGTAAATAAATGCAGGATGGTAGGATATGCCAGATAAGGAAACATATTATATTAAATATACAACGATCATTTTAAATATTTATGATGCCTCTAAAATTGGAATGCAATATAATTGGAGATAGAGAGTAGCCAAATAGATTGTCTTGCAGATGTCAGATAGTATCATTGTATATTGTGGGTTGCAGAGAACTGAAAAAGCACTGTGTTAAAGGTTTATCACACATTATCAGATATTACTAATAACTGTAAACACTGCTGTTGCAAGATAGGTTCTAACACTGATAGGGAATAATGCATGTACTGTAGTGCACATTGTGTATATGGTCACTCACGGCCAAGCTGCCGTGTATGACTGTAAAAATGTGCAGTGTTGCGAATACGTGACCGCGTGTCTACGGTGGGTGAGTGGCGTGTGGCGTGGAGCCGTACGTGTGCATGTGAGGATTCGGCATTCCGAGCGCGTCCGTGGAAGGGTCGGAGTGTGTCAGCACGCGTTCTGGTGTCGTGTCCTTCTCTCTCCCCGCCGACGTCTAAGAGAATGCGAACGGTGTCAGAAGGAATTTGGCCGCGGCGGGGCCGCGCAGTACTCTGGCATTCACATCGAATCATCGCCACGGCGACGCCGGCTTGCCCTCGAGACACCCTAACCCTCCTCTGCGTCCACCCTCATAACCTCGGCCCCCCCCCCCCCCCTCTTCCCGCCTTGGAGCGCGCGGAACGCCACGAATCCCGCGCGCATCAGCGCCCAGCCCACGGCTAGCCGCTCAATCTGTACTCGCCCCAGTGCCACGCCAGTCCTGTCCAAACCTATTTATCGCTCTCCTTTTCCCTCACTCTGTTCTGTTTCTACCACTCTTTCTGAGCCTCCAACACATCTAAAGCAGCTCCCCACACACCCCCCCCCCCCCACACCACGTCCTCCCTCCCTCCCTCGTTGTAGAGCGAATAGCTAAAGGCCAGATTAGAGGTTGGCTGCCTCTTTGCGTTACCAGCTGAGATAAATATTCCCAGGATGACTCCAACCTGCCTGAGGGGTGTTTATGCATGTACATGCTGCTCAACCGATATATCCTACACCCCCTCCCCCACCCCCCACCACCCAAAACACACACACATTACAGTGCCCCCTCCACACTCTATGGGTAGGATGGGGCAAGATCACCTACATTCCTCCAATCCCATAAACCTTTTTTTTTTCTTTATGGCACCCCATTATTTTATCCTGAAATATGTGCACAGCCAGTCTTTTAACTGTGTTTTAATTTATAGTCTAAAAACCTTTTTTAGATGGTCTAAAAACATTTATTGGTGCTGGCTGTTGTCTTTGGAGGTGCTGTTAAATGCAAGGCTGAGCCAAGTCAAGAAAATCGGACGAATCAAAAAGATACACAGAGGTATGAGGTGCGTGTTCCCACTAATCTTTGTAATTACGCAGGATTATATAAAACGGATTGCAAGGCAAAACCTGGTCCTCTTAGTCAAGGTTATTAAAGGATGGCAGTATTTTACATGCCTTGAGACACTTCATGCCAGTGGATCTAAGACAAATATGAAAGGCATAGAACATAGCTGACAGATGCATATCTCTCTCAGTTTTACTTGAATGTGTCTTTGTCCAACAAGATGATCTGACAATGTATTTCAAGATTGTTTTACTCAGAAAATTTAAAAAAAAAAAAAAATTAAAAAATAGCAGCAGTGTGTTAGTGTAGGGGTAAGGAGCAGAGCTCATAAGTGAAAGGTTGATGGTTCAGTTCTTCACTGGGGCACTGTTTTCGTATCCTTTGGCAAGGCACCTGATGCACAATTGCCTGTATAAATTGATACAATTGTGTAATGTAATGGCAATAATGTAATGTAAAAATGCTAAAGAGAATATTGCCAGAATGTGGTCATTTTGATAGTATACGATCCTTCTGTAAGATCCTTTTGTAGGTCTCACAAGGATATCTACTGCAAACTTTTGGGAGATCGGCTGTGCCCTCAGTATGGTCAAGAGCAGCCCTCTGAGACAGAAACAACAGGGTCTGGGCCCAGCAGTCAACCATTTGCTGCTGGAATTGCCACTCACTGGAACCAGGAGCTTGAGGCAGTAGTACACAGCCCTTGAGGGGGTCCTTCTCATAGGGGACCCCCAGGAACCCGTAGCAGCGCGATCATTTTTAAAAGTTTCAAGTCGCCCCTCTTATTTAAGACCCCTGTCTCAGTGACATTATCCAGTTTGACTAGTGTTCGGCTGCTTGATGTGGAGTAGCAGGACCCTGTCACTATGACAACATCTCTGCCGTCATATGATTCTGTAACGATAACTGGGCTCCCTGAACTGAACCAGAGCACGAGCATGTGAAAAAAGCAGACTTAAGGAAGAGGAGAAGCATGGTCCAGCGAAAACAGAGGTGAAAGCCTAGATAGCTAGATAGCTAAGCTAGATAAATCGTTGACATACAGGTGTGTATGTTTTAGGCAGACCACATCAGACAAGTCTCCCATTTTCAGACACTGTGAGGTCAAGAGCCAATCAGGCACTGTGCTGCTGACTGGGACTACAGTGGTCGCCCTTCAGTGCAAAAATGTCACTATGGGGGCCATTCACTCAGTCAGTGAGTCAGTCAGTCAATTATTAAGATAGAGAGAGAGGGGGGGGGGGGCGCCAATTTCTAGAGCTTCTGTCTCTTCTCAACGAAAAGTGACTATGCTGAGAATTAAGCAGCGTTCCTAACGGTTTCACATACAGCAACCTCAGCTGAGTTCCACAGGAAACCCCAGGAAACCTTTTCTGCACAGCAGAAAAACATCATGCAGTAATTTACTCTTCCGAAAGTAGCATCTGAACACTCAATGGCAATCGCCTGTTAAATACAAAATGTTAATGGTCGCTCTGCATACCCCACACAGCTGCTGTGCCTTAGTTATTTTTCTCAGTGTATTTCCATGAAGCATCTAACATCCCTCTACAACAGAAAACACACATAAATGAAAAAAAAAAAAAATTCTCTCAAATAGTTGATCAGTTTGATCCATTGTTTAGGATCTAGGTATAGTAATAAACTGTAAGAAAAAACATAGAGAAGTAACAGCCTTTTTTTGCAACACTAGCATTCTTGATACTGCAGTTATCAGACCAGCTGCAAAGCCTAGCGGAAATGAAAAGATCCAACAGCAAATCAAGCACAGTAGCTGGCGGAATTAGTTAGTGGGGACGCACTTGACTATATACCGATTTCCATGGCATTATTGGATTTCAAAGCCCTGTAAGGCAGTTTTTTCAAAACCCCAACCATTGATTCATTTTATTATTTTTTTTAACTCTTCTGCCCACGTACGCTAAGTAGAGGAATTAGGAAATTATATTTGTAGGGGTAAAGAGTTCAGCTGTGCTTAAAGAAACCCACAGGGTCCCAGCAGACTGTGATCTTTAAATCTCAGCTAAGCCCGATGTGTTCCAAAAGCAATATGTGCTATGTAAGCTGGGGAAATGAGACAAGCCACAGAAATTAAATAATGAGAGCCATAGTGATGCAATTTTAGGAGAGGCTTTTTCCTGATTCTTCCCACATATTCTGAATCATAGTATTGAAAGTGTGGGTTACTTGTATGCTAGAAAATAAATGAACTGATCTTAAAAATTCATGTGGTGTTACCTACAGAGACCTTTGTAGTCCTGTATGGAGTGCCATGCACATCATTTGAATCTGGTCCAACTCAGTAATTCCCAAACCTAGCAAGAATTAGTCAAGCTTTCAGCCTAGTGCTGCCCACTGTCAGTTCAGGAAATAACATTATGTGGAGTGGAAACCTCTTCCTCAACATTTTGATGCGGCGGGTTGCTAGTGTCCAGTCGTAGACTGCATTTTCCTCAACATCCTGGCTAAGACTGACAGCGACTTAAACAAAAGCCTCAGAACAGACACGTGGCCCAAATAGTGCCGTTTAGCTGTGGGGGCAGCAGGACCTAACGCTCATTAACATCGCTTTCTATCAGCGTAACCGCTTCGCCTTTGCAGATTGCAACTTTAGGTTACGTGGCACTCAGGGTTTTAAAGTGCTTCGGAGCTATCTGAGGCGACAGGGACGGTCATCTGTCAGAAAGACAAAAGCGGTACTGACACTGTGTGCCCGGCATCCTAGCATCATGTGCCACACACACAGAATCGGAGCTGCTTTGTCTCTGTGAGAAAGCTTTCCCAACAGATTGCATTTATTAACAAAGACTGGATACAACTTCTAGACTGCATTAAATATTAAAAAGTAAATTAATTCCAAAATTAAGGAAATAGTAGTTGAATGAGTGCATCTCCACAGACGGTATATAAATCCTTCTGGAGAAGTTTAATAGACCTCACAAAATACATAAAGTAGACACAAACAATACAGAGAGTAATGTGGTAGCATATTTTAACACGTGCCAATGTATGTTTTTTTATGATGCAGCATGCTTTGTTTTATTCCATTATTTTATGTTTTATTTTTATTATTTTAAATGTTGTGACTGAAAAAAAAAGTTAGGAGGTTAGGTAAATGAACCATAGAGAGGGAATTTTGCTTTACAACAAAAAAGATATTACATGTACACTCAACAGCTTTGTTTGAGGCCCTTACCTGGGGAGAATTAACATGTATGTCTATACCCTGATATAATAAGAACGGCATAGAAGCTCTTGAAAAAGTAAATGGTATAGCAGCACTGGTACCACGTATCAAGCATGTAAGTTATGAAGAGAGACATACAGTACATACCTCATCTATTTATTATCAGCAAAAGAACACTGCACTGCAGGCATTTTTTACTATGATTTCTTCCAGCAGAACAAGAGGACAAAGTTAATTAGTTGAAGGTAAATTTCACACTAGGTATGTTTTTCTGTCTCAGAGAATTATTAATGCTTGGCTTTGTTTACCGGGATTTAAAATGGAAAGAGAGACCCCATGATCATTCAAGACCAGGCTTGACACAGTGTTGGATGTACTCTAGACGACAGGCAAAATGATGACCCTGTCTGGGCTGATTTACCTGTTCATTTCATTACATATGTTCCTACCCATATGCCTCATGCGTTGCAGGGTCTCTTTGGGTGTTTTAAAACTGGGTGAGTGCAAGGATCCACAAGGTGTGTGCTGTTGCCTTCATTTGTTCACCTGAATGCTTTCTCCTGACATTTCTGCGGTTTCCTTTCACCATCACGGCTTATACTTCATGCCTTATTTGACTTTCCCTGTGTATTCAGTAGTTCTCAACATGTCAGAACACGAAGACATATTGAGGCAGTGCAACTTTTTACCTACAAGGATCTCAGGCCGGTGCTCTACTGTGTACAGCTGACAAACTCATGCAGAGTTGTGATAAGGTGAGATTTGTGACCACGTATGTGCAGTTTTGAATCATGCGTGTGATACAATTATTCTGAGTTAGGAAGTGTCCTTACCCATCACCGATTTAGAGAGTATTCTGCTCTGTAACAAAGTGTAAGGTTGCGCTGATTAAGGGAAATAGCAAAGCGGACACAGTGTACATAATTTAATATAATATACAGCACTCATTCAAGGGTTCTGTAAGGTGGTCATATGATAGGGTGACCTGCTGGTTATTTAATTCCACAAGATTGAACGGTGGGTTGGCATGCACAAGTTATGTGCAAGGTTAAGCCTTAACAACATGCACGGCAAACCCAACTGTTCACATTATAACAGCACTGCAGTCAGGGGCACGGCAGGTCTTGTTTCGTTCCTGATTTTGTTTTAGTATGTTCTGTGTGCTAGATAGCTAGACGGCCAGTGTGGTAACAAGTTGCCTAGTGAGTGTTACACATATCAAGCAAAACAAGCAAGGTATGTTATCTGTTTTGCAAGGAAAATCAATTACTTTAGAATTTGGCTCTTGTTATTGTAATAGACAGTACTTGCAAGAGGGTGCATGTCTTAATTTTCTTGACAAAACAGTAATTGCTTAACATGAGGTATGCCCTGCCAACCCATAACTGGGTGGATTGCATATTTAACATGCTGATACACCAGGTTAACTAAGTGTGCTATATCTGTTTTATTAATGTAATGTTTGTGTCATGTTACTGCTGATTTCAAGGATTCACTCGGGGCTAGTGTAACTGAGAGTGTCTGAGAAGTGAGATGGTGGATTGTTTACTCTGGATAAGAGTGTCTGCCAAATGACAATAATGTAAAGGTACCTAATATACACAGTGCCTTCTCACAATTTTCCTAGATAGCTAGATACCCAAGGAGCACAACCACCGTGTGTGCCTTCTTAATCATAATTTAGGTAGTGAACCTCTTCTCCTGTTTATGTGGCATAACAGATGATAAAAGACTACTGCTGAGACTTGAGGCTTTAGACTTGAAACTCCGGACTTGACTTCCCTTGACGTGGAGTTTTACTTGAGACTTGATGATTGTAACTCGGAACTTGATTCAGGACTCAAAAGTTAGGATTTAAGACTCACTTGAGATTCCAATAAGCATGACTTGGTCTGGTATCTGGTATCAACAGAGCTTTCTCTACTCAATCTCCTATAATTTACCCTCATTTCAGTTTGGGCTTTGTCTAAGAATACTATGTAACATGGCATTGGAGAAGTCAGAGAGATTTAAACAGGTGCTACCGTCAACAAGCCAAGGGCCTAACTCCTCCTTCTCGCCTAAGCAGTTGGGTCTGTCTTATGAATGTCACTTTAGCCAGTAGGCTTAGCTGCGGAAACATGAGGAATTGTTTTCGTTACAGAGAGAAAGAGCAGGCGCTGGGAGATTGTGGAGGGTGAGGCAGCACTGGCCGAAAAACAAAGAAAAACAGGGATCTAAATAAACAACTCAAAGGCCAAGATGAAAATGAATGCAAGGGGAAACAATGACAAGGCACTGTCTGTCTCACAGTGTTTCGCCATATCTCCCTGAATATAGCTGTTTTTGAACAGGGGTGCATTGTGATTATTTAAGCATATTCTTGACTCAATTTGTGTTGCTGGAGTGATGCATTTTCAGCCAAGAAAGTAGCCGACAGCACTGTTACACAGAAAATAATACACACACGTACATGCAGAAATGTACACACATGCATGCACAGTAACATACAGTTTGAATGAGATATGTAAAACTTCCAAAAATTTATATTGTGAGGACCATGACATACTAACTTTAACATTAAGACTACTTTGCCAAGAGTAAAGATGCTGAAAGTATTTAGCACCTTAAATGATATGAACACACTCTTCTTATCATGTTTTGTCTAGTGACAAAGACAAATAGCCTTGCAGGCAGTGTTGTTGTCTTTTGTAACTTTTAGGTTATTTTTATTTAATTGGCAACCTGGAAAGATCTGGATTTTCTGCGAGTCCATAATAACCACAGCATATGACAAAATGCACCTCAACCAATGGTGATGTTTTGTTAATCTATGAAATAAAATTTTTTTCTTTTTTTCTTAATGCAAGATATTGCATTATATATATAATAACTATAATAACATTGCATATATTATTCTTTAGAGACATCCCCTATCTCATGGAAAAGTGGCAGGCCTTTGGTAGCCATTGACTGAGCGTTAAAAACACTGTGGACAAATGGGCATGTACTGTGCCCAAACTTCTTTGCACATTGGTGCCATGGAAAGCCAGATGTCTGAAATTGTTTGAATTATGAAATGCAACTGTTTTCATCTCTGATGGGTTATCTTGAGTTTTGTAGCTCTGCACTACCAGGGGAAATGAGAGGGTTAAATGGAGTATCTTTCTCACCTCGTTTGAGCGACCACACTGTAATTCCTCAAATGCAGGTGCATGTTCATGCACGCCCCCATCAACGTGTGCTCTCGAAATTAACCCAGAGTGATATACAGCTATCGTTCCCATCTCTCCCCCTGCCTGTTTTGTCACAATTGCCCTGCAATGAGATTTCACAATTCTTCACCTGCTCTCTATTTTGACATTCCTTCTGAAAAAGTACACTGGTGTGTGCTGGCCAACTCCAAACACCTGCTGACACCCACTCAAGATACATCCCACACGACTGTGTGACACGCACACACAGACACACACACACACACTCGTAGACACACATACACACACGCACACACACACGTGTAAACCCACTTGGACACATACACATACATACACAAATGCTTTGTCTAAAATAGAGTTTAGTTTCATTAGATGTACTATTAGCTGGTATTTCTGTAGATGATCTATTTTGAAAGTGATACTAGATCTTCAGACCAGGGTTAGTCCTAGTGGTGGGATGTTTGATATCTGTACATTGCTAGTATAGGATAACAAGAAGCAATAAATGTATACTTTTGTATACACCCAGAAATGTGGTTCTGGGAATAGGAAATGGTAACACAGCACAAGAGGACTTGTGAGCAGACTGGAACAGATTTTCTACTTAGATTAGATCACCTTCACTGATGCATTTTCACAAAAACAATTAATAACATTAAGTTTCGTTTGTGAATTTGCATGTATAGATTTCTGAATAGTTGTACAATCATGGATTTAGTGTTTGAGGTGAATCAATGAGAATAATAAACATCAGATTGACATGAGAAATGCACATCCCTTTTTTGAATAAGAAGCATGTAGTTTCAGTAACTGTAATTAATGAAATGACTGAGGAAGTAAATTGCAGAATCATATAATAGTATGTACGGAGCATTGTGCTTGGGGTGAACAGACAGGACAGACTGGATTGCAACTGAAGGTAATTTAAAATGCCGCACTTTTTGGTCTTATTCTGAAAACATGCTGAGATAAGACGTTTTCGTCCTCCTCCCTCCCTCCCTCTGACATCTGCCCGCCTGTCTGATGCGTTCGCCCACTTCCACGCTCGTCCCCTCCGCCGTTCTCTGAGGTCTGCAAGCTCTGTTGTTCCGTCACGCCGGTTTTCTCCTCCTTTCCCGGAGTTGTTGCTTCAGCAAATCTGCGTCTGCTCGAGTCACGCTCATTTCAGCCGCTTTTTTGCCAGGAGTGGCAGGTGCATGTCTGGCTTGCCCATACGCATCAGCGCAGGAGCACAAATCAAGTGGCCAGCATTTTCATTCCTGCTCTTCAGTGGGAGGCTAAGCTAGCTCCCTAGTCGCACTGTGCTCTCCAGGCTGGCATTTAAGGTTAACGCACCAAAGCTACAGGCCTTCAAATACAGCAAAAATGCTAAATTTGCAAAAGCATTTGCTGGAAAGCCGCATTTTACCTCATGTTTACATCAAGTTGAAACACAGGTGCAACTTCTGGTGGGCATTTAAGCTGTGTTTTTTGAGAGTGTATGCTCCTCCCCATGATGAGAGCTCTGTGTGTGTGTGTGTGTGTGTGTGTGTGTGTGTGTGTGTGTGTGTGTGTGTGTGTGTGTGTGCACGCGCGTGTGTGTGTGTGTGTGTGCATGCGTGCGTGCGTGCATGTGTGTGTGTGCGTGTGTGTGTGTTTGTGGGCATGCTCACATTTTGTGTCGCTGCCTGATATAAATGTTCCGTGAAATGGTGGGAACTCCAGGAGTTCCTTCGGCTCCCGCTGATTGAGACTATTGCTGTTCCAGTGGTATTCCCACTTAACCATCTCCCTTTCACATGCTATGAACTGAAAAACCTGACTGTTAGTTTACAAAAGTGGGCCGAGGGCAATGTGGCATGAGCGGAGCAAACTCTGTGGTTTGAAACTGTAAGAATTTTCCCTGTCTTCTTCCGCCTGAAGCAAAAGACCTGTGTCTCAAACGTTTTGATGATAGCACAATTCACAAAGTATTGAACACACACATAAATGGCTGTAAAAGTGAATTCAGGCTCATTTCAAGCCAGACTGTATGACCAGCCCCCATTTCCCACAGCTCAGCAAAGTCCCTGAGCTTCTTCATGCCCCCAGCATAGTACTGCAGCTTGTTTTGACTTTGCTTGTTGATGGGGCACTGAACATCTGTCTCTTTCTCCCCAGCTGTCTGCAGCTTCTGCAGTTCTGTCCCCCTCGTTGTTTATCTGTAAACATATTTTTGAAATTGCACCTGTTCAAGGCAACCGATGTGGATAGAGCATTGTTTTTTCCCTGTGCTGAGGCAGCTGCTGGCTGTGAGTTCCCTCTGAACCAGCTGTGCATACACCACGCTTCCATTTGGCAACCTTGACTCGGGATGCGCAATCAAAGGAAACATGGCATTGAAGGAGACATCATTACATAGTATTGGGCTGGATTAATTCCTCCCCCTGATTTTTGCCAGTAGAAGTTTTAATTGAATCAAGGTGCCTTGCGCTAACCCCCCGCTCCCCCGCCTCCTTGACAATGTGTTATGGAGTGTGTGTTTGTTTGTTTGTGTATAAAGCACGTACTTCTGGTTTGTGATTCAACCAGACAGGGAGAGGGAGGTTCCATTTCAGTCAAAGACTACGAGAAGATGACTCTCTGAGACAACTACAGGGAAAGGAAGCAATGCAGCCCCCAGATAGAGCGGGAGGGTGATGATATCTTGATTTTGAGACCCAGCCTCACCTTCTGGAATCCAGAGGAGCATTTAGTCAAAGAACAATGGAGACCTGAGGAGTTCTTTGTCACCATTAGTGTTCCAGGTATTTGCATTTGAAGTACAGCTATTTGTTTTTGAAGAGGTTGAGCTAACTGGTGCGACAGCATTTGAATATGGGGCAGAAATGTTGCTTTCGTGAGAGAACGGAGACCATTTTTCGTCTCCACACTCACTTGTCCCCCCGCTTCCAACAGTGATATGAACAGCAGAATGCATCACAATGGCGGAAAGCATCGACAGATTTTTCTCTTTGTGCTCTGTTGTTTGAAGAAGAGGCCATTTTGACAACATGACACTGACACATTTCTTCACCACCTTCTTTGTATGTGCTGAAATCTGTGCCTTGGACTCCTGCCAGAGTACTTAAAACAATGATCTACCCCAGCCAGCGCAGCGTTACCATGGTAGCCGTGGCAAATAGGTGTTGTAAGGTAGGCGTTAGATATAGGTGGAGAATGTGAATCCTACAGTACACATCATACTGCCTGAGTATGTCTTTGCATGCTTTCCCCTTGGACAGCTGTAATATTTTGGATATGGTGCAGCATTCTTTTTATTTTATTTTTTCTTTTCATTTCTTTGGTGAGCCAAAAAAAAGGATCCAAAGATTTCTGAGAATAGCCTCATCCATGACAGGACTCCAAAAACATGCTGGCATGACTCATAACATTTTATTTTATGGTAGCTTGCAAAGTAAATACTAAAGTCAACGAATGGTTAGATAGCTAAGGTCACAAGCATAACCCAATGAACACTGCCGTTTTTTCAAAAATAAAAAACAATCAAGTTATTCTTGAAAAAAAATTAATGACTTTAAAATGAGCACAAAAATAACCACTCCAAACACTCTTTTTTTCGTTCAGACCATTAATTGGGCTGTTGGAAATTAAAATAAATTGTTAACATCTCTTTTACAAACACGTTTGCATGTGCAACACACGTGTCCTTCTGCATTAATGTGTTCACATCTGCAGCCCATTGGCTGTCACTTTCAATAAACGTGTGGACCGTTTCTCTGAACGTCTTCCTTACTAAGAAACAGACATCTCTTGTCAGCACACGACGTTGCTAATGTTCCAGGAAAATAATGACACATTCATTAATGCAGGAATATCAAGGTAATTCCTCAGAGCAGCAGATTTCAGCAGTCCTTCAGAATATATATTCAGCTACAAAGCCTGCCTTGGTCTGTGTCTGTGTATAATTTGAGTGAATGCTAATTTACAGAAATTGATGTCCTGCAAATAGTTTGGCCTTAGTATTAGATAACAGATTAAAGGCAGATGGCTGGCTTAATTTAAATATCATTAGTGTGTTGTTTCAAGCCTACTAGCATAATGTAGGAATCACAAATTAATTTCTTGTTGTGGTGAAGTTTAGACTCTCTCAGATTCTTGCCAAGTCAATGCCCATTTCTGAATTTCTGTTTCACAGATTGGCCTTGACAGTTTGGCAATGAGCTTTTCCACCGTTCCAACAATTTGGCATATATGTAATAAGCAGGTACATATTTGTATGAACATGCATCTCTCAATTGCAGCAGCTGTTTGGAAATGACACATCAGTGCAATACCCATAGCCGAAACAGTACACAGCCGACGTTTCTCGTTCGAAAACATTAGTGCACTCCCGCCCCAGTACCACCTCTGTTTCTCTGTAATTACACTTGAATCCTGATTACCATTAAGATCACAGCTGTATGTTTACCAGCCCTTTTCGAATTCCATTTTGAGCACTGACAGTGTTCAGCTGGATTGTGGCTTTCCTGTTGTGGAGTGTCACACAGATAAGCAGTCATGGCCCAGCCCTGGTACACTCAGAGCTCAGAGTGGCTTTCTTCCCCTGCCTTGCACATTGGGAACAAGTCTGGACAGCTTGTATCTTATCCCTCTGAATAAACACATGCAGGAAATGAATGCGGTTTTCAGTGATTCACTCCATACTGGAAGCATTTATTGTCAAAGAAATCTATTCAAGACTTCTGCCTTTGCTGAAGATGTTTACTAAATAAAGCCTGTGTCTCTTCTTCTGGGTTTCTTTTCTGAGGAGGGGAAAGTCATGACACGGTTTGGAAAGACTCCAGCACGTCTTCACCAGCACCAACATTGCTTTTTAGCTCTGAGGAAAAAGAAAATCCTTTTTCCCCTCCCAACAATGGTCTACCTATAGTATCACATAGATTCACCATGGTCCAACAGGGTCCAGCTTAGTTTCATTAAATAATGTTTCACATCAGAAATACTGCTGTGCTTGGGAAAAAAATGAGACAAGAAGTACATGTTATCAAGAGACACGTGTCTGTTTTTCCATTTTTTCTAAAGCTGTCATAGAGAGTCCTTGTTCTGCCTTAAGTAGTGGAAAATCAACAGCCTATCTGAGTGTGGAGGACAGCTGATTATCAACTGTAGCTCCAGTGACTGACATAGCAGATATGCCATCCAACAGCTTGTGGGTTAGTGGGGCCCCATACCTGCACAACAATGAGAGTGCTTTGGGTGTCTCACAAAAATGACCACAATGACCATGAAGTCTGACTTTTAATACACGTTAATACACACATTCAGATGTAACTTTATACGGCCACACAATAAATGGCCTACCTTTCAAAATTTGACATTTTTTTCCCTTATCTGCTTCTGTGTCTTATGACTGTCTGTGACTTATTCCATATCAGCTTATTCTCTTGCCACATCACATCATCGCAAGTCCTCCTGTACCCTTTGTAATACTTCTATCTATTACTCTGTCTGGGTAGCTTAATCCAAGCCTATTGCCACAGATGTTCATTCTCTGTTCTTTGCCAAGAGCTTCAGTGTCCTTCTTTTAGGACAGTGCCTAGAAGTGGACACACTATTAACTGTGGTTTCATGTGGTCTGTGCCATTGAGTAACATTATTGCCTCCTTTGATTTGTCATTTTTCCTATATATTGCTATATACTTAAACAACATTTTATTTTTTACTGCTTTGGCACAAGGTCTGGATCCAGATAAGCTTGTGTCCACTTTCACACCCAGGTCTTTTTCATATTACATATGCTCTTCATCGGTAACTTCGATTAAATAGTATTGCCCTTAATTCTATTCATTGTTAGTATCCACATGTAAATCTGATCAATTCATTTGCCAGGTGTGTGTCCAGTTCTGGATTGTTTTTATTTTAGTAACTATTTGCTCCTCACACTGAGTCTTAGTGTTATCTTCAGATCTAACTACATTGCTGCTAATGTCCCTATGAAGGTAAATTTGGTAAATAAGAAATAGCAGAGGTTCCAAAACTGACCCCTAGAGAACTCAGACTCTTCCCAACTGATTTGATATTTGTATAAGGATTTTTTTTTATTTTGTTCTTTCACAAAGAGCTTGAAAAACAAAGTATATCACACCAGTCAACTGCATTTTTTTTTTTTGTAAATGGTAATTGAGTAGCAGCTAATGAAAAATGACTTGGGTCATCTGTTTAATAATGTACTTCATGATGCATGATGTAAATATTAAAATATTTTATGGAAATATTCAAAGTGGGGCATATGCATATGAAAAATCAGTGATAGACCAACCAGGGACAAAACTTGAAGGTAGAAAGGTATCTGTGGTGGGACTTCATAAAAGTGGTGTGATTATGAAGACAGCTATGGCACAAATATAGCTGACTTCCATATACAGTCAATGAAGGCTGTCTGATTTACGAAGGATTCCATTTTCTCACAGTCATTGGTTCCTGCTTTCGGTCACACTGATTATAATGACTGGAAATATTGAATAAATGAAGTCCTTCATATCAAAAGACTGATACTTGAGTTTCTCGGGGTCTCTTCAGGTTGGAAATAAGGTCATAGTTAGGAAGAGTGTGCTTCTCATAATATTATGGGAGAAAATATTCCAATAAGTGCACTCACTTGAGAAAATCCATTACCCCCATTAAACTGTGGAAAGATATCAGTTTTCCCATGCAATGGTAAACAAGTTGGAGGCTTTTAGAGCATCCTTTTTAGAGCTAAATCGTGTTTGTGAGATGAGTGCTATTTCTTTTCCAATGCTGTCTTGCCACAGTGGGTTTCTTTGGGTGATTTGCTAACAAGATATGTTTGCTTATGTCCATTTTCTCTTTAATCATTGCTTATCAGGCATAGCAAACAAAAATAACCCTTCAGTTTAAAATTTTCTAGTTTGCAGAGACCTAGAGAAATTTATTTGGTAAACAGAGAGTGCCAAACCTTCTGCTTCAGTGACCAGCACTGGACTAATAAAATAAAACAGGAGCAGTGTGGGAGATGGGCAGTTGTGTGTGTAACCAAACAAGTACAGTTTCAGATCCTGAGAAGGGTATTGTCATACCTTGTATAGGGTGTCACATAAGCAATAATTTTCATTCTGTTTATTTGAGGACTGTTAGCATAGTGGGTCTAAATTGTATCTTCAAAATTTTTTCACTGCTTTGAACCATACTGTATTTTAGTGAACACCTTTAGCTGCCATATGAAAATAAAATATATTGTGATATACTGAGAAATATGTTTTTCAGCATAAGAATATATTGCAAATACATTTTAAAATATGTTAATGCAAAACAGAAATATATCGCAATATATCCACTTACCAATAATTTACAATTATATTTTCAATATATTGGTTGAGCTTAAAATATGTTATCTACAATATATATTCAATATATTATTTTTTGAATGGGTATAAAATATCAAATATAAATTATACAAATATAAAATATATAATGTCTTGACTTGTTAGAATGGTATCACTTATATGCTTATTTTTTCATCATCACACTTTGAGGCTCTTTTACCCAGTCAAAGACTGATACTCACAAACAATACTTTTATTCTGTCACTTGTTCTAATGTCTGTTCATAATTCAGCTTTACAGGATAAACTCTTTTTTCTCTTCAGTGAGAAACGTAAAAACAAATAAAAAAAAAAAAACAAACAGGAAGCATGAATCAAATTCACCTGAAAAAGAAGAACAGGAATTTGGAAGGTGGCCAGATTTCAAATGGTAAATAAAGGCATGGAATACCAGTAATACATGAGTCAGAGTTCAGAGTTACTGTGTCATGGTTGTCATTATGGGAAACATTAATGGAAACTTACTTACGTAATCATCTGTGTCTTATTATGTGTTTCAGTTTTAGTATTACTTTCATGTTATCGTCCTCAGTCTTAGTTTGTGAAGTAAGTTCAATGTCCTTGCATGTATCTGAGAGCCAGAAAACTACTGACTGGAAGTCACGGCTAGCCTCACCAAGCCTTCCCACAATCCACTTGGAGGAGGATCTGTGAAAAGCACAGTGCCTAGCAGGTGGCTCACTGAGGTCTTAGGCCCACTCTCTCCCACGGAGCCTTGCCTGTATGTAAGTCTCTCATCAGAGCATTGTTATTAGCGCACAGTCAGCCTCATTAATAATACAGGCCTGGGAGACAAACATATGGTCTGCGTTGAGCGTGAGTGTGGATGAATTCACGTGTGTGTGACACAGCGGAAAGAGATGGACTGTAAGGAGCTTACCCTTACATGATCTACACACGGTGCATTTCTAAATTAACTTGCGTTTCATTTTATCATGAACCTTTGTGTGGAAAGGATGGAAAATGTACTCACACAAGGTAAATGCATTGTGTATTTCAGTTTTATCAAGCAAATGTTGACTCAAAGCAGTTGAGCAGACGACTTAGGCTGCATTTATCTGTGGACCAAATGTGGCCAGCTTGTTCAGATTATTGCTGTTCGGTAGGAGATAGGTGGACAGTTCATCAGGAAGGACAGATGCTTTTCATTTCCCTGAATATGTAGTCCTGGCCATCCCATAATTTATCCGTGTTTGTGCGCTGTAAAATAGGAAGGGGTTGGGGAGGATATGGGTTGGGGACAGCCATGTCTTCAAAATTTGACTTCTTCCACTTCAGGAAAAACCTCACCAATACACTTTGGGGAGGGAATGGCTGAGAGAATGTCCATATTTTTTTAATAGGCTAACAGTGAGCAGTGGGGTGAGAGCTGGTTTCCCTTAGAAACTCAGACATCTGTTGTCTGCAACGGGAAAGAGAAGCAAGAGGCTAATCACGGTGACCTCAGAGAGACTGGCTGCTTGCAGTTTGGGGAGTGTGTGTGTGTGTGTGTGTGTGTGTGTGTGTGTGTGTGTGTGTGTGTGTGTGTGTGTGTTTGTGTGTGTGTTGTGTGTGTGTGTGTGTTGGGGGGTGGCTGTTTGGGTGGATGATGAGGGAGGAAGGGGACAGGCCACCACATTCCCACAGAATGACTCAAAAAGAACAAAAAGAAGAGTCGCTTTGTTACCCCCCCTCCTCCCCCGCAACACACGCACTCCACTCCTCCCCACCCCACCTAAACATCCGCTGTCTGTAATTTACATTAATTTCTACCACATTTTCTCCCAGGATTAGTTGTTCACCCCCTGCTGACGTTTTGTGTTCTCATTATTTCGCTTTCTTACCCCCCCGAATCCGATCCTTGGTTGACTCCCTCTCTTTCTTTCGCCTCTCTTTTTTGACTTTCTGTTACGCTCCTGAGTTTGTTTTCTGTCTGACGTTTTGCAAAAATAAATATTTCTGTAATTCCACCATGGTTTAGGTGAAAACTTGACTCTGATTGGCTGAACAGCCATGGTATATATTCTTATACACATATGGTAAATATGTAAATGAGCCCCATCACAGGTCAAAATCATTATGCAAAAACAAGTCAAAATGTTCATTTATTCACTGACATAGCTGACTTTGTCTCTCCCCAAGCAAAAAATGTAGATGTGTCCTGTCAGATCCCCAAGTTTGCAAAAATGAAACATTTCTGTTTCTGTGCCCACAACCACTTAGCTTTATCCTACCAGCACTGGCTTAACCTTTGGCTTCTAAACTGTCTGTTGCTTTTTAAAATCATGTGCATATTTTCATTTTCTTTTTTTCACTCAGTTTAGGTTTCATGTTTCCATGTGTAGCCATTTTGTTTGTTGTATCACTGTTACACCTCCTATATCCATTTTCCAAGTCCAATTAATCTTATATAAAATCAAAATGTTTACTTATTGGGCCTGATTTTCAAAAGAGGTAGGCACATAAGGTAGGCAGTTAGGCAGTTAAGTCAGAGACATGGGTGGGTGAATAAGGAATTTGTATATTCTAACAAGCAGACTAGGTGATTAAGTGAAGTTTAGCACTCTAATATTTAGTAGAATCCTACTGCATGCAGTAAGTTTTTGTTGTTTTCTTGTCTTGAAGTAAATACAAATGAAATAAATTCAACTGATTTTCCTTACATTTGTACATTAATTGCTACATCTTAACTCATATTTTCAAATGTATGATCACTTAAATTCAAATTCAACTTTGTGCTTTTCATGTGATTCTAAAATAAAGGATTCAACAGTTTTCAGTGGTAACCTATGGCCCTTTGTTATTTTGTGTCATTGGTGTATACAGTACACTACACCATATCTTTTATCCTTTCATGTCAGTTACAACACTTCATTAAATACTCCTGCATGCTAGGCTTTCATCAACACAATGCCTTTAAAAATAAATGCATATGGGATTTTGATCGGAGAAAAGAAGGGTTTGCCTCCTTTTCTCTGATCTTTTTTTCTCTTTTGCATCTGTCTAAATGACATTTTCATTCTGACACTTGGGTGTTGTCCCATGGAAAAGAATGCATACATGCATAACTTCTAGCAGGAAAGTTTCTGCCAAATTTTCAGAATGTTGTGAAACAATGGCTTGAGTATTACCTCGTCCATTTTGGGCAAAGATTAAAATCAGAAGAAGTGTTTTATTTTGCAAAAAAAAAAAAAAAAACCCACAAAAGGCAGACTTGGACATAACTCCAAACCTCACAAAGCAAGAAGAGTGAAAAGAGGCAAAATCTAGACTATATTGCAATATAGTAGCAAATATTCATCATTAATATCATCATTCAGATATCATCTATAACAAAAACTATCATGAAAGGTTGTATAACTGGATGCACTGTTCTGTAGCTAATTTTTGCCAACTGACATAAGTTATTGGAAACAAGCTGAATGACGGAATTGCTAAGAATTCAGGAATTTGGAGAATTTTTAGTAATTGGGCCAAGAATTGGTTCCATAGTCAAGACACTGGACAAGTCTTCAAAGGTAATGACATGGTGGAGATATTCTGTCTCATCTTTCACCGCCTCCCACCCAGGGAGATAATATATGTAACTGAAGGCAGTTACAGTCAAGTGCCACAGGTCTGGTCAAACTGGTTCTGAGGGAGAAGCTCCTGCTTGTTCTGCTGTTAGGAGTTACACCAGTGCCCTTCCCCCATTCTGAACAGACAAGCAAGACAGGGTATGATGAATTAATCCGCAACGTGAATTTACTGATGCCCTGTGTACACACTCTCCACACGCAGGCATATCACATGCACATTCGTATTATCAAATGCTCACTATTCACCATGAATAGTAATGGCAGATGTCTAATCTACAATACCCTACTAAGCATATTGGTTTAAACTATGAAGGGGCATGCACTGTAGTCATGTTATGGAAGTCTTGGTAAAGGGGCACAATATTCTTAGCTGCAATTTCAAAGAATTTCCATAAAACATTTTACTGTTGCGCTGATGTTACAAGTGTCTCTACCTCTATCAAGGAAGAAGGGGAAGAAAAGTACTCAAATAAATGATAGATACTCAGATTCTCACAGGGATAATTCTCTCACTGAGATCACTGATAACAAGGCGGGGATGCTTTTCCCAGTCAACACACGGAAGGGGAGGGTTTTAACCATGGAATGCTTCCATTTTAACTACCCCTCTCACTGTAACACCTGCATCTTTCAAAACACACAAAGCAGCAACCGAACTACTGGTGTGTCTCTCTCGCTGACACCTCTTCAGCTTGTGTCCCCAATGTCACACCGCTTTGCAAGATGGGGAGATAAACCTGAAAAAAGGGGAACAGAGACTACCATGCATACAGTGTTCAGGGAGAACTGCAGGTACGAGTACAGCAAAGGTTTTAAGAAAGCAGAACAAGCTGCTGATTTTGTGCCATGCTCTACGCAAGAACAAATGCTGTGTCCACAAATACGTTGTTTAAATGGTTAAGTTACAAGAGATAATGATGTCCATTGTTCCATTTTTGTGTTTTTGCCATTTATTTAGAAAAAAAAGACATTACACACATGAATAGCCCATAATCTGTAAACACGCTTCACTGAAAGAAACCGTGGGACAATGAAGCAGTTCTGGAGTGCTGGAAATAAACTCTGCTTCACATTACAGTACATATGGGAAGGGGGACAACAAAATCCAAACGGTAAGACTTCACAAACAATTTTAAATAGCATGTCAAATTTTTATTCTTTTTTTTAATCATTTTAAAATAGTTTTGCACAATCCTAAATACATAATTCCCGTAGCCTACCTGCTACATTATAAAAAAGCTAACCCGTTTATAAAACGTTAAAACATGTTTTTAAAAAGTTAAGCAGAACACCAGTATTTTTACCAGTATTTACAAATCCCATTAAATTACAACATAAATTAAAAACATATATTTACATCCAGGGAAAAACAAGCGGGGGGAAAAAAAATAGAAACGTTCATACTGGTTTGATGAAAATGATACTGAATTCTAAAAGCATCATGGGAAAAAAAAAAAGTTTCCACTCCTATTCACTCCCCAGGTCCTTTTTCAAAGCATGAAATATTAATCCTACAACATATGCATACCTGTCGGCTGACATGAATACAGTTTAGGTTGAAAGATTGTGATTTTACACAGTGTGGAGAGGTTCTATGAATACAATGTCATTATAATGCTTGGCCCTACTATTGAAAACAGATGCATTTTGCAATGACTAATCAGTCATTTCCCTGGAAATTCACAAATACCAGAGAACTGCGTGGTGAAACCTGTTGATGCCTTTTCATTCAGAGCTGATCAGAGGGATATCATCCACTGATGTAGCTTCTTTAGACATGACATCTGCAAGGCTGAGGAAAAGCTGGGAAATTCTTCAGTCCCTTTCGACAGAACGTGTACGTTGCAAGCTCTTTGTCCATTTCTGATACAATTATTTTTTTTTCAATGAATGCATCTCTGGGCTTGTTCGTGTTGCTTGAGTGGCAAGGAAAGCATAGAGACCCCTTAACACCCCCCCCCTTTCCCTGCCTCTATAATCCACAACCCCCACACCCCTCCCCCACATGACTGCACTTTCAGTTGACGTTGAGGGCCTCAGTTCTGTTCAGCTCAGAGTGCTACACAGCCATCTGTACCCAGTTTACCTCTGCAAACTTACAGACACACACACGTGTGCGCACACATACACACGCATGCACACACATACACACGCACGCGCACGCACGCACACACGCATGCACACACATACACATGCACATGCATGCACACGCATGCACACACGCACACACGCGCGTGTACACACAAATGTATACTCATGCACACCTGCCCAAAGCATTCCCAGAGTCCAACTATAATAATACTGTAACTGAGTGGAGTAACCTTTACAAAACCCAAAAAGAACAAAAATTAACCATAGTTTGTCTCTGGTTAGATATTTATATATATAATCGCGCTCCGTTGTCCAATGGGAATTTAGCACCAATGCAGAGGGAACAGACTGCAAGTTATGATTTGCCACCAGAAGATTTCTGAACGCAATCCACAAGAATGGAGGCCCCTCTTGAAAAAGTAGAATTTCTCCAAAAAGAAAAGTCTGCTCTTGGCCTTATTCCCAAACCAGGAGTCCCAGTATTCCTCTCCTGCCCATTCTCCAGCTTCAATGGCTTGTAGACCTGGGCCATCTCTTCCATCTCCGCAAAACAAATGTGCGTCAGCTTTTTAAGCCAAACATCACGGGGAATTAAAACAATGAAATGAATAATCTTTTTTTCTGGAAGACTGTGGAATATTAATGGCAAAGCAGCTTGCCAAGGAAATGGAATGGGAAAAAAATAAGGCTAATAGTAAAAAAAATAATAATAATAATAATAATAATGGAATAACGCGGACGTGGTCCAAAGTTGAGCAGATAAGGGGCGACGGGGGGTGTCACGGCCAGCCTTCGCCCCTCATTTCCGGTGCTTCTCCATTTTATCGGATGCCTTGCTGCCGCTGTCAGAGGAACCCTGCGTCTCGCCGCCGGAGCTCAGGTACATTTTGTCCACCTGCTTGAGGGCCTCGTTCAGGTAGTTCTGCAGGGAGGTCATGGCAGCACAGATGGCGGGGCTGCCGAAGCCGTGGGTGATGAGGCTGAAGTGGGTGAGGCAGCCCTGTATGCCCGGCTCCAGGATGGGCGCCGGCCGTGAGTTCCCCAGCGGAGAGCGGTCCTGAGTCAGCAGGTCTGTGAACTCCTTACAGATTTGCCTGGGGTGGGGAAAAAAAGAAGCATAGCAGAGACGTTCCAAAAAAATTTGCCTTCATGCTTGAACAGCTGTAACGACAACCACTTTTTTCCCCATGAGCCGTATTATGACTCAAGACATTCATGTACATGAAAAAAATATGCACATGATGAAAAATCAGCAGCATTAATTTTGATGAAGTGAAATGTCACATGGATCAATGCGCTCTTGAAAAGTATACCAAGATTCATGTCAACAAGTCTTTAAAACTTAAATGAAATTTAAGTATTTTCTTTTCTCCTCTACTCTCCCCTTTTCACCCAATTTAGAATTACCAGCTGTACTACAGTAAGCCTTTCCACAACATCCTTTATGTTAAAGCAGAAGTGCTGGAGCAAGATGAATGCAATCCTCCGATACACCAGCGGCTATTTTTCTCCAACTACAACTCCCACAGTGCACCACAGCGGAGAGAATGCTGACTGGAGGATAGGGGAATCTCCTCTGATGTCATCCGAGTGACTAGCAGGTGCCTTGTGACACATTAATGAGTGCGACAGCAGTGGGATGGGTGGAACCCAGAAAATAAAACCCAACGCATCCCAGTAGAATGAAGCTACACCACTAGGTCTCCCAGTTACTGTCAGCAAATGACACAGCTCAGACTCAGGTCTGATCTGTAGGACTTGGGCAAAACAATGCCTTAATCAGCAAAGTCAGTCAGGAGCCATGTCAACAGTTCTGTAGCTGAAACCAACTGTCATCATTCTCAACAAAGAGGTTACAAGAACACTTGCAAATACGTCTCATCCACAGACTTAATAGCACATACCAATGAGTGTGTGGCAGATGAAGTAAAAAGGAATGCGTTTTTGAAAATAAAACAAAAAAATTTACAAAAGAAGTTGAAGTTGTGATGCAGTTCCAGTAATGACACACACTCCTGACATGTCAAAAGTGTTTATAATAATGCAAATGCCCAAAAGTAACACTGTACAAGTAAAACAATGATTAATAATTTCAGAAAAGTGATTATGAGTTGTTTTGAATTGAGACAGTAGAAATGAAAAGATGGAAAATATTATATTCGTAATATGGATGACACTCACTTGGCAGCAAGAAGCATGTTCTTGCGGGAGTTGATCTCATTGCGTTCTACGTGCGGTCGACCCAGATATTCAGCAACAGCCTTTGCTGGAAACTCAGTCTCACACACATAGCCAAAATCTCTGGCCAGGTGGACTGCCTCACCTGCAGAGAGCGAGACAGAGAGAAAGAGAGAGAGAGCACAAGGTTAGGTGGCTTCCAGATGTCAAATTCCACATTAGCAAAGACCATTAGGCAAAGAACAGGATTCTGGAAGAATCATTTAAGAAATCACTTCTGCTCAGTTTCTTGGCTGGGGGAAGGGGATGCAGAGATGAATATTCCTAGCTTTAGGCAGGATGCTTGCTTACATGGTTTTAATGGGTTTATGTGGCTGACAGCAAACCAGCTAGCCCACAGCATGAAGAGAGCTGCTTGCTGATAGACACACGCATCGCTTGCAGATGCAACTATTCAGAGAATCCCAGTCTTTAAGGTCACTTACTCCTCTTGGCTACCAATCACATGTGTTAATGAGCTTTGATTCAGATTTGAATTTCTCTAAATAATACAGCCTCCAAGCCACACTGTGCATAGAACCATCAACCTATTTTGGTCCACAAATACAAAAAACCAGCCAGAATTCCAAAAGAGCAGGACCTGAATATAAATCATATAAGAATTTCATATTCATATGTACAAGTCAAGAGTCAGATTCTTACTTGCCCAGAGATTTGAGAAAAGTGGACATGAGTATAGAAAGTGACAATAAATAAATATAGATTTTCCTCTCTCCGTCAATAATTACCTGAGATATGCATATTATCAAAAAGAGATCACACTAAGGATGTCCTTTCACGGAAGTACTAGATATTAAGGTATCCCTTGGAAATAATGGCTAATGATGTACCACACTTTCTAATTAATTCATGTATGCAAATAGACCACCACAAAAACAACCCACGTTATATGATGCGTCCATGCCTTCTTGCCTTCTTAATATCCACCATTTTACTACCGATAAACATCGTAAGTGCAGCATTACGTATGGCAATTTATAAACCTCTTTCAAAAGCATTCGGTGTCTCTTTAGGGCCCATGCCGGTTGCTTAGTAACCACAAAATGTCACCAGAAGAGTCATCTCAGATAATGTCAATGCTCAAAGGCTGAGGAGGGTAAAGCAGAATTTGAACAGTGAAGCCATGTTTGTTTAGAGGTGGTGGTATTTAACCTTATAATTACAATGTAATACACTAGGAAAGGGAGATACGAAGAGAACAGAGGGTGAAGACCAAACTGACAGGTTTGGCTGCAACTTAATTAAAAAAAATGTATGACTTGGTATCTAATTAGAATAATTAGAAAATAATTAGGGTGGCAGTATAGTACACAGTAGTAGTAAGGTGCAGAGCTTGTAACCAAAAGGTTGTTGGTTTGATTTCCTGCTGGGGCACTGCTGCTGTACCCCTGGGCAAGGTATTTAACCCACAATTGCCTCAGTAAATATCCAGCTGCATAAATGGATAACTGCGTCTGCTAAAATGACAATAATGTAATTTAATGTAGAATGGAAGCCAAAAAGCAACACACCTTCCACCAACGCGGTCAGCAAGGTGACGTTAGCAGCCTTCCTCCGTCCCGCGGGAAGGTTAAGCCCAATCTTGTCCAGCTTCTCTCTCAAAGACCGGCCACCATTTTTGGACTTCGCTCTGTGTAAGGAAGCAACAACCTGAGTGTCAATATTCTTCAACATGTGTTAGCCAGGCTGTGTGTGGGCAAAAGAAGGCAAGCTAAAAACAGTATGAACAGTATGAATACAAGCGTTCATAATAATTTGATTTTAATATGTTCATATGATCATATATTTAATCTTAACTGTTAGAAAAATGGGTTTCCTCAATTTTGTTATTTAGTTGTAGATAGTGGCTCTCAGATCTCAAATTTCTCCACAACTGATAGCCAAGAAGCCATGCAACATACTTTATGTACAAATAATGTGTTGAAATGGACCTTTATTTTGTATGTGGGGAAAAAAAAAAAAACAATTTATCATTACTTCCTCAGGAAATACAACAAACTGAACTGATAGATATGTGAACTGTACCAAATAAAATATTTTCTGGAAAAAAAATTCAGACCCATTAATCTGATGGAGTCAGTTTGCCCATTTTTTTACATTAAGAACACAATGGAACTTTCACTTCAACCAGTTTCCCAAAAATGTCCGTTATTTCTACACACAAACACACAATACATATAAAATTGAAAATCACTAACTCACATACAAAAGCACTGCTGATGAAAAAACTAGCACATAACCCTGTCTGTTTTTATGCTTTAAAAAAAATACACACGAGTGTAATGGAAAAAGCCAAAAGTGCATTCTTTGATCTCACAAAACATTAGCACAAACAGGGCTGCGGCTTCAGAACTTTGCGGGGGGAAATTGCGCACGCTAATTCTCCGCTTGCTGTAGCTGATGCAGTTTTCCGCATGACTGATGAGCAAGCTTCTCTCTGTGGGAGGGTGAGAGACACAGCATCTTTGGGTAGGCCTGTGAGGGCCCTCTCTTCCCCTGTCCCCTCACCCTCCCCTGCTATCGTTGCATGACCTACTTAACAGCGTCTCATGCACAGTGCATGTGTCTGTGTGCATGCGCCTGGGGGTAAGGGGGGGGGGGGGGTTGAGAGGGGCACATGGGAGGGGGAAAACATGCATTTCCAGCAAAATACAAAATTTAGGATTTGGGTATGGCCTGTGCTCCCAGAGCAAATTCTGCCTGCTGACACTTACACACGGAGGTCAA
The DNA here is from genome assembly GCF_013368585.1 of Megalops cyprinoides. NCBI lineage: Eukaryota > Metazoa > Chordata > Actinopteri > Elopiformes > Megalopidae > Megalops > Megalops cyprinoides. The sequence goes on along the minus strand of NC_050588.1, from coordinate 34,310,014 downwards.
CTGCTTAGCAGCAGCAAAGTACAATCCTCCCCTCTACCACCGCATGATGATACACAGACGAACACCGAGATGGACAGAAAACCGGACAGACACAAAAATGCACACTGAAACACAGGCACAACGCATACACACCATGCTGTGTCACACTATTGCCAAAAGCACTGCTATATCCACGCCCTGGAGTACACTGCCATAGCGAAACAAACATCAGCCGGGCAATCGCAACGTTTCAACACAAATACCAGCTCAACAGGGTCCGCTGAATGTGATAACCACGTGTCGAGAGATATCCAGACCGAATATGAAAGGTGTGGCTTTTTGCAAAGATGTTAAACAGCGGATCAGCATGCAGGTGTTTGCAGCTTGGATGCTAACCTGCGCAGGACTCCGCCCAGAAGAGAGGCGTTGAGACACTCCGGAGGGGACAGACGACGCTGAACCTCGGCCACCGTCACCTTGTACTTCGACGTGGAGCTGAGCAGCGAGAGCCGCCCGGGCACTGAGCAGAAGACCTCTGTTGGGTTGGACACCATGCCCAGGAGGGACTCCTTCTGGTAGGGCAGACCCAGTGCGTTCCCCTTGGGAAGAGACACGGGACCTGGGAACACAGAGTCAAACACTTAAGAACAATGAAAACAATGGAAAAAAAAACAAAAAAAAACAACAAAGACAGAGTTTAGGGGTCTCCAAATATTGGCCCACACACTCCATGCAATGCTTTTAGGGGGAATTAAAATGTATATATATTTTTTTTGTTGATAAAGACAAAAAAGAGCTATTTTTGTCTCCAAAGGTTTCTATCTCAACAGTAAGATACACTGCTGATGGAGATACTGAATTGAAAGACTAAGCTGAGGAGGGCTCAGTGTTTCAGATTCTGAAGTCATGTTTTCAGACTGAATTCAGTAGTGTCAGTATGCTGTGTGATTGCAGACAAAATCCCAAAATACTGATTTGCATCTGCACAGTAACAAAATTGTGTGTCCAACTCACTACCCCCCCCCCCCCAAAAAAAAAATAAGAATAAAAACACATTATCATGTCAAGTCAAGTACCTCAACCTTTTCATATTTTCCATTTATGTTATATCCATTAATCATGATCCTTCATCACTTAAGACTCTTTGGCTCTTGGAAATGTTTTGATGTCTTCTGTCAGTGTTCCAGGTGTATCATAGTAATTTTACTTCTATCTTTGCAAAACTCAGCAACATCATTTCTTGCATAAAACAAGCCTTCCTCCCATAAAATGGCCCCTGTATTCTAAACATTGTCCAGGTCTGGATGGCACATACCATCACATCTTACCCCCTCTCCCTTACCCTCCATATTATGATATTCAATTATGACCTCAATAGGATGCCAGTCCATTGCAAAAAAAATGCCAAAATCAATCTCTCAGACAGTGAAGCTGAGGGATACATTAATAAACAGGAATTTGAAGGTTTTGGACTGTTTTGGGTAAGGAACAAACTCATAACCTTCTGGTATCAGGGCAGAAATCAGGGCAGCCAAAGTTACTGCTCTAGCCCTTTTACTGTACAGTTCCTATAACTACCACAGAACAATGACTTTCACTTTGGTCTTCATGACATTAGGAGATATGTGAAATAACATCCTGGTTGATTGAACATTCCAGCCAAGTCAGAGCAAGTCTAACTGCCTACTGCAGTTGCCTATTAGTCCATTGCCGCTTGGTATGCTACTCTGCCTAAAACTATGTATACGTATGTGTACATGTGGTTATGAGCTCTGAGCTCACACCACATGAAATTGTGATTGAGTTGTGTGTTGAAAGATCACTTATACGGTTGTGCACACCAAAATATATATGTGGCTTTATATGAAGGAATACAGATTTACAAATGTTTATATATAAATAAATCTTTCACATTCATCTAGTCGAAGAGGCAGTAGTGTAGAATAGTCATAAAGGAGCAGGACTTGTAACCAAAAGGTTGCTGGTTCAATTCCCCGCTCGGGCACTACTGCTCTACCCTTGGACAAGATGCTTAATCTACAACTGCCTCAGTAAATATCTAGTTGAATAAATGTGTAATGAGTGAAGCTGTAACCTATGTAAGTCGCTCTGGATAAGAGCGTCTGCTAAATGGAAATAATGTAAAGTAATGTGATAATGTAAAGACATTGAGATTTATGCCACCGCAAGCCTCCAATGCCACACAAAACTGGCAATCACACATAATTCTACATATACCTTCATCCTCACCCGCAAGAAAGCCACCCTCAAAATAAGTCCTCTGTAAGCGATCATGGCTCCTACCACTTCGGAGTCCTAATACTGAGACAAGAACGAAAAAGCAGGACATGACATTGGCTGTGGGCTGGGCTACAGAATATGTCCATCGGTGTCTGCATATCTAAAACACGGGGCAATACTCGAAAAGTAAGAAGAGTCCATGGGCAGAATGATCAATAAATCAACATTACAAAAAAAAGGGAATCAAACTCACAGCCACGTTATCTTACTGTGTCATTTAACACGTCTAGATGTGCCTGACTCCTAATTGCACTGATGCCTCATGTGTCTCTTGATTGTCAGTTGTAGCCCTGTGTTTTAATCTCTTTTTAGGTGTTTGTTCTCTTTGTTTAATTTATCTGAGTTTGTTGTGTTGGGTCTCTTGGCCAGCCTGTTACTGTTGATGAAAATTTGTTCTTAATTAATTTGCCTAGTAAAAGACTGGTTAAATAAACTAATAAAAAAAAAACGGCAACTTGATGTGGCATTAAATGTAAAATTTAATACCGGTCTATCCCAGATTTGCCATAAGTGTATCTTTTTTGCTTTTCAAACCTTAAAGCAGATCATTTGAGCTGGTAAGTATTTAACTGAAGGTTCAAGGCAGCATACAATCACAATTTCTTTAACTCACAGAGAATTCAATATTCACCATTTCACTGCCAAGCTTCCTCTGGCTACATTATTTGCTACCAGAAAAGGTCAGGGGACATTTCTTTGATTCATTTAGCTGCTTGTAAAAATGTTTCAGTTATTAAAAAATTAAACTTTTGTTAATTCTGTACGAGATATCTTTGAAACTCAAAAGTAATAAAAATTCAATTTTACCTGAAACGTTTTAGCTCGTTTTTTTTCCCCTTTCAGCTGGCAAATGTGGATTTTATTAAACATAAGGGCATTCTACAAAATTAACAAAACCTTAGACCATGGACTAATCAACATCTGGCTCACAAAGAGTTGCCCAGAATATCATTAGACCTCACTAATGGACATGAACTCATGCTGATATATATGAATGTGGCACCTGCATGGTATGGCTTGCCAAGTTTTTTTTTTGTTAAAATAGACTAAAATAGAAGAGTGATTTGAGCAGGTAAGCTTAGTTTATATTTTTGTGTGTTAATATTCTTAGGATGCACCAAAGAGGTGTAGCTAGCGAACTGGGCATCGTACTGTCAAAGGTTATGAAAGGCAGCATCATGAAGCTCAGGAGACGTAAACTGAAAGAAAACCAGAATGACAGCTACCGAGGAAGTATCTGAGCAGACAAGCTTGTCATCAGACACTGACTACAATCCAACAACAGAGAACATTACTGAAATTATTTTGTGTGTGTCAAGGACATACACAGCAAGAGTTTTGCTTATGATGTAGTCCCAACAATTTACATTATGGCACTGAATATCATAAAGCATTCACAAGAAATTTTCAAAGGAACATTTTAAAAGATTGCACAATAAAATAAGTTTGAGGAATTTTAGGACATTCTTCACTTAAAGTGGAAATGCTTGCCACATAAACTATTATCTATTCATTTGTAACTTTGCTCTTATGAAATGGTATATACATCCCAAAGTACACTGGACATATGCGATACTTAAGCATAGTGCACTTTACACTAAATTAAAAGTGAACTTTTTAGCTTTTCACGGGATTCCCTGTGAGGAGTAGTGAAGACCATGTCAAATTTGCCTTGTGGTGCTAAAAACATTTTCTTAAAAAATATTTCAGTCTAGTTCACTGCATACTTACTTTTATATATATACACTTTTCCAAAACATTTGTGGGACACAAATGAATTGTCTATTAGTAGTTATGAAATATGAAATATAAGACTCAGCATTAGGGGACAAACCCACATTACCTCAACATACATTAACATGTAATGAATAAATAAACTGTTATCCTGGTGTAGTTACAATGCCTCATCCATAAAATGTGATTGTGACTAAAGCTATCGGGGTTGAGAGCTGAATTATCCCCATTGTCAAAAGTTAAGTGGTATGTATTCGCATGAGCAAGGAGTGCAAGCAAAAAGGACAAAGGTCACAGAGGTTTCTCCTTTCTGAAAGTCAAAAGAACTTCCACAGTTGCTCAACATCTCTAAGAAGCAGCGTGCCCAAGAGTTTTGTCAACGAGCCAGTTATTTTGGAAGAAGGTATTTTTATGCTCTCCTATTCAAAAGTCAGATCGGTATAAAAACATCTCAGGAGGATCAAACCTGGATTAGTTAAGTGCTCCTCGTTATTAACAAAGGATTATGGATGTCAGTGAGAACTAGAGTCACACCACTCCCCTTTTGCCATTGCTTCTCATCACAGTCAGCATCCTAGGTGGAACGCCTGCATTTAAATGCAGAACTCAGTCCTCACTTGAACAAAAGCTGATGACATTAAACAGCTTTCTGTAATTCAAAGGTCACCAAGGACTGTTCTCTGGAAAAATAATGATCCGCACTTAACCTTGCGATTGTCAGGCGCCTAATCGGCGATTTAAACCGGAATTATGTTTCCATTTAAAATTCAGTGGGTTGAAAATGATTTAGAAATGTACGGAATGTATATACATTGTCTGGGTTTCATTTTTCCCCACAACACTAAGTGCTGTCTCAAGTTCTAAATTGCTTGTATGTATGTACATATTAAGGATGTATATCTGTATACATGAGAAAGAGAGAGTGAGAACAATACATTCAGAGAATTCACTCTGGAACAACAGCTAAAACCATTAAAACCATTACATCTGGCTCTAGTAACATGCTGTAAAAAGCACAAGAAAATGCCCCAAAGCTTAGAGTATCATAGAGCTAATATCTGCAAGACAGTGAGCTTGACATCACTGTAATGTACTTCACAGGCCAAGAAAAATGAACAAAATGGTAAAAAAAAATATGTTTCCTTTTAAAACGCCCTCTTGAAAAAAAAAAAAAAGTAAATACTAAAATATCATGCCATCATGTAGAAAAAAACACTTCGATTTCAACACACAAATTTTAAAAAAAGACAAACATCCACTTAAAAAACCAAAACTTCACATTTACAGCATTACTTGTTCTAGACCATGGCTTTCTTTATAGTTTGATCTAGCTGTGGAGCCTGGTATGTAGATGTAGAGGATTTCAAAGCAATACAGTAGTAAAGTGCTTCTACAAGTAAATATAATAGCACTGTCAAGTTAATGAATGAAATTCAGCAAATGACTGACATGCTATTTTTTAAAGCATGAAAATTATAGATGTGCAACCTCAAAAAATGAGAACAGATTTAATGCTTTCTGTTCATGTTCAGATCTTACTTTTCAGCAGAAGTTAAAGAAAGGGCAGAAACTGGCCGCTGTTATACAATGGAAACCACACAGCTTTCATCCTTATGTTACAACAGCACACAGTTAATGATGTAAAGGAAAATGCATTCAAAATTACACAAATTAATGCAAGACCCTGAGGTGTTTCTAAAACATGTTCTGTGTTATTCAAATATTTTGAAACCAGAATGGGTACAAACTTGTTATGGGAACACCTACATTTATTACTTGGGGTGTATTAAAACCTTGTCTCAAAATGACTTTTGAAATTAAAATCAACAACAGGTTTTCTTATAAACCAAGATAACACCAAGTGTGGTGAAATTACTTAAGAGGACTCGTTTTAGATATGTTTACTCTCTAAATTAAATCCATTTAGTAGATGTGAAGAAATGAGAATTACTTCACAAAAAGGTACAAATGTTACTTTATAACTGTGATCAAAATATCTTGCATACAATACAGCAACTTTTAAACAATGTCTTAGTGTTTAAATGTTTTCTCCCAAAACACAGAGGACAATGTGTATATACTTAATGTCCTCTGTGAATCGTTAGTTTTGGCTGCAGTACTAAATGAACACAACAATAACACAAACCTTTTTTATCTCTAACTCGCTTCAGTCAACAATCACTGTAGCTACATATCAGAAAGCTATAATTATGTAAAAACAAACAAAAAAAAAATAGCATTGCCAGCCAGTTACAATAGTATGTTGTAATGTAGCTAAACAGCTCCTGATGATTTGGTGTATTAGTGAAAAATGATATTTAAAAAAAAAAATTATACCAACCTTTTTTAATGACTGTCTGGTCTGCCATGATAATACTGTGATCATCAACGTGCTGAGAAAAGACAAGAGATGCGGAGAAAGAGAAAGTAGCTTTGGTTGATGGAGTGGCTGCAAAACAGCACATTTAACAGTACAAGAAATTAAACCCATCGTTTTAACAGGTCAGGATCTTGTCATTCGGTGACACAGCAAGGTTTATAATGATAGGCATAATTTTAAAGCCAGGAGTTATGACACTGTCCCCATAATAAGGGCCAGTATTGCACACATAGGGGCAAAACAATTCTCCACAGCTGGGATTTCCATCTTTACCTTTGGTTTCCGATTCAGACAAAACCAAATATATTGCGAGTTGTAAGAAACATGTATTCCTGTAAGATTTTTTTTTTTAAATATGATAAACACACAAACAACAGACTCTTCTTTATGGGAATTACATATTACCACTTTGTTTATAATGTCGTATATGGACTGTGATTTTTTCTCCACTTTGAGAAATTAGCCCAACTCACCTGCACATCGTCCAAGCCGTGACCCATCTCGTGCAATCCTAAATTATCCCCAATAACGGACGAGTCAATGCTGTGAACGTGTGGGGGCATTAGCTCTGGTCGGCGAAAACCCTCTCTTCGCACCCCAGGCGAACCGCCTTCGAGTCCAAGTATTTGACTGGCTAAGCCGCTGCGACCGTGGGCTCCGATTCCCTCTTGACTTTGACGGCCGGGCCAGGATTGCTGTTGGTTGGTCGAGGGGGACTGGTGTATCGAGTTGATGTTGAAAGGGTCGCTCAGGTGGGAGTAAGGGTCGCTGGACTGGGGGTATGATATCGGTTGGTAAGGAGGCGGAAAGTAAGGTGGCTGGAAATCGGAGCTGCCTGAGTGCGAGAGAGAGGGAGCCGGGCTATAGAGGTGCTGGCTCACCGCAGGCAGGTGCGGCAGTCGAGGGTTACCATTGCTGCTGCCGTCGTGTCTTTCCTGTGGAAAAAACACAGCGATTATAAGAATTAACAAAACAAAATCCCAAGACTAAATGAACCTTTAAAAAAAAATACATATGTTTAATACATTAAAAAAATATGCAACCATTGCAGTCGGCCACCAGTGTTGTCTTGAGTATAGTAACTGTTTATGGATTATAGTTCAGTATATATAAATTGAAGCTGTTGCTTTAATGACAGTGACAATGATAATATTTTTTGATTTTGTTTTTTGTTCATTTAAGATAAAATAATCTGTCTCTCGGGGCACATAGGCTACTGCTCAGTCTTCTGACTTCGCAGTTCCATAGACCAATCACCGTCATACACTCAACTTCGATAGAATTGTCGAAATAAAATGCTCAAGTACCGAATTTGATGGTGTGATGTCTAGGTAAAACAGGTATATTTCCCAGCTCCCCTTTTAATAGTATAATATGTATGTATTCAAATTTACAGGGAGTTTTAATTCAACCGCCCATTACCGTTGAAGTAAATATGCAGTATGTATAGCGAAACACTCCACAACATGAGAGTAGACAGTTACTTCTGCTTCAGATCTCTGCTGGTACACAAAACATGTGACAAATAAAGCTACTTCTACTTCTACTTCTACCAAACGAGTTTTTGACATATTCCCTTCGAACCACACCCCTCTCGCGTGCGTTCGACGCTTAATCCTCAACGTCCCCTTTGAATACGAAACTTGAAAGGAAATTCTACCGGAGTGGAGCTTAGACCATTGAAACACCACCCGGCCCATTTCCCCTTTAGCCACCGACGGCAGCTGACTCAGCTTTTTGAGAATTCCCTCTGAGCCCCAACGTTATGTCAAGAAGACACACTGAATATGTGTGATGTATTTAAGAATACATGTGTCCAAGTGCAGATTCTGCTGTATTGTTCTACCTGTTGTCTGCCAAGCACAAAGAAATTCATCGTTTGACCTACTGTTGCCTAGTTTCATCTCCGTGTTAGTAATATACAAACAAGCGTTTTAATTTGATATCCTGCATACCTGATTCGTGATGGCGTGCCATTGAACGAAAACAGTAACACGATAATACTTTTTATGTCAAAAACATTACTACCTTAAATACTTAGAAAACGATCGCGTTGAGGTAGATTCAACTACTCCTAACGTCGTTAGTGTTCTCCACGTTTGAAACTACACCTTCGCCTTCGTTTTCACCCGTGAATGAGGTGGATTCATTTTGCTTTTAGTCCTACTATGAAATGAGAACAAACCAAAATATCCGCCCAATATTTCATCTTGAAACCCCAATAATCCACTCTGCTCTGACAACTTCTACAAAATAATGCAAAACATTACACACTAAAATTTTGGTAATAGCTTATTTGTTGACATTAGCCAAGCGGGTTGCCTTGTCATTTACTTAAATTTAGATGACATTTTTACATTTTAGTAGCCAATATTAAAAATAAAATAAATTAAATGGGCTACTCGAGGGGTTTTCATTCGATTTTGCAGTTCAGACAGGTAGGCAATTAAATAATGGCTTTGCAGCGGGTCAAGGGTTAACCAGTGCTTTACGCAGGGGGCTCAAAATGGTTCCAGTTGCTTATTCCAAAAAGTGCCCTGAATACGGGATAGATCGACATGTGTTTACATTGGAGTTATAACCGTCTCACTGCTGATCTCCGTTCTCTCTGTGTAAAAACGGTGCGTCGAAATAAGATACAGAAACATAGCCACGAGAAATACACACAGGGATGATTACACGTGGACAGAGCAGTTGTTTCAAGTTCTTTGTTCAGGACGGCAACCGGGTTACTATATTCTTTTTCAAAAGCACATATATATGACTCATTGTATTAAAAGTACGTTTGGGTCAAATAAACAGATCATCATCTAACAACGGCGTTTTCCCTACATCTGTTAAAGTATGAAATACATTTTAGTCAGGCTTATGTTAATGGAAACAAATTTTCATTCCAGAAATTCATTCACGGACCTGTAATCTTTGCATATTTATGGAATGAGCGACATTAAGAAAATGTTTTTGTGGTCGCTTCAGATGTCGATATTGCGAAAAGTGTAACGCGGCCAGGTTTGCAATTTCTGACAGAGCTCTGGGTAACAGGCTTAAAGGAGGGGCCGCACCAGTTAAACTGGTTGGTGAATTCCTACCGCTCTGTGCGGTAACTAAGCAGGCGACCAGAAACCGCCTTTTACCGTTTACAGGTTTTGTCTGTTCAGTCATCACCAAATAGCCTACCCAAACGTGAGAGATAATCTTATTCCTGTAAGATCTTTATCATCATTTCTAAGAAGAAAGCAAAAGCACAAATATAGAGTTGTAGCCTAGCAATGACACAAGTTCACACACTGTAAAGGAAAGAGAGTCTGCAGTACGTACTTTGAATTTACTATATTTCCCGAAAAGTCAAGCCCAACTGGAAAAGTCGTTGTTTGTTGTTGGAGGCTATACATATAATGATGGAGATTAATTGGATTAATTTACAAATCATATCGTTTCAGTTATATATCCATTTGTGAAAATAATGACGTGTCTTCAAGCACCTGACATCTACTAAATACATCAAATTACAACCAATCAATGCTGCATCAGGTGGAGTCGTCTATCATCTATATCATTATCTTTGTTACAATTCGAAAATTTACGATAAATCTAATTTGCCATTGAAACGTCAGATTAACGAATGCAAACCTAATTTTCAATCGTAATTAACATATGTTACTTTTATTGCCAAGAAGATAATTAGTCTATATTATCAACCTATGGCTGTGAAAGCACAACGACCTGCAGAAGTAACTACCTGAATTTCTGACCAAATGAATTTATAAAAACTCTGAAAGTTAGTTTCCCACCCATTATTCACATCACATCGCTTTACATCGCCCAGTCTACATGGATTTATTCTAGAAACCTGTATAGCCTACTGCTAACACTGATAGAGAAACTCGAATAAAACGTACCTCGCAATCATCCTCGTACTTCACGTTATCTGCTAGCTTCCACAACATGGTTTCACGCTGAATCGACCAAAACTCAGATCAGCGATTTTGACGGCGGTTAAGTTCCTCTTTTAAATCCAGGGAGATAAACTATCGTTTCGGACAATGGGACTTGATGTTTATGCCGCAGAGATTTCTTGAATGTTATCGTTACCGTATGCCAAAATGTACACGATTTTGATTTAACAGGGGAGTGCTACATACGAAATAAACTCAGGTTGTCAAGCGGCGTCCTATCGCACACTGACGCAGTAAACGCCACTGTCAGTAGCGCTCCCCAAAACCTCGGATTTAAGAATCTCTACTCCCTCTGACGGCCGCAGCGGTGTAGATAAGTTGTTCGTTCGGGCTCAGTGTACTCTCTTTGCAAGGCGTGTTATATTTGCATAACCACTCCTGGGAGGGTGGTACTTTGGATGATGTCATCATTCCATGGTAAAAGGAGTTCCAGCCAATTGGTTATCGTGTGCGAAGGACCAATCCTTTTACTGTCCGAGCAGTGTGTGTGTGTGTGTGTGTGTGTGTGTGTGTTTGTTTGTGTGTGTTTTCTGGACATTTTTACGACTGCAATGAATAGTAATAATAATAAGAAAAGGAATGACATCTTTTTAATACTTTACACATATGCATTTTTCTGCAAATATTTAATGAGTGCAATTAGTATCCATGATGACGTCAAGTAATATTCTTATTTGCATGCATTTGTGCCCATTATGCAATTTAGAAGAAGATCAGCCCCAGAACGATAATAACGATCAATAACAGCCAGATAATGTTAGAGGTAACTCTAAAAAAAAAAAAGAAAAAGAACGTCTTTGAGACCGTCAGGTTTCTTGTGAAAAAAATCTTAAAGCAACCACTTTTTAGATTTTGAGGAAAACAGAAGCAAGCAACTAGAAGCAAGTTATCCTGTCAGTTCTGTAAGTCTCCTGGGAATTCATATAATAACAGAAAATGAGCGACTGATATTTGATTGTTTAATGCAAAAAATGCATGACCAGTATACAGCAAATGCTGGCAATATACACATACACACACGAGACTATTAAACCAGAGTAATCAATGGGTGTTTATAGTAATGAAATATTTTTGTAATGAAATAATGTAACGAACGCTTACGTGCAGAGCACGCCATTAACGTGACAGTGAGTGTGCTTTATTGCCAGCTTGCCAGAACAGGTTGGTTATCTGTGCACCTTTTATCTCAATCACAACATCAAACGTAATCAGCCGTGGAGCTCCGAGCGACCTTTAGATCCTCTCCGCATAATTTTGTTGTCTGAGAACTTGCCAAGAGCCTACAGTGTAAATTACTTGTCATTAAAAATAAAGCAATTAATTAACTCGCCAAGGAACTCCACAAGGCTGACGCCCAATGAAATTTCTGCTGCACAAACAGGTCCCTTTCTTTCGGCTGAGTGCAGGATTTTGCACATGTTGACTCGTTCATTTGACAGCAGAGAATTGAATTTACACCATGCCAAACTGGTGGTCATGCAACACGAGATATACTACCACGATCTTCCAGTTGTTGACTGTTTATCCCCAAACACCCTGAGCTGAAATAGTTCATTTATCGAGCACTATACCAAACACTAGTGACTATTTGGCCACTTGTTTCTAATTTGTACGACCGATTTTGGTGTACTCAACGGTTCTTGTAACTTTTAGGTTCCTTTGGTATGCGTACCCTCAGAACAGATGATCTTATAGTTTGAGGGAAATGCGTATTCTGTTTTTAATAAATAATGACACTCTTTTATTTAATTAGGTTCTTCTGCAAAAAATTCACTGACTGAGTCTACTAAAATACGTTTCAAATTGGTTAAACATTTTCATGAAATTAATAATCACCATTATTATTTTTTTATTTTTAAACAAACCATACATGGAACGTTAAATCATTTTCCGTTTGAAATGTTAAACGTTTTTGACGTGACAGTTTAAGAAATTTCCTTGAATCTTCTATATACGTCTTAATTGTATTACTTTAACCATTTCCATGTATTCAGTTGATGTATTCTTAGCCAGGGCGACCTACATGTGTTTCATGTAACATGTTTAATAGTAAATAAATAATACTATGTTTATACAACCGTTGTCAGTATTTGCTGGAGGGACAATCGAAAACATTGCAGAGAAGAATCATTCACTTAGGCATATTTTAGATTACTTTTGCGTGTGCTTGTTATTTGTGATATGACCCAGAAATGCAAGCCCACCAAGTGATTTCAGACCACCGATTACACGTGCTATCGAAGCCCTGCTGTGAAACAAAACAGCTTACAATTGAACAGCGGTACTGTTATTGCTAGTTACTTGGATTGCGCATATGTATTGTACAGAATTATTTCCTACACGAAATGCTCATCACACACCAATGACCGGAATGGTAAAACCTCAGGGGTCCTCAGGGACCGAATGTAATAGGCCTTAAACCAAAATGTACCTCCTGACTATTTACACAAGCACACGTATGGAAATCGTTTATGGGGTTGAAGCGATCTGTGTACCCTTAATAAATTAATCATCCGCGCGACACATTTCTGAAACGAGCGACACCTGGAATGAAACTGCATTCCAAATATCAAATGCTAAGAAGCCTATATAGTCTGCCACCTTTAACTTTCTGCGCGTTTCACGCTGAAGCCTTCCTGATTGTATCCTTAACTCTTTCCTCGCAAACGTCAACATTCACCGCAAAGAAATGCACATCATGGGACATTTAATTAAAATACACTCCAGACCAAATTTCGAAATAGCCGATTCAGCACACGCAGCCCTACTAATGTTGTCCACAATGTTGAACATGTGCCACAGTTCGTAATTAATAGCTCTAAATATAATATTGTATTGATGTTACAAAATGGGATACCTATTTTAACAACTGTATTATAATTCGTAAATTGAGTTTAGGTTTTCATAAAGTTGTAGCCTATATACATTTATCAGACTTTTGGACCTCGTGCAATTGTTTGTGTAACGAAACTTCCAGTGTATTCCTAATAAAACTGAAACGTTTTTAGAATATACAAAGTTGTAAGGTGATCTAATATATAGGCTGAGTTAAATTTCTATGTTGAGTCGTCAGATGTTACACAGCAAACAGTAGCATGTAGGAATGAATAATGTTATCATCCTTCAGGTCTGTTTTGGATAACATTTTGAAATATCATGGGATTTTCGGTTATTAATTCGACAATCGCTCTGAAATTACAATGGTCATACAAACAAAATATAGTGGCGGTAAACTATGGGTTTTCGATATAAATTTACAAACGGCAGTCTATCCATAGGCATTTTTTTATAATTATATATAATGATAATATTATTGTAGAATTTAACTTTTGAGTCCCCTGCTAAATTACCTTCTAGGTATTATCTGAGTGGTTCGGTGTGGCACCTTTTTAATTAGACATAGCTGTTTTTCTCCGTGAATTCTGTCTATAATATATATTTCTGTCGACTGACTGTCCCGAAGCTTTAATAGTCTTAAAGGGAATCAGTTAACCACACCTTCATTATTATTATTATTATTATTAATAATGTTGTTTTTATTGTTGTTACTATTGCTGTTGTTGATGTTGTCGTTGATATCATCTCCAACGTCCTAACTTTTCCTAGAGTACCACCTCTAATATGTGCATTTAATCTCGTTTTATCTTGGGGATATACTTTCAAAGCGGGTAGTTGATTTGTTTTCGACCAACTACAGCCTTCAACAGGCATAATGAGGGCAATTATCTAGGTACACCTATCATTAAATTCCGGGATGAGTTCGCCCTTAGAGGCCTCCTTTGATTTGTGATGAATCCAATAGCAGCATTGGCATCTATCCAGAGATAGTTACAGTAAACTCCATGTATTTATTTTACGCACTAAATGCTGATTCGGATGTCTGGTGAAAATTCCACCCATGGATCGTTTGCAGGTGCAATAAATAATAATAAAATAACCACTGTCGTTCTGATATATGGCAAGTAATCTAATCTTCGGAGATTGCACCGAATCCCTCGGAATGTCGCACGATCTTGTCATATAATACGATGCTAATCATATTAAATTCGCGCGACGTCCATTTGGGGAAAACAACCTATGCAAGTGTCGCGTCGTTTCGAAAGTCTCTTCGTTTGCATCTTGCCTCTAACTTAACAGTTCGTCTTCATGCAAGACTCAAAGATTCGTCGTCAAATTTAACTTACCTGCCACTCTAATCTCTCCAATAAAGACATCTGCGCGGATCGCTCCACAATCCCAGCCGAGAGGGGTACGACTGATGAATTAACCAGCGGTCTGCACTGCTGACTACACCTGGATCGCGGCACCCTACCCCTGCGCATGCGCCCTGTACAGATCCACCTGAGTACGGAGGACTAAAAACATTCCAGTGGTATCCGGCATTCCAATCGCTATATCTGAAAAAAATCGATTGAATTCCTTAGAAAACACCACCGCTTTGAAGTCTGAAGAGAACAGGCATGACGTTTCTTTCCTTCGAATCAAAGCAAATGGTCACGAATTCACGGGATAAAACGACACGTCCTCTTTAATTTTATTTTAAGCCTCAATGTGTGAATGTGTGCGTGAGCGGACGCAGTTTATTCACTCTCTTGTGAGAGCTTGAACTCGTTTACTTCTCTGGGGGTGAAACTGTTGTCGAATAATAGCCAGAAACAGGTGCCTGAACGAGTTCTCTGCACACATGGGAAAAATGTGGTCCTGTAATTTTAACTCAAGTTGTTCTTTGAAAACCACTTGAATTTTATTTGTTGAATTATGGGCTACATGTCATTCTATAAAATGGTTTCATAGACAAATTACGAAATTAATTTCAAATGTGCGAACTGGCTTCGTTATCGCAACCTCAGAACTAAAGTTGCAGTGAAGTCCACATGAGCAGTTATAAGCTTAACCTGCTGCGCTGTGCGTGTAGCCAGAAAAAAACCGCAGTTACCAAGATAACATCAAACTGTAGGCTACTTAAAAATACTAGTTTTGGAATTTACAACGGCAGTCGAATAATTTTGGTCCCTTCCACAACACTGGCACTACACGGTATAAAACAAACAGTAAAACAAATAATGGGCTAATAAAATCAACAACTGCCAGATTGTATCCATCGAAACGAGAAGCCTTCACAATTTTTTTTAATACTCATATGACAGGGAAATTTTTTCTTTTAAAAAGACCTTAAATAATTTATAGTTACTGAATCATCACGGATGATTCATATTTTCAATACTAATGCAATACTAACACATAAAAATAACGCTGCATGTGCAAATTTGGGACAGTTTTTCAAACCTTAACCGTTTGTCTGTCCAAAATCTACTTTCTGCCCGTTTCAAACATTATCGACAGCCACCATTGTGCACATTTACACAGTGTCCACAGAAAAATCAGCTCCTGGTGTGATAGTGAATTGTATGATTCTGGTACAAGTGTTGTCAATAAATAACTAGTTTCAACGATTCGAAGGCATAAATTAGAAATAACGTAGACTAACTTTTGTCGGACTGATAGTCAGGATCTTAGAAAATTTTTAGACATTTTAGTGTTCTATGTAAACTTAAAGAAGGTGACTCTAATGTGAGGGTGATCATCTTAGTTGACTGAAGACATTTACAATAGAACGGCAGCGAAAGTAGACTTAACCTTATAATACAATACAATTTTCTTAATGGTGAACTCACTTCAAATTTTCTAAGGGTGGCTTTAATCCGCCTGAAGCCTTCATAAATATCTCTGGATGTCTTTAGATAAAGTACTTGCATATCTTCATCAGTACATAGTTTAGGTATATGGCTTAAATTACTACGTTTATAGTATATATGTATAGTATGTAGTTAAAACGACTTATCAATTCATGACACATTATATAATTTCACACATTGTAAAGTGTGAAGGATATAACGAAAATAATAAAACTTTAAACACACCGTCAGATTCTCATTAAAACCTCGGACGTTAACTGTTGCTAAAGTTAGAGGGTGTCCTTTTTTTCCTCCCCTTTCCTCAACACACAAACTTGTCAATCATTATTAGCTCTTTTCTAAATGTCAGTATAGCCCACGGGCCGTGACCTTTTTTTCTACACATTACTTTTCGAACAGATGAAAAAGTAAAAGGACTGTCTGTTCTTTCATGCACATCACCTGCGGCGGAGTACCGATTTTTCATTTCTGGTTATGTGGTGATGTGTCGATGTATCTCTTCACTGATAACACTGACGTGCATCTTCTGTATTTATTATTAGTACTGATGGCACAAATAATAAAAACTGGTTTCTCTTCAGTTAGCCACCTAAACCTTCCTAAGTCCCTCGAAGCAATCAGATAATTCCTTGACTCCACGACTCGATTTCACAACTCCACGGCGTCTTTTCAGACATCCTTACTGTATGCTCGCATGAAATTATAAAATGGTTGAATTTAAGGCCTGCATTTTACAAATTTCTTCTTCGGTCATATCCTGATTTGCCTAATTACCAGAAAATCTCTAAACATATCTAAGGGTAGTTAAATTCTTGTTGCGCCTCCTTATCAATTTCTTCTGACAGAGCCCAATCTTCACACCTCTGCTGCCACCTTGTGGTCACCGACATAAATTACAATAAGACAACATAGAGGATCAATTTTCTATAATGTAACGCCACTCATAGACAAATTGTTAAACTGACTGAAACAAATAGGCTAGATCTAAACAGAGCACTAAGAAGTTACAGAATCGTATTAAAAAATAAACACAGGAACAACACATACATGTACTGTGTTGACAACATGAAGCCTGGGGGTAAAACAGATTCAGCATCTATGCAAAATAGTGATTAAAAGTAACGATTAACATTGTTTAACAATAAAAAAATACTGGAAACACCTTTATTTTTTACTTACTCAAGCACCAGCATACAAGGATAGCAAACCTGCACACTGAAAAAAAGGAAGAAGAAAAAAAGACCAATCCCAGACCAAAGATCCCACTGTTTCGATAGTTTCTTGCAATAACATAAACCCCAAGAAAAGGAAACCAAAAGACCCAGAACAGTGGAAACCTTTTCCAGACTTCTTTCTTTATGGTGCACCACAGAAAAAAAACAAACCTTTTTAGAACTTGGGAAAATATTTGACTCATTGAAGCTTTTTGTCACATGCTTAGATAAAACCAGAACATATATAAGCCAGTTGATGAAAAATTAAATAATAAAATACAGGCAATATTGGACTATCCCTTTCAGGTAGTAACTGTTAGACTAAAGGCTACTTTTAATGGAAGTCAAAGAATAAGACCCATGGCGTTCAGGATCTAAACGCCCTCTTTGTTCTCTACACCGTGAAATGAAAGCCCTACGCGGAACGGCACAGGTTGGCCAGGCGGTGCTCAGCCCTTTAGAAATGGTAGGGTGTGTGAGTGACCCAGTTGGAAGTCTGGTCCTTCGTGCGCTTGGCGGAGCTGTGGGTGGTGAACAGAGACTTGTAGGCCTCTGACTTCCCCTCCATGTCCTGGATGGACCGCTTGCTTCCAGCAGCGCCGGCGGGTTTGACGCACTTGGAGGAGCTTGAAGAGCCAGAGGGTCCTTGTCCTGTGGGGAAAAAAAACAAAATAAAATACCATTAAGGAGGACAGTTACTGATATGCTTTTATAAGTAGGTATTTTATGACTGTGTGATGTTGTCTCACCTGAACAGCCGGCAGTTTCGCCATTCTGTGCCACTGGTTTGGGTTCTGAGGAGCTGGTTGCGGGAGAAGCAGAGCCTTTTGATTGAAAAGAAGAAACCATGCACGCATGGTTATGTAAGTGAAAGCAAGAGCAGTTCAGACAGCATACCAAACCTTATTTTTACATTTACATTATTGGCATTTAGCAGATGGTCTTATCCATTTTCAGCTGGATATTTACTGAGACAATTGTGGGTTAAGCCCACCCTTGCCCAAGGGTACAGCAGCAATGCCTCAGCGGGGAACTGAACCCGCAACCTTTCGGTTATAAGATCTGCTCCTTAACCACTAATTTTAACCACTAGTCTGACAAAAATACCTGTGGTCATATACATGACATGCACATCACAGTGAAGGGTAGACAGTAGCAACAGCTAACTAATGTTGCTAACTAATGTATCTTCACCTCATTACATATACAAAAACAGCACTGATGAACATTTGGGAAAGAATATGCTCTACTGTTTATTTTTTGTCTATATTTAAGATCATAATTTTGATTGTAGCATACTGTAATTTGCTACTTTCCTCTTCAAGTCAATTTGAATTGTTAGTCTAGTCTCGTCCTACCTATACCCACCTGTGATTACATTATTGTCATTTAGCAGACGCTCTTATCCAGAGAGACTTACTTTGGTTACAATTTCACGTGACCCGTTTATACAGCTGGATGTTTACTGAGGCAACTGCGGGTGAAATACCTTGCCCAAGGGTACAACAGCAGTGCCCCAGCGGGGAATCAAACCAGCTGCCTTTTGGTTATGAGCTGTGCTCCTTACCACCACACCACACTGCTCCTAATATTCCAGATTTTTTTATAGGAACTGGAATCGCAGAGGCGGACATTTCAGCAGCACAAACAGGAGTGTCTCAAGGCCAATATTTTAAAAATACTCATGTAAGATTAGGCACATATACTGCATTATACTGTCTCTGCACCACCAGCACAGGCATTACGCTAAGACACAGCGGTTAAATTTGGCCGGGGCTCAGCCACGGCACACAGGCCTACATTCTTCTATGTCACCAGGGGATGCACAGCCTCGCACATCTTCAACAATGTACATATATTTTTACACTTTTTTCATTCTTAATAATTCAAACAAATGACTAAAACACGTTTCCTTCGTAGCTGTAGAGAACATAAATGAGGTGATGTAAGAACTTGCAAATACAGTGCTGTGCAAAAGTATTTGCCCCCTGACCAATTTCTGACATTTCTTGCACGTTTGTCACGCTCATCCATTTCAGATCAAGCAAACCTGAATATTATACAAAGATAAAACACAAGTAAACACAAAATGCAGTTTTCAGTGCCAATGTCATTTATTAAGGGAAAAAAAAACATCTGAACCTACATAGGCCCATGTGAATAAGTAATTGCCCCCCTAAACCTAATAGCTGGTTGAACCACCTTTTGCAGCAATAACTGCAGTCAAGCGTTTGCGATAAGAGGTGATGAGTCTTTCACATCGCTGTGATGGGATTTTGGCCCACTCTTCTGTGCAAAATTGTTTAAGATCAACCAGATTGGATGGTTTTCGGGCATGAACAGCCTTTTTAAGGTCATGCCACAGCATCTCAATAGGGTTCAGGTCGGGACTTTGACTAGGCCACTCCAAAACCCTCATTTTGTTCTTTTTTAGCCATTCAGAAGTGGACTTGCTGGTGTGCTTCGGATCGTTGTCTTGCTGCAGAACCCAGGTGCGCTTTAGCTTGAGGTCTCGAACTGATGGCCGAACATTCTTTGCCAGGATTTCTTGGTAGTGAGCAGAATTCATGGTTCCATCGATAATGGCAAGTCGCCCAGGTCCTGAAGCAGCAAAGCAAGCCCAGATCATCACACTTCCACCACCATATTTCACTGTTGGCACAATGTTCTTTTTATCAAATGCAGTGTTCTTTTTGCGCCAGATGTAACGGGATGCATTTCTCCCAAAAAGTTCAACTTTAGTTTCGTCAGTCCAGAGGACATTTTCCCAAAAGCTTTGGGGATGATCAAGATGCTTCTTGGCAAAAGTGAGTCGGGCCTTGATATTCTTTTTGGTCAACAGTGGCTTTCGCCTCGGAACTCTTCCATGGATGCCATTTTTGCCTAGTGTCTTTCTGATGGTGGAGTCATGAACATTGACATTAACTGTGGCAAGTGAGTCTTGCAGTTGTTTAGACGTGGTTCTTGGATCCTTTTGGACTTCTGCAGCTAGTCTGCGCCGTGCTCTTGGAGTAATTTTGCTAGGTCGGCCACTCCTGGGAAGGGTCACCACTGTGCCATGCCTTCTCCATTTATGGATAATGGCTCTGACAGTGCTCCGCTGGAGTCCCAAACATTTACCAATGGCTTTGTATCCTTTCCCAGACCGAGACATCTCTATAATCTTCTTTCTTGTTTGCTCTTGAAGCTCACTGGAACGCGGCATGATGATGTGTGTTCAGTATGGCCTACCTCACCTTGTCAGACAGGTTTTATGTTAGTGGTCTCCTGATTGGAAATGTCTGGCAGCAATCAGGCCTGGGTGTGGCCATGAAATTGAACTCAGCATTCCCCAATAATAGGATTTATCACAATTACCTCACCTTTTAACAAGGGGGCAATTACTTTTTCACAGAGGATCATGTAGGTTTGGATAGGATTTTTCACTTAACAAATAAAATCACAACAGGACAAATGCATTTTTTTAATACTTGGGTTATCTTTGTGTAATGTTTGAATTTGTTTGATGATCTGAGAAGGTTAAGTGGGACAAAGGTACAAAAAGGTAAAAAATCAGTAAGGGGGTAAAAACTTTTGCACAGCACTGTATCAGAACTTTCACGGGGTTTCCCTTTTTTCTGTCAATGGGTTTCCTTTCACAGGTAACTTATTTTTTATGCTATGTAGCGCGCGTTATGTTACATGGTTCGTTATGTTTTTATTATCGTTATTAAGCTTCTCATAGCTTTCAAGCTGAAATTAGCTAGAATTTTTCCAATCGCACCGGTTTTAGCATACGTGCTAAACGGCTAATCACACCAGCATGACCGTACACACGGTTAAATGCTACCTAGCAGATCAGCAACCTCAGTCACTTGTCAGTCAGTCAGACAGCACAGATGATAGGAGGATGGCAAGGTAGGGAGAAAAATAGGTCAGAAACTGACACGTTTAATAACACACAGCAGCCTGTGTATATTGCAATATTGTAAGATGTAAATTAATTCCAGTTTAATGTAACTATTAAAAAGACTGTTCTATTCATATTACTTTGTATTATTATTCTCTCCTTTAGTGGTAACAGCACCATTCCTATATTTGATACAGATACACAGGAGAGTGCACTTACAGAAAAATTTTATTGTCATCAGCTGTAGTTTTGCGCACTGCCAACAGTATCTAGAATGACTTTGATTAGCGTTTTAGTGTTCAGAAGAGATGGCTGTCTTATCTAGTTATATTTTATTTACAGTTTGCCAAACGATATCAATCAGATTTTGTAGTCTACGCACACACACATGTGCACCCATGGCAACCCTGAAACCACAGAGGTCCCCCCCCCCCAACACACACACACACACACACACACACACACACACACACACCACACACAACAAATCCCAATTTAACCCCTGCTAAGACAGATTTACTGTTGAAACACCACTGATATTTGAGACATACAGAGAGATCTGTTATTTGTGAATTTAGAAATGGAGAGTTTCACAAGGGAGCAACCATTCCTTCATTCGCAATGCGATCACACTTTCCCTGAAAGGGTATGCAAAAGGTTTACACGTCACCTACATAAACATTTTGCGATATCCACCAAGAACAATCACTGGAATTCATTCAACATTTCTTTGAGCTCCACACAAGACGTGATGAAGAAGTGTCAAAATAATAGGAGCAGAAAGAGCAAAGCTGCACATCAGGAGAATTTATTTTTGGGGCTTTGCGGAGCTTTTTTGGTGTGGTGGTTAGAGGAGAGTAATACTTCTGTAACGACAGACCACAATGTATGCAAGGCTACAGCCATTCATGTGTCAGAGGCAGATGGGCACTGTAGGCGCAATTTTAATTTTAAAAGTTTGACTAACAAATGAGCATTGCAGCGCAGGGAGAAAGGGAGAACCACCAGACTTAAATCTGACCATTCTTATGACACAGTTCTCTAATTGTTCACCGCACCTGACCAAGTTGATGGCTAGATGTTTATTCATCGTGATTTTTCACATCTGCTGACGAAGCACATTTAGCAGCAGTGGGTAAGTTTACTCATTTCCCCCAATTATCTTCAGCAATCTCCAGCAGGCTGCAGTCACCAGATATCCACTTTGCAATAGTTAAATCAGAATTGCTATACATTATTAAAATGACCAACTCGCAGGAATCTCAATTTTCTCAAATGGTCATCAGTGGAAACTATATGGGGAAGAGGAATTGGTGGCAATTTGCTTTTCACAGGCAAAAGCGTATTTTGTACAAAGGTGGTATTGCAAGCTTTATGTACTTTGATAGAACTGAAACTTGAGCTGCCAGTTGGCAGTTGTTAAGTGTGTACATAAGAGTCATGCACTGCACCTGAAAGCAAGTTCAGCAACACTCCTGGTATATTCAGCGGAACTCCTCGTTGCCCAATTCACTTCCCCCGGAGCAAGTAAAAACATGAGTAAGTGATTTGGCCAGTAGCAAGCCCGACTGGTTAATAATTCAGCATTTAGCATTTTGCTTTGCAAGAACCACAGTTTCGGCGTGCCCAGCTTCATGAAAGCACACCAGCAGGTGTGTGTTCTTGTGTGGAAAAAAAAGAACAAGGTGGGTCACGTTGGGTCCTGTGACCAATTACACCATAGCTCTTGACCAGTAACTAGCTACCTGTGACAGTGGAAACAGACTAAAGAAACTGCCTGTTGTCAGTGTTGTAAAGCACTGTTCTTTATTCTGCAAACTATGCCATACCCGGGGAAGTAGAAATTTAGTTTAGTCAAGTAGATGGAGGTCAAAACAATAAAAGGTAAGAGATTCATTTAGAGAGTAAGTTTTTGTTCGGAATAAGTACAAGTTTTGATTCACACTACGATCCAGAAGTTGTAATTAAACATTTCATTTTCTTCATCAGTTTTCCTTTTCATTTCTTAATCCTACAGCTGGATTCTGACAAATACACTGACAAAACCATGCCATGCCAGAAGAAAAAGAGAATAAGTATTTATCATACAAAGCGTATATTTTAAAAAATATACTTTTTTTAATGAAGTGCATGAAATGACTCACCAACAGACAGCCCTACATAGCATAAATGAATGAAACAATACTTGTTTGGTGTTGATGAGTGACACATTAAGTCACTGTACATTAGCTTCTCTTTCATACAAAAATGTTATAGCCTCTCTTTAAACACCATCATTTTTTGTTTGTGATCTCTGTGTCGAGACATAACAAACCATAACTTACCTTTTCCATCCTCTGACTTGGAGATGGTCTCAGCAGCCTTGCTCTTCTTAGATTTCTGAAGTGTAGAAAAAAAAAAAAACAAAACCATCTATGTACCCACTTATTTCATTCCAGGTTTTATGAAATGGGTTGTTAATAACACTTATATGCAACAAAATACTATAAAGAAAATTGATTCATGAATGCGTCTTTCTATCTATCTATTCGCATTGAAAGGTATACCTGCCAAGAAATTCTTGGTGAAGAATAAACGCATAGTTTATGACAGTATTTAAAAAAAAAAAAACATTGTTTAAACGGTTTTGACACCTTGCCAGCCTTGGCTTTGGCCCTCTTCTCTTCCATGTTCTGTCGCAACCGCTCAACCTCTTCCTTGCTTCCATTAAGAATGATAATGTCGCTCTCCTGGAAGGGGTCGCCACACTGTAGACAGAAGAGGGCACTATTGGTTTTGAAAGGCCAAACCAACATCTGGGCATCTAATTGAGTGGCTGTCAAATAGTCTCTTGTTGATATGCTGTCAGACACAACACTGTGGGCAGAAACTTTGATAAGCATTCAGATCGAAAAAAAAAAAAAATTGGTTGAATTTGTGCTAATTATTATTGTTAACAAACATCTGTTCTCACTGTAAATATCACCTTCAGCAATCAGGTGTCAGCTTTTAATGTAAAGGATAGAGAGAATATTTATTTATAATTAAAATGTGTACAGAATAGGTGTAAGAGCCAACCATTCAGAACCATAAATCTGCCAAAACATGCAAATTCTGTTGAGAGTTTAGTTTCACGTTTTAGGGTTTTATGGTGCAGTGGAACACTGTGAAGGCACGTTCAGCATCTTAAGTGAAATAAATGAATACATGAATGAATGAATTAATAAATAAATGCAAAAAGGATTGTGCTCACAAGGGCTAGAGCTCTCTTAGCTATAGACACCAGTGTCTTGTCAACTTCAATTGTTGAATGTGTCATCTGAATCCGAAATTGATCATATTCAGTTTCAAAATGTTAAAACACAAATTGAACACCCATAATTCAAGTTTACGAACCTTAAATTTGAGTTAAAAGATTCAACTTAAATATTCAACTTTTCTGATACATTCAGTTTCATTTCTTTAAGTTCAGTTCTTGAGATGATTGAAATCATAAAACACCACACCCAGAACTAGCACCTCCTCCAGGAGCAAAGACTGAACACTAGAGATATACATGACAAACACGTGCCCTTTTCTCCCATTTCCACATCCCCCAACTGTGAAAAATCTCTGAATTCAGTCAGTTACTAAAAATACAATTCTAAATAATTCGGCTTTTATCATGCTAACGTCACAGATTCAGGATGCATTCATCACATCCTGGCATCAAAGTATAACCCCGCCCACTAACTGAAAATGAATATCACGCACATGTGAAAAGCACATTTGAAAGGGCTGCGATTCTCTTCTTTGGCTGGAGACCTGGCTTATCCGTGGTTTATAGGTAAGCATGCTTATCATCCTTAAAAGAGAAGAGAATTCAGCCTTTGCTTAAGTGATATGTACAATACCAGTCAAAAGTTTTAGAACACCTCCATTTTTCCAATTTATTGAAATTTAAGCAGTTCAAGTCCAGTGAATGACCTGAAATGGAACAAAAGAAAGCGGTAAACTGCCACAGGTTAAAAAAAGTTTACGTTACCAAAAACTGAAAAAATAATGTAAATTTCAGAGTTATAAAAAAGGCCTTTTTCCGGGAACAAGTAATGGGTTAACAACTTACAGCTTTTCTTCTCTACAGCAATGGAAGTAAATGAAGCCTTGAACGTTGATGCAAACAATTCCTAGGTGTCCCGACTTTTGTTGAATAATTACAAACCCTCTGTCTGTATAAAAGCAGTGTTAGAACAGACTGTGTTACTACACCCTCTGAAGCATTATTTGGACAATATTGCACTGCAGGAAGTAGTATATTGCTTATCATAATGGTGAAAAAAGGCAATTAACAAAGACAGACAGAACATTATAACCCTTAAAAGTGTAGGTCTTTCTTTTACAGAAATTGGGGGTGTTCTACAACTTTTGAACGGTAGTATAAATCCAAATGACATACATTACAAAAAAAAAAAAAAAATCAAATTCAGATGTGACAAAGCATCATCACTTTGTTCTCCAGTTGTATATTGTACTGATACAATGCTTCCATGCCTCCATTATCAAAATTCTCGCTGTGAATAGAATTCTACCTGACAGATGCAGAGTTAATGCTTTAATATTTTCTTAATGAATCTTAATTCTACACATTTAACAAGGTTACTAAATCCTGGATTGAAAAGGTTTACATTCAATATTTTCCTAGACTTTCTTTTACCTTTTATGTTGTGTAAATGCGCTATTATTTTAGCTTCATAAACATGCTTTTTTAGATTTTTTGTAGCAGTTATCTTTTCAAACTTGGTGTCAAATAGCCTTCCAAAGGGTACTGCTGCTCCCTGTTTTTAGCTGTGTTTAATAAGCAGTATTAACCAACAGCAAAACGACGAGGTGACTTTCTGTTTTTGGCATATCTGACCATTTTTAACTCCTACAAGATACATGCATGTGCTAGGTTAAATTTCATTTCATTGAGCAAACTAGGTCACAATGCTGTGCTTTGCTGAAATACATTTTGTCAGTTACTAAAACAGTACACAAGAAGGTAAGTGGAAGAAATGTGGTTTCCAATGCAGCAGACTACTAAACCACCTATTGACCTCAACGGAAACATATTTGTGACATGGCAGTGTATGGAGAGACAAAAAAGAAAAAAAAGCAATCATGAAACTAAATCAAGTTCATACCCTGAAAGACTGTGTAATTCAGAGAGTAATAAGACATAGTCTCTTACATCTTTTCTTCAAAAGTTGTAAGAAAGACAGAATCCTTACTTAGGAAGTGAACAAGCTTTAAGAGGTAGCCTAGAACCGTGCCTGACTCACCCTCTCCCCAGGCAAAGGGTTCTCCCCATGTAAAACACACTAAAACAAAAAGCCTTGACATTTTATCACAGAATTTCCTACTATGGAAAAAAGAAAAAAAGTTGCATTGCCTTCACACCAATACCAAACAAGAACATAGCCATGCCCCATGCTAACAAAAACAGAAATTATGTGGAAAATGCCTAATTTCTTTGTTTCCTATCATGACCTGAAACCAACAGCCTTCATTATTTAACATGTTCATGTATATTTTCAAGTAGGGCTGGGCTATATGGCAAAAAATATGATCACAACATTTTCTTCCATATTGATCAATATCAATATTTATCACGATATACATGGGTTAAAGGTCTCCGGCCCCACACCGGGAATTATTAGATTAGATTAGATTAGATTCAGCTTTATTGTCATTGTGCAGTGTACAGGTACAGAGCCAATGAAATACAGTTAGCATCTCACCAGAAGTGCAAAAAGCATATATAAATAGCAGCATAAATAAACAGCAATGGTGTATAAAACCGGTATGTACCAAAAAAAAAATCCGGCATGCAGAGATTTTAGATCAGGTAATAAATTATTACCGGCTCTGATATTACCAGACCGGAATGCAATTTTATTAAAAACAATCACTGACGTGGTGTTTAACAAACGGTAGCCTGTTAAGGCGATGTGCTAGCACGAGAGCACTGTTTCTATACAATCGGCAACTAGTCTCAACTTTCTGTGAGGTGGTGTCAGGAAGTACTTGCAGGGACTGTATCAGTTGATTACTGCTCAATAGGCTAGCATGCATTCAAGTAGATGGAGCGTAGGAGCAAAACTTGTGAAGGTTGGTGCAGACACAAGCACAATAGAACGGGGGGTGAAACATAAATGGTGATAGGCTTGGTTACCTGAAAACGGTACTGATGGACAAACAGTGCATGTTCAGTGTATGTTGTCACAAATTAAACGAGCCCGGGAGCTGCTTTGCACCGTGTGTTCTAAAAAAAATACAGTATGGGACAAGCGGCAAAAGGTATTGTCTCGGCATGATACAGATCCCTCACACAAAGCAGATGTTTGGGGTCTTCATTATACATCGACGTTGCCGGGAGCTGTGGCCACTGTAACTGCTGCCGCTTCGTCCATCCAAGACCGCGTGTGCAATCATAAAGTCCGCATTTATCGCAGAACATGACCTGTCTTTCAGGATAGCGCCAGCGTTGACCTGTGCAAAACATCACAGGACAGAACTGCGCTCTCCAAACTTAGCGTGTCAAATACACAGGCCAGCTACCTAGCCAGTCACGACACTGCCTGTCACATTAGGCAATGTTTAGCGCACAAGCTGTCAAAACAGATGTTTTCACAGAACGTTGTCCACAAACCGCAACATGGACGGAATTCTCAATGTAACACGAGTTCACTTTCACTGTCGCTTTTGTGGCCGTCGCCGGTTCCACTTAATTTTATTCTAGTTTCAAGAGCTTTCTTCACCACCGGTAACTCAGACAATGTTTTGCAGTAGCAAATGGGCGTGTACTTTGACGTGCAAGCCACAGACTGCAGACTGACTGGCTGTTGTCGCCGTTTTATTTCTGCTGTGTGAATGGCTGTTAGATATATCCATAGAGTAAAAATGTCCAAAGCTTATTGTTATTAACATAAATTTTTACTGCGATCCAGTTTCAAGATCATTTTATTGCCCAGCCCCCATTTTCAAGTTAAGTATACATTTTAAACTTACATGAAATGCAAAATTTTCTGAACATTTCCCATGTCCTGGTTCAAATCTGCTGGTACCTTTGGCTCCTTAACTGGCTTCTGACTGTGTGGTTGCTCACACGCTCTTCAAGTCCTCAGTCCTGCCTATATCTATGCTGGAACAGTTTCTTCTCATTCCTTCTCAGGCTACATACTATTATTGAGTGCACAATTTACATTTGAATAGTTCTAGATCTTTCCCTCAAGACAGCTCTTTCTAGAACATTCTACTTTCGGAACCTACCACTTTGACTTTTCTACGGGTTTCTACACTTCACCACACCAAAGCATCTCACCACACAACTCTCCTCTCAGCTCATCCTCACAGACTCAAAAATGAAAACTTAAAGTGCCGTTTAAGACAGATTAACAAGCTGCAACGTTTCCAATGTATCCATCATCAAAATTCTTCTCCACGTTCACCATTTTGAGCTGTGTCTTTCTTGTCCTTACTGTAATGCTTTCTAGTGTCTTCTTGTACTTTATTCAGACCCAGAAAACAGCAGAGGGCACCGTATACTGCTGTGTCTGCTTATTTTAGGCTGATATCGCCCCACTTCTACCACAGACCTTCACTGCAACAGCTTAGAAATGTTCCAGTTCTGCCACTTGTGGTATGGAGGTGGTTTTAGTGCAAGGCTAACTGCATTTTAAAGCATCTTGCATCCTGAACGTAATATTTAGCTCATAACATGTGCCAAATAGCTCCCACGGACCTAATACGTCAATTCAAAATTTCATCAGAGTGATCTAGTTACTGGTGGACTTACAACAGCATGGCAAAAAAGTAATGGGCTGAACACTGTGCTTACCAAAAAACAAATCAAATGATAGCCTCCAGTTCTGTAAGGATATTTACACTACACATCTGCATGCAAAAATCAGCCATCAGCAATGTTCACAACAATAAACACAAACAGGAAACGGAAACATAAGCTGAGACAGACTGAAATGGCAGAGGGCAGTGCAGTCATCAGGCATTGTTAAAAATTATCTTTAAAATATAAAGCAGCTTGGGAAAAAGTGATACATGCTATAAGCTACACACCACACATAGTACAGACGCATGCAGGCACACACACTCGTGCACCCTCACACACAAAGACAAATGACCACTAAAATAAATCGCCACCAGGGGACCCACTGCGTCCCACAAGCGGGGACAATGTGACCTCTATCCCTGTGAACTGCTCGCACAAGAGGTCTAATCTCAAAAGCTGACCTGGCAATAAAACGGGAAAAAAAAGGCACCCCTCTGGATCAGTACAAGGCTATCCGGCAGATACCTGCGCCACACTTCAGTCAGAGTAGCAGTGCAGACCCTCAGCGCACCGAGTGGATCTAGGTGTTGTGCTCCAGCAGTCATAGTAACTGTAAAAACAGGTTGCTGGGGGGGGGGAGGAGGGCGGTGGGAGGAGACAGACCGGGCTAGTCGTGCTGAAGCCAGATGAGATCCTCAGCCTGTTACCAGGCGAGGGCAGCCCCCCCGTCTCCTAGGGGATGCAGTCAGCACACCTCCATTGCAGATGCAAGAACAGACGTAGGGCAAAGCCACACGCCGCGCTGCCTCTCCGCTCCACACCAGCGCAACCGCACACGGGGAAAGACATGAGCGGCGGCGGACGAAAGCAGAGCGGAGCGGAGCGAGACCGGCATGGCTTTCCTGGGCTTTCCGCCATCTCCATGACTCCTTGATCCAACCGGAGGCAGTCTGGTATTTCGGAAGGACTACCCTTGCTAATATTTAACCTCTTCCACTGCAAAGGGACTGGATTTCACAACGGTTAAGGTATCGACCGCATTCTCCTGCGTGCTTCTGCTTCCCTCTGCATGTCATAGCGTCTTTCTAAAACTCGCTCAGGAAGTAAAAGTGCTGTTTTTTCATGCCTCAATATAAGTGTAAACTACAGGAAACTACATAACTGTGCTTTGTATCCATAAAGGTTACATGTTCACCACAGGACTAAAATGACATTGCATATAAATACTTTCAAAAAAAAGATACCAGATAATCAGGTCCTGATTATCTACTGAAATACACCAGACCTCCTAAGTATACTCATAACAAAATATAACACATACCAAAACTAATTAATACACTGCTTGAAAGTTAAAGTAAATAAAATAAATATAATAATATAATAATAACAATTTATTCATTTATAAATATATTACAATAAATACATTTATAATAATAAATATGCTGATATCTTCAGATCCAGACACTTAACAGCATGCTTTTCTTCACATGTAACTGTTACAATAAATCTTCAAACTTTGAATGTCGTTATAGGATTGTGGTAATTTAAGGTTTTAAAATAAGGATCATCCATGCTGTACTGTGACTGAAAGTTAAGAAACATTGCATTTAATGAAGTTTTCATTTAACAGAATAGTTAGGCCTTAAATTTCTCATTGTTTTAATTCATCTACAGATTGTGTATGTTAATAGTCTGTAATCAATGAGGATGTTCTTGTGTGGAATGCATGTCTGAACAAGAAAAGAAAAAAAAAAACATTGACTTCTCAGTTGGGAAACTGAAACTTTGAACCTTTCATTGCACCCGACTCTTTGTGGTTTCAAGTCACCT
Organism: Megalops cyprinoides; assembly: GCF_013368585.1. NCBI lineage: Eukaryota > Metazoa > Chordata > Actinopteri > Elopiformes > Megalopidae > Megalops > Megalops cyprinoides. The sequence continues at coordinate 34,279,249 of NC_050588.1, read as the reverse complement.
CCTTAGAGGATTCAGTGCTTTTTACTGCGGCTGTTACAACACACAAAAATCAAGGAGAATTCATTCATTTTTTGCCATCAAAATATGCATCTAAATGGAAAAAATATTCATAAGTGAGCCTGGCTTTATCACTCATTTGTTGTGGATACCAACCTCCAGAATCATTAGTTTCCCTCAATGGTAACCTCAATGGCCCAAAGCACTGCCTGTACAAACCCCTGGGATTTCATTAAACTTACGCATTTCCATTTCAGGCTCCATTCTCTAACCTCTGTGTCACCTGATAGTGCACTACCTGGTTTTTTTACCAAGCTCAGATGAATAGATATCTCAGGGCTGTAATTGAGTAAACACTAAAGTGTTTTTGTTATTTTTCCTCTTTTTCAATTTCTTCATTTCATAAGCTCTCTTCAGCCTCTATCCTTCATGAAGTTATAGTCCTCCACAAAGTGCAATTTGCCACTTTCGAGTCTGTTAGTGCCATGAACCACACACATTTGCATTGCCAATATTGTGACCACCGCAACAAGGGAAAATGAACATTGTCTACAGATGCTCTTCTAAGCCTGTGATGTCACCTTAATTCCTGTTATGTTAAATATGCTTCTCACTTAAGAACCACCCAAATGTATTTCTCAACAAATTGCATCACATGACTTGAAATGAAAAAATGATACATACAGGAAGGGTGTCACTCTGATCTTTTCCCTTTCGCTACCGCAGGCTGAACACTGTGGGCTTGGTGCTGGAATATTATGCTCCAGCTTGAAGGCACTAAGTGCAGTTTCCTCTTCTGCCTGGGAATCTGTGTTCTCATCTGCTCTGCCATTTACTTGAAGGCCAACATCTTGAGCGCACCCGCCACTCAGCAAAGCTTTGTCAGCTGCAGACCTTTCCCCCAGTACTGCACCGCACTCTTGCACAGGGGAGAAGACACAGAATGGCAGCGGAGGGACTGCCTGGCGGAGGGCTACTTTCTGTCCGGCCAGCTGAACTGCTCCCGCATGGTGAAGGAGCTTCACTTCATCACCAGCCCGCTGAGCAGGGAGGAAGAGGAGTACCCCCTGGCCTTCATCATCACCATACACAAAGAGCTGGAGATGTTCGCGAGGCTCTTCAGGGCCGTCTACGCCCCTCAGAATGTGTACTGCATCCACGTCGATGAGAAGTGCCCGCTCCAGTACAAAACCGCCGTCCTGCGCATCGCTGCTTGCTTCCCCAACGTGTTCCTGTCCTCGGTGAGTGAGAAGGTGACGTACGCCGGCTTCTCACGCCTAAAGGCCGACATCAACTGCATGAGGGACTTGGTGAAGTCCCCCGTCCGCTGGAAGAGAGTCATTAACCTGTGCGGCCAGGACTTCCCGATCAAGAGCAACCTGGAGCTGGTGCGGTACATGCAGAGCAATAAGTGGAGGGACAGGAACATGACGCCGGGCGTAAAGCAGCCGTCCTCGATGAGGTACCGCACACAGACACAGCACAGGGAGATCAGGGGCTCCTACGTAGCTCCCAGAGGCAAAGGGCACAAGAAAGGCCCTCCGCCACACAAAGTGCAGATCTACTTCGGAACGGCCTACTACTCCCTGACCAGGCCATTTGTGGACTTTGTGCTGCAAAGTCAAGTGGCCAGAGACCTACTGGAGTGGTCCAAAGACACCTACAGTCCCGATGAACACTACTGGGTAACGCTGAATCACATAAAAGGTGGGCTGAGCCAAACCGACAAGTTTTTGGGTTTTGCGAACGCAACCTAATCTCATAAAAGCTGTCTAATCATCTCCTGCCATCTTAAAATGAAAAAGAGGTTATAGAAGCTAGTAAGAAATTATGCTTGCTTAACTGTCCTCTACATTGCTTCTACACATCCGGAAGATAATGCTTATACATGCTAGATTTGATAATGCAATTTGACTGCAACCTTAAAAAAACATATTACATCTTGACTGATTTTTCTAGATGCACCAGGAAGTCACATAAATGGAGGCTGGGAAGGGGATATTCGGGCAATAAAATGGAAAGATCAAGAAGGAACTTCACACAACGGGTGTAAAGGTACTGTACTCCTCATTCACATCATCTCATGCTCCTACAACACAGATTTCAAAACAATCTACAGTGAGAATTTGTTTTTTTTTTCCCTTTCCAACAACTTCATGGGATGAGATTACTACCAAAGCATCAGCAGTGTGGTGTAGTGGTAGGGAGCAGGGCTTGCAACAGAAAGGGTGCTGGTTTGATTCCCTGCTGGAGCACTGCTGTTGTATCCTTGGGAAGGTACTTAACTCACAATTGCCTTAGTAAATATCCAGCTGTATAAATGGATGAAACTGGAATATATGCAAGTCGCTCTGGATAAGAACATCTGCTAAATGACAATAATGTAACTGGGGCTGGGCGATATAGCCGCCGCGATATATGGAACAGCTATTTTTAGCGCAAGAACAGCTATCCCCGGTATGTGGCGTTAGGTTTCTTCCTGTATTTTTTCCCTTTAGTCATTCCTGATGTGGGAGCACACCTCCAGTTTTCCAAGGCCATGTGAAATGCTTCCGGGGGAAAACACGCCACTCATATCTATTCAATGTTGATATCACAGCAACAACACTATGCTGCTTCCATGTGGTAGATAGAAACACATGGCTACAAAGATAGAGTGAAAACATATGCTATGTGTTTTTCAAAGCTAATAGGTAAGTTAACCAACATATAGATACAAGTGATATTTTTCTGCCCCAGAAGCATTTCACTGAATTTTGAAGGTGTGCTCCCGCATCAGGTATGACTAAAGGGAAAAAAATAAACCTAATGCCACATACCGGGGATAGCTGTTATTGCACTAAAAATAACTATTTGATATATTGCTATGGCTATATTGCCCAGCCCTAAATGTAATGTAATTGTGACGTAATGTAATGTAAAAACATCAGGTATGAGGGTCCCTCTAAAGTGTTGGGTTTTGCTTGATAGGATATTACATCAGGGATATCTGCATCTATGGACTTGAGGATCTGCAGTGGATCATTGACAAGAACAGCATGTTTGCCAACAAGTTTGAGGCAAAGACCTCCCCTGAGGCCTTAGACTGCTTGGAACAGTGGCACCGCCAGAAAGTTCTCCAGCAAGCAGAGGTTCCTATTCAGCCAGACTGGCAACTTGCTATTGAGACTAACAAGGTCCCAAATGCCTCGACAGGGCCTTCTTAGCTCCAATGATTTCCCCTGGCATCAGCACAACAGGTATGATGTGTTCAGTCAGACGATTTGTGGCTTTGGTCAGAAACAAAGTATGCTTATAACCGATGGCTTACAGGAGGAGAAAATCTTATTTTCTAACATTAAGGATGGTCTCCAGCACTAACATCTACTTAGCACTAAGTGCTGAAATCATATAGCAACAAAATGAACTGAATACCTGACCATGGAATCTGATGTTACTAAGGGCAGGTATTAAGTGTTTTCCTAAAAAAAAAATATATATCAATCCGCCATACTGTAGCCATTTTAAAATCATACTGAATCTGTTATAAAGCAGATTTGCTTTTTCGGTTAAGGGACTTGAATAAATCATATTTATTTGCCTTCGGCCAACTACTTTTTCCACAACACAAAGAAACGATGATGAAGACAATGTTATTTTGCATGCCCACAATGACAAAAGAATTATGTCGAAGCTACAAAAGACTGTTTTGAATCAACAGAATGAAGAAAGAAGAAAGCTTTTGTAATATCCAACTCTTGTGAAGCACTGTGTGGTCAAGAATGGGATCGGTGCCTCATTAAGGGCTGAGGGAGCTAATGGTGTTGTGTAAATGACGCACAATCATAAACACTCGAGAATTCAGAAGTATCCCCAACTGCATCACACAGTTACCATTAGAGGATTCTGACCCACTTAGAACAGGACCACACAGAGTACTCTGTTTGTAATTGCATGCAGATGGCACAAGGGATTCCACTGCAAACTATTGCTAATGGCCATCTCCAGTGGATAAATGGTGTTGTCTTGTTTTATGTATTTACTTGAATGCAAAAGTGAGGATTAGTTATCACACTTCCAGGAAGAAAACTTGCAGTCCTTGACTGCAGGCTCAAAATGGAAACTCTTATTGTTCTGAACATGGATGCTCAGAGGGGGGCAGCTTATTTAAAACAGCAGCCAGAGATGCGCTGTTTGTTAGAAACTGGTTCTAAATGCTGAGACTACTTGTGTAAAAGATATGTCTTCTCAATTTCCAGAGAGAAGACAAGCCTCATAAAATAGCACACCAAGTTAAGACAGGGTCTATACATACTGCAAGTGGTCTCTGACTACCACAAAAAAGTGAAAAATCTCTGGTGACTTGCCGTATCTTAAATATTAATGTATAAAATTCTTCTTTTAATCTCTACAAGACCCTAAAAATCCAACAGGTAATAAGGAACTGCAATGATATAGATACGTTTTCCTCAGGGATATATGGAAAGATATGACTTAATGTTGTGCCTCTGTGCAGCTTATGTTTCGTCATTTCTATACTTATCTGTGCCTGTGAGAGATTATTAATGCAAATATTTATTTATGCAAATTATTAATGCAAATATTTATTATGACAATTTGTGTGTGAAATATAAATCAATTTTGAAGTTAAATATAATGTAAAGTGGAATGTACTATGAACTCAAGTGTGTATTTATGCATTACTTTAGTGCCAAACTAAGCACAAAGTGTATGAAAAGGCAAATGAAAGATACTGGAATAATACACAACTTTTTAAAAAACAAACAATTCTGAATATTAGCTGTACAGCTTTTGAAAAAGTGTTATGATTAAACAATATTTGTGTGCTGCCTAAATAATGCTATGTCCTGCCTGGTAAAAACAGCTGCTGACAGATCCAAGGATCCCAATGTTTTTGTTCCTGTACTAAAAAGTCTAGGCAAAAGACTACAAATATTATGCATCTACTCCAATCTAATACCACAAACGTCTTAATATGTAACGGTATAATGAACTAGAAAGCTATATTATCAGCACTGCATCTTCTGTCTGTTTGAAATTACGCATCCGTTCTTTTCAAGGGACAACGGATGCTGCGAACTGTAAATAAACACTGCAAAGTTTTTATCGATAGCAACAAAATGAGGCGTTAAATTGTCCCAGTGTGCCGCTGCCATGTCTACAGCGAGCAGCCCACCGCTGCAGAGTCTGCTTCCCATCACCTGGCAGCTTAAGCGTGCAGCAGCCGCTGAGCTGATAGGAGGCAGGGCAATTAAAGAGAAACAGAGCGTCTGTTTATCTTGTCCCCAGGACACCAAAGAAGCTTTTAATAAACCGTCAAGTGGCGTGGTCTGAGACATTCGCTCATCTACATCTGTAGCTGTGAACACAATGGTGTAGGGTAATGCTAAGAGGCTGTTATTAGACTCTGCATGCATGTTAGTATGACGTAGGAATTCTGCCCTTCTGATTGTTAGCTGATGTGTGACCACATTTTTCAGCTTGATGCTTTATTAATTACTGTGTTACTATAAGCTCTGTGCCTATGTTCTTGTTGTCCCTGTGATATGTATTGAATGTATCCTGCCACGAATACCTTGTAAGTCACTCAGAGCGAGTGTCAGCCAAATAAATATAGAATGCACTGACGGCGCAGTGGAGCAGTTTTCTTTAACAAGCCTTTTAGCTAACGTTCTGTCTCCTGGGGAAGCCTTTCGTATCTGCCAAAGTTTCGTATCTGCCAAAGTTGCACACTGTTTAGAGATTCACACATCTTGTAGAGATATTCTCCTCATAAAATTTTTCATGATTAAACAGAAATGAAAACCATACATGCCGTACATGCCATATCTGGTCCATATACGATGAGAAGGCCACACAAGGTTTTGAGGCAGTTTGAAGACATGCCTTTGTGTGCCTAGTACACATATTACAATTTTAGCCCTGCTTTACCACTTTAAAATGCCATTTTGAGTTTGCAACATGTTTCCCCCACTTGGCTGTGAAAGTATGTCAACGGAAATCTTATGGTTCGTCCAGTCTCATGGGCAATGAGCATAGCTTTCAATCCCCTTAGGAGCCAGTGGACATCAAACAGTTTTTGCAGTATCGAGCAATTTTTTACCAATTCATATAGTGTTGCATTTTATCATCAGTGAATGACTAATGAGCTTATGAAAAGTAGTCATTAATGGCACAAGGTGTCAACAAACAAGCAACTCTCTTTTGCAGAACCACAGCAAAGGAAATGAGAGATCTGTGAAATAAGAAACATAAAATTCAAAAGGTGAGAAACCAATGGGAGCTGTGAAAGTTAATTTCATCTGTCCGCAAACAGCTACTGCCACACAAAAAATAGACGAACGTTGAGTGAGAATATATAGGGCTGTTAAACAAAAACAGGCAGTGACTGTGTGTGTCCTGGAATTTATAACCTTATCAGGCGAGCAGTGACCAGCATAGTAACCACACAGTGACCAGCACAGGCTCCAAACCATGACCAGGTCCTTATGGGGTAACAGTGATCACAAATGTCACACACACCCTTTGTGTCTTTTTGACATCTGCACAACCGATTTGTAGTGGCAAAGAACCACAGGTGCACAAGTACCCTACTGTTTTGTGTTTTTACATGTGTTTTATCCTTTTTTCTGAATCTTTGGAAAAAGTGGCAAAAAAATCCACACAGTTTATCAACACTAACCAGGTTATAGAGGGTTAAAAGCACAACTCATTGTGGCACAGTAACACGTGTGTGTTTAGTGCTATATTTTTCTTACAAGTATAACATTTAACGTTTATTATATATACTATATAAAGTCCATATGTGTAACCATCAATTTGGTGAAACTTGGTCTTGAACATATATAGTCCATCATGCCTCACACTTGCATGTAAAAAGGCAACAAAACTACAATCAATCATAAAAAAATAAAAAAAAAAATTAGAAGGACAAATCACTGAAACCGGAAAAGTCAATAGAGCAAATGTTAGGTTAATGATTCACATGTGAGAATAAAGGGAGAACAGGACCAACCTTATCAAAGTGGAGGTTCAATTCAACAACAGGGTGCTAGTACTCAATAGGACACTCTGTCCTCAAGATTAACATCTACAAAACAAAAAGCCTTACAAGCCCACAACTTGCTCACATGTAAATTCTCAAGCATTTTAAAAACCACCTCTGCCTATTTTTAAACTCTATGGGTAAGTGAAGCTTAATCTACACAGGAACTCTATCGGTCTGCTTTCACAAGATATGAGTACCTAAACCCTGCCCCTCAATAAAACGTTATCAATTCTACTGCTGTCTGACAGGGGAAGGTGAAGATGGAGGATGAGCATGAACTACTCAAAAACACCCCTTAAGTCATCTCTCTCCCTCCTTTTGTCTTTGGGAGACTTCAAATATATTCAAAAGCAGGCCCACATAAAAATGTCATGATTTGTTCCCTTCAATACACAAAGATATTATTCCATGATACACAATAGGCTGAGTGAATACAAACACAAGAGTTTCTCCAGTCACAGTACAGACTAATTTTAAGTCTGAATATGATTACTCCGGATCAATTAGATTGAATTGGCTGTCCACATCCTGTTTTCTGTTGTATGTGCAGAATCCTTTCATGGCACGATTAAAGAAGCTACAGCATTCGTCTGTAGCTTTGCGCTACTAACAATTTCACAGTAATGGGATCCAGCAATTCAGAACACCACAGAAAAATAGCTGGGACACAAGGATATAGATCCAGACAAGAGAGCTGAGATTTATCATGAAAAAAAGTTTTATCATGACTAGAAAGCAATCGCACCTTAACGGCAAGACAAAAATATAGGTTAAATTCTGCCAGCTCTCAGAATGTTGTACTGCATGGAGGTGAATTTCAATGCACTGAAAGAACTGATTGGGTAAAATTCTGTTTGCAATGATGGTTTTTGTTTGGAGATGCATTAATATTGCATGCTCATATTGCTACATTGCATTTTGAAAGGTCGGATGTCCTTACACTGGCACCGAGAAAATCATCTGCTAGCATCAACTGACAGGTATGGACTGACATTGGGATACCTCAGAATCTGCCAACACATTAAATGAAAAACATTTTTTGGTACGTAACCTCACAAGTTATGCATACAAGAGCAGAAACGTGCGAGATAGCGAGGGTAACATAGGAGATTATCATAAAGCCGCATTATTTCGTGAGAACTTCTTAAATACACCAGGGGAGATTTTATCAGCGCTGGAAATGCTTAAAAAAGCCAGCGCTGTAAAAATAGCGTTGTGACACCAAGCTCTTTGTCTGAGACTGCTATGCTTTAGTCTGCACTCAGCAGAATGCTTCACATACATTGGTAAAACTCCCTGTATACACACAGCCTATTGGCTAAACCGCAATGCTGTGCAGTGCCCAGACAGGAGGGCAGAAGACAGAGATCTACTCATCTCACACACTTCTTTATCCACACTGCAACAGTATAGAAAAATTAGGACTGAAACAGTGGATTTATTTTCTTGCTTACAGTTGTGGATATTTGTATTTACATAAATATGCAAGCTTGGGTTATTGTCAACTGCTGCAATTTTCTTTACCATGGCTTTTTCATTTCAAATGACACTGTACCTATTTACATATTGCATGTATGTAATGTATGTATGTATGTATGTATGTATGTAAGTGAATGTATATATTATATATACACACTCACACCAGTACATAATTTATGCAATTGTATTTAGCACATTTCTACAAATCTACATTCTACTGAGTTGTTTCTGTGTGGAAGTGGAAGTGAAGTGGCTCGCAAAAATCACCAACTGTCAAAGAAGCTCGAGTGAAAACCCTCCAGCAGGACCCTATATGTTGCCATTCCAAAGAGAACTTGGAAGAGTTTGACCTCAAAATGACATGACATCTGATGGCTGGAATTCTGCTGTGAGTTATAGTGCAATTTTTAAAGCAAAGGGAAATATCAGTATGTATGGGCATTTGATACAGTAAAGGCCTACAGTAAGACTTAAAAAGTGAGAAGACTTAAAAATAATTTGAATTTCCTGCATATTAGCAGTATATTTAACAGATACACTTGAATTGTAGAGAGCTTGGATTAAAGTACCATTTTAGACTACATAAGGCATTCTGTCAGCTTCGTTTTCAATTTTGTTCACATATGGAGGACAATATTTTATCAATGGATGGAGAATGGTAGGCAAGGCACTGATGGTAACATCTGAATGGCAAAGTTTAACATCACGAAAAGACGCCGTAGATTATATCTACTGGACAGCCTGATTATCAAATGTTGGGACATAGTACCACATCCCACTTGTTATTACTTTATGTTCACCGTATACAGTTTATTTAATCTTTAGTCAATTCCTACCTTGTGGCAGATCTCAGTCCTCACTTCCCTAAGGGCGCGTTCTGAAAACACACAGCCGCAGGTCTGTAAGTAGCAAAACCTGGGAGAGACAGGAAAACATGTACATCATATTGTGGCTAGCACAGGATGTTCACTGCTGTGATAGCAAATTGAATATTATCTGAATTACATTTCCCACTACAGTCTGACTCTGACAGCTGAAACATTTTAATGCACAGTTATGACTGAGTTTCATCAGAAATGATGCAACTGCAAACTGAAAACAACTCTAAATTCCAAGTTTAACTGACATTTAATAAAACAATGATTTGAAACAGTAACTTAGCCATCAAATAAAATATTTTTGTTAGCAAGCTATCAACCCCCAAAAACAAGTGGCTTTCAAATCCCATTCAAATTCTTTGTGAACTGAGGTGCAGAAACATGTTGACATAACCTCCACCCTGCTAATGCTGCGTCCAAGGAGGTGACTGGACCAAATGCAAATGTAATGGTCAACAGCTATTCAAGATTTGATTTCCTGATTTGTTAAAATCAGGATGTATGAAACAATAAATGTGCTCATTAAACCTCTGTTTAATGAGTGTAACTTTATTATGAAGACAAGGGGTATAAGCAGAATGACCCACTCTGAGATGTGCAGTCTACTGTAGGCTGTCATGGATTACTCCTTATTTAATCTTGTATTCTTAAAACAGAGGATATTGCATACTGAAACCGCTGCAAGTATCAATTCTAAAACATGCAGGAACACACTGAATTTTACTGATGATGTTAGACTGCGTCTTGGTTAATCCCTCTGGATCCCTGTTCTTATCTACAGTATTTCAATCCTTTGCTTTTGCTTTCAATATTTACTCATGCAGATGTGCCCTCTATGCCCTTGAACTACATTTTCCATTAAGCAGCACACATAAAAAACCTAATTCTTGTAGACTGAACACACACTCGTGGAAACTACCTCAGTTCCTAGAACTCAGACATATCTTAAGCCTAGTTCGCATTCTCACTCGTTTGCTCAGTTCTCACACGTGCACACACACACGCACACACACACATGCACGCACAAACACACACACACACAAACAACCTAAATTTACTCATACCTAAATGACCGTACTGGATTATTTTTTCCTGCTTAAGTATAATTTGCATGCCATGCTTCAATCTTAGGAAGCATCAGGGATATGAATATTTATAGATGATACTCCATATATGTGTGCTTGCTTGTCGTGATATTGTCGACTGTGTGTTCCTAGCACCCAATTTTCAATCATTACAACTGCTATTACTGATGGCCAATGTGTCCCTTATTAGTGTTAAAATTCATGACTGATTAATAGCTTGATGATTAATAACTGCTTTACAGGTCAGTGTTAGTTTTACTGTTCTTGCTGATGTGATGTTCATGCTGCTGGGGCCACTGGATGCGGGGAACTGTTGGACAGCACAATACTGAATTTGAAAAATGTCTGACTTTTTGGCTACAAAAAATCAGTTTATCTTGCAAACAGAGAGAGAGAGAAATGGCCTTACTTGTGCTTGCCATTCATTTCCAGACCCACAACAGGGCAGATGAACATGGCACAGTGAAGATCCTCATAGCGATCTCCCTTAGAGTTCATCCTCTCCCCCTCCCAAGCAGGGTTATCCGTCAGATTCAGCTCTTTCACATCCTGCTCAGGAAGGAGAGAGGGCCAGAGACACACACACACACACAGAGCTCTTGACTTTCCTGCCTTCATGGAAAGATCACTGACCTTCCCCTTTGAACAATTACGGGGACACACTTAATAAACACAATCAGTTTTCCCATGCATCTTGAACTGACAAACTTTCATTAATTACATGTTGAAAGTATGACTGCAAGATTAAGGTTCCAGGCAAACCTTTATCCCACGGATATGCACTGCAACCTCTGTGTTGGGTCTCTCTGCAGATTTGTCCAGCAAGTACTCAATCACAGCATCCTTATTGTAGAGTCTACAGACATGGAGGTACACAAATCATGCAGTTGATGAAATTAAATTATGAACAATTAAGCCTTCCACATTGCCAATAATCAAATCTACATAAAGGGAACAGAAACAAGGCAAGTGGAAGGACAGATTGTTACATTTGCTTTTAAATGTGGTCTTTTAGTCTTTGCACTTTTTGAAGGTGACTTTGAAACAGATGTAAAAGGAAGTAAGCAATATATTGCAATCAGTAAGTTTCTAATCATTTAGAGACTGTAAAAGTGTGTTTTCTTTGATTTAACAGCCCAAAGAAAGGTTACACAGCTGAACCATTTACTGCTTTCTATCTCAGTTTTTTTTTCACCTTTTTGATGATTCAGGCCTTTCTCAAATTTTGAGTAGTAGTAGTTTTTAGTCTTTTCACTCAGATATCTTTGAAAATAAAGCCGTTTACCTTCCCAGTTCACAGGTTACAATGGGGCGACGAAGTTTCTCCTGGCTCAGAGCACAGTAACTCCAACGGGCAATCAGTTCTGCATTTTTGTCGACCTATGTTGACAGCAAAGAAAACAAATACAACTATTACATTACCAAGTTAAAGAGAATTCAAATTCTCCCTAGCAGGTTAATTATTTGTTGACAGGTTAGGTTTGTGCAGTGCACAAGAGCTATGCATGAGGGAGGCTCCATATTAATGCACTTATGTATTTTGGATTCTGTGATCTAGTGACTGTGATGCATGATAGTGTGCGTATTTGGCTTCCCTTAGTTTCTAAGCTGTCTAGTCAGGTTTCAATTGTTAACAGTATTCTAGTCCTGCCACAAGTTAAGATCACACTCACTGGTCTAACACTGTTTCTCATATAACTAAAATGGATACACTTCTGTTCTTTTATGCTGAAAGTCTCTCTGGAAAAGGTGTCTGCTAAAATAATGTAATGTAATGAATACAATGTAATGAATACACCTGAACACCAAAGGCAAGGGCTTAATACATTGGGCATGCATACAGACATTAACTAGGTGTGTTTGTGGCGGTAAATTCTATCCGTCATAACACAATTGTATGCAACGACAAAAGAAACTTAACAAATTTAGCAACACACATCATGCACCTCATTTCAAATACAGAGTCGACAGAGTAACATGTAAACTGGCATTTTCCTCCCCAACGAAGCATTAGGGCACTATGTCAGGTAGGATCAGCAAATAGAATATTTCACCATGCTGCCCAGTTAGCTGCTCACTATTTTAATTCACGTTAACAAGCTATCTAGTTATAATAAAGCAGGTCTCAATTCAAGCTAGCTTCCTAACAACACTTTGGCTGCCAGTGTTATTTGCCAAGTAGCTTACGTTAGCTAGGCATCACCCTAGTTAACGTCTGGTTAATATTGTAACAAACGAACGAGCTGGCTAGCCTCCCACCAGCCAGACAACGGTATTCATAGCAACAGGAGTTGTTAGCTACGGAAGCTAGCACCTAGCCAATTAGCATTGCTGACTATTAGATTGGCTGGCTTCAGGTTATAATATTTACCACAATTAAAGCACCTAATTAGATAGTAATCAGATAGTAGATAACTAGAATAAGAACGTTTCATTTAGCTAGCTGCCGTAAAACATGAAAACAGAGATAAGTAGCTTTTGGCAGCTAGCTGACAGACAAGGCCTTAACAAAGCTAAGGTAACTTAGCAAGCGTACTACCAAAAACTGATCGCAAGCAAACGAATTACCCACCTTTTCGACCTTTTTGGGTCCTTTCACCAGCTCATGTCTTTTAGGAATCGTTCCACCGTCGCATCCCATTGTGATAGTTTGATTAGGGGAGTCCTAATTTAATAAAAAAATATGTGCAAACAACTTCTTGGTGGGCACCAGAAGGGAAAAGCCTTAAACTGTACACAAACAAAAAATTCGCACGAAGACAGTCCGTAAAAATGGATCTTTCTTTGGCTGCTGCCACCTAGTGTGTGGATGTCTCCATAAATCGACAAAATAAATAAAATACTGTAAGTAGTTCAACATCTTGCCACTAAGGAGCGGTATATGCATTATGTAACCATAGAGTATTTTTTTTGTTTGTGGGCCACACAGCAGAGTGCGTCAGGTTCCTTGCAATGCAGACACCTTCATATAATGTATATACCGGTCTATTAGTCACCATGTAATCTCCCTCTTGACTGTCCATTACCTTGATAGATTTCCTTTAACCAGGGCAAATTACATAGCTAACCCTTTTTTTGGCTGCAACTCAGAGCCCAATAATGTTACTCCTACACCGCATGGCTCTAGAGCAGCGTTTCTCAAGCCTCTCCTGGAGTACCACTTGTCCTGCATGTTTTAGATCTCTCCCTGCTCCAACACAGCTGATTCAAATGATCTGTTTGTTATTATGCAGCTTCAGGCGTTTATAACGAGTTGATCATTGAAGGGTTAATGAGTATAAAAAAATAATTCTTCAATGTATTATTTGGAGAATGTCTCTGTCTAAGTCAACAAATTTTCACCTAGTCTATACTTAAATTGAATAAATGTTGCACTTGAATTTGGCAATTATCAAGTAATCAATTGTAGCAGCAATGTTATAATCCTGCAGAGTGAGTTAGTTACAGTTAGACCTTGCCTTTGACTCAAAAGATATTTAAGATGGATCATGAGACGCAACTGACCTGACTCAGAGAGGCATACTCACTGTGACTCATATATTAATAGTTTTAGAAAAAAACTCTGACTCTGACTCAGACAGTTAATAGGTTTTTTGTCTCTGTTTGGCTGAAGGCTGAGGATGAAGGTTTTATAAGAAGATGGCTCAATGAGAGGTAATTATATCTATTTCCTGTGCCTTCCAGAGGGAAGATTGGTTTAGCATTGATGTTTACATCAAAAGTGACCATTAGTTTGTGGAATGGTAGCTTGGTGAGAACCCTTGTGGTTTTGTGATTGATTCATTCCTAGAAACTTTGGCAAAAATAGTCCTATGTCACTTTATTAAGAATAATGGAGAAAGACAGAGAAGAGGGCTTTTGTAGAAGAGATAGATGCCTTTATTTGGAATTCATTATTTACTCTTGTGAATAAAATGTAAGAAGCATTTTGATTGTCAAAATTTGGAAAACAAAGAAGTAATAAAAGTTTTCTTTTCTCCATTACTTCAATTTGTTTGATTTTCTCTACCAGTAATGCAGAAATTGTGTTACGGGTCTGATTAGATTACCTCTGTCTCACAGCTAAATGTTTTGCTATTTGGATTCTCATTAGGCTAGAGTGCTCTTTCTGTTAGTAAACTCTATTTGAAATCTTCCTTTACTTGGCCAGCGTAGCCATAGTCTTAATTTTCCATTCTGTGGCTACTGCCTCCTCATGTAGTTGTAACACATGTGGTAGTGCTTCAACTCTTAGCTTTAAAACTGTCTGTAAGCTTTCAATCACCCTCAGTCATTTATGTGTGCATAAACATTGGAATTAAAAATTGTGCATCCATTACAGCAGGAATTCCCTGGTCCTCAGCCCTAAGGTCATCACTTGTGTCCAGCTTCAAATTATTCTGTTTACCTCTCATAAATGTTCTGCAACAGTGCTAAACCTGCAAACCTCCTTATAGTCTTTACACACACACACACACACACACACACACACACATCCTCAAACCAGGAAGAAGAAAAAAAAAGGGTGTGTGGACTTCCTGGTGTCTGATGGTACCTTAGCAGCTAAGAGGACATCACAAACCAGGATTTCTTCTAGGCTAGATATGTTTGCGTAAATGGGATCCAATACTTGCAATCAAATCTCAAGCTTGAACTGAAGTGCAATCAATTCAAAGCAGCTCTCAGAGACGAGGGCAACTTTAATTGCAGACATCAGGCAGTGCAGGGCACCGAGTCAAATGCATTTACCGTCTCTAATTGGAAAGGAATTGCTGTGTTTGTGTTGGCAGCGTCTGCCAGACCTAGACGAGGCCCAGTCACTCTGCAGCAACCAGCTAGAGAAACCTGAGGCCATACCTCGCCTTGTCTTTCAAACTTTAACAGGGGACAGACTGGGAAAAATCACAGAAGGAACACAGCGGATGATGATGGGTTGATTGGCTCTTTTCCAAAATAGTTGTCCTTTGCAGTGAAGAAAAGTTGTTATTCATGGTATCTATTCTATAATTTAAAACAAAAAATGATTCAATGAAACTGTTTGCAGAACAAATTTCCCTTCAGATTTATTATGACTACTGCTGAGAACATAGAGTAGTGTGAAGTATTTCACTTTTACTATTTACTAGTTGCTTCACATATATTTGTACCTATGTGGTTCTCAGCAACTTGCTAATTTACAACGTCAGTGCTATTGCAAATGAAAGCTTTAGTGGAGGGAGTGTGCTGAACTTTAAGTGAACAGGCTTTTCAGAGCACTGACTGTAAATTGGATGAAATTCAATTCTTTTTTTAGGCAAAACCATACACTTTCTATTTGGTTGTCAGTCCTTGTTATGAAATATAGAGTGTTGAGGTTGAGATATTGATTTTGCAAGCTCACATTTAATGAGAGGAGTAGTTTTTTTTTTTTAGAACATTTTCTCATCTGCAATTTAGACACACTGCTGCCAATTTGGTATTGCTACTGTGAATGGTCTCAAACCACCCATACTGACCCTATACAGATATCCATATTACTGAGACTGGAAAAGGATTAACTGTGTGATATTTAATATACCGTATTGGAAGTAACTAACAAACAAAAAAAAAAAAGCATTGCATCATATAACCACATGCCCATCTTTGCTTTCCCCTGCTGTGTTCAGCATTACTTTGACAATTTTCATGAAGGGAAACATTAGCTTCAACCAATGCTCTGTGCTTTGGATCCAGCTGTGGACTGAAAATCCTCCACCATCCATTTTCATCCTAACTTGAGTTACTAACCAAACATATATCCGCTTTTCCCTCTCTCCATAGACAGTGTTTATCTCAGAGGCACACTGGGAAATGTAGTCCATAATTAGCAAGATCCTCTGTAATGCATAATGGATGTTAGTTAATACATTTAGGCCTCACAGGAAATGAAATTTATCCCCCAAATTCTTCCCTGATCCCACCTCCACCATCCAGAATGCTTCATTACCTCTGGTTGTGACTAGGCTATTTCTATGGTTCCCAGCATTCACAGATACAGCAACTATGGAATGGTTGCGACAGGTGAAGAAATTATTTAGATGGAGATGTCTAAAGTAGACATAACTAGTGAATCACACATTCCAAATTTCTTTTTTGAAAAGCCATTTCTTTTACATCGGACTTTTTAAATGTGACTTGTAAATATTACAATGCTTGAAGGGTCGAAGTGTTCCAGGCTTCTTTGTACAGGGTGTGTGTGGGATATGATACAGTAGTCATACTGGTTGGGGGCAGAAAAGCCTTTATATTGTACATCACTTGTATCCCAATGCTGTACTTCCAAGGTTTTTTATTTGCCCACTAATTTTCCCACTCTCCAGGCCGCAATTTTAGTATAGTTCACGCTCAACACAATTTTTTCCATGAAGACAGAAAAATAGGAGTCGAAGCACATACCAGGCTAACTGGTAGGCTGAGGTTTAGGAAAATACATATTTCAGCGAGTCTGAGTGGAACAAACTCCCAAGTCGCTGGCCGCTCCAGGCTGATCTGGTCTCATTAGGGCGAGGGAACAGGAGAGAGGTTCTGACAGCTCTCTGGCTTGGGCGGGAGTTGCACACTGAGACCGGGACATACCTGTGGCCAGCCTGTGTACTCTTTCTGGGCATGTGGCACGAATCGCACAGAAGGGGGTTTGCCATGAATCCAGGGTTCTACTACAGGGGAGTTCCACCGAGTACCTCAGTAATAACAGCCCTGCATCCTGCCGCATGCGGCTGAATATAAATGAACGTATAAATGTTTCTGCCCACACCGGGCTCTGCTGCACGGAGACTCCCAGACACACTCATCCTGGATGGAGTGATATGCCTCCACCCCCACAGACAGCCAGCGAATGGGATCCAGAACCCGATCAAATTCGGAAGCAGAAAAAACGGTTTCAGCGTGGCCTTGGATGCTGTGTCTGAAAGCTTTGCAATCGGGGTCTCCGATGTTGTATCTACTTCATTCTGTTTATTTTTTGTTGCCCGGGCCAAATGAAACCGCGTCTTTGTATTTGCTTGAACCTCATGCCTTTTCCATTGCATTCTTAAAATGAACTGCAGCCTTTTGTCTCCAGTCGGTCCACCGGTACAGTTTCTCGGGAACATGTGTTTTTCATAAGAGTCTTTGAGTCTGGCCTTGCACAAATGTTTTGGAGCGTTCCTTCTGGAATAGGGCTGTCTTTACAGCAGAGACTAATCAGCTGTAAATTCTGTTTTAAAAAGGAGAGCAGAGGGATGGAAGGAGTTAATCTGCCGGCCCGTTGCACAATAATTTTCCCAAAGGAAGAAGAGGGGGGCAAAAAAAAAAAAGAAAAGAGAGAAGAAAAGCTCTCGCGTTTGACAAATGATCTAATAAACGGGGAAGGAGATTACAGGCTGTGTGCCCGTAGGGAGAGGAAGTGGAGCAGTAAATATTTTTAAAGGCTGTCAATAAATTTGCAGTGTTGAGTTGAGAGCGGAGTCCGGGCATCAGCCCGTCAGCAGGTTCCTGCACAGCCCAGCCTGTTCTGACAGAGGCTCCACAGAGCGGACAAACGAGGGTGCCACCTCCAGCCGCGAAACCCGCCTCCGCACACACGCACGCACACACACACACACACAAGCATCTTTCCCACGTTACAGCCACACAAAGCCACAATGAAACGCTTTCAGCTGGGGGTAATGCGCAACTTTGGAACACAAAGGTCGCTGAAGTACAAACCTTACCAAAAAAGTGGAGACTGAAAACAATGCGGAATTGCACAATGCAAACTTGTCTTTGGAATGTGGTATAGTGGTAATGGTGAAAACGTGTTTCGATCCAAGACTAAGCCAGTTACACTCATCCGAAAACAGCAGTTTACAAAACCGACACGCAGGTGGCACTGGTTAGGATAAATCATGTTGTTTTCATAAGTCTGGGAAAACCTCTCTTCATCACTTTAGTTTCCATGACATATCTTATTGTTTGCAGGCATCTGTGTGGGTTACTACTAATTATATTTTAGAGTCCTCAGATGTAACATATCATTAATCCCCGTACCTCTGGTTGGTGATGTGGTTCAGGTCCAGAGCTCAAGGGTTTTTTGCGGAAAGCAGCTGTTACGTGCTGCTCTCTGTGGTATACCTGGCCATGCACGTATCCCATTAAAGTCAACCTTGCTCACTTTCCCACACATTTAACTGAACTTGTCAGTCACCAGCCAATTAAGGGTGATTTAAAAGCCCACCTCTAGCTCTATTGCTTAAATAGATCCCCCGGGTGTTTCTTTTTTTCTTTTTTTTTGTCAAGGTGACCAGGTTGACTGATAGCATGATGAGATAATCACAGACATTCACAGAGCTAAGCTGTAACCTGTCTCAGTTCTGATGAGTTGAGTGAGAAACTGATTGATTAAAACCTGTGCTGTACATATTGATGCTGGAAATAGTATAGTAGAGACAGATGTAGGAGTAGTAGAATTTAATATTTGATGATTCATTCAACGCTAACATACCTATGATATCTCCTAAAAGCTTAATCTAAATATCTAATAATGTTTTTACATTTTTTGATTGGCCCAAGTACATCTCCTTGACCTTCGTCTAGCCAATCAATGCTTCCAAAAAGAGTCTGTGTGTAGATATATATGTACAGGTGTAATTTAGTTGCATTTAACCTGCACTGGAAATACTGGTAGACACCCTCTCTGTTGCTTAGATGAATTTCTAAATGATGATGTAAAAAGTGTGGAGTGCATTTAGCTTCACAGAGATGAGTCTGTAAAACCTGTCCTCCACAGGAAGTCTAAAATGCATACATTAGTGAGCAAATACTGCATGTATTCACTCTCTTTATTTTTAACTTCCTTGGGACGAATTGTTTCTGAATGAATATGGGTAAGTGCAGAAGAAGAGTCAGATTTAAAAAAAAAGAAGAAGAAAAAGAAAAGAAAATGAGGAGATGCAGAATGACGATATGACGCAGACTAGCCAAAATGTCAGATTCAGCCTCCGGGCAATACATAAGATTTACTGTTCATTAGCATCAAGCAGGTGACTAATGGTTCTCTCTGATTATTTCAGCAATGATGTATATGTAGCTCACATGAACTTTTGAACCACAGTGTAACTAGGGGTGAACATAGTGTGAGTTATGTTTGGATAAGGATGTGTTTAAATATCTCATGATCAATCAGTATTAAAGGATAAGCATTAACAGGAGTCAGGTGTGCCAATTTATATTAAGGGTGGCTTAGAGTAAAACATTACAGTACCCTAAATAAAATGTTCTCTAATAACTGAAGGATCACAAAGCAAAGCCCAATGCAAATGCTATCCTCTTTCTGTCCACATACATAAGGATAGGTATTTTCATCAAATATTGATATCCTGTCTAATACAATTAAAATATTAAAAGCTATGTCTCTGTATGTTGCATCAGTCTTTTCTGCCATATGAAACGGTTTGTTTACACAGCATGTGAACAATATGTATATACACACACAGAATTCTATCTGTGTGTAGGGAGAGAGGGATATTTAATGTGAGCAGAAACTGTACTCTCAGCCTTCCAATTTCTCACAAATTAAAATGCTTTCATGATGATGGCATAGCGGGGCAAGGTATAGGTTTCCATGGCAGAGAATTACAGTGTCAGAATGAATTAATGCTGTTGGGATTCTCAAGAAACAAGATTCCTCTATGGTAGCCCTAATTTGAACACTGTCCTTTGCTTGACTCTCTCATAACCTCTCATCTTTCCTGAACTAGCTGGCCATAGAGTTCCTTGCCATTAAAGAGAAATGTGCGCAGTGGATATTCATAATGCATCTGTGAATACAGAGTTTGCATTTCCACATAACCATTAAATCCATTATTTCATTGCTGATTATGCTAGTGGGTATTTTTTACATAATTTCAAATAATTAAAATCCTACTCACAATGATTACTGTAGCCATATTCAAAAATATCAAATATTTTTGCCTTTGTGCTTCCAGCAATGTCATACCATGTTATTGTCTGGTTTATAAACCATAAATAAAATTCTTTTTTTTTCATTAGCACATGAGAACAAGTTTATTGATAAGATCAGTTTATTCAGGTTATGTAGACTCATTTTTTGACAATAATCTACAGAGAATCTTTACATCCAAGCCTTTTCTTGAATTTTCTTTAAGGGTCTCTGCCTCCAGTTTAAGTCCTAGTAACATACTTCATGCATCTCTGTGCAAGAAAAAACTTCCAGTTATCAGTGTGATAATTTCCTTGAATTAACTTCCAACTAATGCCTTCCTGTTCTGCTGACATGACTCAGATTTAAATATTTTTTATGGTTCTCTTTGTTAATTCTTTCCAAAAATTTAAAAACCAAATCCACCCTGTGTCTTCTTTTGCCAAGACTATAGCAATTTCAACTTGGAATCAGTCAAAACCACCAAGCCATTCTGAGGAAGAAAGCAATTCAATCATTGAAAGCCAAGAAAAAAAACAATACAATACAATACAAACAATACAGTCAGCCACGTTCTGTGGAATCAGCCTTATCTTAATAATCAAGCTTACATTCATAAGGGTGAAACACTGTAATTGGACAGAGATGTGGTCTGAAACTTTGGGTGCCAAGGGTAGAGGTGAGAGCTGAGGCAAGCAACAGGATCTGTCCAAAAAGTCTTTGAATCTTCCCGAATTCTGTTAGCAACAATAAGCTAAACAATGTTTGCTGGAAAAAATAAATTAAAAAATTAAACTAAATAAATAAAAGTTAGCTCATGCCCAAGTTTTCTATGTGCTGACATGTACAAATAGAGTGGGCATTAAATTCACATGATATTAATGTTGTTCCTTCCTGATACACCATACACCATCATCAGCATAGTGTTAGGGTTGCTGTCTGATTCTGCTGGCCTATAGCATACTCCTACATAGAGGTCCTGCTCCTTTTCTCACAGTTATTTTGATACAAATCTCCTTGTAATTGTATTGTAATTCATTCCATTTCCCTACATTTTGTACAAGTCTGTAATGCCAGGTATGTCAAAGCCACCATTTATCACCAGCATTTCAAACTGCAAAATTGCATATTTTATACTTTTACTATTCAAACAAGGGCACTGCAAAGAATTATCTGTACTACATTTCACCCCCTACACCTCTGATTGTACAGTCATTCCTATCAAAATTATGCATCAGCTATTTTTTAATTGAGACCATACATTTCTGCTGTCATTAGGAGTATTCCTTGATACCTTCCTCCTGAGCAGTCTGTACTTCGTTACCTTTAACCCTATTTAAGCCTCCTTTCCACAACCCTCCACCAAGTCCCTGGTTACTTCTAATGTTCTTTTTAAGCTTATTTTGCCCCATTGCATCCGTGCAGCTCCACTTCAAGTATAACTAGTCCCATTTGTAAAGTTCTCCAGAGCCCCATAAACCTAAACGTCTTTTTCCTATACCAGCATTGTAGTCACACATTAAATCTCCATATAAAATACTGTTTCCTTGGGCCAACATGTGGTACCAGCAGAATAGTGGAGAAAACATACATAAAATGCTGCTGTTAATCTTTGTAACTAAGTCAATAATTTTATCTTGCAGAACCTCAGACAAACTCCAACATCTATTCGCTCCGATATGAGCCAAGACCACTGAATCCACAGCCACTCTGGCCCTGAACTGGCCCACACATTCCAGGAAGTCTCCTACCTTCACACCACACTGGCAACCTACTGTTCAAGCCTCCTTTTCACTGTTTTTGTATGGCTGTGTTGCATTAATATCTCAGTTTTGCTGGATTGTAAAACAATGCTACAGTCATTCCTCCTGCAAGAAAGGTTGATTTAAACATCACATTTTAGCATCTGTTCATTAAAAGTCTTGTTCTTCATCAAGACCTTTCTTCTTTTTGTTATTTGTTTGCATGTAAAAATACAAAGTAAAATTACAATGTACAGTACCATTCTTTGTCTTATGATTATTCTGCTTTGGTGTGCGCTCAACTTGTACCACTGTTTTTTCAGGACGACATATGACACTTGGTATATACTCATTGACCCCCTTCAAAGTTCCTACTAGTGCTCTATTAGTTGGTGCTATTTTTACATTTACATTTACATTTACATTTATTTATTTATTATTTTTTTTACTTATTTATTACTTTTTACTTACTTTTATTTACTTTACTATTTATTACTATTATTATTTTTACTTATTTATTTATTTTTACTTTATTAAGTCAGTTATAATCTTGAAAACCTAAATGAAAGTTTGATTACTACTCTCCCAACAAGACGGCGTGGCAGGACATGCAAACTCATGCCTTGTGATACAAGAGGATTCTTTCACTTCACAAAGATGCTGTCAGCATAGTTCCACATGCCATCCAATCAGATTACATTCAAATGATTCTATTTGAGGCAACTGCAGAGTCACTCTCTCAAACAAAGTAAGAACAAATATCCACCACATTTGTTTTAAGATCATAGTTCCCAGCTGCTAAGTAGGTAGAGGAGCTAATTAAGCAATTGATTAGATAACTAAAACAGATTAAGACTACTAATACAACTAATAATATCCATTTAAATTGGTATAACACCATATGTACTCTCAACCACACCCTAACTAATACCCTTTACCATAACTTACCTATCCTCTTTACATGTACAATAGCATGTAGTCTATTAACCCTTACCACAAATGCCTAGTCTGTACCCCTGCATCATACACTGCATACCCAATCTAGACATGTCCCCGTATAACATGACATGGGTTATGTGCTATAACATAGAATAAAATTTTAATAATTAAATATTTTTCAAATGCAATTCTATAGACTGAAAAGTGTTTTTAAGTGAAAACAGTTTGTTCTTTCACTATACAGTTCAAAACTGGTCTCTTCAAAAGCATATCTGGTGATCCATTTGAGTTAGACACACCTACTAGTCTACTTTCTGTGGATCAGGCTTGTAAGATTAAAAATTTGCCAATCTGGATGTTTATTTAAAAACATTAGACATTCATGGGAAACACTTGGATGACGATCACAAAATAAATAATGATGATGTTTGCCCAAAATGACTACAGCCCTTGAAAACGCATCAGCTGGTTTTTGACATACGCAAATACAGCTAAATTAAGGCTCGTACGGCTGTGCTTCGACAGCCTTCCAGGCCCTGAGTGATGTGATCGCACAGGATGTCCATCTGCGAGAAGGAACAACAATGACCACCTCTAACATCACCCCACCCAGCTCAGCACGTAATGTGGCAGAATGTCTGCTAAAACTGCAGCGATGGGCGGTAAGTAAACAGAAATGTGCAGCCACATGGGTGTTAACCCAATTACATCTCGTTAAAGTGAAGGCAAAAACACATCTTCATAATTACAGCGAAATGAAATTTGCGAGACCTCCCAGTCCTGTGATTTCAAGACGAATTACAAATAAGAAATTTGCCACCCCTTCCCTCTCAACTTAAATGCTGTGCACACATTAATTGCTCTCTGCTTCAATGCAATGCCATTATGTATAAATTTGCAATAGCGTTCAAAAAGGTTGAGGTCAGAGGCTTTGACTGGCCTTGGCTATCGGGATAAATGACGAGACTGATATCGGAAATGATATCAGGACTAATGAACTTGCGTGGAGCCTTCTGTCAGTAGGTCCTCTCTGCCATTTAAGTGTTGCAAAACATTTTTCCGCTCAGATGAACTTGAGATGTGTACAGGCTCGCTTGTCAATGGTTGATTGCATGGAAACGGGGCCAGTGGTTGTGAAATCACGGGGTCAATTTAGGGAAACAAAAGCGAGAAGCCGAGAGGCGGGATGGCTAATCTGGTTGCAGGGCTGGGGGGGGGGGGGGGGGGGGGGGGGGGGCTCCACTCTCCCTTCTCACGCCTCCCACCCAGGACTCCACAACAACAGTATCCGTGCCAACAGTGAGGGCCGGGAATCAAGCAACTGCTGAGTTCCGGGGAGGGATGGGGGGGTGGGGGGATCAGGCAGCAGTGCAAACCTGCCAAAGGTAATTACAGTCCGAAAATACACAGTTATGAAGCATTTGGCTTAGATTTATGCCAGGACTGAATACTGAGAGGGCATGGCCATCTGGGGTAAAGACACTTTATTAATCACCTGATAAACTTTAATTACTCAGAACTAATAATACATTAATTACACCAAATGCGCACTGTAACTGGGAATAGTTTTACCCCCCTGTGGGTAATTATCAGTGATTCGTTTACGCAGAATTGATGTCCGTATCGTTTACCACCAGATTCTCGATTGTTTTACCCCTCCCAGAACACTAACATGCAAACCATTCTGCTCAAATCAACTCCACCTTGCTGAAATATGATGGTCTGGGTGAGTCTGGTTTTTTAATCACAAACAATATGAAAGAAAAATAGGTCAGATTCCTGTGAAATGCAGATCCCATGAACTCTAATGACTTTGACTTCTTGCCAGCCACATGGACACACGCATTCACATGTAAGCACACACACGAACACACACGGACATGCACACACACATGAACACACACAGACACACACACACACACACACACACACATGCACACACACACACACCTGAACACGGACAGACATGCGCACACGCACATGAACATGCACACACACATGAACACTCACAACTGAACAGCACACAATACTGAAGAAATAATGAATCAGACCACATTCTCAGATTAACTCAAGGATTTATTACCTTAAGGATTTAAAGCACTCGTTTTTAAACAAGTGTCTCCACAATCCCTGCCATTGCTTTGTGTGGTAAATAATGGCAATAAGGTATATGAACATTTCCCTAAATCTGTACGTATCTCTAGTATTCATATAAATATTTAAGAATATGGCATTACTGTTATTATTGCTGTATGAACACTGCTGCTTACATTGCTACTGCTATCACTTCCTTATCCAAAAAAGGTACTGTATTTTGTACTGACAATGTTTCCCCTCTCTCTCTCTCTCTCTCTCTCTCTCTCACACACACACACACACACACACACACACACACACACACACACACACAGTAACGTCCTCAGGAGCTCACAGCTGTCACTACTTCCTAAGATTAAGGCAGGGCTTAAGACATTCCAGTTTAACTAAGCACTTCCACAAACCATAGCTTTGCTTTGCTTAGTAAACAATGGAAATAAGGTGTCGCATGAGGCATTGTGTGTGTCCCTGCTTACCAGGTGTGGCCCTAATGGTTCATTCTATTCACCTTGTTCACCTGCAGCCCAACAGCCTCAGCAGACATGGATATGTCTAAAGAACAACATGTCTTTCCATTACATTATCATGAGGTGCAGTTACCCCTGGAAACTCCCTGCCTATCTGGTCACAAAATTTCCCTCTTTCCCCATGACATCACTGTCACTGTCACTCAGGACGTATCTATCCATGTTTACTTGGATGTAGTGTGATAAATACCACATAATAATCTATTTGCAGGAGATTACTCTGTGTGCTAATTATATTGTGTCATTCCAGGCTACTTTGTGATATATTTCCATGCAGACCTTCTTTCACCATATGAAATGTAAGTGTACCCTTGCCACACTGAGCGGTAGGCAGCCTAATGTACCTGGAGCTACCTGCTCTCAGCTGCCTGTCATATAGAGCTGGCCATACCTGGAAATTAACTTTGTTCATGGCCATGTATAATCCACCTGAGCACAAATTATCAGAAACTAGCTATACATTCAATGTACTTGTGGATCTCCCAGGTGGCTACTCATATGTACCAAGTACAATTTGTTTCTTATATGTATCTTGTTATTAGTAGTGGTAGAGGTAGGACATCCATATTACACACACACACACACACACACACACACACACACACACACACATACACACACATATACACAGATAGACACTTGACAGCATATTGAAGGCCTACTGCCTGGAGGAAACATACATGTAGACAAAAAGAACATGCAAACTCCAAACACTGACTAATCTACCCCAGGACCAACAGCACCATCCTGTCATCCTATATAGTATTAGTATTATCATTAGCATTAGCATAAAATAAGAGGTAAAGCAACAGTATTAGTGGTTATCTACCTGTATTATTCCCTTATCTGAAAAGGTCAGGCTCGGCGCCAGGAGAAAATACAGAGGGGTGCAGTTGCAATCCACAGAGGGGCACAAAAGGTCATATCTTAAAAAAAGGAATAAATACTATGCAGACATTGGGATATAAGGAGACAACTGGGGGTGCACTGAAGTCTGTCTGGGGGTGCAATACACCCCTAAGCACCCCTGTAGCACCGGCACTGCGAGCGGTGCCTCTGTGGACCTGTGTCTGTGATGTGGAACGCCATACTCTTCCCGCTAAAACCTGGATGAGATGTGGCAGCCCGCTCCGGCGGCCTGGCTGCCGTTGGAGCTGCAGCTACCAAACACACATCACTCCCAATTACCGTCAGAGTCCCTGAGTTCTCGGAGGAAAACCCTGCTCCTGCTCTAAAGTTTCACGTCCAGAGCCCCCCCCCCCCCCCAATTCCAACAGCTTTTTGGCTTTGGAGGGAAAACACTTTCACTTTTAAAAATTTGGCTATATTTGTCATTCCGCCTCTTCACGAAATGGGTGGGGATTTTAATATCTGTGACCCTTGGTTGTGGTATGTAAAAGTGGAGGGATAGGGAACATACCTGAACCACTACCACCCCCCACCCCCTTTTCCCGCCCCCACATCATACATGGTAGTTGGTTCAGGTTTAACAGTTTAAGTTGCATCATTTTTTAGCTTCTAGTTTCTAGTTGCATCAGTTTCTTAGGGAAACTCTTTATTTCTGCTTATGATGCATATTTGCCACTTGGGGCTTGCCTCATATTCTCCTTTTTGTCCCAGCCTGCTTTGGGGTTTGTTTTGCTTGGACATTCTTGACAGTGTCTGGTCGATGCATATTCAGTTGAGGTACTCCTGCTGCCATGAATTCATTCACACTTAATCCATTCCTAAGCAACAGGCAGAAATGTTGACCGAATCACTTTTTGCTCCCAAACCAATACGTGAGTGTATACCAGCGCACACAGGCGGTGGTAACCACTCGAACCCGAAGTCTGGCCTCCTCTCTCCCCCCCTGTCTGCACAGCTGTTTCAGATGTTGAGTCCTCCCAGTTCATGCTGTTCGCAGGTCCTCAATGTGTCATCAGGACCAAGGGGGACTGCTTAATCCAGGTATTAAGATTGAATGCCGTTCAGCCCTCTAGCCCAGTTATTCTTCCCATCATCCTTTGCAGCTCCTACTTTGTCACACCCAACCAGAGTACAGAATCTGAGCTTCCTTCAGCCTGCCTTTTGTTGTTAACTGAATTCACAAACCCAGCAATCCCCTTCATTTTTTGTTCAGTTTTGTGTCAGTATAGACTAAACCTTAACAGTTACATGCTGCTCAGGTCCTTTGCCTGCACAGCCGCTAAATCGGCCTCAGAGCCATACTAAAACTGATAGGGCCCCCACCTCCCAGTTCCCCAGCCCCCTTGATCCCCATTTTTTATTCCCTGCTGCGTCTGTGCCGCCCGTTCACCGGTTAACAGCCCACTTGCTATTCAAAAACAAACAACTGCAACGTCCCCGGGAACGGCAGTCAAAGCAAAGCACGGCCCAGCGAGTCCGCAGCGCCCCGCAAAATCAGCTCCAGATGTTTTTCGGGACCGCTTTGCATCCCTTCCCTTCCCCGCACTGCTCCCCTCCCCTACCCTCCCCTCCCCTCCCCTCCTCTCTCCCCTCTCTTTCCTGTCTGAAATTCCACATGCCAACAGCGCCGGGCTTTGGAGATCAGGAGCTCCCCCCCCCCCCCCCCCCCCCCCCTTCTCTCCTTCGCTGGCCATCACATGCCTGCTCACCCACAATGCTGAGGTGACACTCTGTCTGACATTAATAAGATCGTCTGCCTTTGGTCTCTTCAGTCAGCCTAGAAAGTGTATCTGTTCACGTTTGTCTGCCACGAGTAACTGCCCTTGCCCATGCATCTGAGAGATGGAAAAATCACACAGTATTTCTGCGTCTGGCACAGAATCGGGCGCAGCCATCTTTTCGGCGGCCGTAGGTTGTGCGGTCCTGTGGCTGTCGGCACACTCCCATTCGGTTTACGGCCAGAGCCTGAGGGAACGCTAAGGACTTCAGCATTTACCTTTCCACTCCGCCGCTACATAAACACCAGCGCAAGAGTAACTAAACAATGTGGGCAATCACTGTGTGATAACTGTCCTTCAGGGAGACCCCTGCTCTCACCCAGCTATCTTCCAAGTGCCTTTTAATCTGAAAGTAAATAGCTCCCAGTGTTGTCTTTAGAGCTCATGCACAACTCTGAGCTGTTCAATGGCTCCTGAGAGGGTAGCAAGAAAAAGCGTGAGTCAGGCTGTTTCAAGGCTAATAAATTAGTGCTCTTCTTCGTCTGCCAGCATATTTTAGTGTTCATTTATTTATTTATTTATTTATTTTTGCTGTTTTAGCAAATCCCTCCATTTCACTTAAACTTAAACAGTAAAAATACTGATTAATTCTATTATTAGGCACATCTGATGTTCCTGTTATCCTTATTATTTAATTCAATTTCCTTAATAAAAGGAACGATGATTTGTGTTGTAAATTGGTGTTGAGCAATAGGATTAAAAATGGATGGAATTGAAAAAGCTTTTAACTGCTCCTCCCCAAACCCCTATCCAAAAGCTGATAAAGCTTTGACTGATTAACCAGTTGCACAAAATAGACATGCTTTCTTTCATAATGGTTTTGATTAGACAAGCCTGTGAAACAGCATTTTTTGTGAACTATTCTGAAGAGAAACATTATTCTGTTGCTTTTTTTGGTGATATGCCCTTTCTTTACTATTCACTTTACCAGCCACAAAACGGAGTTAAAATTTACAAAGCAGCTAGTGGTGTGGCCGCAGTCTGTGGCCAGAGGGGAGGGGCCAGGGGCTGTGAAGGGGACACTTGTGGGAAGGAAAGGGTCTCATTGCGAGAGATCAGCTTGTGTAAACATTCAGGTTAATGAAGCTCAGTCCGCCTAATCCTCCCCTCGTCCACCATAATCCCTCTGGAGAACTCCGTCCTGTCAATCAGCCTGCCCTGGGGAGAGAGGCAGAGGCAGGGAGGGGGGCAGGGGGTATCAAGGTGGAATTTTGGGGGGGGGGTTTAGGCTCCGAGTGACTCCGAGGAAGAGGTAGTAGCTCTGGGGTTTTCAGCGCACTTGAAACTAATGAACACCACATGAACATGGAGACAGGGTATCCCAGAGCGCTGCACAATTCTCAGCCATTCGAGCGCTCTGACATCACGGTCTTCTGTTTGAACTGTCAAAAGTAACAGTTGAGGCTCGAAGCGCCATTACGGTGCAATAAATGCAGACATGTGCTGGAGCGTTGCTGACTAGCCGAGACATCACGTTGAGAGATTGGCAAATATGACAGAGCGGGTTTGTGAGCGGTGCCGAAATGGGGGTTAAATACGCAGCAGGGGAGGGTCATGATGAGTGCCTGTGACATGAAGTTATTAAAATGGGCTGTCGGGGTCCCGCTGATGTGCAAAGAGAAACATCAGCACAGCGCAAGCCAGGACTGTGGCTGAACAAAGCCAGACAGACCACAACCACATACGCTCCACGGCTGAACAAAATATCAATACCATGCCATTGTAAGCTATCCCTACAACAAAGCAATTCAAAGGGCATATTGCATCCATTTTCTGTTGCGCCTTACAAGGCATCTGCATTTTCACCTTTGACAAGATTTCGCACACTGCAGCCTGACAATGCAGAACATCTTGTGTCTGTGGGGTGAACGTTTACATACCTGTGGAGTTTGTTCCCCCCAGTTAGCATGTGACTCAATAATGCTGCAATTTATTTAAGACTAACTTAATTAAGTTATTCCAAGAAAACAACAAAAGAATGTACCGTTTACATATGTTTGCTATAACTTGGGAAATCATAGCAATCAATATACTGAAAATGATGTTTTTTCTTTCCCTCCATATGTTCACAAGCAGTCTTTAGGATAAATTTCAGAGGGAGGGGCTAGCCTGCAACCATCTCAGTTTACAAAACCAGTTCCAGTGTATGACGGTCGCATTTGGAAGTATGTCTTGAGGTAAGTTTCGAGTCTATGAAACTAAGATGCAAACAAAAGAAAGACACTGGGAGATATCAATTTCTTCTCTGGCAAACATCAAGTAGGGGAGTGTAGGTTGCGTGATGCCCTTTGGGACCTTTTGTTGGAGTGGATAAATAGGTTATTTCCCTAAATAGTCAGGTAGCCTGAGGTCGAGATGGAAAAGTTAACTGTTGATTCCTCCATTTCCATCTGAAGTGTTTTCAAAATCCATTGTCTACTTGAACCAAGAAAATCCCTCAAAACATGGCCTAACTCTGGGATGGACACAACACCCATGAGATTCAGATCTTGATATGTCCACTGTTACAAAGCATCCACTTAGGGACAACTTGAAAGGATCTCAGACACTGTAGTGTTAATTCCACCACATTCCAAAGTATGGCGAAGCCTCTTGTGTTCAAAGGATTACTCATCTCGCACATTCACTGGTGTAGCTGATATGTCCCCTAATTGAATAAGAGGGGTGGGGGAAGGGCAGTCATTGTCACAGCTATTTGCTGTGTATGAATCAGTAGGTGCACGATCCTAAAGTCACAGCAGGATTCAATCCAAGCATTATGCCTGTGTGCTGCTGTGGCCATACCATCACACCTCAGGTAGGGCAATTTGCACTACACAACATGAATGGCACCAATCCCAAGTTACAGTATGCTGTCCCTCACTGATTGTTACATTGTAGCCAGTTACATGTAGCCAGTTTCCGCTGGAATGTCTGTGCGCCCAGGTGGTAAAGTGTTTTAACCTAACCTGGTCATGTGTGCAGTAGGCTCTGATGGTTTCCTTCTGGATCCGCAATCGTCCTGCAGTTCCATTGGCAAGCTGGTTACATGTGACTGCCCTGGCAGTTGCTGGCTAGGAATTGTACTATACAGAATGTATTTGACTTGTGTTAATGTGAGCCTGAATCAAGAACAAAGCCTCAGGTGTAACACAGCAAAAATACAGTGATGTGCCTGCATCCAGCTTGACCCCTCTGTGTCATCACTTAGCACACAGTGATGTCGGATGCATGACCAATGGTGCAATCGCTTTCCTTCTTGGTCCACTCTCAGCTCTCATACATCTCCGCTTTCTACTTGCTTTCAGGAGCAAATTTGGGACGATGCCTCATTGCGGGGCTGTCGTTGAGCTCATGGTGATTTACGGTCCGGCGATCTCCTTCCCTTTTTTATCCCCGTTCCCTCCCGTTCTCGTAAATCACTGAAACACAGTAAGCTTGGCAGCGTTCCCCCCCTACCACATCCTCACCTCAGGGACCGGAGTGGCACAAAGCTAGGAGTATGAGCGCACTGCAGCTCGTTAATTCCTCCGTTTACTGCCGTTCACTCTGTTTCAGAATGTGCTGTAGTTGTTTTCTGTCATGATGTAGTGCTGCCACCCCACCCTCTACCCCCAGCCCCAAGTAATGGTTTCAAAAACTGTCGCTTCTGGTCAGAAATAATTTCAACCATATTTTATTTTTCAAAAGCAAACAAAAGAAAATCTGCTGCTATTTAGCGGGCTCTCGTTTCTTGGCAAGTGGATATCAATAAGACAGATGTACAATGTGGCTTTTTCGCAAAGAAAATGCTTGTTATTAACACCACGGAGAGCTATGTGACTGAGTTGTCTGAACACGTGGACCAGATGTCTGTTTGCTTGGTCCAGATGGCAGCTGAGGTGAGGGGGCTATCCAGGCCCAGCTAGATGGTACTCGACCACACTGAACACGCGTACATACTCTTCAGCGTTCGAACCCTGGGCAGCGGTGCGGAGCCAAAGTCAACACGGCAGAACCTACTTCAACGTGTGGCACTGCTAAGGCAGAGCAGTATCGCAGCCTTGGTGGCTGTGTGGAGACAGGGGCGTCTGGGCGTTGGAAGTGCTTCACTCACTGGATTATCTCACCGGGGGCTTTTTATTATGGGCTCTGACGGTTATTATTTTTATTAACAGCCTTTAATTTTGTCCCGAATGCCAGCGCTCATTGCTCACAGCTGTTTCTTCTCAGCTCGGGTGTTTTCTTAACTTAAGAAGTGCTTTACAAAATACCATTCATATTTGTTTTGCTTTTTTTATTATTCCTTTTAATCTGCGTCCCCTCCTCCCTGTCTATATCTACTTTGTGTTCCTTTTTTCCACTGTCAGATCAGGCCAAGTTTGAAAAGCAGGTCCCACAGCTGAGCCAGCCTTCTATGACCATATCAGCGTTGCAAACAGCACTTAAATCTTGATTCCATTAGACAGGCTCCTGCTAGGCCCATACGTGGCCATCTCAAGAGAACCCATTATCTCAGGTATGATTTAAATAAGCATATCTGCTCAACGCAGGTGCAGACCTTGAATTCAAAGTGACAGAAGTTCCTCTGAACTGATACAACTGCTGACTGTTAACCAATCCATTTACATAGTTGTTTCGGTTGTTTTACTCAATAGGTTTAATCTGCTTGTTTTTAGCTATCTGGCAAATTGACAAAATACTGACTCTTTTTGCCTCATTGTCTACTTTTACAACTATTGTAGAATGAAACTTAGAATGAAGCTAGCTACATTTGAGTGCCTCATTCTTATGGTTGCCAATAAGCCCATTTGATATAAAATGCTGCACTTTAGGTCTGTTGATAGCTTTTATACCAACACAAATAAAAACAGCAAACATTTATGGTGATGACATAAAACAGACTTATCTGCTTCTTTTCTTTTATTTAAATGTCAAAATAAAACATGTTACTAGTTATAGATATGTTACATAGGACCTTTTGCATGGAGCAAAGACATTAGCTACTCAAAATCTTCATTTGCATCCAAGTACCAAGTGGGAAGATACTCTACATGAGAAAACATGATTCCTTTTGTCCACTTTAATTCAAGAAATAAATGTTATTATATACAATATGCAAAACCTATTTCCATTTCATGCATGGATTGAATATTGTTATTTTTAACAGTAAGGGAATCTACAAGGTCGGATGAGGAATGGTTTTTCCACAGGTGTGTGGACACTTCCAGGGCCAACCACAGCTTTATAAAAGACAACAAAACACAAACCAAAAATCTGAAGGACACAAAGCTAGCCTGGCAGGGCACACCTTAACCTGAGAATGCCCAATAGAAAGGTATATGACAGCAGTCACAACACTGAGAGCAAAATCACGAGTCCTCTAAAGATGGCACAAAAAATTAGCCATTATAGAGCTCTGCTTTATTATTTTTGGTACCCTAGATCGTCTGAGATTTTTCCATTTCAAAAATGTCATGTATCATTTCATAACTGGCCTCAAACAAGCTTTTGAGAAGTATGTGTTCCACTAGTTTTGACACACTGCTTTTTGTACCCAAGTGTTTTAAGCCCATTATGTAGAGAAGTGGAACACATCACAGTCCACTTATAAGAACCACGTCCATCCAGGATGATCTGATTCATATACAATAAGCAGTTGATTCTTAAATGTGGAATTACAGATAAATGGATAAAATGAATGTCTTGGCTTTGACCAACATACAAATGCCATTAGCTAAATCGTAAAAACATGGACCAATATATCTCTCTATGTAGAGTATTTCATTTCAGCCATTTAATAAATCAATTATTTTTGAGTGTCTCCGTGATGTTTGCTGCTGTGTGGGCCGCAGTGCTGCGGTACAGACTCCATCTGATGACAGACTTCTCCAGTGAGGCAAACGATACCTCAATCATGCCTTGAAAGTCTGCATTTCTTTTCTGTCTCCTTCACTTTTCATGATTCCCTTCCCATCTATATTCCAAAGCAGCACAGACTGTTGAATGGCCACTTCTCAGCTGCTTGTCCTTGGTTGGTCACCAACTGTTTTTCATTGGCTTAAAGTGTTGTTTTTCATGCCATGTCTACTGGAATCCAGGTACATTTTTTTCTCTAAATATTTTATGAACTCAATATTTTCAGCAACTTTTTTTTCTCAAAATGTTTTATGTAATATTGTAATTAATGGTAATGGTGGGCACATGGCTCAATGTATTCAAAATCAAGATTCACTGCACTGAAATTCTAAAGTATTTTTTGTGCATATGATGTGTATTTGCACACATTGTTCTATTAAGCGCATGAAAGAGCTTTAAATTATTCTGATAGGCAGGTTGTTTGAGAGACTTTTTAAACAGCGTGAGTACAGAATTATTTTCCAGAGTTTTCGATCACCACATGTGATTAATTACTATTTCAAATGTTCTATTTTACAGTGTGCATTCTTGTTGTGAAAATATTAATCTCAATGAAAATGTAAAATCTCACAGAATAGTGGGGCAGGCACGTTCATCTGGAATGTTCCAGCACACATATTGTACAGCAGGGTACAGTCACAGCTCTTTGGTGTACCACCCATCTAACAAGCTTCTCTCTTGGGTAAGACAACAGAGGAGGAGAGGATAAGGGGGAGGAGATAATGACACTGAAGTGAAAGTACAATCAATAGCCCAGGTCGAGTTTCCTAGCCTGAGATCATTTTAGTAGCATGTTTAGGAAGATGGGTGGCAGGGGGGGAAGTGGGGGGTGGTCTGTGATCAGGTTCTGAGGAGGAGGTTGTACAGAGGGCGGGATAACTCTGGGCTTCTTTTTGTCTAATCTGTTCTGAATGACAAAACATTTGATGTTTCTGTGGGTCCTGCTAACGCTACCTCCCAGAGGGAGGAAGGTGAGGGATATGGCTATCAGAGAACCGGCATCTTTCCACTGAAAGACAGGAAACACAGCCAGGAGGAATGTGTCCCAACTGTGCACCTCAGCCTCGGCTCAAAGAATGTCACGCGTACAATTCCCGTTTTGACACATTCAGACAAGAGGTTTGACACATCCAGCAAAGCCAGCTAGTTTTACACCTCCCTGCATTGACACGAAGGCAGCCTGGGAGCCTGCATGGGCATATACTGTCTGATGCTTTGTCATTCAGCCCAACCATAAGATAAATTCTAGCATTTCTAGACTTCCGAATACGTTCCAGTATGTCAAATCCACTTTGCGGTAATATCTATAAACTGAAAGGATTCCTTGGCTTGCATTTGAAATGAGTATTCGCTATATGTGGTGAATTGGGGAAAATCTAAGGAAATCCTAAAATGGAAAGGGATAGATGGCAAATAATATATTCCACTGGTGATGGACTTGACAGAGGAGGGGGAACACAGCTAGAAATGGACAAAAGTATTGTGGGTGCGCCACCGTTTGCAGGACTAAAGAGACAAGAAGGTGTAATACATAGTTAATAGAGACTCAGTTATTTTGTAGCTTCTGCTCTCCTTGAATAGAAATGTACTTATAGATACACATGATAATAAGTATAAATGGTTCTGATGGGAGAAATTCAAAAGCACGGGAAAGTCAGTAATAAAATTAACAAATATATGTCTTCTTCTATGCATTTGAAAATGTCAGCATATTCTTGTTTTTTTTTTTTTCTCATTAGCTACTTAACATTTCCTGTTGAGATTGAAACAAAAATATATAACAATGCTACCTTAAATTCAAATCCTCAGTTTTAGAACACTCTACAGTGTGATAACCCCTGTTGCGTATTGAATCTTACACGCCTGTCACTGGCTGAATATTCTGTGCTTCCTAATTTTGTATAACTTTACATTATACAAGATTATTTGCAACTAGTACCTCAGAACACCACTGGGAACTCATCCTCCTAATGAAACAATGATATTTATCGCTCCGTCAATCGAATGCACCGTAAAACTCCAAGTGAGAAAAGACAGGAGATGGAGACATGGTCATTCACACAATTTATAAAAGGCCACTTAGTTCCCATTAATAAATCATAGCCCCCAATTTCCATCTTTTAGGTTTATCAATAAAGTGATGAGGCTAATAGAAAGGTCCGGGCCCTTAAAACCCTTTTTACTTGTCATGTAATTAAATTAGCCAATAAAAATATACCCCTAATGAGGGAGAGCTGAATTATTGATGGGACACTGGATCCAGGGGCGCTGCAGGGGCTGATTAATAATGGATGCTGTCCAGTCGGGGTTGGAACACTGACATCCCCCCCCCCCAACATTCTGGGGTCAGAGTTCCACAGTGGCCTGCACTTAGCACTGTGTTCATCTGGTGTGTTTCACATAAAGATTCTGCCACCTAATTTCATCCAATAACCTCACTTCAGAGTCCTCCAGCTTCATTATTCATTTTGGTGCACTTCGCATGACATTTTCAGACAGTCTGTTTGCACTGAAAGTTGTTTAATTGGATGTTTTATGAAGTGTGTGTATTTGTATATATATAATTTATTTCATAATGCATTTTAAATCAGTGAAATAGTTTTGGATTGAACGGAGTTCCATAATGTCTAGTTTTAATACAGAGACTTTTTTTGGAAATTCAAAATTGCTTTAGGGTCATAACTGGGTAATCCAGTAAGTCCTGCAATCTTGTTCTAATTACTCGCGGTTTTCCAGAGTGTTCTACAGACATTGTCATAAACACGTTCAGTGTCTGAAGGCCGCGGGGACAAGATGAAAATGGTTCAGATGCTGCCCCTGATTTTTGCCAGGCTAGTGTGTGGATGCCAAAAAGCAGCACAAAAGGACCTCAAAGCAGGAAAAAAAGAAGACACATGAGGGATCCAAGCACTAAAACCCACTTTATTTCTCATAAAATGACCAAAGAGAGGAATTTTACAAAGACATTTGTTAAAAACAACTATTAAGTTTACAGTGTCGCTACATTCAACATCATTTCTATAACATACTTTGCGGTGGCTTGTAGGCTCTCTCCCTTCTCTCTCGCTGTGCACTCGCAAAGCTGTGTTAGGGAGGAGTTTTCACACACCTAGGAATGACAAGACAATAGCCGAAAGGTTACGGAGTGAAGATACAGAGCCTGGAGCCAGTTGGCAGATATGAAAGGAAATGAGCACATTGCTTGACTTTCTCTCACCTTTCTCTGGTCTCCTGCCACCTCAGGCACAAAGGCGGTACAGCAAAGGTCACCCCCACACACCCACCCATCTTTTTTTCGACAAAAAAGTAATGAGTGCCTCCCTCTCAAAATCCTTCAGGGCACACAACTCACTCAAACAGGTGTCTCATTTTTACCTGGCCTCCTTGTCTTTTAAACCTCTAACATCTTAATTTTTCTCACCTTTCCAGAACAGAATCATCGTGTTCATAAATGTTAATATGTGTAAAAATCGCACTGATGTATTGGCCTGAGGAGTGACAGTCCGAAGGGACAGCGAGGGTCTCTTCACTTGGTAAAGACTTTATGTGCTCTTCATTAACATGACAGCAATTCATTTTTAATGCCCCGTGGATTTGAAGCAGAGATGGAGGAAAGAGGGAGTTAACGCTTGGAACAGAGGGAGAAGTGAGGGGCGAGGAGGGCCCTCTGTTTTATTTGGAGAGTTCTGATCGATATTAATGCAGTGGAAGCTGAGTGGTAAATAGGTGACCCCAAAGCCTGACTGTCATTTAAGTGTCAGCCCAGCTCTAGGTCTCCAGTCCATAAAGGCATGCGTATGTCATGCTGAATATTGACCTTAATCACTTATGCATTGTAACATTGATCTCCGAAGCCTTATGGATGTCAATATGACATTAACTACTTCTATTGACCAGGAGGACATGGCAATATGGCGTCATAATTTCGGATAGTAAGATCGTCAAATGCCGTGTGACATTAATCTGTGATAATCCACCTGATTTTAATGTGTTGCAAGGAATTTTCTGTCGTTGTTGTGGGGTCATCAGCTAGCTTGTTTTGTTTTGTGTTGCTGCTATAACTTTATTTTAATTGATGCTGTTGTGGTATTTCCGGAAGATTTTTAAAAATAATTAAACATATGTTCACCTTACAGTCACAATCATATTCATATCGTTTACAGGAGAGTGGTTGTGGATAAAAAGAGGTGTTGTTGAGATACATCATTGAGTGTGAGTGGGTAAACACTGCAGAAGAAAGAGTGAGCAGTTCACCCTGAGGTCCTAAAACTGGGTGGGAGAGGGTAGGAGGCAGGCCCTGGGATGGTGTCCGGACGATGGGGGCCCCGCTCTGTCTGTGTCTCACAGCAGCTGACTTCATTATGGGTGTGTCCCCTCCCTCTGGCCCCACATAACAGGGGCCTTTTTTTAATTTCTGCAATAAAGAAACTGTTATTTTCATATTTCTGGACCGACATAACAACACGCTGTAATATTTCTGTATGAATTTAATCAAGAGGGGCATAAAAAGAAAGGGTGTTTTATTATCCACAACCTATATGGACGTGGATGCAAGGGAACCGCTTCTCAACCACAGTCGAGAAATAAATGAGAAAGGGGGGAAAAACAGTTTAACAATTTGCAACACTGTTCAAAGCCGCCGCGGTTTCCATGATGCATTTTGACAGGAGCGAAACAATTAATCTCTTCACATTGACTCTTGTGCAACAGCAGGGACGAGACTGAGACAAGTCAACAGCCAAGTATTATTTTAAGGCGAGAGAAAGGGCTGTGCTCAGGGTTACCCAGAGTTTGGACGTGTTTATTGTCATTTTTGAGCGTGGCCTCAGATTCTTTTCGCAGATATTGTGCTCGTCCGCGGCCCTCGCAGGGCGACCCCCTTCCCTTCAGAACAGTGGGAGGACGTACTGAGTGAGTGACGCGTTGGCCTCTCGTTCACTCTCTCCAACCGAGATGCAAATCTGTTTCGAATTGCCAGTCTGCGGGGCTACCACTGTACAGGAAGCCCGAGCAGAAGTACCAGACATTGTTCCCTTTCACAGAGACAAGATTTCTGTTTTTCGGCGGAAAGATTTAAAGTGTAATCATATCAGGGCCTCGGGAGCGGTAAAGACAGGCCAGGTTCCCAGGGGCTGCCAAGCGCATCTCTGAGACGTGTCTCCGGTGGAGAGTCAGGCCCCCTGACAAGCTGCCCTGGGCGGCTGAAACTGGAGAGTGGAGAGCTACAGTAAATCTGCACATCCTCTCTCTCCCTCTTTCTCTCTCTCTCTCTTTCTCTCTCTTTCTCTCTCTCTCTCTCCCTCTTTCTCTCTCTCTCTCTCTTTCTCTCTCTCTCTCCCCTCCCTTTCTCGCTGCTTCTCTCTTCCTCTACCCTTCACACTGACTTTGTCTCGTCTCCCACCTCGACACTCACCAGGTGCATCGGCAACTCACCGGTGATGCAGGATATCTGTGGATCTGTGTGTAAACAGGGGACAGCTCTGTCAGTGTAGTGGGTGAATACTGAGCATACAAATATTTATTTTTGCTATGTACTTTCATGGCATTGGAGGTCAGAAAATTAATATTCATGGTTATGAAAAACAGTCATTTTCAGCAATGGAGTTTCCATGTACATTTTGTAATGGCTTGAGCCAATGACCTGTTACATCAGGCAAGAACACCCCATCCTTGCGATATTTCTACCTGGTAAATCTCACTGGAGTACAAATGTATTCTCCACAGTATTGCAAGCAAATAATTAGGAAGGACACATATGAATGAATATCCATCGAACACTAACAGATACAACTATGATCAGCTCACATTAAATTTTACCCTTAGCTTCAGAGGGCTATCTGTGTTGAAAGTGGATTCTGGCCTTGCATTTCTTGTCAAAAACGTAATGAATATTTAATGCATTGGCTGTCATCAGTACAAAGCCTTCCTCACGAAACTCCACTATAAAATATATTTTTACGTTTCTAAACCACAAGCCAGAGTCTTATTGTTCTTACTGGACAAAGCAAGTTTTTCTGTATGGAAAGTGATATTTTGACCGACTGGCACAAAACGTAGCGTGCTTGCCAGACATATTCTAAAAGTGCACATATTAAATGTGTCCACTGTTGTCCAACTTTAGAAAAATAACAACAGTAACAACCCCTTTTTTAAAACTTTTAAGTACCCTTTAGATGTCTGTCTCTCATCTCCCTGTGTATGGTTTTGTGGAAATGTTCTACAAAACTCTTAATACATGATGCTCTAAAGTGGTGAAGCACGATGGCGGTTAAAATTCTGTTGTATTATAGATTGACTTGCTTGTTTTTCTGAGTAATATTATCAGCACCCCTGGCACTTCCAATACCTTTTTTCTCAGACATTCCACCATCAACAGCCTCACCAGGAAAGTCACCAGAAAAAGAAAAACCTTACAGCTGCTTTACAGAGCTTCATTATCTCAGGCATTCCGTTTTCCTTTGCCTCTGGCCAGGACTTTTCTCTCCTCCATCACACAAATTATTTTCTCACAGGTAATCTTCAGGTGCATAACCGCGCAGAAATGTCAAATATATGTCACCGCATGTTTTTCCCACAGTGCACTGTCAACATACAGAACGTTGAGCCACGCTGTGTGAAACTATTTCATTCAGAGACTTGCAGAAATGTGTGTCTGACACGCCTTGTCCACCATGCTTGCATATGCCCCGCAGCCCTGATACATATTCTACTGCCGTGGGAACCACAAAAAGCTATGTGTGAACTTATCTGTTTCACCAGGGGAGTGTGTGCAGGAAATGGGAGAGAAGGGGAAAAATGCACTGAAAAACAAGCCAGGTTGAAGTTCTCACAGTGTTAGATCCATCATAAAGAGCAGTGACAAAATGTGACGTGGTTTTCTAAGCATTCATTGCAGGGTTGTAAATATCATGGGAGAAAGCAAAACGTCACTCACTGCTGATTGATTGATAAATGGGAGCCTCACAGGTAGAGCACACCCAATTGTTGGTGTGTTGTGGGATAAAGTTCCCTTCCCTTTTAGCTGTTTTAAACTTTTATGCTTTCTTTTACACGTTCAGTATCTTTGCTCTTCGATTAAAAAAAAATGATATCATTGTTTTCATGAAATCAATGATGAAAAAGTGAATGACATTACATGTGATATTTAGGGTGGAAAAAAAACTACTACACACTCACAGCTACCATAACTCCTGGGAATTCTGCAATGCCTGCTTACACTATATTTTCAAGTCATTCAATGTTACAATTTTCATTGCATCTTTCAGTGTCAACTTGTGTTTTCCAGACTACAAGCCTGCCTCATATCATATACTGTAAATATGCTGTACCAGAGAAAAGTTTGCTTGAAAATTTAATCAGAAAAGAAGCTTCTCCTGCAGTTATTAACTTCTTCACAAGAATCAGACATTGGAGGTGAATATTAAAGATCACACCATTTTTACACCATATCATAACAGAGGCAACATTAATAATTATAATTATAATAATTATAATAATTATAATTATAATAATTATATCATTACTAGTAATATCAGCAGTGGTAGTAATGGCATATGTATATTACTTACCACTAGTTCTGTTTGCAAATACATGTACTAAGGTCAGAAGGAAAACTCAGTAAAAGTCACGTGAAATTCGAAATTGAGCCGAGGCAGGTATTGGGGTGGTCATGGTGGTTAAAGTTTCTCCCTGAGAAATGTGTTATATCTGAGGTTTATGGTCTGAAACATCTGTTGTAATTTCTGTCAAATTGAACTTTTATTACCTGATCATTAAAGGCACTGCGATGGGGAAAACAGATGCCATGCCGCTCTTACAACTGCAGCCTTTTTTACGGTGTTGGTGAAAATTGAACCAAAGGGAGCCCTCCGCATTATAAAATTAAGGAAATCATTTCCACATTCCTCCAGACTAGGGGGGACGGTGTCGGGTGCGCCGCCCGAGACACAGAGACGTACAGTGCAGGGGTTAGAGGCTGGGGCCTGCTAGGTACCATGGCAACGCCATGAGGGTTTATGGTGGCGGGGTGGGTCTACCGACAGGCCTGATCTGTTTAGAAGGGCAGAGGGAGCGAGTGCTTGAGAAGGACTGATAGAGATTTTACAGTGAGGGAAGACATACACAGGTACAGGGTCTCTGGTGGTTAGTGTACAACTGCTTCCTCACAGGGTAGAGGCCTTGGGATCACTGTTTCACACATCTGTTTGTGTTTGCCTGAGTTCCTGAGTTTTTTTTGTGTGTGTGTGTGTGTGTGGGTGCTTGTACTCAAATCTCTCGCAGGCATAGGTTGACGTTCTCTCTGATTCTTTTCTTGATTTTTTTCACTCTGTGGGAGGTGCTCCAGAGATTGACTCGTTCGAACACTCTCGCCCCCAAATTTAATTTGCCAGGACAGGTTCTGGCCTTTTACTGTGAATCTCATATGACACCATTTTAAGACACAAAACAGAAGGAGACTGTACATTCAACAATGTCTGCCCTTCTTGACAGGGTAGACATTAATGAGGGGGAAAAAAAAACAAAAAACAACAACAAATTAAACGACACAAAGTAAAAAAAAAAATAAAAAATAAAATCTCAGTTCCTCAGAGTCGTTGCACAGATTGTGAACTTGGTTCGACACAACAGGAGCCAGACAATAGCTGCTTTTATTACTCCAGTGGCACATTTCTGGGTAACAATGGAACCTGCCCACCCTGCCTGCAAATGAATCAGAGGCAGCCAGATCGGGAGGATCACATTACTTTACCGAGTCGCAGATAAAATT
Organism: Megalops cyprinoides; assembly: GCF_013368585.1. Taxonomy (NCBI): domain Eukaryota; kingdom Metazoa; phylum Chordata; class Actinopteri; order Elopiformes; family Megalopidae; genus Megalops; species Megalops cyprinoides. The sequence goes on along the minus strand of NC_050588.1, from coordinate 34,236,231 downwards.
ACGGGACTTTTCCACGGCTGTACATTTTATTTTGCCTTATTTTGTTTTGGGTGCTTCAGTTATATCTGAAGGCATAAATACACTTCATAATTAAAACAAGGCACCAAAGAGTCCAAAGAGTTGGATGAAACATCCAGGCGCCCTGTCGTTTATTACCATTTTGGAATTATGACCTTCTATTGTGATAATCTCATAAAAAAAATTATAATTAGACATCTTTAATGAGAGACCACATGGGCCATTCTGAGAAAGAGCAGTGTTAGCTGTCCTTCATGTACCAATATGTACTTTGAAATGACCTCATTTTAACCTTCCCTGGCTTGTTTGTTCATGAGACAGATTCTGCACTGTGCAGGAACATTTTTCCTGTTCCGGATTTCACAGGTTCAGGTACAGATACTAAATCTCATATTACAGTTTAACTCCCATAGAGCAAAGTAAGAAAGGACTGGAATGCACAGGCCAGTAAGAACCACCTTACCATTTTGCGTTGTGCTAGCTCACAATTTAAAGTACTTGCTGTTGTATTCGTCACTGTTGAGTTTGGTGTTTTCTAAGGACTTGTGTTACTTAACTACACTACCTTTTAACAAACAGACCATCCCCAAAAATATTTTAAAATGAATAAAAAACTGGTGAATGGCAGAGCACAAAAATCACCCAGCTATCATTCATTTCAATGTAATGGTATCTTTCAATAGTAATGATTAACCAATAATATAACTATTTTTTTATTAATTTGCAGTAACCAGTTTGGCTTACATGCCCAAATATCATGTTTATGCTTTATGTTGTTGTATTTTATCTCATTATAAATATTGGTGAGAGATCTTTTGACATCTTCTGCTGTGAGGAAGCCAACAGTGCTAATGGAAATGAATCATGTCATGGCGCTGTTCCAGTCCAATGTCAGAGAAGAAAACCTTTCTTTGTTCCTCGATAAATACATAATAAAATAACAACCAAAAAGATAACTGGGTGACTGCCTGCTAGTTATACAATCAACAACCCTATTTGCACGTGCACAGTGTTTTAAAAGCACGTGATATTTCAAAGAAGAAACTTATTATGGGTTCAAATATGAAAGTACAACCTGCTTACCTTAAGTGTCTTAGGTGAACATAATCTTCTCCTGTTGTAGTCACAGGGTGGTCTTGCTTTAAATTACAATCATGATATCTCCAAAATGTTAAAACAAAGACGCATGAACAAAAACCCTTGAGTAACTTTCACACATTTGTTTACGAGTCATGTATTTCAGTCAGAATAAGCAGCTCCATGTATGACGTAGCAGAGTGGCAATGATCATGTTGCATTGCTCAAGATAATTCGTATTGCGTATTGTACAGTTCGCATATCGAGGAAAGTGAGATCACACTATTATCATATGATTCTTGAGCGTCTGGATTACGGACACAGGATGTTTCAACACTGCGCATGACTCTGAGTCCAAAATGTTGTATATTCCCTGAAAAACAACAACACGGCTTGACCAAAATTTATGCAGCCACTATATTGCATTGGCCTACCACGAAATTAATAGGGATTATTAACTACTTGTTGAATGAATTTTGATTTTTTTTTATTAAAAAAAACTTTGAGCTATTTTAAGTAGCAAATGTATATTTTAACAAAACCATTTTAACTTTAATATCTTGGTCATCTTAAATATTCTATCAGAATAATTTCTCATATTTTGTCGTAGTTTGCAAAGTCAGCGTTTTGTTATTGTTTTTGTTCTTAATGCCTCCATTTACCTATCTTACTATCTGATACTTACAAAGATGCCACATTTCTGTAAGAATGTGCAGTTGAGATGTACAGATGTTCCGACGTTTACTGTAAATATATATATATATATATATATATATATATATACAGTTAGTTGCAATAATAGCTGATAGACCCTTTCTAGAAGTTAAATCCACAAACAAAATGCAATATCTAAATTTGTTACTGCTCCTCCGTTACTGCATACCTAACACCCACCAGCCGCATATTCCCTTCGGCGTGAACAGGAAAGTAGCCCACCTTCGTTGCGTGATGTGGTGTATTCAGTCCGCTTGGAGCACAACGGATACCGCGAATAGGTGACATAACAGATGTAGGGAGAGTTAAATTAACACAAAACAGAAGTAGCTGCCGTTGTATCGTTAAATTAACGGGAGAAGTGCAAAGTATGCACTGTGGATGGAACTTGTGATAAACTCAACAGCCCTGGATAATCACCTGAATGCCTGTCTGAAATGCTAAAGAGTTTGTCAAACAGCATCTTTATTGACTCTGAGCAAGTAGCCTGTGGCGAGTCTACTCACCATATGGTAAACAGTGTTGTTGGAGAAGAGATTTGGTCGAGCAGGGGTTGTGGGTAGAGAGTAGGCTATTAAAGAGAATTTAGCAAACACTGAGCTTAAGCTATGTGCTACTGTTCCCTTTGTCTATTTGAGGGGGGGGGGGGGGGGGGGGGGGGCGGTGGTGGTGATGGTGGTGGTGTGTGTGTGTGTGTGTGTGTGTGTTGAGCGGGGGGGGGGGGTCGGGGGGTGAGTAACATTCGTAGTAATTAATGGCACTACTGAGGCGGTCACCCCCCCCCCCTTAAAACAGACGCACTCGCTTAGGGGCTTTTAAGAGGGAGGGCACGTGGAAAGCGAAAAACTAGGAAGGAGGTGGATCCGGACTTGAGGAATTTATTTAGCATCACTTCCCTCCTGGAAGCTTATCATAACGCGTCTTCGAAGGTGTATTCAAGTAGCACCTTCAGCTCGACCTGTGTTTTTGTGGGCACCATAAATCTTAGTTTATACTGACGTCAGATCAACAGACCTTGACTTAAGCGCCTTTGCAAAGCTTGAAAACCGAACAGAAAGTGACACTCGGGATGCCGCGTAAAGCACTTCATTTACTGCAGTAAATACTTTCAGACAGGGACAGTCATCAGGAGGGAACCTGGACCAACTCTTTTGCTGCACTTAGGTCATACTCCTTCAGTCCCTCAACTGTGGACCAGTACAGTCTACGATTTGGAGACGGATTCAGTGCGCAATATGGAAAGCCCCCTGGGCTGAGGAAGATTGGCAGTTTTCTCTTTCTCTATACGCAAGTAATGGTAAGTTAGTTAATAGATTAATTTGTGCGGTACATTTGTGTTGTCTTGAGTATTACTGTTGACGATTTTGAGAGAATTTGGGATAATGTAACCCTAGCATTGAAATTCATAGTTATCTAAATAAATTTATGCATACGTTCATTAGCTTGATTTTTTTTACGAAGTCCATTTTTTACCGTAGTAGTGTTTGGGATTTCAGCTGACTTGAACTATAAAGTATATATGTCCAGACGTGCAAAACGTTTTTGTGGTTTGCGGTAATCTATTTGCACGCACTGGACTTTATTTTGGGGGTATATTTAGCCGACTGGGATCACGCTGCAGTTATTGATTCCGTAGTATTTACTGTACACGTTCTGCTAAGGATAAGCTCCATACTTCGGAAGAAGCACCTCAAATCATTGTGAAGTGCTTACAAATGTCTTCCTGATCAGAAAGTTGCAGATACAATTACAGCCTAAAACAACCGTCGAATCTTAGGGATATAAAATAATTTCTGTGGTTTTTCGGTAGAATATGTGCTTTGTGTGTGATAACATGTTTTGGAAAATCCAAAACAAGATATTATGGTCTGTTTCATATTGTGTTTAGCTTAATTAATTTAGTTAAGGTTCCCAAAAGTTTCTTCATGCGGCCCACCCAAAGAACAACGTTATGCCAGATTAAACTGTTTTCATGAAACCATAAGTTATCACATTATAATATTGTCTGTTTGTGTTAAATAATGGCGTCTCCCAGTTATCGTTATTGTTCTCTGTAAAGACGTTAAAAGCAACAATAATAATTTATTTGAATTGTTCCTTGTACCAATTCAAGACTTTCCATTTTTTGCGAAAAAAGCATAGCAAAAAGCAAAGTTTGGCCGAAAGAAGGCACATGACAACCTTATTTATTTGCTAAAGCTGCTTATTTAAAAATATTATGTCAGCGATGAGGAAACATTATTTTAACCACACCGTTTATACAATAGGTTTGTAGCTTTTTAATTATTATGCTGATTTCCTAAAATAAATATCGTCTAGGTGTGGACTCTTTGACCCTATCCATAAAAGATACATTTATGAAGACAGAAATAAATTTACAAAGGTAGAATAAACAACCTGCACTAAAATGCACAATGAAGTCAATGGCGCACCCCGTGCCTTAACTGCAGGAGCAGATTTACAGGGTTTTTTTTTCCTGTTACGAAAAAGTGTTTACTAACTAATACATCAGTTGTCTCTGTTAGTTTTGTAAGCATTGGTAAAAACCGTCTGTACCAGCACAACCTCAATTTGTAGTTGATATGTTACATTTAAATAATCAAGTATGGTTGCACAATTTTAAGAGTATTTGGCATCAAAAAATACACATAATATATGCCTCTTTCAGTAGTTCAATCAACTGTTAAGTGGCTTAAAAATATATATTTCAATTTGTCGCCATAATTGTTGGAATTAACAGTATCATTTTAGCATTGTAACAGTGGTGTTAAATGTTGAATTCAGTGAAGTTAAATTACTTTCTATGACTGTTGCGCATATTTCATTAAGAATATTTGTTTTTGCTTACTGCTAACTGATATGCTGCTATGCTGCTCTTTATCTTCATTCCATTATTCTTCTTCTCTTCTGCCCATCGAATGAAAGAAATGTCCATTCACAGAGCTTCCTCCTTGTCTTTGTTCTTCTCTTCCTAAATCTTGACCTTCCTGTGGCGTTTCAGTTGGGGAATAATGTTTGTTACTTCACTGTCACAGTATACAGTATCAGTTGTGATATGATTGTTGGACAGGCACACAAGCATGCTCACATGAAATAGGGATGGACATACTGTACGAACACAAACACACACACACACACACACATTCTCACGTTTAGGGATCCAAATGTAGTGCATAGCTGGTGTATGGCCTTATCCCTACATCCCTATTTTACATTGCCATTAGTGTGTGTGTGTGTGTGTGTGTGTGTGTGTACGTGTACGTGTACGCATACAGGCAAATGATGCATAAATGTGTGCGTGGGCAGCAGCAGCTGAAGCAGGTGCTAACCCTTTAAGTCCTTTGTTGCTGTTGGCAGTTAAATCCTTTCAGTTTTCTCCTGATTTCCTTTGCTGGTTAAAGGGTGTAAGTGTTTTAGGTTACACACTACCTCGCTGAGGGTTTGTCAGATGCAGGCAAACTAATGAAGTAATTGAATGAGGCTACACAAAGCATTTTCAAACAGGGCTTTTCATTATTCCTCATGGAGTCTTTGTGCTTTCATCTAAAAATCACCTCAGGTATTTTTGGGAAGAATAACAGATCACCTTTGAGAAAACAGTTCATCCATAATAAGAAATTCAGACTTCAATAACCAAACATTGTGTAAGTTTACAAAATTGTAAACCCCAACAGAGCCGATTCATAGCCATATGAAAAACATACATGGCATTGGTTTAGTGTTTCCCTGAAACTTTATATGGCTTGTTTTGAATTATGTACTGTATGTCTCTGTAGAAACACGCATTGGTCTAAATGAGTGAACGTCTCTAATATTGTCCTCTTCTGATTGATGTGGCTCTCATTTGGTGGGTGAAGACTGAACTGAATGAACCCGCCAGCTAGTCGTCAAATGTGAATCCATACTGTGCTGTATGTATCTTCTTGAAATTCTGCAAGTAGTATGTTTCAGCACATTGACTACAGGGGGTGGGTGCACTTTTTTTTATTTAGTTCCAGTACATACTGTACCAGAGTGATACTGTTGCAAAGGGATGAAAGAGGCGACTCTACTGAGAAGAGGAAGAAAGAGGTAGAAAGTTTCTGTTGACGTTAAATGCACAACGCTAATGATTTATTCATAAATGCATGTTTTAAAGATCAATATGAGATTGATATCTTAATTTTGATTGATTTTCATTGAGTTCTTCATAGATTTGTGTGGATCAATCGCCCGTTTTGAATAACACTGGAGGGTAAAATGGTAATTTAAGACAGTTTTAAGTGGCTAGTCTGGCAAGTGAAAAGTTGAAGAAAAACAACCCCGCCATCTAGATTTTTCCCCCAGATTATTCCTTCACACGTAAAGAAATAAAAATAAGGCACCGGGGCGCAGTGGGACGGGTATGGTTGAACATTCGGTCTTGTGCCCCATTCTCCGTGCTAGGCCCCATTCCTGGACTATTTTTCTTTTCAGTACCTTCTCCTTTCATGCTTTCTATTACTGGGCCTAATAAATTGTGAATAAGCAACGCAAGTTCCTGGGCAGGGGATCGGCAGACGAGGTGAATTCCCCATCCTGTAGAGAGGCGCCCCCTCCTAAGAAAACATGAATTAATTCCTGAGTCCTCTGTAGCCCAAGGTTTCTGGAATGATAAATATTTTCATAGGAAGCACTCTTCATCCTGACTTTATCTCAAGGAAATACATTATTCCATCACGTACCCTAACCCCTCTCTTTCAGTGTAAAAACTGAATCTGATTCAAGGTGATTAACAAGGCCTTGCAGTCATGGCTCTCCACTGAAATCCACTAGCCTTTTTGAAATGTTGGCAAGATCCACTATTCTAACTCATACAGTTGCCTCGGTCTTTCAGTGTCTTTGAAGTCTGGTAAGTGTAGTCCACTACACGTTTGAGAGCTAGTATTGTGGCTTCATTACAGAGGAAATAAATGGTTTGATATGGTCTTCCATAGCTCTCCCTTGTGATTGGCCATAATCTCCTCCCATTATTAACTACATGTAACAGCTTAAAGCATCATTTAAGGATGTAATATATGAGGTTAAGGGATCTGAAATAATATGAGATTGTGTTCTCCTGTCTTAAAAAGTAAGGGAGTCTTCTTGTACTATCCAGCCCATTATTTTAACATATTACTATTGTCAGTAAGTCCTTTTTGAAGAAAATGTATTCTTAGCAACGCATTCATATAATTATTAATGGCTCTTGTTTTGAGTAGAAACCTTGTCTGCTGATGCATGTGTCGTCCAATAAGACACAGTATTTCACACACAGAGGTAACTGAATAATATCTGTAGGTCACAGCACAGAAATAACAAAAATGAATAATAACAGTAATGAGTCAAACGAGAACTAAAATTGGGATCTGACTGTTGTGCAGACTTCCCTCTGTATAGCTGTGCTTGTGTTTGCTTCTTCCTGTTCCACATAATAAATAAGATACATGCCATTAAGGCCATACTGTCCTCTAAATGCTGGGAGCTGATTTCATCTCCTTAGTTCCACTTCATGCATCCAAGCCATATATTCTCAGACAAGGAGCATCTGGACCAGTCAGAGTTTGAATGTGTGGAGGTCTTCATGAACAAAACAGGTGGGCACTTTATTCCAGGAGATACTATGGATTATACTCTTTCAGTTAGGAAGCTGGCTGTAATATGGCTTTATCAGTCATGGAGCACTTAGTAACAATGCTGTGTGGCCTGGACCCCATATGGACCCTACCATTAAAGGTCTGTGGCTGTAAGGAAATAGCTCCGGAACATGCCAGCGTGCATGGTGCAGTTAAGGGCAAGGGATGACTGCTATCTATAACGTCCTGTCTGACAAGGCTAAGGGAACAGTTGGGAACTTGCATTTGCATTAACAAAGAAAATGAAAACGGAATTGCAGTCATAAGCATAGAGTTAAAAACATTTCCTTTAACAGTTTGCTGTGACCTTTAGCGCTGGTGTGCCGTTGGGAAGGAAAGTTTGCCCGACAGCACATTTGCTGTGCTTCATTGCATCGTCAGTCGTGGTTTCGTGCCACTTTTTTTTCCCCCATTATTCGATATCAAAATCTAATTGAGGAATTACGGCCAAAATAAAATAAATTACAAACAATACATAGCAGGGGTTAAACTAGATATACTGTTTTTATTAGATGCTTGCAAATCAGAGACTTGAAGTTCAGGCACCCTCCCTCTCAAACCTCCTCCTTAATTGGCTACTTTTCCCTAAAGTAGGGATATGTTTTGCATATTACTGGGAAGGGAAACAGTTTGTATATGTAGCTGCGAAACATATTTCAGTTATGTAATACAAGTCGTTAAAAACACAAAACACCCAAAATGCAACGAGTACGCACCGTGTCTGAAAACCCACTGCCATGCGCCACCATTTTGTTTGTAGGTTTGTGAGATAAAATTGCCAAGCTCAGTGTCAGCAGTGTCAGCAAAAGAGCCTGACACGAAGGGTCTCACATGCACAACAAAAACGAATTTGATAGGATCACATGTGAACATTTCTGTAGATGACAATGAAAATGATGATGATGATGATGATGACAATGACAAGAACACTGTAATGACAGTCAATAAAAAAAAGGTATCGTCCAACAGTGGTATTAAAGAATTGGATTTTTTATTTTTGAATTTTAATTTCTTTTGAGTCATCAGTTGTCTGGATGATCTGAGCTGGGGACTGTACCTTTTCTGAAGATATTCTTTTTATTTATTTATATTGAATATTGAAAACCAAATTTCTGCTTCTTGACCATACCTTTATTGTCCAAATGTAGTTGTGTCATAAGTGCTTGACATTTTTTCTGCCTTTTGAAAAGGATTTTTAAGAACAGAAATTGAGGAGTCACTGTATTCCTACTTCATGCATAAAGTAAATACTGTACATACTTTCAGTATAATTTATGTGAAAACTGCTTGATGTACTGATGAGCATGGAAAGCTACCGCTCTGAATTTAAAGTAATCAGTTAGTTTCTCTTACTAAAAATCAAGGATTGCAGTGATGTATTATAGGACAATGGAATATCTTTGTGTGCACAGCACAACATTCAAAGTTTAAAGAATAACTACTATTGCTGTGCCAATTGGCAGTGGTCTGACAGAAAATTCAGTATGACTTCTGTAGTGTCCAGTTTAAAAAAATCATGAGACAGCCTTTGAAATTGTCTTTGCTGTTGTTTTGTGCATATGGTTGGTACATGTCTAATTTACAGCACCCAATGAGACCATTATAGTAATTTTTACAAATAATCATGGTCATGGTTTAGAAAATGGGGACTTGGTGGGGACAATGAATTGAAATTATGTGGTTTAAATGACTGGTCTTTATTACCATCACATGTGGTGGTTTGTTGTGGGGCTGTAGTGCATTGTAATACAATTGCTTTTTGGTAGAAAGCTTTCTGTGTACAGAGACATGAACCATGCCTAGGAGCTATGCCAGAGGTAGTAAACTCCCTATAATCTCTGAGTAAACAGTGCGTGCTGTCAGTGAAAGTCCTGTCTGAGCTGTAGTTGTGCAGGTCTAATCACAATTATCTTTTTTCTCAAAATAGTGGCTTTGTATTTGCCCTGCTGTTATTTCCTCAGATTGCCCCATATTGTGCTAGATTATTTATTAGTTTGTGTTTTACGGTGAACATTCATTGAATTGAAATGAACCTGTGGTTACATAAGAATGTACCGAATTTCAAGACAAAACAGTTGTTAGTTAAACATTCTGGAAATGTGGCACAATTTCAGAGAATTTCTCCGTTGGACAAGATGGCACGTGAAGGGTTAATCTACCCCAGAGCTGAGCTAATCTACAGATGCTAGCGAGTGAGCCTTCCAGTTCTGCTGCATTGATCATTAAGCGCACTGTAGTTAGAAAATAAAAGGAAAATGAAAGCAGGTACAATTCAATCCACTGATGCCAAGAACAACAGGGCAGTTGTGTGGGAGTGCGGAGCTAGAAACCCGGAGTAGGGAAGGTGAAGTCCTGATGAGGGTACTGAGAGATGGCAGGACCATATTTTGGAAAGAGTGGTAACCAGAAGGCCTTTTGACCCGGATCCACCTTGGGGACACCCCCAGAAATAACTGCTTGTTCTCCCAGCTCCCATGGGAGCGTCTTGGGAGGCCTGCGGCGATCCAAAACGCCCCAACAAACTCCCCACCACCAACCCAGAACCCCCCCCCCAACAATATCCCCGCTCTCAGCTCGAGCCAGGATCTGTCAGCTCTTAACAGCAGACGGCAGCTGCAGCTCTGGCTCTAACCCCTCTGTCTATCTCATGTTTAAAGTCATACACACACACACCCACACACACACACACACACATATAGGTGCAGACTGACACTGTCTCTTGTGTCCCAGCGTATATCAGATATCAGAAAGGGGATTTTACTGTTTTCCAATAAAGCCCTTGTCCTCCTGCACTTTGTGTACAGCCCATTCTTAAGTAATCACAACCGAGGAAATTTTGGTGGCGTGCAACTATTTACCCTGTTGCCTTTCATTTTTAGTATTGCAATGAAACTTGACTTTTCCAAACAGGAGAAGTATAAGCAGGGTAAGATACTTGGCAAAAAGCAAAAGGTCTTGTATAATTTAGAAATATCAGTTACCTGAGGTATGTTAGTTTGCATATTCTCTTCCCTCAGCTAGTTCTTGCATGCAAATGGCTGAAAGGCACCAACAGCAGGCATTTTATACTTAGAGGAACAACATAATGCATTCAAATGACTTCCCGTGTACAGTAGCCACATTTTTTCCTTGATAGTGTCGTGTATATATGCGCAGTGTCCCATAAATGCTGGTGAGCGTTTGTTTCCTGCCCGCTCCTTGGAAGGGTTTGCCCCCCATCAGCAGAGCCTGGAATGCAGTAAAATCCCCTGTCGGTGGGGTGGGGGGGGGGGCAAACCCCTTTTGTTTAATGAACAATAAAGGCACAGGTCCGAGCGTCTGATCTCCTGGGGCCGACCAGATGTTCTACCTGGGAGCGGACCACCATCTGACTGGGGGTCCCCACCCGCCACTCTACCCCACACTACACCCGCGGTGTCGGCTTAGGGGAGGTCTGCCAGCTGTCCCTCTCCTTGACCCCCCGTCCCGGGGCACTGATTTTCAGGAAGGGTGGCCGATCGGTGGGGGGTAGAGTGGACATGAGGGCCATGTATTAAGGGCAGATAAAGGAGCTATAGTGGCAGAATCAACTGAAGGGGGCAGGGGTAAGGTCTCTGCTGCAGCTGGCATGAGAGTAGCCTTGTTGTTCTGAACCCGTGGAGTGGAAAAGAAATCCTTGCTTGCAACTCAGCTAAAGTTTCATGAGGCGGGGGCAGGGTACAGGCCAGCTAAAGGGGGAAAAGAATTGTTTTCTTGGATTTGAGTGACAAACTACTGTCCTTTGTCTTTAGATTTTGGTGTAGCATTGATTCAAATTTTAAAGCCAGAGGTGTAGGCTAGATTTATGCTAAAGATACAAATGCATCAAAAATCTTGCAATTATTAAGTTAATTCAGTACCACTGAGGCCTTCATCTGATTAAATCAAGAGCAGGCCACGCTGTACATCTGTCCTTAGTCTCTGCGCCAGGCTCACCAGTTCAGCTCTGCCTGCAAATATCTTCACACCATGCGTGACCTGCCTACTGCCCCCAGACTTTTAAATAGGTCTGGAGATAAGTTGCAGAGACAAATGTAGCTCAGCACTGCCCACCGGCCCGGCGTTTAGCAAAGGGGGGGGGGGGGGAGCAGCCCCTCGTTAATGAAATCCCCTGGCAGTGATGTAATCACGGGGTATAAATCATCTCACGAGCCCATTAAAGGGCCGTAATCACTCCCAACATCTGCTGCCATTCTACTGTTAAGGGGAAAAGTGTGCGGCGGCCCTGTCTTATTTATGATACGCTTGGTTCAAAGGCTGCAGAAGGGCCAAACCCAGAGGCTCTCTGTGGTAGGACGCTGTCCCAGGGGCAGGCTGTAAGACTGCGCGCTTCTAGGCCGTACTGTACGGTACAGTGAAGGCCTGTGTCCTTCTCAGGCGCAGATCGGATTTAACAAGGACTGTAAAAACGACCTTCACCCTACAGGAAGCAGTTACCTAGGCCAGAATTTTCACACCAACACTCTCTTGACTTGTAGCAATTGAGTAATTATGGACTGAAAATGGGAACAGCTATGAAAGTGCCCCACGCATTTTCCCTGCGTCATTTTCGAAATATTGGCCAGGGTATGTACAGTCTTAGCATTGCGCCTGCAAAGTAGTGCTCCCAACTTGTTGTGTCATGCTCTTAATTTCTGTAAATGTCTATTCAGACCTGTGGTCACACGGGCAAAACGGAGATCCACTTTATGCCCGTCTTCATCTCGTTCAAGCGTGACATGATTTATTTCCTTCTGCCGTCACAGTTTGATGAAATATTCCTGTGTGCTTTTGATCATTTGAATGTCACTCATCGTCAGCAACGTCCACGGACAATAAAAAAAATCACGTCCCTTGTAAGTTTTCCTTTCATTTCTTTTAACGAAAAGCCCCCAATTTCCTGGCTGCTCTGTAGTTAGCTTTGTTTTGGGGGGATAGTTTTTGGACAGAAGGCTGCAGGGTGCATCTGCCTACAGATGGCACTGGCCTGTCTGTATGGGGATAGAGCTGAGAGGGAGCAAACCCAGGACACAGAGGCTTTGTTGAGGAGCAGCGGAGAAATAGAGGGGACATGTGCTGGAATATGTTTCCCTCCAGGCAGTGTGGCAGACACAAACAGACTAGCTAAGAGTGCCAGGTGGGAGAGAGTCCATATGGCACTGTCAGGTCTCCTCTGGGACCTCCTTTCACCTTGCTTCCACCCCAGCTGCCATCTCCACCTCACCATAATGTACCAGCGAGGGGAGCAGAGTGAAGGGTAATTGCCATGGTGACATTTCCATCCCATTCGTTCCCTTTTCCCCCCCTACTTTTGTATCGATCCAGACTGTAAGATGGTCAGATTTGGCTTGGCTCCTGCTGCGTGAAAAACTACTTGCATTTGTGCTTTCATTTTTATTGTAACAATAATATAAAGATAATGAATTTGAAGTTATCTATAGTTTATAGATAATCTTATAATCAGTTTCTTGCTGGTTTCAGCTGATTGATGTCAGTACATTATGTGTCAGGGACATGATACCCTTTTATGTGGGGGAAAAAAGCATGTTCTTGCAGAAAAAAAATAGAAACTCAGGTGAACCGTGCCTGACTCGCCTCGCCTCCTAACTGGGGTTTGTTTTATCTTGATTTCAGCGGGAATCGAGCGTATCTCTGCGCTTTCCCATGCTCTTTTGCTCTCTGACTGTGTCTCACCAGGAAGCAGAGAGCGCATCACAGCGATGTAAAGGAAGCCAGGGCCTGCCAGGCCTGTTCCTGTGCAGTTTCCCATGTTTACCCTCTCTCTTTCTTCCATTGCTCTCCACTGAACTTTATTATTAACTGTCCATGGCTTTGACCCACCAAACCAGTGTTGTTGTTATTTTTTATTTTTTTTTTTTCCTTCTGAGAAAGAGGTCAGTCTAATTCTGCCCATGACTGGGTATTGCGTAAAAAAGCAACAAGGGTGGTTCTGTGAGAAAATAAAACCCGGGGAAAGCATTTGGTTGCACGTACTGAGCAGTTAACCCATTGCTTTACGACATGATAAGTGCACCCAACTATAAGTTTTCTCTGGAGGTTTGTTTTCAAACACTTTCAAATTTGTGAAAGTGTTTGAAAGCGTGTTTGAGTTGTTCAAAAGTGTTTCAGTTGAAAAAGATTTTTGAGTTCTTCAAATGAATTTAAAGTTACATGTGGATATAAATAAAATCATAATTCGGTTGGGCAACTCCTGATGACTTACAGGGTAGCCCTGCGAGGTCACCCGGTCACGGTGTGGCCTACCTTGTTGTGAGGACTCATGCTGATAGTACATGCCAAAGGTAGGACGAGCTGTCACAGGGCAGGTTTCCCTCACTAATGATCTTGATGAGCTCCCAGTCCTGAGGCCTGCTCTCTGGCCCAGCTCTCCATGCCTCTTCAGGCTTGCTGGCTGCAGAGGTCTACCCCTTACACCACTTATCCAGAGCAATCCATCTGCGGCTCTAAGCTGCCATTCATACAGGCCCGGGGAGAGATGATTTACACCCCTCTGCCTGTCACATTTAATGACAGCCTTCTCTGTGTTTTGTTTATGTTCTTTAAGGTTTGCGCGTAAGTGTTTTTAGAGAGTTATTTCTCCCCCTCCACGGTAGTAATGCTATTATTTACAATGAAAACACACCGTGCTGCAGTGACTCATAGTTTTGTGCTTCTGATGCCTGCTGAGAACTCTCCAGAAACCGGGAGGGCGGCAACATCAACCCGACAGACCCAAGGTGCCGAAACAAGTGATTCATCACGCGCTCGCGCCGCTCCTGTCAAAAACATCTTTATTAATCAATAAGAGCAGGTTTTGACTGCTTCAGAAAGAACACCCCTTTTTTTGGCACTCTGAACGTCGCAAGGCTGTATTTGTGTGCGCGACTGTGTGTGTGTGTGTCTGAGAGAAGAGAGAAATGATTGAGTCCTCCATTAGAAGCATCTGTCTCCTCTCTCTTTTTGCAGCCTTTGGTGCGCACATGTTTCTGTCCCAAACGTCCTCTCACTCTCTGTTGTTGCCCGCTTATTTTCCTCCAGCCTCTATCTTTCATGTTTTCCCTCTGTCACTGTCAGTCTCCTGTCAGCTCGGGGGGCCACAGTTCAAGCAGCAGTGTTTGGCCTGGCCAGACTGAACTACCCTGAGGGGAGAGGGGCCAAAGTGAAGTCCTCTGATCCTTTAACACTCTGTGCCTCTGGAGGAGGGGGGGCGAGGGGGGGGGCTGGGGGGCGGTGAGTGGGGCGGGGTGGGAGAGGGGTGTGGAGGCCTGGAAAGAAGAACTGCTTTCTTTCGACTTCGGTAAAGCGTTGCTTCTGTGGCTTCCAGTCGAACAATTTGTGGACGTAATAACATGTACATATCCTCATTCACAAGTTTTTCTTGTGAAAAATATGAATACATATGCATCCAATGAAAGTTTAATAGTCTGCATCTGGAACCAGCTATCCTGACTGTTGTAATAATATTAATTGTCTTCCTAGTGTCACAAAACAGAAGAATATTGAAAGACAATACAGAGATCACTTTTGAAATATACCCTTTGCCTTTCTGTACTTCTCCTTGGTACCAGTGTTGTCCCTTTTTTAAGGTCCAGGCTGAGGGTTTTAAGACCTCTACTGATCCACAACTTATGTTTCTCTAACTATTGCTGCAATTATGTATTTATTTATATTTAATTTAAAATCATATAATTGGGAGCCATTGTCTACCTCCCTGTAGTTATCATAAATCAGGGGAAGGTCTCCTGGGTGTGGCACCAGGGATAGTGGATTTGAGCTGAGACCAGTATTCAGAATTCAGAAGTTTACTGATCAAGCATGTGACCGTGTGGCCCAAGTGCAGGGCAGTGACACATTCTGAGTCCAAACCAAGAGCAGCTTCCTCTGCAGCGATGACGACTATTGGCATTGACTCCTTGACCCCGGCTTCCTTCCTTGCTCCGTCCCCTCATTCTCCGTTTTTTTCTTTCTCCTTCTCATTCTCTCGCACTCTCTCTTTCTTTCCAGGTTTAGGGAGATGCTAGATCTGGTGACCGCATACAACAGAACTGCAGAAGCCCTGAGCCCCGTCCACTGGAAACAGAGTTTGCCGACGACCAGCGCGTTTCCCTCGGCCCTCCATGGCTCAGGTAATCCCCCCTCCCCTGTCTCCTTTTAGTGTTGCCCATCTCCAGTGCCTGTGTGTCACAGCCTGAGAAATTCATTTGTGTGTGTGTGTGTGTGTGTGTGTGTGTGTTTGTGGGGTGGGGTTAATGTTGGACTCCGATTAGGTTATTGGCTGTTTTGAAGCCTTGTTTTCGTTATTTTTACTTGGTTTTACTCTTATTCAACAATTTAAGCAGGTAAGGAACAGTTGTGTTGGAAAAAATGTTGTTTAGGAGCTCGGACTCATCAGTGTCCACTTATGATGTGCTTGAAGGTGTTTTAATGTAACTGGTCTCTTGAAAAGTATGTTACTCTGCATGTTTGTCTTGGGTCATGTATGCTAATGCTTTCTCCATTGCTGTCAAAGCATTCACACCCATTGCTAATGTCTTCACTCTGTGTGCTGTTAACACATTACGCAGATACAGTTTGAAAAGTGAAAAGTGAGAATTAGCGGAACGGAGATGTATCTCATTAGGAATCTCAATACAGCAGGAAGTAACCATTATCAGAATGGTTGCTAGTGTGAAATAGCTGTACAGTTTTTTTTTTTTGTAAGAAGTCTTTTCCATGGTGTCACTGTAGGATGTTTATTTTTCTGCGATCCTGACAGATGAGGTTTCATGTGGGCTATGAGACATTTATTCTGCTGAAAGAGTGAAGTAGGACACTATTTTAGCCTCTCAGAAAATTACCAGGAAAGCATGTCGTCAGGCAAGTCTTGGCAAACAACAAAACTGACTGTTTGTCTCTCAGAATTGGCCCTTTCGATACACTCTAATATAAACCTCCATCTCTTCCTCAGTGAGGCATGCTGTCAATTAAGAATTTGTATGTCGTCTCCTCAGCCCAATCACTGCCAGCCTTTTCAAACACCATAATTACACCCCTGCCCCCGCAATGGCACCTACCCCCCCCCCCCCCCCCCCCCCCCATCCTCAGTATTGTTCCAAATGACAGCCTGAGGTCAGTTGCCTTGACATGTCATTCATCAACATATTTATGGTGATTATTCCCTCATACATCATTTTCGCAGGTAAGCTGAAGGCGAGTAACTTGAGTGACAGAGTCGCGACAGGAACCAACTACGCTTCAGAGCCAGGTAGGGTTCAATGCATTTTTCAGTATTTGCATGTTACTCTACTACCCTCATTATGTCTCTAAAAAAAAACTGAGGTGCACATACTGAACATGCATTTGGAACCAAATGCTTTATTTCGCAAGCCCTCAGATTTCAGCGTGGTTAAAGTCAGTAATGGCGAACAGAAAGGATGACTTATGAAGTATGAAACGTGCTGTTTTTTTAACTCCTGCTCTGTGTTTTCAGGTGACATTTGGGTCTCCACATTAGACTCCACCTTCCACCCCACCCATATTTCCAAGTAAGTCCTGATGTCCTGATTCTGGTTTAGTGTGTGAGTCTCCTCTGACTCCCAGTATGCACAACAATGCTGTTTTCCTCCCACCCACAGCAAACCTTCCCACCGGTTTAAACTGCAGCTCTGTCTCTGTAGGAAATAAGATGCAGAGCTTCTAATATTACTGACTCCTTATATGGCTTTTTGCTTGTGTTGTATTCTGCCTCGCTTGGAAGTCACTTTGGATAAAAGCATCTGCCAAATGAATAGATGTAAGTGTACGATTGTTGGGATTTGTGACATTTCAGTGATTGAATTCATTTACAGGAAAATTTTAATTTTCGGGAAAGGAATGGAGGAGAGAATTCTTGTTGATCATAATTTTATTTTTCTTGGTTCTCAGGTCAGCTGGTGTAAACTTAGCCATGGCAGCGTATGGTCAGACGCAGTACAGCCCGGCTATCCAACCCGCCGGGCCCTACACACCCTACCCCCACCACACACAGGGCTACAGCATGCCCTACAGTGAGTACCACATATTATACCTGGAATGCATTCATGCGTTCATGATGCGTGCATTCCTATGCCTCTTGTTTCAGCTAACCTGTCACACAGCGCTTCCATAACTTAAAATGGTACTATAACACCTGGAAGCTGACAGGATTCTAATTCTCTGTCATGTTCCTCTCAATCGCCAGACATCAAGACGGAGGACGGCCTGGGCCACTCTCCGGGACAGAACGGCCTGCTGGGATACCCGTCGAACTTCAGCAGCACGCCGCCGAGCCAGGCCCTGTACAGCTACTCCTCGCACGGTCAGTCCCGGCCCTCTCCCCCTCCTTCAGCTGCAGATTTTTCCCTTCGCTCCCTGGCAGTGAAGGCGTTGGACGGCGGGAGCGGGCGGCGATGTGTGTGCTCTCTCTGTCCCTCTCTCTGAGGGAGCCGGCCCCTGGTGTTTACAGGTGGCTGTGCAGGCCCACGCTGCCCTCTCCCTCTCCCTCCTCCCCCCACACCTGCTCCCTATTAGCTGCGGTCTGGGTCCCTGGCGTCAGACGGCCCTCTCTTCTCTCCGGGGGTCAGGGCCTGTCCTCTGCTCGCTACGACAACACAGCAGTTGAGCGGAGGAGCATGTGAATGCGTGAGTGTGTGTACGTGCACGTGCTCACATGCGTGCATGCATGTGTGTGTGCGCACATGCATGCATGTATATGTGTGTGTGCATGTGTATGTGTGCTTATGTGTGTGTCTGTGCATGTGTGTGTGTGTGCATGTGTGCATCTGTGCGTATACGTGTGCATGTGTGCGTCTGTGCGTGTATGTGTGTGTGCGTGTGCATGTATGCGTCTGTGCGTGTGTGTGTGTGTGTGCGTGTGTGTATGTGTGGGAGGGGGAAGGCATTGACCCATATCCCTGCACATTCCCCGGTCCGGCGGCGCCCAGAACACGCCGCACCCCCGCGGCTCTTTATGGCTTTCAAAGCAGCGTGAAATTGGCCCTTCTCTGCCAGGGCTGGGGGTTAAGGGGCATGTCGTGCTGAGTTGTCCGCGGTGGGTCAGGGAGGCAGAGGGGAGGCTGGAGACTCCGCTGCATCCTGGTGCATTCTGGGTAAAGGTGATGCAGGGGCTACACAGAGGGAGAAGCCTAGCCCGGGATTTCCACTGGGGAGGCTCTACTGCATTTTAAGGAGCTAAGAAGACTTAGGAGGATTATTCCATGGCACTATATCACTGCAAGTCTGTGTGCAGGACAGCATATCTCAGCAGATTACAGCTGAGCATGCATGCATGCTAACAGAAAAAGGTAGTAAGTTACCAGCAATGCTGACAGTTATATAGGCTTCACTGCAAGATCAGAGGAAAGGGAAGGAAGCAGCATATGGAAGATAGGAATGACTCAGTTCCTGAATGTCTTGGTGTTAACAGCGGTCATGAAACAGTGATTGTATTGTACTGAGTTTTTGTGTTACGGTCTGTGAAGTGACTCCACATAGATACATGTTTATATGTATGTTAGTTAACACTGGAGCATTACTGGGGTCCACAAATGTAATAGCCTTTGTATATATTTGAAATAGTTGCAATCTCACTGAAAAAAACTCATAAATAAATAGGCTACATTTTAATTCAGCAACAGAGTCTTTATTTAAATAATAGCCTATAGTAAACAGGTATCTCAGCTATCTTCTCATTAAAACAAAACAGCTCCATTTACACAATTTAATGCTTCTTTTTATCTTGTAGATAGATATTTTGATTTATGTTACTTAATAGCAATGACGGGTTCAATCCTTTTAGTAGTCTAAGCAGAGAAGCCATACTTAGACACAGTATGACATTTTCAGCAGTTGAAATTTTCACTGTACTCTGTTGTTGTCTAGTGGTGAGGATGAAGGAGTCATGAGCAGATCCAGGATAGTTAGCATACACATATGATGGTGTAAAGTTACCTGCAAATTACCTGCGATGTCAGTTGAACAAACCCCAGCACAGTTGATAGAGATAACACTGTTGCCTGACTGCTGGATGCAGCAGCAAGTAGGTACAGTCAGTGTGATCTCACGTAGGGCAGAACTGACAACTGATAAATGCCAGAAATCGACCTCACAGTCTGGTGTAATAAGCCAGGAGAAGGACTGTAGAAGGATAAGGCAATCAACACCATCAACAGGTAGAGGGCCAGTAGGAATGTGTTTTAACATCTGCTATGAGCATGCTACAGAATGCCTATTGCGTAGTTCCCAAAATTCCACTGTGCTCGAAATATTCAGTCATGCCCTAAGCATTCTGACCACAGCCAATCACATTTCTGCACTGTTAAAAGTGCCTCCACCATTGTAACGAAAACAATAATCTTGTCATTGGTGGTATCTTTGCTTACTCTATCGACGTCAAATGACCTAAAACAACTGCGGTGGTTGCGTACGGCAACAGGTCCGCATTTTTACAGCTATGACATCGGGAGCTGAAAGACACAGTCAAGAGACAACAGCACGGAAAAACAAGAAACGGAATATTAAAAACGGAGAAATTTTATGGGCGTTTGCCTGGGGGCAGCTCCTCTTTTTCTGACTTTTTTTTTTTTTTGACTGTCAATTTGTCTTTGAAGGATCCTTTGTTGTTCTTTGAGACTCAGGGCTAGCATTAATCTGCAGCGGCTCTCAAAGGCAGGGGAGCTGTAACAAATGAGCGGGTTGAAGGAAGAGGCCCCGGAGGAAGGCATTCCTGCAGCGTGTTTGATAACAGTGATGGATTCCCTGTGTGTACCACAGCAGGGCTTCCCACCTGCATTGTTTTTGCCATTAATCAGTTCCACAGTTCCCCAGGTTACTCAAGCAGGCAGGCACCGGAGCGGGCCTGGATGAGTGGAATGTATCCTGCTCCATTCTTCAAGCGCTGAAGCGTTGCTTTTCACTGCACAGTCCGTGTTGTCTGATGGCTACGGTATGCATAAGTGTGTGTGCATGAGTGTGTGTGTGTGTGTGTGTGTGTGTGTTAAATGTACCACTCTTGTCTTCCAGGCAGCAGCATTTCATCTGGAATTTTCCAGGGAGCCAATGGGATCACTAGTTCTACGCCTTTCAGCCCCTCCCAGCAGGTGAGTCCACACTATAAGGAGTGCTCTTACCTAATACTTTTAGGTTCAATTGATATTTTCACTGTATTAATGAATAGTCTTTTTTAGGGATCGATATGAAAGCTTTCCACTGCAGGTGTACCAAGTGTATTCATGGATCTTGTCTGCCTCTCTTTCAGGATTTCACAGCTTACTCTGCCTACAGCCAAAGCCAGTACCCTCCTTACTACAGCTCACACTACAACAACCCTTACCTCACAGCCAGCAACGTCAGCCCCACTGCCATAACTACTGCAATACCCTATCAGCATCCAGACCACGCCCCCGTGGTCACTAACCACAGTCCAGAGTCACTGGCAGGTAAGGTCACAAGCCCCACCCCCATCTACTGACATCTTTCATTCTGCCGTTGACTTTTTTTTTTCAGATGGGTTTGTGTTTGTGTTTATGTGTGGTGGTCACAGGCATGTTTATCAGGGGTGTTTGTGTGTGTGCGGATGTGTGTGTGCGTGTTTGTGTTTCAGGAGAGTACCACCCACCTCCCAGCCCCCCCACTCCAGGCAAAGAGCAGGAAGGAGTCCCCGCCCGCCGAGGCTCTGATGGCAAACTGAGGGGGAGGAAGAGAACGAGTGACCCAGCACCTCCCCTGGACTCCGACATTGAGGTGAAACTTCCCCCCACACCCCAGGGGCACCTGACTGCCCTGTCCTGGCTGCCTTTTCCAATGACTAATTACTCACTTCTCCGTTGTTGACCCTGTAATTATATAGTCATTTAAAATGTATGTCTTATACTTCTGCCGCAAATAAATAACCATTTGGAAGCGAACTTCAGGACAAAAAAAACTTGTTTACTTGGATGCACTAGGCACTCACCCAAGCAGTGGAGCTTATAAGACTTCGAACCAACTTAGATATCTTGTAAATCTGTCTGTTGGCACAGGGTTTGAGGTAAACTCGCATTTTTAACCCGATGCAGTCTGTTTTAATCATGATCGTTCATGAATTAAAAAAAAAAAAATATATATATATATATTTTTTTTTTTTTTTTTTTTACTTTCTGCCGGTGTCAGTATTTGGCAGCAGACACCTCCAGGACTTTGCCAGAGGGGACAGTTAGATGAATGGAAGGTGTGCTTGTGTTGGGAGTGTTCTTGGATCCCTGTGAAAATACGGGGACAGTAGAAGTGGAGGCTTTGCGGTGGGTGAGAAGGGGAGAGGAGTGCTCTTCACCAGGCTGATGGCGTGTCCCTTTGTCTCCTTCACTGCAGCGCGTGTTCGTGTGGGACCTGGACGAGACCATCATCATTTTCCACTCCTTGCTCACTGGCACGTTCTCCACGCGTTTTGGCAAGGTACCGTCCTCATTCACCAGCCCTGTTCCTCCACGTACAGATCCTCCGCTGTCTTCACACACAGTCCCTGTTTCACCATCGCACACCATGCCCACCGTATTTGTGAAAGTGCCTCCATTATTGGCTTTACAACACAAAATCTGAGATTATGGAGAGAGAGGCCAGGGAGGGAGAACAAGAAATAAAGCCAGCAAAAGCAGTCAAGCGAAGAGGCAGCAAATGCTCTTTTGTCCATTAGGGGTTTTCCTGATGTTATTTTGTTTTCACACAGTGAACTCGTAATAGGGAGCTGAAGATTTAATCATTTTATCCTTTGACTGCGTACGCTAGTTTCCCTCCCATTCTAATAAACACTTATCCGAAGACAGTTATACGAGCCTTTCCATGCCCCGATTCTGTGCTTTGATGTATTTTGGCGCTTGCCTAATGTACATTATTAAATAGAACGTTAACAATTGCTTCGTGAATTTTTACTTGATGGACGGATCCCACGTACAAAGACCCTGTTTTCAGACATCCTCTGGCACCCCCCACCCCAACCCTGTGAGCATTAACAGCGAGTTTTTTGTCCTCCCCATCACTTACTGTTTGATTGACAGCCGATGGACCCTTATATAAGGCTCCCGGCAGCTGATGAGAGAACAATAGCCCCATTTCTTTTTCTTGGCATGCGGAATGTTTTGAATTCCCACGATCCCTTGCTGGTTTGACGCGACGCGAATGGATGTTTGAGAAGTAGTGCGTGGCCATATATGTGCCGTGTTGTTTCTTTTTCTTTTTGTCATCGGGGGGAAAAAAGGGGGGTGGGGCTCGGAGGGATGACATTGGCTGATGTGCCAAATTCCTCCTTCCTCCCACAAGGTTCCCCCGCTGAACCAGTGAACTTCAATCCGACATGCTCTGACATCAAACCTCAGACATGCAAAAACCATTTGCGCAGAAAAACACTAGATAGTAATGAAAACTCCGAAGAAAACAGTGCACTCTTAGATTATTTATGGAGAGAGACTTGGGGCTCAGTTGGGCAGAAGCTCACTTGATTTACCTTATGACAATGCTGTCGACCACCAGACAAGGAGCTTTGTTTAGTTTAGTTCAGATTTCTATCCTTAAAGAAACAGAATCCTTTTTTTTCTTCCGATTGCATGTTGAGTCAAGACGTCTCCCGCTTCTTCCCATGACAATACAAAGGAGACTCAGCGTGGCAAACAAGTGTTTGGCCTCTGTGAAGCGAGCTTGGGCACATGGAGGAGACAAAATAGTGATGCTGAAAGGCTTTTGATTGTATTACTCCGAAAAAACCCGAGCTGATCTGCTGAGCAAACCACCAAAGTGTATTACACCTCACTAAAAGATCACAATCTGATTAGTGGCTCCAGAGTGGCTCAGATGAGTAATGCACTTGCACCAGATGGTGGTTAAGCACTACGGCCTGGGTTCTAACCTAGCCGTGTCATCCGCTGACAGTGACCAGGAGCCCATAGCTGTGGAACAAATTGGCTTTGTTCTGCTGGGATAGGGATGGGTATGTCAGCCAGAATCCCGTCAGCACACCACTCTTGGCACCCTGCAGCTTGTTCAGGCACCTATGAGTTGCTCAGGTTGCAGAGACATGCCTCCCCACTTTTTTGTGTCTACTTCCTGGTACACTGTTGGTCTTGTAGTGTGAAAAATGCATTTATTTTGCATTTCATTGTATTCGTCATGCCTGATGGACACATGGTAATTACAGAGAGGTTCACTGAAAAAGAGGGAAAAACATAAAAATGAATAAGTTTAGGAAGATGGTAAGACTTCTAATTAGTCTTCCAGTAATAGTGCTTCTCTTGTAGTGCGGTAGCTTTATCAGCAAGACTACTTCAGACAAGAATATACACTGTTAAAACAGAACATGAAATGAAAGTCAAAAACACCAGCTCCCAGCTGTGCACACCACTTTCTTGTGGTTCTCTTAGCTGTAATTACGAACCTAAGCTTCTTACATTGAACGTGCTGACCGCAGCAATAAGGGTGTCTTTCCTTGGCAGGAGATTTTGGGTAATTATCCCAATTAAAGCCAACCCACCCATCTATGCCCCCCCCCCCTCCACCCCCCCACACACACCCACCCCCTCTTCACAATGACTCCGTGTTCTCTGCGGATCAATAGGAGGGGATGCAGGTTGTCAGCCGGCAGCGCTAATCTGACACTCACCTCTGGCTGACACCTTTGCCTTGACGCAGTGCCAAAAATGCAGCCGTTCCAGCTACCCACCCTGGCACACAGCTGAAGGAACAAGGCTGTTTACTGTAATTGTTAACTGTAGAGACTCCCAACGCCGTGCTCTGAAGATTTACATTATCGTCCCTTGTACACATCTTCATCTTTTCCCTTTGTCTTCCCTTTTGACTGAGGCCTGAGGGCAGTATGACATCTGTCCTGTAAACCTCAGGTTTGAATCAGAATGAAGTCAGCCCTGCGTGGGTGAATGATTGACGTAAATATAATCAGACTACCTACCAGGCAGATTAACCTGTTTTGTCACTTAAATCCTTGCATAAACCTAGTGGCCGACCGGGAGAGGTGACTGATGGTACTTTAGAAAAATTCAAAGAAAACAAAACAAGCAAGACACAAATGCTGATTGGAGTTATATTGGATTAGTGTCAGGGCATCTTTGTCAAGCCCACTCTGTTCTGTGCACTTTTAAAAGGCCCTGGAGCCTGTCTCCTGCACTTATCCAATTCCCCGGGTGTTCACATTGCATGTCTGCCTCTCACCATTCCTTACTGTCATATCCAGCGTTTAACCTGCTCACCATATGCACTGGTACACCAGTCTTTCTGCAGTCTAATTACAGTTGAGGGGAATGTACATTCCCTCCCATTGTATCTTAAGCAATCATTTAATCTTAGGGCCTGGAAATACATAGAGGGAATATATAGGTACAGATATGTGGAGAAGTCTGAGTTCAGTGTGGAATCCAGCATGTCATCCAGGAAAAATAAATCTTTGCTCCAGATTTCTAAGTACGGTTTAACCCTTGGTGTCAAGTGATTTTTTTTATGCAGAGCAGTGTATTAGTTTGGGGATAACATCAATTCATTGTGCAGGGCAGTTTTGTTAGGTAAACTGATCGTGCTGTGTTTGTGTGTGTGTGTGTGTGTGTGTGTGGGTTTCCCCCCAAAGGACTCTGCAAAGGCCGTGTCCCTGGGCTTGTGGATGGAAGAGATGATCTTCAATTTAGCTGACTCACGGCTCTTCTTCAACGATCTGGAGGTAAGGTATTTTCCATGCACTCATATAGCGAAGCAAAAGTCACCATACACTCTGACACTTTTACTAATACAAAGATCCATTTTGAAGAGAAAAAGTCTGGAGGATGGGGTGTAAAATCAGCAATATGTTTTAGTTCATACTCATTTAGGCCTAACTCTCATACACTAACACACATAGGCCTCAATTCAATTTAATCTCAGTGCACATTGCCCTTAACTTTGAAAAACAAATTTAAGCAAGTGCTATTTGTATTTATTTCTTACTTTATGAGTTTGACCATCACTTTTAACCTGCTCATCACAAAAATGATATGTGAGAAACAGGAGAAAGGCAGCACTTGCTTAACTTCATTATTCAGAGGTAAGAATGGAATAGACTGTCGTTAGATTGAATAGAGACTGCAGCCTGAAATGGTAGGAGGGTGGGCACTGGATTGTTCGAGAAACCCCTTTTCTCCAGCATTCCATGGCCTTGTACTTACAAAGAGGAGGATTAGAGTCACCCTGATCCCAGAATGGGAAAACAGCCTCCCAGTTGCTAATCACAGGTGTGTGTCTGTCTCTGAAAGGAAAATTAGTCTTGGGGAGGAACGGTTAAAGGAAAGGAGGCCAGCTGAATAATTTTCAAGACAGTTTGTAATGATGTTTTTTGTCTTTGTAATTACGTGTGCCCACAGTCACCGCCTTCTCTCACTACACGTGCATTGAGGACGATGTTAAATTTATGTAATTTCCATTCAAACCTGTCAGCCGAGATGGGGGTTGCTGCGGGGCAAAATAACTGCGGAAAGATTAAGAGCTGGGAAAGTTCAAAGTTTAAAACAGTTCAACCAAGTTATCTGAGCTTTTCTTAGTCAGAAAAAACACTGGTCCAGCGGTGTGTTGGATTAACACTGTTATTCAACTAGCACATAAAATAGAAAATAACATATTGGAATATAAAATTTAAGTTTCTTTTTCCAAAATTTTTTAATAACATTACATATATTGCAAAATATATGTTATAGTATATTAAATTACGAGTATGAAAGCAGCAGTGTTTTTTATTGTGACCAAATTCCAGCAATCCTCAGATTCAGTCCAATAATTTTAGTTAATACCTGTAACAATATATCATGAGTATTTTAGTCTTTAGTCATATTTTGTAATTTATTGACAAATACTACTACTTTTTTCATAACATTAACTTTGACATAGTAATTTACGTGTTATGCTGGCTTTCTCAGAACAGTGTAGGGGCATCGTTAAACTGTAGCTCGTTTTCGTGCGTCATTTGTGGACCCGTATGAAGTTGGGGGATAGAAGTGTGAGCGTGGCGGTCAGCTCCAGCGGGTGTGTGAATCAGGCCCTGGGGCCCCGGCGCTGAGAGCTGGAGCTCGGACGGCCTGGGATCCAGGGATGTGACAGCAGGATGAGGTAGCGTCTTGGTCTGTCTCGGGCAGCCTGAAACGCGATAGCTGGAACTGTCATGCTCCTACAGCAGTGTGAAAGAGATGTGGGACTGAGGGGGAGTTTAGAAGCGGGGGGGGTGAGAGGGAAAAAAAAGGTTAGGAATGAGAAAAACAGATACGGAGACAACATTGTTGTGGCAGTTTCAAAGGACTGCTGTGGCTGGACGGGAAAAGCAGTCGACGGCATGAGGTAGAGAGGGACGCTGTGAGGTAGTGTTTTGTGGAATTTTCGGGGCTGAGTGCGACACTGTAAACTGACCAATGACAATACACCGCTAAGTCTTCACTATTCCACTAATACAGGTCGACGTCTGATATTGTTAACCATTTGACCTCAAAGCGTGCTTCCAGTAGCTGATCCTGGTCCAGTGTATTCTGAAACAGTCTTTCCTATACATGGGGAAGAGAGTAGCAAAAAAATGTCTGCGCAGGAGTGAAGTAATGAAAACGCCCCTATTATCCACTTTCATAACAGATGTCCTTAGCCATGACAGCCGACAGGGTCCTACACAACCTTGTCAAAGCATATGAAAAACAAAAGCTGACTTTTTTTACTGAACCAATAAATACCAAGCATCATCCTGGAGGGTACAGGAGAAACATGCCCCGGGGATTCAAACATGTACTCCTAAGTTCCATTCCACCTTCACCTCTTGCTGCCCTGTGCACAGTTTCCTGTCTCTCTCTTTTTTTTTTTTTAATTGAGCATATCCTCCAGTTGTGCTTCATTGTTCTCTGCGATGATTCATGAAGACAGTGGCAGGTGGCGTAGTGTAAAGGTGATTTGCAGTGTATCCGAGTTTTCATTAGCGTGCGGTGGCGTCAGGTAGAGGTGGTTCGTTGCCACCTTCCCCCAGTTTCAGGGTAATTAAGGCGCCTGAATGTCTTGTCTGCTGCTCCCCCCCCTTCTCTTTCTCTCTCTCTCTCTCTTTCACCCTCCCTCCCTGAGGCTCGTCAGAGTGCAAACCTGTTCATGCACAACTGAAACGGATCTGTGTCTCTAACACATCCCGGTTCCCTTCTTAGGAATGCGACCAAGTTCATATTGACGACGTGGCGTCGGATGACAATGGGCAGGATTTGAGGTACGCTGTTCCCCCTGATAATCTCAGTCTGCACAGCAGTGGAACTTGCAGCAAGAAGGGGGTCTAGTCAACAATGGTGGTGTTCCCAATACCATGTTTTTCTTTGTTTTCCAGTAAATTGCTCTAGTAATCGTAAATATTCCTATAAGCTTTTTGTCATGAGAGAAGACAATTCTGTATTCTATAGGATGTTATGTACTGGTCATTACAATGACATTTTGAATATGGAAATTTTACAACTGAAAAAATTATGGCAATGCCACAGCATTTTTCTCACAGTTAGTCTTTTGCAATAGATTTGACAGCCATTTTCCTCTTCATGTTCACATCGACATAAGCTATTAGACGCAGAAGTACATTTTATCCTTTAGAAAGACACACATAATCCTTCTGAAAGACAGATTTGCCAAGGAATTTGTATTTTGTCTACTCTGAAATTTGTGAAATATGAGTTCCATTCTGTGTGGAAGTGCATTAACAGTGTGCTGTGACTACGTACTTGTGGCTGTGTAAGCCGGGATTCCACTCAGTCTGTGATGTAGTGTTGAGCTTTTTTCCAATCTAGGCTGTAAGACCAGGCATTATGGGTGATACCACTTCTGTTGGCATTAGGTTCAGTGTAAATCAATCTTATTAAAAATGTAAATTATCATTTGATTATAACCTAAGTGGCCTTATATATATATATATATAATACTATGTGGGGCAGCTGTGTAGGGTAGGTAGTGGTAAGTAGCAGGGCTTGTAACCAAAAAAGGTTGCCCGGTTCACTTTCCCACTGGGGCACTGCTGCTGTACCTTTAGGCAAGAAACTTAACCCACAATTGCCTCAGTAAATATCCAGCTGTATAAATGGATAACATGTAAAAATTGAATGACACAATGGCAATGATGTAATGTAATGTAATGTCATTTTTGC
Source organism: Megalops cyprinoides (assembly GCF_013368585.1). Taxonomy (NCBI): domain Eukaryota; kingdom Metazoa; phylum Chordata; class Actinopteri; order Elopiformes; family Megalopidae; genus Megalops; species Megalops cyprinoides. The sequence goes on along the minus strand of NC_050588.1, from coordinate 34,207,652 downwards.
AGCACCTACAACTTTGGTGCAGATGGTTTCCAGAGCCCAGCAGGGGGCGCTACATTATGCCTGGGATCGGGGGTTCACGGAGGCGTGGACTGGATGAGGAAACTGGCATTCCGGTACCGCCGGGTCAAGGAGATGTATAACACCTACAAGAACAACGTCGGAGGTGAGAATAAACAGCAACCACAAAGTGCAGGAAAAAAAAAAACAATACGCAAAGCCTGGTCTTTGTATGCATTGACAGAAATGACTAGTTTGCTTCCAAAGTAAAGCTTATTTTAAAGGACAAGGGGAAAATATTTGTGTGAAATCATGTTGACAAGTGGTCCACGTGTCGAGGGCTGCTTGCTGACAGTGAAGGGCTTCCCCTTTTGTGATTGGCAGGCTTGCTGGGCAGTCCGAAGAGGGAGGAGTGGCTTCAGCTGCGCAGAGAGATGGAGGTTTTGACAGACCTGTGGCTCACGCAGGCAGTCAAGGCCTTGGCCCTCATCAACTCCAGGTGAGGGAGAGTTTGCCTTGGAGTGACAGCCAATGTTTGAAGTCACTAGACCCTCTGACAGGCCCTCAAAAAGGCAGTTTAAGCCACTTTTTCTTGGTAGTGCGAGTTCAAAAACTCACCCATACTTGAAATAAAGATAAGTTTATATATTTTACCCCCCTGAATGGCTGGAGTAAGTTGTGCAAAACCAAACCAGTGTAATCCCTTCCTGTAAAACACAAACAAATGTAGAGCTCTCTCTGTCTCAGGAGAATGTGGGCCAGCATCCTCTGCACATGATAAAGGGGTTTAAGCTGTTGGTGTTCTTTAGTAGAGCCACAGCAGAAAGCAGTGAGAGCCATGGGATAAGAAAAATAAAACGCACAAGCGGCTAGCACCAAGCCAAACATATACACAGAGGACGGGAGATTTATTAAAGTTTGGCAAGAGCAAGAGGGTTTATTTAATCTGTGGTCAAAGAGCTATCACCACAGACAAAAGAAGCACAATGAGCGCAAAGAAATAGCCAGGCAGCTCAATGGGTACGTTTGTTGACTTTGCGTCGTGCAAAGTCCTGGGCTGGTGACACACAGTACAACTCACCAGTATTACGATTCATGTGGTGTGTCAGCCGTGACCTCCCCGTTTATGCAGTAGACTGATTATACATGCGTCACCTACACTCACTAGCAATCTTAAAAAGTGTTTATATGTTTCTTATCTCTAACCCAACATGCCTGACATGAAATTGGCATGGTTGTAGGTATAAAATTGCCAGTGTCATCTGTTTGTGTTCCATATAATAAAGCTACTCACCCCCTGGTGTGTTGTTTTCCGTTAACCTTGTACCTGTAAGGTACAGCTATGGCCCACCAAGATCCTCTAAAAGGATAATGCAGTCACTCAAAAACATGTCTCCCGTACTGCTTACCAGCTCTATTACTGTTTGCCTGATGTAGGGCAAAAGTGTGATATAGTGGTAAGAAGGAGGGTTTGTAATCAAAAGGTTGCTGGCTTGATTCCCTGCTGGGGCATTGATGTTGTTACCCTTGGGTAAGGCACTTTAACCCACAATTGCCTCAATTGTAAGTCTGTTAAGTCGCTGTAACTGTAAGTCGCCCTGGATAAGAGCATCTGCTAAATGACCATGTAATGTATGTAAATGAGTGTTAATTTATATTTTGTTCATTGCTGTAGCTGTAATCGTTGTGTTCATTTTAGGTCATCCTGAATAAAGGCACAAGATAGTGTGATGATAATTATTAATCAATAAATGGACAAGACATGTAACCTCTCTTTGTTCACATTTTGTCTTTTAGGCCAAATTGTGTGAATGTGCTGGTCACCACCACCCAGCTCATTCCAGCCTTGTCCAAAGTTCTCCTGTACGGCCTGGGCACGGCTTTTCCCATTGAGAACATCTATAGCGCCACCAAGACAGGTCAGTTAGCAGCAGTTAACAGAAATTAAAGTAATACTTCCAGTTAAATTACAGTGGATTGTTTGTAATTAATTAATAGTTTCCAGTAATTCCAATGAACAACCCACAGTGTGTTGACTGTTATATACAAATTTGCACTGGACAAGGAATTCTGCCGTGCAAATAAACAAAGTAATGTAACCAGTCGAAAAATACAGCGGATTCAGACTTTTTTGGTTGTTGTAATAGATAACGATGCCGATTAGTAATTCCTTTTAAATGATGAGACAAATCATCTGTTGCGTTATTTATGTTTTTATTGTCGTTTCTCCTGTGTGGTAGGAAAGGAGAGCTGCTTTGAGCGGGTGACGCAGCGGTTCGGTCGGAGGGCCGTGTACGTGGTGGTGGGTGATGGCGTTGAGGAGGAGACTGTTGCCAAGAAGGTACAACATTTCCTCTGAAAGCCATTTAATTCAACATTTCTTATTCAATGCTCATGTAGGAATAATCAGATTCAGCTTCTAACGTATACCATTTAACATCTTGCATTTTAGCATTCACATGTACTTTTCTCTCCTTTGCAGAAAAATATGCCATTCTGGAGGGTGTCGTGCAGAGCTGACTTGGAGGCCCTTAGCCATGCACTGGAGCTCGACTACCTCTAGGGGGCAATGGCTGCCCTACCTCCACTTACTTTTCCTGTCCCTGTCCTTGTAGCCTAGCAGTCAAACAGTTGGGCTCACTGTAAGCCACAACACTAAGTCAAGAGAAAGGGGACCAATCTTTGTATCAGCAGGGAATTACGATTTTACTGGAAATTCCACTGGGGCCACAATGCAACAAGTGAGACGATTCAAGGCAAAAAAAAAAAAAAAAGACTTCTTCTGAGGGAAACACATCTTGCATTGAACTTGAGAACATTGTACTGAAAAGGGACCTTAGATGGGAATGATCACTTTTTTTGTTTTTCTTTTTTTTTGCGTGAAATGAATCCTTGATGATACGGTTAACACAGGAAGCAGGTTTTTTTTCTTATAGAAGACAACGGGACTTCAGAAGGTTAGTCAATCAAGGCTTGTTCTTTACTGAGGCCAATATAAAAGGACTCTGATCCGGGTCGCAAGATTGGCATTCATCTTGTTCAGCCCTGATAACAACTGTTTTGCAGGATCGATGACTTTGGGAAATGTGATGTGGGCAACATATAACTGTACTAAAAACTCATAGATACTGTTAAATTACTTTGATAATAGAGGGGTCTGGGGTTTGCTATAGTTTAGGGAGATGTAGGAATAACCTATGGATTTTTTTCCATTTCATGTGATTCATTTTTAAACCTGTAAGACAGACATATCAGAGGAAGTGAAGGAAGTGTTTTGTGTTGACGTTCCTATCATTGCAGGACATCAAGCCAGGACATAGGCAACTCATAAATGGGCTCTATAGAGATGATCAAATACATGGAAAAGGGTGTAAAAATCTGAAATGTTTTGACACTTACATGGTTTATATTACGTTAGGTAATTTATAAGAATATTATTCAATTAATGATCACTACAACATCTCATAACAGTCAGTTTCAATCTTGAATACATTTAATGAAAAAAGTAGACTGTCAGTGATCCTTAATTGGGTTATGGTAAAAGAAACAGATGGTGCCAAAACACTACTGGGTGTTAGGCTATAATTTCTTACTTTTTCCTTTGTCTTCGCTCAACTCGGTGGAATCCTTCTAGATGACAAGCAGGCATCCCTTGAAAATGCACAGCAGTACAGATCAAGCCCATTGGACCGCATACGCAGTACGTGTTGAATGACAGAACAGTTGTTTAATTGCGCTTTTCAGTATGAAATCTGTGTTCACAATCATCTCAGGGCCAAGGCCCAAACTGTGTCTGACAGGATGAAAAGTGTGTAGAGTCTCAAGTCAAGAGGGTCAGTCTCTGCAACAAGTCATTCCAGCTCTCAGTCAAAATCTACGACTAATATGTCTCATTCTTTCTGCATCGACCCTCGACTGTGGGTGCACCCTTAGCTGCTCACTGGGACAATCACTTAATTTATGAAATATTCTTTTTTTTCTCCCTGGGAGGCCTCCTCAGCACTAGGAAATGTGTTGAAAGTAAAGACTGTAAAGTATGGACATTTGGATCCTCTGTAAACGCTGGGCATCAGTGTCAAAAATTGCTGGGTGTATATTTGTTGTTAGTATATTGTTTCTTTCCCTTTACTTTACTGAATGTTCATATGTAACCTGTATGTAATAAAGTGGTATGGGTTGTTTTTGGACTGCATGTGTCTATTACGGTTTTCCTTTTGCTATGATTTGTATATAAGGTTTTTTTTTTAAAACGATCAATTATAATAGAATAATAAAAAGGGTAATCAAAGACTGGAGAAGCTGCTTGAGACAGGTTTTTGTGGAGTTTTCACATTTACTCTTAAATTGACTTTTGAAAAGTCTTCATCAGCAAAGATTAGGATTGGTTTGTACCTAAAACATACATATAATCTGTATGCAACCAAAGAATGTGAGGGAAATGTGCATTCATTGGGGTCTGGGAGAGAAATGTATCAACTGACAGGAACAAAGTATTTTCACTGAGGATTCGATGCGAGGGGGAGTTGTTTAACCTCTCCCTCCTACTGTATGTAGCGTTCATTCTATACCTCTGCTGCCTCCCTTAGCATCTGCTGTCTCCTGGCATTCCTGTTTGGGCCAGACCTTCCACCCTCATCAACCCCAATATTGCAGGTTCCCTCTTCTCCCCAAACAGACCACCCCTGGTCCAGCGCTCAAACACACCACCCCGTCTCCACGCCCTCATGACTGCTTCTCAACAGATGGGCAGAGTGCTTTTAGCGCCGACCCGCCAGAAAAAACATGAAACACAAGAATTAGACCAAATTGAAACCATGGTAGCAGATCAAGACGGAATTCCTCTGTGATTTCGCAGGCATCCGCGGATCGGCACACAGTTGCCGCTGCTGCTGCTGCTGCTGGGGGCGGGGAGGTAGGCAGAAAGCAGAGGCTGGGTTTCGGGGACCAAGGGGACAACAGGCCATTGAGTCCAGCTGAGGGGTAGTTCAGCAGGGCACGTGGGAGGAAGAGGCATTTGCCCGGCAGCACCGTGCTCATCACTCGCACATCTTCCACAGACCACTTTTCTCTTTTCAATGTTTGGAAAAGATGGTCAGTTCCAAGCTTCTGTACAAAAACACATGTTTTTGGTAGTAAAACTGCCAGCCACGCTTTCCCTCTAATGGAGCCCATAAACAGAAGACAAAGGATTAGAAGAAACCTTAGGATTTCTCTCTTAAGAGGTTTTGAGCCCAGGGCTACACTAAAGAGTTGTTTAAGCCAAACACAACAAGCCAAGGACTTCAAACACTGCAGGCTTTAAAAGGACCGAGTCAGTCAAGTCTCCTTGGGGAAACGCCCGCAGGATAAGATGGCCGAGAGGCTACGGCTATAGTTTTCTCCTGCAGAAGTGATTGATTGTGACGGACACGCTGCCCATCCAAAATGAGCCACACAACAGGGTGAAGCTTCAAGATATTAAAGGCTGCTATGGACTGATTATAAACGATACATTTCTTTATGTCAGGTAGGCAGAAGCAGTATGGAGTTACCATGCAGTTCGCTTGAAAATGATGGGCAGTGAGGGGGCCCAGGCGCCACTCCTGTCCATTACTGCAGGGATCAATCTCACGCTTTGCGCCGCCCATCAATCTGTCTGAGGACCATGTGAAGTCCGACTCAGTGTTTTATCAGCTGCCGGGAGCAGCCCAGAGGCAGCCCTTAAGCCAAGAGGGGTGTTACTGGAGCAGACCGAGACGAGAAAGCATTTTCACATAAACGACAGATGCCGTTTGTCATACTGCAGCCATAAGAACAAAGTCTGCCAAGGATATCATTACAAATTATATTTTGATAGGAGGAATCACAACATTACGCATACATATCTCTATTGAGTCCTGTCCTTTAAACACAAACCACTTTGAAAGAAACTAATTATTAACTTTATCAATACTTCATCATAATTATTCAGCATGCTGTGATCTTTTGACAGCTTCTAAACATTTAAGGTGCTAAGTCTCCCCGAGGGGACATCTTCGCTCATTGCTCTATGGAGCTGTCAGATCATTCGTCAGCAACGCGGGAAGTCATAATAAATTGATTCTAGGGACATTCTGTCACCCACAGCACAATGCAGATGCATGTACTCTAATAACCTCTCATTTACTAGATTAGCTGAAAACAGAAGTCCTCAATGGTACTTATATTTTTTTCTTTGAACATGATAATAAGGTACAAAAATCTTTTGACAAAACATTACATTCCCTCAGTCCTTGAGAACTACAAAAGATCTGGAGTTTCTTTATAAAAACAACATCAGCATAACATATAATAGCATTATTATTACTGATATTGAGAGGGCATTTAAGCACCATCGTCATTGTTAAAATGGAATGAAAGTAATATGGGGGCATTTTAATCTTTTGTAAAATATATCAGTTGATATGTTAGGAAATAGGTCCCCCTGCTGCACAGACTGGGCATTACAAATTCCTGTTGTTTCTTCATGTTGTTTGTATGTATAGAAATTATTCAACAGCAACATAGCTTTGAATTACAGAATTTTTGTTCAATGTATGTTCAGCAGACACATCTTTGGCTGCAACAAATATGCACTTTTTTATTATCGCATATCAAACCTGGGGAACACGTTCTATATTAAATTGTCTTGTAAACGGCGCCTAAAATTTTTAAACAGTTACTGTCGTCGTCAAAGATTGAGGTTTTCCAGTCTAAGCCTATCAATCGCTTTTGGCCCCAAGATACCATATTGCTGTTGCGGTAGCCGGGAAATACACTATATGGACAAAAGTATTCGGACGCCTGACCATTACACCAACAGGGACTGTAATGACATTGTATTCAAATACATATACTTTAATATGAAGTTGGTCCCCCTTTTGCAGCTATAACAGCTTCCACTCTTCTTGGAAGGCTTTCCACAAGATTTTGGAGTGTAGCAGAGCTGAAGTGATTTGCTCGTGTGAGTCCTGCGTAAAGCCTAGGGTTGCCACCTGTCCCGGTTTTGCCGGGATTGTCCTTTTTTGAGCGACTGTCACGGAAAATTAATCTTTCCCGGGACACGAATTGTCCCGTTTTTTTTTTTTTTTTTTGCGAAAATGTACTTCTAATATAGAATTTCATGGTTTCAAATAAAACCTCATTTGGTTTCCTTCTACTACTATTCTGTTTTCTTCCTGGTTATGTTTATACATCCAATCCTGTGCCCGTAAGCGGGTAAAAACTGGTAAAACACGGCGACGATTGGCCATATCTATACTTTTATTTGATTGGTAGCGGAAATACGAACTCTTACCTTATTGACAAGCAACTGCCCGGGCTGTCGGTCTGCCATGCGCATCCACATCCACGACCCCACGGTGAGTTCAGTTTGTAGCTAGAGCTAACGCTATTATTGTTTTTGTTATTAACTTTCTATTTATTTTGTGCTCCCCCCTCCCCAGCAAGATACCACCCGTTATATTTGCAAATGTAGACTGTATGGCTAGGTGCTTGATTTTATACACCTGTGGCAACAGGTCTGATTGAAACACCTGAATTCAATAATTAACATGTGTGGCCAAATAATTTTGTCCATATAGTGCAGGGTTCAAACATTCGCAGCCAATCCAGACTTAACCTTTAACCATTATAAGATAAACAGCTAAACCGATCCTAGATCAGCGATTACGGATCACGTCTGTCGATGCTGTACGCATGCGCGCTTACGAAGGAAAGACGCGTCCTGTAACACAAAGGTGAAATGTCATCCAATCGCAAAACGGGACTTGTTCCGCATTATCCAATAGCAATTCAGAGCTTGGCCCGTGCTAGACGCAATGCTCTGTTTTATTATGCCCAAACTTTGCAGTGTCTGGTGTCCGTTTTTGTTGATCTAAAAAAAACTTTATTTATTATTACCTAGGTTACATTGTCGTCTTTAGCTTACGTAGCTATACTACTCGTTTTCCTGACTGTTGTTGGATTTAGCTGAGTAGTGTAACTTCTGATAACAGAGGTTCCCCAGCGCAGTATTTTACAGGAAATTGCCAACGGGAAAGGTAAGTCGAGTACGCAGGGCCGCACAGTGATGTAGTCAACGTTAGATCGGGTAATCTAACTACCTACTTAGGTAATTGTCGAGTTTGTTCGAGTTAGATGTTCTTTTGATAACGTTGGCGAATGTTTTCAAGGACTTTTGCCCGCAGCTGAGGTTTATAGCTAGTCAGCCCGCCATCGTTAGCTAGCGAGATAGCTGGCTAACTGTCTAATTACAGTCACTAACATCTGCTATTTAGCTGGTAGCCTAATACAATTTTAGGTAGAAGACAAGCTAGCGATATATGGCTTACTAACAAGACACCACCAGCTGTTGAAAGACGGAGGCTCTGGCCTTTCATTGCTACCTAGTCAAGCTACGTATGCCAATGTTTACATTGTTGCCTTGCTAGTTTGGCGCTGGCAATGACCAAATCTAGCTCAGCCATTTATTTAGAGTAGTTAGCTGAACCTTCACACTCATTTTCGCTGTAGTTTTCTTCATTTTGAACTTGCCAATAAAGGCTATGTCTAGCATCTTATTTGCCCTCACTGTAACCAATGTGTGAATTAGGAGTCACGTGCTAATTTCCAGGGGTACATAATTTGTGCGTATTTTAAAAAACCAAGTTCTTATTCATGGTACTTCAAAATGTAAGCACCTAGCGCTTTCATCTAATGCTTCTTGCAAAACAAAGGTACTTAAATATATAAGAACACATGAACAACAGTACATACAGATATTGTTGTACATACGGGTCGGCCCACGTTCGAACGTGCTAGTACGTCACACAAATCTACCTTATCCCGTGCCATACTGGAAACACACGCTACGTGCTTCCATAATTTCAACAACATCTGTTATTTCAACAACATCTATTATGCAAAAATGCTGATTAAGTGCTGCATAAAAGGGTTAGACTTGAGTGGTTCTCTAACAGCTACTCCAGAGTCTTTTCAGACCCCAGTTAGCCAAAAGTTACCTATGGTGGGATGAGACGGGTGAGAGGTACACTTTTAATCTCTCTCTTTTATCAGTTGGCCAAGGGTCGCCTACGTTTTACATGCCTGATACATCTAACAAGATATTCCTCATGGGCTTATGTTTACAAGAAAACTCAGTGTTTTTTTTATGGGGATACTGTGTTGGGTCCTATTTCAGGCCAGGAGTAAGGTGGAGGTGGAATCGGACTGTATGTTATTAAGGTGTGTTTCTTTTACAGGGACCGGGTAAGAGGAGGGTTGGGGTTGGTATCAGGCAGCCAAAAGCACCCTTTCCTGTCAGCTGTCTGGGGCTCCCGGCTCTCCTCCCTACGGCTTAGGAATGGCGAGCCATTTCCGCAGTTACATATGGGATCCGGTTCTCATCATATCCCAGATCATACTGATGCAGTGCATCTACTACAGTTTCCTGGGGTTGTGGCTGGCTGGGGTAGACAGCCTTGTGCAGAACAACCGGTCGCTGGACCAGATCTTCAGCTATGAGGTGAGTCCTCCAGTTTGTTCATTTCTTAAAAGAAAATTGCAATGTAGATACTAGGGGCAGCAGTGTAGCATAGTGGTAAGGAGCAGAGCTAGTAACCAAATAGTTTCTGGTTTGATATCCCCTCTGGAACACTGTGGCTGTACCATTGGGCAAGGTACTTAACCCCGAATTGCCTCAGTAAATATTCATCGGCATAAATGGATAACATGTAAAAGCTCTACACTGTGTAAGTCGTTCTGGATATACCTCTCTGCTTCTGATACTGCCAAATTAAGCAGGGATTTACATTATTATGTTACCTTATAAACATTTAGCAGATGCTCTTATCAAGAGCAACTTGCATCAGTTAGTGTTTTTATAATGTTATCCATTTATACAGCTGGATATTTACTGAGGCAATTGTGGGTTAGGTACCTTGCCTAAGGATGCAGCAGCAGGGCCCCAGCAGGGAATCAAGCCAGCAACCTTTTGGTTACAAGTCCTTAACCACTAAGCTACAAAGCTGCCCTGTGTTACAGTGTTAGCAAACTGACTGACACAGTTTACCTGTGCTTGCAGCTTCTTGGGTTCTCTACACTCCAAGGCCGACTCTCAATGATGGCATTCATCCTGAACTCACTCACATGGTAGGAAAATGTGCTTACTTCCACGTCGCCACCCCTCCCCAGCCTCAGTTTCCTTCAGTATGATGTCAGTCGTTATTGGCTGTTCATTAAGTGCATGGCCTTCTCTTCCCGTCTTGACAGCGCCCTTGGCCTGTGGTTTTTCATCCGGCGCGGGAAGCAGTGCCTGGACTTCACTGTCACCGTCCACTTCTTCCACATGATTGGCTGCTGGATCTACAACACCCACCTCCCCGCCGCCCTCTCCTGGTGGCTGGTGAACGTGGCGTGCATGGCGCTCATGGCGGTGATCGGGGAGTACCTCTGCATGCGGACTGAGCTGCGCGCCATCCCCGTCAACAGCGGGCCCAAATCCAACCTCTGATCCCAGCCTGTTCCCTCTCCACGGCGGCAGGGCCTCCCACAGATCTCAAAAGAGACAGTAAGCGCTGTGCTTTAGAGTGACCCACCGGCGTGTGGGGGGGAAGTCACAGGGTGGAATCACTGAGGTGGTGGGACGTACACCACAGCAGCAGCAGCTGCAAGTGCGTGTGGACACGGATCTGGGGAACATCCGTACACTTTGCAGGGGATTAAAGTGAGCTGTGGGACTCAGCAGTCACCCCCCCAGTGGTGGTGATTGTTTGTTTTACATATCCGGCTGTGTTTATGTGTAAACCTCTACATTCTGTTAAATTGCAGGCTCATGGTTTCCACACCTACCTGAAATTCCACTTCCACTGTGTGCTGAAAAGGATCGGTTTTTCAAAAAAAATTGGGTCAATTTAAAACGATTGAATTTAGAGTGGTTAGTGGTGGGTGCAGTCTGACCTGAGTTTTTTTTTTTTTAATTTTTTTATTGCGTCATAAAGTTTATCTCAAGACGTGTTGAGGGTCAGTGTCCATGTCCATTTAGTTGTATTAGCAGTGTTTACTGTAATCATGTTACACAAGAATTCATAGCTGTTTTTATAAGGGCACTCTGCCCCCATCCCCTCTGTCCAGTGCTGCTCCTGTGCTCTGGAGCATCCAGCACCCATGTTCTAGATGTAGCACTGCTATGTCTGATTCTGAAACATGTAATCCATCATTGGGTACAGTGTCCTAATGAATTTAGTCTTGTGTTTCACAAGCGCAATGCCTGTTCATTTGTCTGCACTTTCATTGTATGCCTGAGTTCAGTCTTGCCTCACACAGAGCTGAGCTGCACCCTCTTTGCTTTAGCAGCTGTGTTCTTAGGCATTCTGCTGAAGTACAGCAAGAAATGGTTAAGATTCAGTTATTTTATGAATCTCTGTATTCCCCTGAACTATTATAGTGTGCCGTTCCCTGCTCAAATACAGTTTGATAAATGCGTATGCATTCTGATTTAAACTTGTTGTTTATGACAGTAGACAGAACTGTATTTCATTTTTTTGTCTGTTGAAATGTATTAAGAAAATATTGTCTTTCGGGTTCCCCAGGCTGGGATTCGTGTTGTGTGCTGTTTAGCTCCTCTGTCACATGGCGGGGACTCTAGACACTGAGTGCTGTTCTGGTGCGTGCTTTGCTTTCTCAAGTCAGTCTGTGTCATCAAGATCACGCGGACACTCTGATGCTGCCAGTGTGCAAGATTTATTCATTATTTTTCTTCTTTTTGATAAAACTGTCCCAACCCAGCTGACTTTAAAAAGTTTTAACTAATAAAAAGACTGTGTTGGTGTTAGGAAAAGTTGCTCTCTGAGCACAGTTATAAGGGAGTCACTAGCTCAACTATTTCTTATGGGGAGAGATACAAATAAACAATTCAGCACTGGTAATATATTACTGAATGAGTGTATTTGAGTATACTACAGAGAGTGTTGAAAATCGTAACGGAATAGCCCTTTAACGAAAACTGGAAAAGATTTGGCCTTTGCTCATGGCACTGTTTTCACAGATAATTCTCAGTATATCTGATATAACCAAAATAACCCTAAAGGGGGCGCCCTTGGTCATGTTAGTAAGCCTGTCAGAATGTTTCACAAAAAATGGCTTATCTCACTTCGGACATTACAGAAAGGCAGCATGCCATGTTGGCATCAGGTACACTGTGCTTTCTGTGGCTGTGCTGATGAAAACGGCTGATTTTAAAGCAACAGCGGAATGACAGGACCAACTGGTTGTGAGATTTGTGTGCTGTTTAAAACTGTCGGTAATCGGCATATATGCTTTCATGTTTGTCTATAAGAGGCTACATTCAATACTTAAATATTTGTGTTTACACAAGTGGGAAATTTACATTAATCTTGTCACTATTTTGAGGAGCACAACTTTGCATTTCTTATCAGAGATGATTTTTAAGTTGAATATTCAATTCTTTTTTCTACACACATTTTTAAAAGTCAGACCCTTAAGTTTGTGTTTACTTTAGGTTTAACTGTTGAAAGCACCACCACCACCAGCACCACCTTGATGGAAAGTGTTTTTTTTTTTTTTTTTTGCTTTGCTTTGACTGGTAAGTGTAACTCTTTCCCTTTAATACTTATCATCGGTTTCTTCAGATGGAAATTAACAAATTGTTTATGTGTAAAATGTATTAATTCACTACAAACCAGTGTTTGTTATTACAGTCTTTTTTGCAAGCATTGAAATGAGGTCACATATAATTTTATGAAAGTTGACAGCAAATAAAAAAATGTTTAGAAGGGCAGGGTTTTAAATTTAAGCTCTTAAGACTGACTCTAAGTGGCACACATGCATGAGGACTGCATTTCTAAATTTCTGGTGAGGTTAAAGTTTTGTTGTAATGGGTGTTTAAAGTAGCATATTATTAAAAGTGTCATCTGAGCTTGCATAATGGAAATGAAATTAAACTTGAGTTGGAACTAAGAGAAGTACATATTCGGATTTTGTGCTGAATGTAAAGCTAACTGCTGTGGACCTGCAGTGCAGATGCCTCCATCTTTGACTTCAGTGGCATTACAGAACAAGCACAATAGGTGTGTGCTCATGTGTTATGATTAATGGACTCTGATGGAGTAAATAAGTAAGATGGAAAATGCAGGCTGTATGTACAGTTTTCTTTCATTGCAGCTGCTTCAGAGCCATTTTCTCTTGTGTCACTGCAAAATGTATTTTTTAAGAGCAGAGTCTAGTGAATATTTTATAATACAGATTCTTCTCTTTTTTTCAGTGCGTTTTCAACCATTGTCCAGAGTAAGAATTTGCTGGTGGTGGTTTTGACCTTGTAGGAAGGAATGTTGTATTTCAAGGGGTGTGTTGCACAAGCTAATCCTGTCATTTCTAATGTACATTGCTGCTAAAGACACCTATCTGGCTGGGAATGGCTTTCTGTTACCAAATAAGTGAACCCTAATTGGTACAATGTGGTCAGAAATCCTTAGACAGTTAACAGGAAACACTGCAAGTATTGAATACAGATTTTTCTTCTACTTATGAATTTAACCCATTTATCTTTTGCTTTAAGTAAGTGTTTGAGATCTATTGTGTTGTAATGCAAATATATATAACACATGTCTTCAACAGCCTCAACAGTTTGTATTGATTTCACTTCATTTTAGAGCAATTTCCATGTCCATAGATGTGCATATTGAATGGTATTTTGTACTCTAACCAGATCTTGACATTTCACAAACTGAATTCATGTGCTGGTAATGTGTAAACTGCTGCTTTATTTGTGTTTCTGAGATTCTCTGCAGATTTATTGGTTGTGAGATACAAACATTTTCTTGTAAGGGGTGTCTGATGTGGGTTGTGGGTTTTTGAGGGGTTGATGATGATAGCTGAATTTTAGACTACTGGTAGACCAAAGATTAACTTTAACTACATTAACATGTAGTTATTGGATATTTTGAGAAAAAGCATAGAATAGTGCAATTGATAGAACATAGTTACTTCCTATAAAGCAATATAAAAGGAATATAAAACATTATACACATACTGGATTTACTCACACGTACATAGTTAAAAGTCATGGTGTGTACATCACATCACATAAAGCTGAATATTTTGGTAATAGTGTGTACAGCATCGCTGCCTGTATATAGGAGAGGAGGACAGGCAGTTAAAGCTTTTCTGAATGTGGCTGTCATGCCTCTTTTGTACAGTAGGTGGCGATGTAGAATAATCTGCTAATCTAGAGCTAAAGCCATTTTAATTCCAGGAATGCACAAAAGACAGGCCCTGGTAGCTTCTACATCGGTTGGGTGTTACACATAATTTACACATTTATGAGCTGTTGTCCTTCAGCCTTGATTGCAACACAGTGTGTTGTCCTTTTTCTAGATGGAATCAATCAATGTGAATATGACTTTGCCCATTGTTTTGGCCTGAGGGATATGAGCAAAAAAAGTTGTGATTGACATCAGTCGATAGCCTTTTGTTTTTGGCTTTATTTTCCTATCCCCTGTTACTGTATGCACAGGGGAGAAGGTAACAGCCTGCAGCTTGTGGCCTGTACCCACTTTAATAAAGCGCCGGTGTCTTTCACTCTTCGAGACAATATACGTGTGCATCCCTGAAAGTCGGCTTTCATTTTCGGATCAATGGCTTTAGACCCAAGACAGAACATCTATTGAAGCTTTTCATTCTTTTGTTTGTGCTGGTTTGCCAGGCCCATGGTCTGAATGCAAAACTGTTGGAGCTTTTGATATTCTGTTACACAAAGTAAATGTGGATCATTTATCATTACAGTTCAAGTCATAAAACAAATTATGATAAATCTCTTGGGCTGAAACTGGAGCTCATGCTGGTACAGAATATATGAACTATAATGTTAAATGGGAATGGGAAACTTCTCTGCTGCTTGTGTATATTTTGCACAGATTCTAGAGAAAAGGGGAACATGCAGTGATGTTGTAAGGCAGAAAATAGTAGCAAGCAGTATATGTATGGTTTTTGTGTGAGCATCAATGTAGTACATTGCATTTACATTTATTCATTTGGCAGATGCTTTTATCCAAAGCGAGGTAGAGTAAAACACAAGTGAAAAGCAATAAACAGTCACAACATTAGAAGTGCTACATGACCAAGTTTCAATAGTTGGCCAGACATGGTACAAGCTAGCCGGTAGAGACAGTAATAACAATAAATAATACATCTCAATGCTGCTCACACCAGGCAATCACATAAAGGTATTGTATGAGCACGTGTGCAGTCTCAGTCCCCCAGGGGCCAGCCCACTAGCCCAGTGCCTTTTACACCTCAGCTTATCCTAGTGGGGGGGCAGGTGGAGGGTAACAGATGGGACTGGACTAATTAGAAGTTGATTAGGTGCACCGCCGGCAGCTGTTACGTGAGCTCTTATTATTAACAGCATCTGGGCCCACTTTACTGTGGTACATCGCCATGGGGAGGACAAAGGGGACGCTCAGGCATCTAGTCAGGAGGCGGAGGCCGAGCGCTCAGACCTCAGAGCGTCTGCTGGAACGAGCTCTCAGCTCGTACGATTACTGCGAGCGTTTCCGAGCCTTTACGCCGCGACCCGAAACGGAAGCGCTTCTTCGGGAACGCGCAGATAAGGTCCACTCAAGAGCCTTAAAAACATGACCCCGGAAAGCTGGGAAACGGCCGCGGGATGGAAACGCAACCCTCAGCACGTGCCGCAGCAGCCCCCTAACCGCCTAACCCCTGCGCCGATTCAATCTTCAATTCCGCTAACTTTTTTAGTGAAACTGCAAAAGCAATTTAGTGAGCTATTGCATTGTACAGCATTGGACTTTCATCACCCTGGGACCAGCACCACAGGCTTATTGAGTCACTCATTTAGCCAGGGAAGACTTCAGCTTCTGCAGTTGGCTGATGCTAGAAATACCCCCAGTTATTGACGAGAAACAAAAACAGTGCGTTCCAGCCATTACAAACAGCAAGCGAGGGACTCCCAGCTTAGCTGCAAATGACCTCTGAGCAGCTCTCCCTCTCACAGCCAGAGCCGGAAGGACTTACAACCGTCTGACCCGGGCAGATTTATTGTCCTTAGAGCGGTCCCAAATCTGCAGAATAACAAGTACGGTCGCAGAGGTGCTATGAAGACTCTGAATATGTCCTTTCCCAGCTTCCATAAAAACATGCTTTATATTTAATGGTGTGGTGTAATAGCGTAGCTGCTAATACTCCGGAGGGCAGTAATGCACGTTTTAATAATGCATACACTGTGCAGACAACACAGAGCATTCGGATGGGTCGTATGAAAGCTCATGCGCACACGCCCCTGCATCATGGAAGCCATAGATTCATGCTATGCCTTGTTATAAAACGACTTGATTTTGCACGTGTGCAGCGGAACATCATTCGCACTTGATGCCGCGAAGTCAATGTCAGGAATAATGGAGCAGAGAATATTTGAATCGTAAAGCAGGTGTTTTTTTTTTTTTTTTTTTTTTTCCCCCCGTGTTCACTTTTGTTACAAAATTGAAAATGATCGAAAGCTATCATTTGTCTTTGCTGAGGAAGTGTGGGCAGACTGCTAAATGTGTAAATGAGAATCTTCACAAACCTGCATCACAGCAACTCAGGGATTTAGATGGGAAGCATGTTACCATGGTAGCGCAAGAGGTCAGGCCAGTGCCTAGGAGCAGGTCATCTGTACCCTGCTACATAACGGGCTGCAGGGAACTTTTTATGGCATGACTTCATTGACTGACACTCAGTTAAAAACCGTGTTGGAGGGCATTGGGTGACTGAAAGAAATGCAAGAAGCAATTAAATTTTTTATTTCTGAGGAAAAGGTTTTGACTTTTTACCAGAGGCTGATAGTAATTCAGTGACTACTTTAAGAGTCTGAATTTACACCTAAAGCGTGTTCGTTTATCCTGAACTGAAACTAAACCACATTCTTCACGCTGGCTGACCAGTCATATGTGCACGTTAGCATGTCAGCATGCTGATGTAGCAGACTGTCTCCAGGATGGAAACCGTCTTATCTCACATTTAATAAACATAATTTTTTTTGTTGTCTTGATCAAATAGTACAGTTAGGAGCTGCAGTGCCCATAAAAAATGTTTTCAACAGTACAGCTCCAAGCTCTTCTCATAAATCTCTCCGTGGTAATCAGATTTCCCAGAGCCTGCTGGGAACTATGAGAGCTCCCAATTCATCTTCCTGTCACTTTGCTCCTAATAAAATATAAACTGTTCCTATTTCTTCATTAAAACCTTAAATGTGAGAACGCTATTTTCAGTCTCATGAACAAATGTACACCAGCCTTTGAGGCACATTAACTCTGATCAACAATCATGACTGATTTCCCCCAGTGTAGGCCATAGGTGAAATGCAATTAAACTTGAAGGGAAAATATATGATATTTATGCTAATGTCAGGGAAACAAAGTCTTAAACGTGTCAAATTGAAGAAGTAATAGCGAAAGCACTCACTGCAGAGAGATGAAGGAACACCACTGTCATCATTAAGGATATGTTTAAATGTAAAAATGCTATGAACAATGATATGTTTTCATAGTAGGTGTTGAAGTGTTCAGTATTAAATGGTTATCAGTGTCAGAAATAAGGTCGGGAAGTTAATGTTTTATTTGTTTCCATATGCAACCAAATTAACATGGGAAAGGATGGGGGGGAAAACCTATGTTTTAGATTGTATGTTGAAAGGCATACAAAAGCAAACTACAGTTGGACAAATGATGTGACAACAGTTTTGCAGTTGAAATTCAATAGTTTCTACATAGACAGAACAGAATACTTTCACTTTCATGTATTACCATTTACTCCTTCTACTGTATAAGAAAGCATCATTTATAATGTACTCCAATATATAATCATTACAAATTGGAACTTCCAAAGAATTCATTTGTGAAAACTCAGACTAAATGCATCTGAAGCATTTTACAAAAAAAAAAAATCCAGTATCGTTAATGTCATGAGTGTCAATTGCAAAAAGGTTCAGCTTATGTGTAGTGACTCTGGGCCCTTTGCTGTGGTAAGCTGTGCTTGTTAGTTATTAAGGTATAAAATTGCACAAGAAAAATCTGTCATAGCACTGCTATGAGCCCTGGTCAATACCATATTGGGAGTGAAGAGAGCGCCCACAGTCCTTTACAAACTTGCCAGATTTGATAAGTTTTTCATAGACCATCTGGATTTTATAGCAAGTGGCAAAAGGGAAAGGAAAAACATATGAGAAATAAAAACAGGGTGTCCTGCACCAAAGGTGCCTGGTCCCCCTAATGGATAATATACTAGAAAGTTATTAGATTTAACTGTGCAAGGAATGCATCACCCATTACTCTTAGAGGTCAAACCATCAATTTAACTTGCCCTTTGAATGCTGACATGCACTTTAGTGTTAATTGAGTTCATCTATAATGTTTATTTTAACCGTTTAAATTTGTTTGCTTTTGAACTTAATATCAAACATATATTTTCATAATTTCATTAAAATGAAATCATTTTTCAAAACCTTTTTCGAACCCACCACTGATGACACAACAGTTTATCCAAATGTTCTTACAAAGATAGTGAGAGGTTAAACTGTATGACACATATACTGTATGTGTATCACCTTCATACTTTGATAATCAAAAGCAATATCAGTTTGTACAGTGCAATATTGCAACGTTCCTGAAGATAAGAGGCCCTCTGTCTGCAATAATTCCCTAGTAAATACGGAGGTGTCATGCTGACGAATCACCTGAAGCCGGGAAAGGCAATTGCCCGCGTCCAGTAAACAGTCTCGGTTTGTTAAGCGGCTGGCGAGAGCTCATTAAGTTGTTCGTTTTGGTGATGTTCCCCCTGCAGAGGAATTGAGATCTTGTTTTCCGAGTCAGCGAGCTGACAGCATCCGCATGCTCATGTGAGGCTGCGGATAGACGTGTGGGGTCCGGCTGTCGGGGGATAATTACCGCTGACAGAAACTGGCTGCGGGAGGTTGGCTGTCAACAGACAGCGGGGCTGTGCCATGGTTAAAATGCAAGCCACACGTAATGTAAAGGCCTGTGTATTAAATTGTTTTTAAAACTCCACCCCCCCCCCCCCCAAAAAAAATGCAGTATGTTGCCGGGATACCTGAGAGGAACATTGAATAGAATTCAGTCCCTGCACTGACAAAGTGAATGCATCATTTGCAATTTCTGCTTTTAAAGTTTTGTTTTAGTTTTAGTCCAAGTTGCAGTTCTAGTTAAGGCTGTAAGGCTCAGAGGTATAAGAGTTGGCGAGTTTCAGAGTTTTTTTTTTTTCTTTTTGTTTATTATTACTCAGCGAAATCTATCACTATTAGGAGGCCAAGCCCCAAAGCAGCCGGAACCCTGTTGTATTTGTTCTGATTTAGTTCAGTGTTTTCAGCTACATTTTCTATAAAACCCACACTCGTATAAAAGCTCTCCGAATTTGGCAGGCAAGTAGAGGCTTATGCCAATAGCTGCTCGACTGCACAGTCAGTTGAAATTCCATTTTCAAAAGTCATTGAAAATCACTAGAATGTCGCCAAGATCTCAGACCTGCTACACAGGGTTTTCTCGCCACACTGGAGATTCAGTTATTTGGGTTTTTTTTTTTTTTTTTTTTTTGGTAGAAAACTTAAACGGCATCTCCTCCTGGTCTATTTGGCATATTGTCATTGGACTTTTACAGTTTTTTTTTTTTTGGATGCTGCTCCTTACAGTATTCACAGACAGCGACTGCTGTAAGCCAGTTAATTTGTAGCATTTTAAACACAACATGCACATTAGCTCTATTGGGCTGGTCAGTGTGAAATTGGGTACACAAGTACTGCACTATTCATGGAAACATGAAACATGTCTAATTTCATGATGATGATGAAAAATATTACTGCCACAATCCTTACAATATTACCCATTCTGGAAATTATTATTGATTGTTACTCATTACACATAAACAACATGCCCACCTCATGTCCGCCTGAGAGTAATGATTGAGTATTTTGCTCAATAATTGAATCAGATTCACAATCAAAGTACTTGGGTTGAGTTGTGTTCGTCAAAAATGAGTCATAGGTTTATTCTGCAGTGCTAATTGCACTGTTACTTTCCCAACCTAAACGTTCCAACTTGCGAGAATTTAACTATGTTTTGCTTATAACACACATAATTCCACGGAATGCATCTGGAAACATTGTCAAGTATCATTCATTTGACGGGGTGCTCCATCATAAGTTCAAGGTAAGCACAGAGAGGAACAGCAACCATAGAGGTCAAGGCAGAATTCCAACTATAATACAAACATCAAAACAGCTGCAGGTAATGGGATTGGGTCCTAGTGATATTATGAAAAACACAGTGGTAGGAGTGAATCACCATCTTAGAGACAGACCAGTGACTGGTTCCCTATCCACACCCACAAGATAATCTAAGTAGAACAAGCAGATCTTTTAACCTTGAGAGCCTGAATACATTTTTTACACCCAACTCAGAGTTTTGACAGCTCAAGCGTTTTACCCACGGCTCGCTTAAATTAAAATAACCCGCTGTTTCCCACCAAAAGAAAACGTTACACTCGTAAATAAAACCTCAAGCTTTTAAGGAAAAGAAGTTATACTTTATGAAAGTGTTATGTTTGCAAGCTGGCAGTTTGGAAACCGCTGTCTTTCAACACTGTCAGTAGCAGCACTCAACAAATGGCAACTGCTCCAATGAATAATTGACAGGCGTCTCCGGAGATAATTTGTGGATGCACTCCCTCTTCCAAAGTGCTCAGCTGGATCACTTTGAAGTTTAATTGGCCCACTCTTTCATCATCACGTTTGCCACCTTTTTTGGACTTGTACATTAGGCTAAGTAGCTATATGCTATTTCAGTGTGTCTATTGTTCATGAATTTATCATTACATCTCATTTTGCAGCAAGGCTTATAAAGAGGAAGCTCTCTGAGGAGGTGAAATCCTACATTGTGAATCAGGCTGTTTTTTTTTTGTTTTTTTTTTGCCAGATGGTCTCGTCCTATATCACAATACCCTGCAGTGCTGCCAGCGTCACACACACCCCACATCTGGATCCAGTTAGAAACTGCACCATCAACACATCTGGAAGAAAGCACACTGCTTCACAATCTTTCAGCAGCAGCTCAAGTCATTTTGGCATGAAAACCGCCTGAAGGTGCACTTCACGTGACTTTCTTACATCGATTCTCTTATGGGCCATGTCATTCTACAGCTAATAACAATAGCCATCTTCAGCGTCCTGACTATAAACAATTAGTCTTTCATTGAGGTTTGTTCAATACGGCTTAGAAAAACAAAAGGAATACTGCAATCTCTGCCTTCAACCGATTCTAATTCCAACAGTCAATCAGCTAATGACTTTTGGGTTCTTACAGACTGTGTGTTTTTGGTGGGGTATACCTAAAAAGCCCATCAAAGTCTTCTGGGAAATATTGGTCACCTTAAATGTTAAATGATAGATGTAGCGTTACAATAACTACTGATACAAATTTCCAGAGAGGAGCTACAGATGCCCTTTAAGTCTGAAAAATGCAATCGTACCACCTACATGCACACCATTGGATAATCCTGTTCAACTTCAAATTAATCTGTACCACCAAATTAATTTCATGTAATGCTTAATAGTATGATTACATCACTGTTGTTACAATCAGTATATTTTACTGCTAATGCTCTTGCTATTTGTATTTAGATTTTTGCTATTTAAAATGGCTTGCTATTTATATTTTGATTTAGAATGTGTTTCCTTACTCAAGGCTCTTGACAATCAGACTAACGAGTGAAGGAATATTGCAAAAAAGACTGAAATTCTTCAAGGCGATATGAAGAACTGCATCTCTTAGGGCATTACATAATAGTAAAATCAGAAACTGAATGATTTTTTTGTACTTGTAACTTATTAATAATTATAAAAACAGATGTGGCCATTTCCGTGACTCACACAATGGAGAAAGTACATTCCAAGCAAAATCCACATTTTGTCGTTCCGTTTACAGCGCATGTGATGTTCAAATGCATAAAAACATACAACACAAGCTATTATAATACCATTTTTTAATAAATAGATTTCTTTTTAGTCGGTGTGTTTTAAAGACTACATACAGCATATCTTATTGTACATTCATTAGCATTTCTTCATAAAGCATTGTTGATGTAGTTTTTTTTTTCTTCTTCTTCCATAATTTAATAAATACCCAAAAATTGTATTGTATGAAGAACGGCGCCATTTCCTGTTTCTAGTGTGGCTCGCCTATCTTCTGCCCCTGGCTGCCAGCTGGACCAACACAGTAAGCAAACTTAGACATGATACTGTATAAGGCAGTACCTGTTCAGGTCTGTTTGTGTGAGCACACTAAATGCCTCCTGGCATGCTGGCAGTGCCAGTGGATGCCCCCATGGTGAGTGGAGTCAATGCTGGCAGCCGGGTTCAGAGCGGTCTGACTCTTGCTCTGCAGGGAGCACGGAGCTGAAACAGGACACGGTGCCAGCGGAGAGCTCTATGCATCTAATACTCTTCAAGACAAAACCATGCAGAACTCCACAGTTAAAGTAATGGATCAAACCCGTCAACAAATCAAACAAAGCACACGTTTTTTTTTTTTTTCCACATATCAGTCCTAATAATAATCACAATATTCAGAAGAAACGAACAAAATGAAAACACTTCTTGGCATTCCGTGATGGGGGGGGGGGGGAGGGGGGGGGAAGACGAGGCTTCTTGGCATTGTTTTGGCTTTGATGCCAGGGAAACAAACTGCTTCCAAATTGCACAAGCACACAAATACACACTTCCTGCTCACAGCAGGGCTGCAAACATTCACCTGTCAGCGAAGGTCTTCATCAAACAGGGACAGGCTTTAAAAACTTGGTTTTAGCTGCCTGGAGTGAGA
The DNA here is from genome assembly GCF_013368585.1 of Megalops cyprinoides. Lineage (NCBI taxonomy): Eukaryota > Metazoa > Chordata > Actinopteri > Elopiformes > Megalopidae > Megalops > Megalops cyprinoides. Next base: position 34,184,775 of record NC_050588.1, on the reverse strand, counting down.
ACTACAGGAACAAGCAACACTGATGCTGGGTGTTTCTGAGGTTCAGTACCCATGCAGTACCATCACAGCAAGTAAGCTCTCCACATCCACGGAGGTGCCTTTGGGCAAACTTCATCTTTTATCCGGACTTTTCTCATGTTCCCCCTTCCCTTCGCAACTCTACCACTGTTAATATTTCAATCACCTTCACCGCATTTAAACTGCACATGAAATAGTGTCTCCTTATGTGTAATATAGGTTACTTAGGCTATGGCTTAATCTAACCATAATTAATGAAATTAAATAAATGTAGACAAGCATTCCTTTTTTTTCTGATACACAACATAAGTAGTTCAGTGCTTGCTGACATCACTCGAGAAATGCTGTGTAATAGTTGAAAAACATAGTACTTGTTTGAATGTTACTGAAGATGCACACTTTTTGTGTTAGACTGAATCTGGACCTTAGTATTTTCACTAGCTCACTCTATGTTAAATAGATTAACACCCATGCAAACACACATACTCATATGTTCAAATACATTTACAAAGTAATTAAACGTGAAAGTACACCAATTGTAACAAAACATACATGTCTGACCATGTCCTAGGTCAAAGACCTAGGCCTGATCTTTGAAAATTAAGGGCATTGTAGAGAATGTTCACTTTGTTCAAAGCTTTTTATGGAGATATATGCCTTGAATTTGTCATTCTGAAAAGAGCCTACAAGCACTTGAGCATATTAATGTGTTCAATGAAGAGTGTCCATCAACTCATAATGTAGCCATGTGGTTTTAGGCAAAACTCAAAAACAACAAAACAAAATCTCCTCCAAACACTGTGCTTTGTTCATTTTTTTAGTCACGTTTGCACAAAAAAAAATGAAAAGGTGTGACGGAACCCCAGATGTGAACACGTGATTACTCATCTCTTCACTGGGAAACCCCGTCCGTTAACAAACAGGGAAAATGTGCATTCAGCCACGCCTTTGCCTACGCTGAAGCGTGTGTTCATGCTTTTAAATGTGTGCTATTTCTGTCGAGCTCCCTAGGGGGAAAGTGGAGAATGTTATATACATTGTTGAATCTTTAACTGTTTTCCACAGGAAAAAGCACTGTTTTGCATGCTCAGTCGTGGGTCTTGCTATAAAGGATTCGAAATCTGTTTTGCACGAAACATATTAGTTCCACACACAAAAACAATCTGATATATGAATAAAATGCATATTTATCCTGCACTACAGTAATTGTTGTTTTATTGCAATAATTCAGTTATCTCTTATGCTTAATTACCCATATTAAATATAACAGTGAGGTATTAGGAGAGATTATGCAGGAATTTCCTCTATAATAAGCTAATGTTGTTGATTTACATTGATTTTTACTAAATTAGATAATATTTTGTTATTGTTTTCAATGTAATTAAAATAATAGTAATAATAAGGTAACATTACAGTTGTGGTATCAATCCAATGCAGACATCTGTTTTATTGAACTTAATAATATTTCTCCTTCAGGCATAGGCTCTGATAACTGAATTCCTTTAATTCATTCATCTATGATTGAATTACATGGGATTTTAAGTTGAAGACGCGGTTTAGGCTAAAGCGTTGGTTGCTCTGTAAATGTAACTCTGGAAAACAGACAAATCTATAGTCTACAAATGATATTTCATTTGAGTAAAACCAAGGTAGTCTGTTCTCTAAGCTGAATAGGTTAATATGTTTTCCAGGGCTTAATAAAATGCTTCACGTTTATTTATTTAAATACCATACTGGCATTATTTCAGTTTACCTAGGATAATGTCCTCTGTTCAGTCATTCCACAATGGCCTGACTTATCTGTACTTTTTTAAAAACCCATTAAAAGCTCACAGAGCTATAGTGTCAGATTGTATAACATGTCGGCTCTTGTTTCAGCGACGTACAAAAAAAAAAAAAAAAAAAGAACATAATTTTAAGCATTCTTAAAGCTTTTTGAATTGCATCCAAAGGCTGTCTGTGCTCTGTTTATACACCTCACCGCTGTGTTCCTTTATCTCAGGGTGTTAGTGCATTGATTTCATTGCTTTAAACATGAAAAGAGAGCAAAAGCTTCCGTAAAATTTCACAGATCATCACACACCTTGTGTTTTTTTTTTTTTTCGATCAGTAGACAGGAGTGCCTTTGCTCTGGCTGTGCCTTTGAATAAACAAGGATACACATTTTTCATTTAACAAACGCAGGCCGACAGTATTTGATATAGCACACATAGTATTTGGTCTTCACAATATTGGCTATCTGTTTGTATTGCTTGAGCTGCATGCATCAAGGTGATTTGGTTCGAGAGAAAACTAAAAGTCAGGCCAGCAGGTGGTCAGCTGTCAGACTGCACAATGATGTCCAACCTCCAAGCCCTGCATCCTCTGAATGTTAACTATGTCTTGCGGATTTGGTGTTGATGGTGGAATCCCTGATTGTCGCTAAGGCTAAAACAGATCTGGAGATGGATGGAAACAGTGGGTCTAGAAGGGCTATTTCGTGCTTTTGAAAGCATCTTCATCTACGGTTTCACTCACAGCTCTTGGATCTGTGTACTGAGCGAAGGAAGCAGCACCTCTGCTCTGTGCTGGAATGGACTGAAGGAAAGCACAGTAAGTACGCTAACTGTACGCTATGTGACTTCTGCCAGTGTTCAATCTTACTGCAGTGCACTTTATCCATAAATTTCAGATAAATTAAGCAAGCATTAGGTTTTATTTTTTATTTTTTTACTTTTTTCTACTTTTGCACCCATATAGTGAAATGAAAGAAAGGTAGCAGATGGTTAAATCATTAGTGAAATTTAAGTAAGAAGTGCATTGCAACCATTGCAATCATTGAACATTGACCTCTGACCCCTACAGCAGCTTTCACACACTGACAATGAATGTTTATTTGTATTCTAAGCATCACATCACACTCATGCCCTTACACTAAATTATGTAGAGCTACAGGTCACTATACCAAAAAATAAACTGTGACAGTATTCCTTACCTTTTGGTGGAGTGACCCTTTCAATTCAGGTGTTAAGGTGCTCAGAACTTGGAATGATATTTAACATCAGCTATATAGCTGTAACACAAGCAAAACCACTTATCTGCGTTTTAACAGAATATCCCAAATCATTTGTGGTGTGTACACTTTTTGGTTTTGTGATAGCAGCTGTGCAACTCCAGCCATGAGGGGCGGGAGTGAGTGGAAAATGGCCACGGTGTTCAGGGGTCTTGATTGTCACGCCATGTAGCTGCTCTCACTGGAAGGGAACTGAACACACATCTGAATATTGACAGAACACTTAAAACACTGAACACTTGGCCTGTTTCTTTCAACCAGTTCTCTTCATCCAATTCCTTGGAACCCAACACCTCTCCACCCTGTCCCCCCCGTCCCCTGTTACCCCCCTTGATTTGATGGTTCAGCCCACAAACTTGAGTTCTGAATGTCCTCAGGAAGAGACCACACGGGGAGTTGCGGGGGTGTGCGGTGATGGTGAGGAGTCTACAGGGAGAGCCAGGCGGGAGAGCCCAGGGCCAGCAGGAGCAGCAGCAGGGGCAGTGAATAGGAGGATGAGCCCAGGCAGGGGGCCGCGCTGGGGCTGCAGAGGTCGAACAGGCTCCCCTGGAATCGGATCTTCTTGGAGTCCTCCTTCAGCCTCTCCCATATGCGGCCCACCTCCTCCTGACACTCCGCCAGCGCCGTGGTGGCACAGGAGTGGAACGCCTCCCAGTGGCTGTGGAGACAGCAACACAGTCACTGGGTCGCCCAAAGCGTGTCACCTGAATCTAATCCTGCATGTCACTTAGCATGCAAAGCAGATATAGAATCAGAAAACTGTTTTGGTGAGAAGCCTTTGTTTGTTTGCCGGGTGCTTGCTAGGTGGCTCCATTGTTTGTGTTCATTTGTAATTGTTTTATAATTCATCCTTTCTGCAATCTCTTTGCTCCAAAAAAAAAAACCTGAACAGCATTAGCAACGCTGCACTTGAGCAATATTACTGTAAGCAGCTTGACTCATTATGATTGCACTCCCAGTCCTCTGACTGTTACCCTGCATCGGGTCTCCCCGGCACATTTCTCATCGCATTCAAGCTGAAAGAGGCACTCTGGGGAAATATACCAGCACCAGAATATATATAATAATGGAAAAAAAATACAAACACTCAAGACGCCCTCTGAATTTCATTTAGTGCTGCAGCACGCTCATCAATTATTCAGTTCCTCAATGGCCTGGCGCTGTTCTGCTTCGGCTAACCCCCTCTAAGATTACAGCTGCTGCTGCTCTGGCTCCCCCCTCTCTGTCCTTCACTCTAACACCCTGCTTGGTATTCTGCCCCATAGTTTTTAATTACCTTTTAAATGCTCACGCAGTCACTCCATGCATTGCCTTGGGCGAGGGGAATGACGTTCTCCCCACACGCTTTCCCTGTACTCTCGCTACCCCGAGCTTCTCTTCCAGGCACGTCTGTTTTTAAACGGCCTGTCACGATTCGGTGCCTGAAACTGCATTTCAATATATCTCATTTTGAAAGGCAGAATCCTCTCTCATTGAGGGCACGGGCCAAATTTAATGAACAGGATAGATGGGGCGTTTCAGTCAACTGGATGTCATCTTGCGTTTGTCTGTGGGTGTGCTGTGTTTTCGCGAGAGAAAGGCACTAGCAGCGTAAAGAAGACCAATATTTCGGCACAGTAATAATGGATGATTTGAGAAATTTATTTGTTTTCATGTAGTAATATTTATACATGTTCATAATGTAGATAACATTATGTTCATAACTTTGTATCTTCAGGGTGGAGAGTCAGTGAAGACAGTTTGCATTAACTGGTCTTTATGTGCAATAACTCTGGATAAAAATGTTATTACCCAAGGTGCATTGCAAAAATCACTCTTTTGATCCAGCTTTCTGTTGAATGATTACGATTGGACAGCAACTTTGCATTTTACCACACTTACAGGCACACACACGCACACACACAAACACACACACACGCATGCACAAACATGCACACACATGCACAAGTACGTGCACACACACCCTCCACTGCTTTTCTCACCTGCACACAACCTCCACTCCTTTCTCGGTGTTCTCCTCCTCCTGGTAGTTAGCCATACTCTCTCCAAGCTCCAGCACACAGTCCGAGAAGCCCTTGTAAATGCTCCCACATTTCACCTCGGCCGAAACTCCAGCCACGACCACAAACACTGTGGAATGACGGTAAAAATCAGTAAAGAAGGACAAACATACCACACACCATAACACTGCAAGGTAGAATCGAGATGGACCCCCTCCCCCCTTCATTGTAAAGTGCTTTCAGATCCTTGAAAGGAACTATGATAACCCATTGCACACCCTGCTGAATAGATATATTCATACTCAGGTTGCTATGGTAGTGATACCATCACATGTAATGGATATTACTATGCAGTGTGACAAAAATCACAGACTGATTTGGGAATAACAGCATTGAATAGTATTCATTGAAAACCAGCTCTGAAATAATACAAACCGCAATTAGACCATGTTTACTGTGTTTTTCTGAGTCAGCTGGACATGGCCTATGAATGTATAGCTAAAACAATGACAAACTGATTAAACCCCATTTCAGTTAATGATGGCTTAACTTCATCTGTTGTTTGAAAAATGCGCTTACACTTTAATAAGCATCCAATGTACCTACATGACTACCAGGAATAAATAAGTACCATGTAACTGCTATGTTCCTAGACATTACTGCATGATTTTTTTTAAATTGCATAAACCTTTAGGCTTGCTTGGGTTTTTTTGATTAGGGAATTGGACTCTGGGTAGATTTAAAGTCATTATGGTAGCATTGAGGTTATTCACAACTGAGGACACAGATACTTAGAATTCATACAGTGATTACAATGTAATTACAACGACAAATGGCCTTTTCCCAGCAAGAAGGGAGCAAACATGATATTTATAAATTAGCAACAGTATGAACGTTATTTCTAACAGAAGGTACCTCTACTCCTCATCAGAATGCACTCAGTTAATTGTGTTAAAGACCCTGAGATGCTCGTTAGATGCTCTGTAGGTTTGTGACTAAGTATTGCCTGTGGAAGGGGCTGTGTGGTCTGTAAGGGCTGCGCAGGAATCGAACTGCACCTCTAACAGTCAGCCAATGCGGTAACTGTACTCAATGCAGCAGCTACCAGTGCACCACTGAGTGGCAGTAATAAAAAAAAAAGTCTGTGGTTTCCTCTGGAGAAAGCCCCACCCCTATCTAGTCCTGGAGAAAACAAGAGAGACATTTTGTAAACTGAACACGCAACAAACACTCTTGGTCGGAACATGTAATGGAATTTTTTTTATTTTTTTTCTGCAGAAGGAAACGGCTGAAAGATGTTCAAAGAGAAGCTTCTGGAAGGAGAGGGTCCTCACACCTCCTCCTTGGCGGATGTGAAGGAGTACCCTTCTGTGAATGATGCAGTGACGTGAGATGGCGTGTCGGTGGTATGTGATGAAGTGTGTGTGAAGCGCTGGAGCGTCAGAACATATTCAGAGCAGGCGTTTGTCTGCGCCGTGCATGCAGCGGGGTTTTAAGGTGGAGTTTTCACTTAATTCACACAAAATATGCGGGAAGCAGATTCTCCATCTATCAGACTATTTCCCTATTTGCAGGACTGCTGACACAGAATCACAAACAGACCGGGCTCTCAGACGGATGAGGCGTTGTAAAAAGTAGGTCAGCTCCTCCTTGTTGCCTGAATGAGGAGTGAGAAAAGAAATCTGAACGAACAAAGGATTTTTTTTTCCTCACGGTAAAAAGAGAAAAGAAATCGTTCTCATTTTACCTTGTAGCGCATCACCTTTGATAAAGCTGAACTGCTAAACAGTCGAACTCACGGACACAAACTGGGTGCGTAATCCAATGCACTTTTTCAGCATCAGTGCAACATTGGACTGTTCTGTTTCCCTATCAAAGACGCTAAGGACACAGTGATCTGAAATGTCAGTGATGGCCACCGTCTGCTCCATTCCCTGAGGAACGCTCTGTACTGTAGCAATGGCCTCTGTTTAATTTGTACCCCTTTGCAGAGCCAGTACACCATAAAATCTTTTTCTTGTCCACTCCCTACTGCAACAGGCAAGCTGAGCATATACTGTTCTTGTGACTCTTCTGAGATCAGAACAGCTTTAACAAACTATTACAAAGTGTAGCACTCTGTGCTTCCCAAAAAGGGGAACAGCATGGGCTGGGATGTCTTTCAGCTTCTGCTGTACCAAGGACATACTGTGACAATACCTACAGTATTCAAGCCTATGGGTAATATGTGACTAAATATAGCTTTAGTATCAGAAGATAGCAGACACTTGAATTCTGAATTCTTCAGAAAAGAAGTGATATCAGTTGTGACATGGACATGCTTAACGATGTACCACACACCCTACTGTCAAACCCTTCCTTCATTATAGCAAGCAACATTCATTTTGCAGTTAAACTCTAAAGGCCACCATACAATGAGCACAAGGTTACTTGCACGGCATCCTCTATGGTTTTCCCTTCGTCTGTAATTTTAACTGACCTTAATTAATCTCCTTGACAATTTTAACCAATTCAAGTTCAAAAAAGCCCCCATCCCTTTGAAAGGTGCAATTGTTTTATCATGCAATAGGTAATACGCATGAGGTAATTTACCCATTGCATTAAGTGTAATCACATATCCTGTTAAAACAAAATATATTAAGGAAAAAACACGATATTTTCCGGAACCTCCTCTCTAACTTCACAACACAAGCAGCCAGCCTTGTGCTGCATTTCACCTCCAAGAGAACACTGCGACAGAGAGGACAACACCCTCATCTGATTTATTACAAAACAGCACGTAAGCTATACCTTCCAGTTTGAAGCAAATAATCTGGACACACGTTCTTGAATGAAACAAATTCAGAAAGATGGGCCACGCACAGACAAACAGGGACGGGTGTGTTAAGTGAGTTGTGTAGCCAGTTTCCACTGATGCACCTGGGCTGATTGTGTGCCTGCAAAGCTGGGAGTGGTGGGGCAGGAGTACAGGGGGAAGCTCATGCCTTTTTGTGGCTGCTGCCGATCTGGTTTGCTGTTTCCCTGTGAGCAGCCCCCCCCCCCCCCCCCCCCCCCCAGACCTGAAGTGCTGCTGACCACAGAAAATCTTTAGAGTTGAACTTTACTGGTACTGCCTAATCTCACCTATATTACATTTGTCTGTACACAAAGAGTGAGGTTTTGAGGTTGCTCATTAGCTCAAAAAGAAAAGGAAGAAACACCAGTGCATGTGTTTTGGTTATTCCTGTACCTGAAAAACACAACCAAAAGACTGCGATGAATGATTCTGATGGTATTCTGATCCAGGGTGTGGCTCAGGATTTAAAATATAAGCAGGAACTATCGAAGATGCAGTATGTTGAAAAGGTCATGTGAACTACATACATGGAAGTTAGTGCTGAAGAAGACTCTCTGGCTATGGTATTTTGCACAGGATAAACATGCTCAATTCTGCATGACACACCTGCGCTTTGGGCCATCATATCACCATATTTATGCTTGGCCAACCTATTGATGGCTTAGGTCAATTTGCTGTAGAAACCCCATTTGCTGGCCTCTGGTATTGCTGACCTACAGCAAGGACAGGTCTGTGCAAACAAGGCTATGTACACATAACAGGAATACTCACTTTACATTTACCTGGGAAACAACTTCAAAAAAATCAAACATGATGTTAAATGTCAGTTTCTGTAAAAACAGTGGGATTTCGATTTCTCGTGTCAGAGTGCTAATGACACTAAAAATCATGTCCACATCTGAGGAAGCTCATACAAGAGAAGTGTAGGAGAAAATATGTAACTCCCACACACTGCAGCTTGCATGTATAGATTTGCATAGCTGACGCTTTTATAGAGAGCAACCTACATAGCTTACATATCAGTTTATACAATTAATCATCAATATGCTTCACTAGCTTTATTTGATGCCTTATATACTGCAAACCTACTCTATTTGTAAAAAAAAAAAAAAAAATGAAAATGAAGATTATAGAAGAATATATATTCTCATTGCACATTTAGATGTTTTATTTATTATTAATTGTTATTGTTGTTAAGTTACACAATTTTCTTAAAGTGTTTCAGTGGCTGTCTGTAAAATGGAAGACATCCTTTTCAGACAGAAGCTTTTACAAGCTTTTAAGAGCCGTTGGACATAATGATACTCTACCACACCCAACATAGTCATAAACCACTTCCAGCTATGTACCGAAGGAAGGAAGAGCACGGCAATAAAAAGCATTTAGCTCCAAGGACTATGATGACATGCTGCCCCAATTAAAACATTGATTAATGGTCACATGTTCAGTTGCACAAAGCCAGAAAATTGAATTCCATCCTTAATTGCTCTCCGTACACCAGACAACGAAAAGAACTGATCGTGTTAATGTGTGGTTGCTTAGTAACACCCCCATGTCACTCCCAATTTTTCAGTGGCTGCCGCAGGTATTTTAGGACTGTGGCAGTTAAGTTCATTGATATGACTGATGGAAAAAATTTCCATCAGTCACATCAATGATAGTTTGGTAGTTTCTTTCCACGGTGGCAAAATATTACTCATTTTACTATGATGATTTCCAGCTTCTCACTGATAGGGCAAAGGCTGTTACCTGACTTGTTGGTGGTATTGGCGATAGAGGCCTTATGTCTGGGTGTGAATAAATCACTGACTGCTCGTGGCTCAGCTGTCAGACCGGAGCACCCTGGGGTTTAATGAAGCCTGTTCTACACCAGCTGGTACCGGAGCTCCGGTGACCTCGCCTCTCCCAGGGGGTACAGAGCACCAGCGTTCTGCTATGTGCCACCCCCGCAACCCCCCGCTCCCCGGCACACATCTCAGAGCACCACCCTGCTTCAGCTGCTGTCATCTGCCAGTTTAGTCTCTGTCTTTTCAGATTGCCCTGCTGACTGATTTCACCGATAATTCCACTCATACCTCTGCAAATATTCAATTATTCTGATTGGTGGTGGTGGTGGTGGTGGTGGAGGGGGCGGGGGGGGGCTCATTCGAAACTCAGGGCAGTTTGCCCATTGGGACTGCCAATCACTCCTTTAGTTGCACAGTAAGTGTTTCTCATGAAACATTGCTGTTAAGAATTAGTAGCAACAAGCTATAATAAAAAACAAATCAACATTCCATACTGTAAGAATAAAAAAACTACCCTGCATTCAAGTTGTTGTCTTTTGGTCAAATCTTGATAAAATACATAAATATATATAAATGGAGTAAATTCTACTCAATCATTAAGTAATCTCACTTTATTCTCTCAGTATTCCAAAACAAAAAACAGCAAACATTTATATATAATCACAATAATAATAGAAACAATAGTAATGTGACATACCATTTGTTTAAAAGGACAAAATGGGAGTGATAAATTTGCAATTCCCTTCAACAGATTGAGCTATACAGGTAAAGGATCAGCGAGCCTTATGGTCTAAATCTATTGCTGGGCTACGATTTGTTCACAATGTCATTACAATTGTTATTAAAGACAAGGGGGGAGGTGCTCGACATATGTATGTTCGTAAGTGCTGCAACGATAATTGAGTAAGTGGAGGGAACCATATTGCGCGGAAAACACGGGTGGAAGGCGCTAAATTAAGGATGACCAGCTGCGGACAAGCTAATGTTGTCAGTAATTTGACACGGAAAGTCCCGTGGGAACGGAAGGCAGGGACCACGGGCCCAGGCAACGAACAAAACCCAGAAAATCCCTCCCGTGCCATATGTCCTCCCTTTTTACTAAAGAGGCACCTCTTACCGGGGCCGCCTTAATTGAGACCTCGCCCGGCTGCTTTAGTTGCGTTCCAAGCCACGGGGTATCACGGCACAGACTGACGCGAGAAATGCACGTCTCTTTCAGGAGAAAAATGCAAATACGTTTTTGTTCATGTATCATACACAGTTTGTGTCGTTAGAACATGGGGGTCTGCACTTGCAAGTATAAGAGTATGTTGGGTAAAAAATAAATAAAAATGAAAATATTACCAAAACCATACATTGTTAATTACAATGTATAAGGCGGCTGCTGTTGCACTTTTGCTTGAATATTTTATGCTGTTTTAAAATGTATGATTTCACTGATTACACGCTAAGGAACTAGGGGTGACTTTAATGTTTTGCACTAGAACAGGCAGCCTATGTATATAATCAAAAAAAAAAAAAGAATTTGGCTTGTATAAAATTTGAACAGGATACAAGATGCTTGGGGGACTACTTCTGAGAGAAACAGTCGTTTTAACACGTTAATCCAATCCGAAATGCACGTATTCTGCAAAAGGACGAAGTCTGGTGTGTGCATAATATTTTATCTTGCAATGTAAGAGAGAGTTCCACTGGTTTCGTGTAAATTAATTTCAGATTTAAACTATTTAAGGACAAAGGGATTCTTTTTCTTCTTTAAACTGAAATTAGTTTAGCTAATTTCTTAAAATATGAAGACCAACATTTTGTACTAGTAGTACTATTAATAATATCATTACAATGGTATTATTTTTTTTTTCTGGTAGTAGCGCTAAATACATAGTAACATATATATTTTTCATACAGACATTTGTACAAACAGAAAAACAGTTTAGTATAAAAAATAAGATTTAGCTAAAAACTAAAAAAAGAAAAAATCTCCGGACGTTTGCCTAATTAAATATTTAACATCTTACCGTCGCCGTTTTCATTGACATCTGTGGGGCTAATGAATACAAATGTGTGGCAGGCCCTGTTGAAGACTACACAAATTGATCCCTCCGTTATATGTCTTCGTGACCGAATGTCGTCTGGTGTGAAGTGTGCGTTTTCATAATATATCTTGTATATTTATTATTATTACTATTATTGTTGTTATTATTATTAAAAACAACAATTATTTAAAATACACAAGATGCACCCCCATCCAAACGAATACATGTGCCAGAGGTTCTGTGAAACTACACGGCCCTTAGTTCTTTCATATATTTTCTATGCCATTAAAAACACTATGCAGTTATGATGAATCACTTTATAATAATTTCACAGACACATATTTTAAATTCACATAAAATTTTATCATTTCGTTACACCATTCGTTAAATTTGTGGTCTTTGTTTCAGAATAGCTCGTTCTCATTACCGCTTAATAGACCACCTATTATTGCATTTTCGTGCTTTTTCTTCTTCTTGAATAAAAAAAATACAATTCTTTTTATTGTTTTATTGAACCACACATCCAATCATATTATTAACATTTTTACAACGATTAAATTATTTTTTCTTAAAATACACGAACATGGTCCACATACATAAATGCATACATAAATAGACAGAGGCAAGCATGTATCTTTAGCCAGCCAGAGTATTGAACACGGCATCATGTATTTGTGGATTTCAATTATTCCGATTGTGTTGTCGTGCACGTGGTGTCATGCCCACGTTGTCAGTACAGTGTCCAAGGGGCGAGTCCTCAAAAGACCTTTACTGGTCGAATATGCACCCAAAGGCGAATTTGATCATTTAGGTGCATTAAGGTACATATGCGTGGAAACAGAGATGGTTTCGATACGATCCCCTGCTTGAAGCAATTTAATAGCCCAATTCATTAACATTCTTCCACAAATAAAGATGATTTGTGTATATTCGTTTCTCCCGATAAAGTAACAGCCTATTTTAAGAACACGGCCTATTTTCATATCTCTCTGCTATTTACAGCTCTGCTCTTTACAGCTCAACACCATTTCAAACGGAAAACGGAAAGCCCACGTTTTCGTTAATTGCAAAATGTTAATGCAAGTAAAACGTTGCCTCTTACCTAATATAATGATTGCACTTGATGTTGAGGTCCCCGTCGTCGTCAGTCCCATATCCTTTTTATTTAAACCCAAGGGAGGGTGCAGGGTTCCATCTCAGGGAATTTAGCAGAACCGATCATCATTCGAAATCAAAGCTGAATTAAATTAGGAATCAGCAATAAGAATGTAACGTAATGTTCACAGGTGCAAAGTGCTGCCAACTGAAGCTACATTACACGGTACCGACAAAGGAATTCTGTGCGAAATTCTTCGTTCCATTCTCTACCCTTCCTTGGCCATGTGATCCTTCTTTTGGCGCACTTTGACGCGACAGTTTGTGCGCATTCGATTACTTTCCACACCTTACTGTGGTGCCACGCTAGCAACACGTTTGTGTCATCCCTCATTTGTTGACAATAATGCAGATGTACGGATGTGATGTTGCGCACACTTGAAGCGTTTGGTTCTGTTTGGTGTATACGCTAATTTCCGACATCTGATGCAATACAGTATCCTAATACATTACCGTTCAATGCCTTTGACCTTTTAATGCAACCTATTCGTAAATATTTGATGTTAAACATTACAATCCCCCGTCTGTCTTAAATCGCGTTCTTCTTTTCCTCCTTTTCTCACACAAGGTTTATAGTAAGCGGTGTCAGGATTATCTTCAGCTCACATTTTAGTGTTTCCCAGTGCTACAATTTGCAGCAATATCATGGTCTCCCCCCCTCTCTCTCTCGCTCCCCCCCCCCCCCCCTCACTCTCTCTCTCCATCCCTCCACTCCCCTTTCTCTCTCCCTCCTTCCCCGTTGGCAAGAATTACATCATCTCTGTATATATTGCCAACGCTTATCGAGCTGAAGTCAAGGACTGCATAGACATTGAAAACCATTATGCTGTAGCCACTGTGCTGGATGATGGTAGCCCCCCCAAGAACAAAACATTTTTTAGACTGATTATGAAGATACCTTTTTTTAGTCTGCACCTACTGGTTGTTTTCCCCATTATTTCAATTTTCAATTCAGGGACATTTGTGAACACTGCAGTTATTTATTTATTAATTTCTTCTGCGAGAGTAGTCTCTTTTCAGAAAATGTCTCTGTATCCATCTCCTTTCCTTTTTTTTCTGGGGGGGGGGGGGGGGGGGGATCAAAAGACAGAGCGACTTCTGATTTTTTTTTTCGGTCCTGTGCTTCCCTGTGGCAGTCTGAGATTGATCCCTTGGAGATTTTAATAATTTATCTCATCATCATGCCAGAACAAACACTGCTGTGATGGGATGCCTCCTCTTTCGCTCGCCCACCATTTTGGCTCAGATGTGTGGCACAAAGAGGAGCTTAGCAGCCACACACAGTATCATAGGAGTGAAGTCTGTCCACGTTTTCTCCCTCTGTCAGTCATCTTGCACCACCTTTACCCTGTCAATATGGGGCCACTGTGTGGGACCCCCACACGCCTTTTTTTTGTATTTTATTTTAGAAAGCCCTATAAAAGAACAGATGCTCCAGTCTGCTATTCAAAAAATGGAATTTCAGACAAAATAGGTTTTACTTTTTGATCATTCCTACTTTCAAAAATAATATTTTACACTTATATCTATCAATCCATGCAAATAATATTACAGCAGAAGATTTTAATTTGATGTTAAAATAATTTAGCTGTTTAACGTTGAAGACCTGGCCATACTTTGACGTGTACATTTACAGTTATCTTTAAGTTATTCTTGTTCAATTATGTGTGCTCACAATTGATGTGTGTTGTTTATTATACTGAAACTGGCACAATAATCACCATAGCTCATAATTTAAATCCACCAAGGCTTCAAAAGACTTTCAAACGTTTTCAATTTGAGTGCTATGAGTGCTAAAAGTTTAATTAATTTGTAATAATTAAGCCATCTGTTAATTACTTTTAATGTATTAATGAACAGCCTATGTGACTGACTAAACTCAAATTTAATTAGTAATTTCTCAAAGGGAAACTTTTACATTTCTCTTATTCAGATTCTTTTTTTTTTACCAAAATAAATATACAAAATACATTTATATTTAATTTATACACATATATTATTTGCTTATTTTTACCCTGTCTGAGCTGATGGGTAATTTAAGATGCAGAAACACATCCAAAGATCTAGAAATCGACCCTGTGCATAAGAGAGCCTCAATGGGCAGGCTACAGGGATTCTATGTCTCCACCCAGTGGACACACCATAGAAAAACAGCTGTCGACTTACACGGAAGCCAGGCATTCTTGAGCTATTGCCAGACAGGCGTTACAAATGCAGCATTTCGTTTTAGTGTCCCAGAACAATTCATTCAAATATTAGTGAACTGTCACTGTTTTGTTCGATTTGTGATGGAGAACTCATACAAAAACTTTTCTTTTATAGTCAGCCTGGTCTCTATAGGTCTAACAGCCCTTTGTTTGTCAATGCTTGATATAATATGCAACTACGTGGGCAGCCTGATGGACAGCCAGTCTCTAAGAGTAAGCCATTTTTTGTAGTATTTTTCTTTTTTTCATTATTCTGCCTTATGTACTTACTGCATCCCCCCCATGATATTTACAGCTACACATATGGAACTTGCTGCAAATATTTAAACTTTGCATACACAGGATTGAACATATTATTTGATTACATAATGTACTTTGATAACTGCCTAAACATTCCTTTGCCAAAACATACTTCACTACACCACACCACACAAAACTATACTAACCTTTCCATGCATACACTACCCTCTCTCTAATGCTATAATTCAGTATTATGTACTGTATGTTCCTATCTAATCCACTCTACTCTACAATACTAGATCTATCATTACATAACTGCTTCTTTCATAATAATTGTGTAAAATGTGTGCCAACTTCGGTGGAATTGTTTCATAAGCCTTAAAAATCAATGTTAATTTAAATCTGAGATAATGTACAGATACTACTGATGCAGCAAATTACTAAACACAAAACTCTTCATTCAAATGAGAAGATTTAAAAATGCTTTCAAATAAACATACTGCCAAACGACATATGAATGCTAATACCAAAATCCCTCCTGTCTCACTGTGTGAGTGAGGGGAAGCTGACCTGACAGTTCTGAATAGTTCTGTAGTCAGGTACACCTACCTTAATTCATTGAAAACTGAGGGTGAAGACCTCCTACAGTTGAATGTGGTCAGTGAGTAAATGGCACAAGAGGAATGTGACCCAAAGAAATCATACATTCAGAATACACTGTTCTGCCCCCGCCCCAGCTTAATCGTATTTAAGGCTATCGCCACTGAAAGCAACCATTTAAACTTACTGTATACCAACAAATGAGCCATGTCTATCCTGTATCATATAAAGGCCTTTTTAAATACTTGTTCATAGACATGCACAACAGCACAGGATTTAGCCCAGACTGTAATTGTTTAATGTTTCTGGCAACATCACTGCAATGTTGAAAGGGCCTTTCAGGGAAAAAAATAACTGGCACCGAATCATTTCACTCCAGTCACAAGTGAAGGTATGCCAGCCACCGACATCCAACCGTTAGTGTTACAATTATGCATTCATTCTTTTGCCCATACCAGAATGCCTCAGAATAAAGAAAGCAAAACACTGCCCCCTTTGCAAATCAGTGCCCTCTGATAGTCAAGTGTCTCTCCGCTACATGCTGCCATCTGTTGCTTTTGGTGCATCGAAAGGCATTAGGTGCATGCACTTCTGTCATCGGGATTCTGGAAAGTTCCATTCTGAAGGGCACAAGCACAGAATGAATGGAGATGTAACCTCCTAAATTAAATACGTGTGATGATGCATGTAAGTGAAATAGTGTGTGTGTGCGTGTGTGTGTGTGTGTGAGAGAGTGAGAGAGAGAGAGCTGCCTTTGGAGTAAGTGTCTTTCATAAGTCTATGGCTCTGCTCCAGATCAAAAGCATGCGTTTCAGCCTTAACTCAGAATGGTCAGTCAAAACAGCATACATATCAACAGGCCTTTTAGGTCAAAATTTTGTTCATCCCTGCTATTCTTACCATGGGAAGTACCACATAAATTACCTGCATGTCAATCAAAATTATAAAAATTAGAAAATTTTACAAACAATCTAAAAGAGACCCCCCTGCTTTGGTAGGGTTACTAGTACTTTACTTACTAGTACCAAACATTACAAAAAAAACCTCTGCCAATATTTTAAAAATCAAATAACTTCAATTTTCCCCATTTGGCAGCATAATAGTCTCTGACCAGACGGTAAAGAAAAACATGAAAAGTGATTAAAACATGGGTCTGTTTGACTTGGACATACTGTACCAATTAAATGCTCAATCAAACATACCTAATTTATCAAGCCTGTGTTTCCTGAAGACATAACTAAATAAAAACAATCATGAATTCTTGCTGAAAAAAAAATTATCATTATTCATGGCTACCAGTGTCCAACATTAGTGGCATTTCACCCCCCAGGAGGCATGAGCGAATGTCACAGACACCACAGCTTTTTGTTCTGGAACCTTCTGTGGCGAACTGTTAGGCTTTCAGAGCTGGGGCAGATTTCAGAGTTCTTGGGCAGGTAGCGTTGGGCGGTGGTGTTGAGCTGAGGTGGGCCCTGAGCGCTGCTCTGACCTCACAGTTGGGGATGGTCACATTGGGAGGTTTACTGGTCAGTGCCGGCTGCTCTCTTGGTGCGCTTCCTGGGTGAAGCTTTCGGGGAGGCTTTGTCTGTAAAGAAAGGGAGAGGCAAGATTACAAGACCATTGAGGGGACTAAATCACTTAAGGCATACAGACTATGCTCAACCATTTTTGCTGAAATTAAATGGACACAAAAAAAAAACAAATTTGTTTATATGCAATAGCACTGATTAAACACTAGAAATATCAACAATCACATGGGTGTAAAAGGCTGTGCCCCTGTATGGACTGATACATGTGTGTATCAAAAGCTGTGCTCCTGTGTGGACCGATACATGTGTGTATCAAAAGCTGTGCTCCTGTATGGACCGATACATGTGTGTACAAAAAGCTGTGCTCCTGTATGGACTGATACATGTGTGTATCAAAAGCTGTGCTCCTGTGTGGGTCGATACATGTGTGTATGAAAAGCTGTGCTCCTGTATGGACCGATACATGTGTGTATGAAAAGCTGTGCTTCTGTGTGGGTCGATACATGTGTGTATACAAAGCTGTGCTCCTGTATGGACTGATACACGTGTGTATAAAAAGCTGTGCTCCTGTGTGGACCGATACATGTGTGTATGAAAAGCTGTGCTCCTGTGTGGGTCGATACATGTGTGTATACAAAGCTGTGCTCCTGTATGGACCGATACACGTGTGTATACAAAGCTGTGCTCCTGTATGGACTGATACACGTGTGTATAAAAAGCTGTGTGTATGGATTGAGACATAAATGTAAGAGCCTGCTGAAGGAGTTGCACTCACTCATGGCATTGAGGGTCTCCTGGGGGATCCAGCTGATGTCCACATCATTCAGACCACCGGTTCCTGTCTCTACCTTCACCGGCACTCTCTTCCTCTGCGCCACCAAGCAACAAGGGCTATTATGCTATTTATTGATTCCTCCAAGCCATCTTACATATTATGCACATGAATTTTCTAGTTTAAAAAAATCGCTACAAAACACTGCTGGCCAACAAGTGCTTTTCTCCAGTATATCATTGATCTGAAAAGCGAGCTCATGGGTATTTCCTTTAAATATCTGTCAGTCAAAACCCCCTCAGACTCCAACAGGCCTATAGCTCTCCCCGCTACCCAAACCTCAGAAAGGTGATCAATTCTCAGATTCATACCGTTCGAGATTCCAGCACCTGGTAGATGCCAAACAACAGCAGAAAGACCAGTCCAGCAAGGAACACATACATAAACATCCTACAGGAGAGCATAAGACGACCGTTATTCAGCACATTAACACTCTGTCAACACCTACCAACAATTCTAAACACTGGAAATGTGAGGAAAAACACTGCTACATTTACAAATTAATGACAAAAGTCAAACGCCCAAAGGTTAACGTGCAGTTACAGAAAACAAAAACAGGAAATGGGTAAGCACAAGCCAATGAGCAGAGCGCAGAGTTTACAGAGGGAACGTGTCTTACGTTTCTCCATCAAGTCCCTCATCCAGCTCGCTGATGGTGACGGTCTGGTTGTATATGGCATTCTGGAAAACACTACCCTGCAATGCAGGAAACAAACGATTAGTGACTGGGTGCACAGCTGTAACAGGAGCCTTTAAGAGATTCTGCACACAAATGTGTGGCACTTTACATTACATTACATTCATTTTGCAGATGCCCTTGTCCAGAGCAGCTTCCAGCACCACAGAACATAAGTGTTTCCATTCAAGTTGAGCAACAGTGTCAGGCCAGGTTCCCAGAGCAGTCAGCATAACACTATTCAAGCCCTACCACAAGTTAACTTGTGTAATCTGACTAGGCAATCAAAGCCAAGTATATTACCATACATCAGTCAGTAGAACACCACTAGAATCCAAAATACATCACAATACAACACGTAAAATAAACAGCAGGTACTAGGGGTAGCAGGTGTTAGGGGGCAGAGACTGAGGTGGGTCTTTCCAGAACTTGCCAGAGGAAGGCATCTGAAAGACACAATTCATTGTGACATCACAGCACTCACCTCACTGTCCTGGTAATTGAGCAGGATGACCAGTCCGAAAGGGCGGCCAGCCATTGGCTGTGCAGGGATGAAGGAGTACTCAAAGGAGGCCTGTCTCTGGGGCTGGACCACGGTGCTCAAGGGCAGGGCTGTGAACTACAGGACACACCAACGTACACAAAAGGCAAATCAGAACATCTGAATCCAGAGGACAGAAAATAAAGACAGAAATGTAACTCTTTCTGAAGGGAATCAATGCAAAAATCATTTGCTTTGGAGCAAGAGTCACTGTAGAGGCCAGGCCTATTTGTTGGACCGCAAAGCACACTCTTTTTCCAATGCCACATACTTCAAGATACCTTGAACAGAAATGTGTATTTGTGCCTTTACCATTGTATAGTCTTTGTACTTGAACAAAAAAATACAGCACAAACAAAATCATTCAGGGACACATGTCTGTTTATAACAAATATTAGCAATAACATAACACTTTAGTCACAAAGTTGTTGTAAAGTAGCATATTACAGGTGATCCTCAGAGTTTGAAATTACTGGCTACTGGAAACAATGCATTTTAACTGTGCACAATGAAAGTAATTTTTGACACAGGGCCAAAACTTTTTTTAGAGAAATTTGTTGTTCATTCAGACTAATGAATAACATACAACAGACGACATTTACCCCTGAATACATCAAATAAGGAATGCTGCTTTAGCTGTTATTTTTCTATCATTTGTATATTTCACTGTGGCAAGAAGGGCAATAAAAACAGTTTTATTCAAAATTCTTTCTGTACGATTGACATTATGACACCAAGGAAACTGAAACTGCACTAACCTTATTATTCTGTAAATATTATGTAGTTAATTAAGATGATAATACATAGCGTTGTGTAGCCTATTTGAATAATAAGGATACAATTTCAACAGGTCACACGTGATTTTTGTGAACAACAAATAGGCTGATGAGTATTTACTTGAAAAGCAGGGAGAGGGTAAAGAGGTGAAAAATCAATAATAGTCTGCAAAAGATATGACCTACATTTATTCCAGCATTTCTATCACCAACAAATGGTTCTACAAAAGTACAAGAACAGCTAATGTGCTGGCCCAATAACACACAACTTAAAAAATAACATACTTATATTCCTCTAAATCGGTTTGATTTGAAATCCAGTTTTGACTGATGATGATAATGAAGTTAGACCCTGAGCCACACTCAGAACATACATTACTCAACACCGATAACACATCTCCCAAACCAAAGTCCACCAGTAACAATTCATTTATGTAAGCACTGATTATCCTATTGTGCTTCCTCACCACAACTGGGCAATTCATGGCTAAGCTCAGCTGTGTGTGATTTGCATTTAATTATTTCTTAAAGAATTTTCTTCAATTTGCAAATATGTTTGCGTGATGCCACCTTGCCAAGGGCTACCTCTCTGCTGTATCAAAAAATAAAATATTATGTACTAAATTGCATCAACAGAACCACTTATTTTGCAGACACATAGAACAGTCCTTGTGTGTCAGTGATTTTACATAATATTTCTGTCAATTTCAGAGTTTTTGCTTTGCAAATGTTTTCAACAAAACACATCATATATTTCACTGTACTGCCACACTTGTTTCGCACACGAGAGAGAAGACTGTGCTCTCCTCTCTGTATTTATATACATGATTTAAAGCCATTAAGTTTACATGTAAACAGCATCAGTGTGACTTACGTTCTGAATGTAAAACTGGTAGTCCTGTGGGTAACGGAAGGAGGCCTCCAGTGACCGGACAATGAAGTCCTGACTTCCTTTATTGGTGAAACCCACCAGGAACTTCACAATTTCATTGGCTGGGAACTCTGGCAAATGAATTTGAGTACAGTTATTACACGCACCCTCTTTTGAATTCAGCAGATCTGTTTATTATTCATGAAAAGACCCCTGGTCATCAGGGACAGCTGTCATTTTTCCTGACATGTGCAAGTACAGAACATTTTGAGGCATCAGATTTGTGGCTGGGTTTCAGAAAAATGCCAAAAAAGAAAAGGAGTCCTACCTTCCCCAGTGACAAAAATGATCGTGGTGTCCGCATCAGGGTGAGAGGTCACATCTGTTCCCGTTGAATCCTCATCGGCATCATCATCTGTGTCCTGCAAAGAGAAACGCTGGGTCACACTCACCTTCCTCACAGTGAAACAGGCACAATGCAATCCAGTCAATGACAGACTGACTGACTGACACATGGCTGTTATTACCAGTAAATTTAATGCTGCACATTGCTGACTGTGACTTTACTTCTATAATGTAGCATCACTGGTCACTGTTCCTTTGGTCTTTTACCAAGTTAATTCCACCTACTGAGTCTGAGACTTGGGCCTCGTCAGCCAACACCTCCTCTTCATCCTCCTCTTCGTCCTCAACGGACGAATCTGGGATGTGATCCTCCAAGGGGTCACTCTGAGCTGACACCCTCCCTACAGCAGAGCGGAGAGTCAGACATCCATACTCCTTCATAATGGGAACATACTGCTGAAGGAATCTGTAACTGGTGCATTCAGTAGGCATAAACTAATGACGAAAAAAAGCACAAAACCTTACAAAATAAGTTTGAACATTTCTTGATTAAAGGTCGTTTTGTTAATTGAGATTTGAGTAAAAGGACCTGTTGATTTTTTTTTTAATCTAAGAAAATATGCTGCCCTATCTTCATTGGTGATGAGCAAGCAGTTTCAATGGAAATTTCAGGCCATCAACAAAATGCATAGCCACCAATATCAGTGTGTAATCCACGTGCAGTCAATCATTAACATTAACGTGTCGTTTTAAAATCTGGTTTGTATTTGCGCTGCTGTTCAGCTGAGTTCATTCCTTTACACTATCCGTTAATAATAAATGCAATAAACGTAAGCAATAGAGGTGTAAAGAGAAACTTGTCAATATCACGGACTGATAATATTTCCTATTACGCCTATATCTATTAATATGCTGTACTGGAAGCGAAAACCCGCGTAGGTGGTGTGCAAAACAGTACAAACGCAAACCCACGTTATACAGCTGTGCTATGCGTCTCGGCATGAGAGCCCTCCGCTAAACCCTTAGGACACGTCACCAAAGCTCGCTATATGGGAACTACGAGCATGCACTGCGAGACAAACTCATGGCGTAAAATCTTCAACGTTCAATGAAGTTGCATTCAAACTTTTTAGAGGGTTAAATCCTAGGACCCATTCTTTATCGAAATATTATTCTTTTTCATATTTTACACTCTACTAGGACGGTTCATCTAAGGCAATCCGTTAGCATCTGTGTGGAACTAAACGCAAAGCTATGAAAGATATTCGATTCAAGAGTAAAAGACAGCGTCAAACTTGTCAGCGATATAGAACATAAATTCAAAGATCAATCTGCAAACACTAGCTTACATCACATACACTGCATATTGTTTTGGCTTCGTTAAAGAAAACGAATTATCAAGAGTATAAAGCAACTAACTTTCCAAACATATACCCAGTGTCTTTCGCCAGGTAACTAGGAACTATTAATCGTCATTTCAAACTCTAGCGTACGATCAGATGCAGAGAATTCGACGTGGAACGCAATTTACCCTAAATGCAAAGAAATCCAAGTAGTTTTTAAGGACAATTGAACCAGATGTGCCACGTCGGTATAGTACCAAGTTAACAGCCTTACAGCTGTTGATAAAGTTGCACTGTCTGGGCGTAATCGAAAATAAACGACAGAAAAGCAATGTTTCTTACCGACTGAAATCAGCGTACATGGAAAAGCAATAAGAAAAAGCAAAAAGAGTTTTGGTCCAACATTAAACATTTTACAGCCGTATAGGTTTTGCCTTGCTCCAAGTCAACAGTCAGCGTAGAAAAGACCTAGGAATTGAGGGGTGGGAGAAAGAAACTTAAAACACGCCCCGTCGCGTCATATTGCGCAATGGACCAAACTCTTCAAACTTGCAGAAACACAGAATTTGACGCGCGATGCCGGGGTCGCTCTCAGGAAGAGGAGTTGTATCGTCATAAAATTAAGGAGAGCACAGTGCTCGATGTTGTGACCACATTAAATCAGTTGCTGGTGGCTTCTTATACAGCTGACAGAAGTGGGCAGGGGTCCTACCAAAAATATTAAT
Source organism: Megalops cyprinoides (assembly GCF_013368585.1). NCBI lineage: Eukaryota > Metazoa > Chordata > Actinopteri > Elopiformes > Megalopidae > Megalops > Megalops cyprinoides. Next base: position 34,161,209 of record NC_050588.1, on the reverse strand, counting down.
ATCAAACTCAAAATATGTTATCATGCAACGTTTTGATTAGTCTATTTTTTCATCAAATTGAATTAACAATACAAACTGGAAACTTTTAATTAAACTATTTTAAGCAAATGTATACATCACTAAAATGTGACCCATTCCTACGTTTAACAAAGGAGGCCAATAAAATATTGAACTAGCCTCATAGCTGATGAGGCCTGTACAGTATAAATTCTGTCATCTTACATTTAACCAAAAATGTTTTATTTATCTTTACTCACAGTTCCTACTACAATTAACATACTTGTAAACTGTTTACTGTAAAATTGTGGAATGGAATGCAGTTGCTATCATACTACTAACTGCCAGCATAAGTCAGTAGTGTGAAAGGTAAACAGCAGTAGCCCCTGACAAAGGTAAATCCATCAGTTTAGGGGAGGTAAATTGCCTTGCACATTTTGTGGCGTTTATGTGAATTGGCTTTTTTAACCAAAAGTTACACTTTGTCTTTAATTATCACTGAATGACCCAAATCTGTTGCAGTGGGTTAAAACACGAAAGCCACAGAAGTCATCTTGCATATACTATTCTAGTGATTAGCTGGCACAGGCTACGTTCTGTTTATCATGGACATGTCAAAATGTTGCCATGTCAAAATGTTGCCATGTCAAAATGTTGCCATGTCGCTGACACAGGTACGCTTACCTTTAGAGGCTGTCTGTCTGTTTTGTCACATTGGGCCAGGACTCTATCCCACCCTGCTTCACTGGCTCCCTGTAGCTGCCCGCATCAAGTGAAGGCAGCTTGGGCTTGCATTCAGAACATCCAACAAAACTGCACCTACTTACCTGAACTCAGTACTACAAGTGTATGTTCCCTCCTGACAACTACGCTCTGCTACCAAACGGTGTCGTGTGGTCCCGTCACATCGTGACACAAAATCACTCTCCAGAACCTTCTCTGCTCTCTGCTGCTGTCCCCGATGGTGGAACGAACTTCCACACTTCATCCACTCTGCTGAGTCCCTCACTATCTTCAAGAAAAATCTGAAGACACAGCTCTTCCGAAGCTCACCTGAACACCTGACATGCCACCTCCTAAAGCAGTTTCCTACATCGTAAACTTTGTTTTCCATAAAAAAAATGTTACTCTATGGTTTCATGCACTTTTATCTCTACCAGCTAGCTTGTACCTTCTCTGGCCAACTTTTGAAACTTGGTCATGCTGCACTTCTAATATTGTTGACTCTTTACGTGGCTTTTTGCTTATGTTGTACTCTGCCTCACTTGCAAGTCCCTTTTGATAAAAGCATCTGCCAAATGAATAGATGTAATGTAATGTCCAGCGGGTGGCAGCAGAATGTTTACAAGTCCAATTCAACTGGCTTTTTCTGATATCCCACTGACTACTTCCCTTTTGTTAACCAACATTGGCAGGCAATAGCTGGTCATCCTGTTTGCATGCCAACATCGGGCTGAGGGAGAAATAGCCATGTGGCTAATTTGCCAGTGTCTTTCTGGTAGGACTTTGATGGGACTCTGTGCACTGTAAACATTCACAATTTTATGGGCCAACACTGGCAGACTTGCCATCGTGCTGACATGCTGGCTAACCTATGTCGGGCCAATGCCAGAATGACTTCCAGCAAATTTGTCAGTGTTGGCCAGATAGGAATTTGCTTGCTTTGTTAATGTACATCAGAAATGAAATTAGATAAAATGTAAATGAGACAAAAGACAGATTTTAAATGTCATTCTTTTCCTCAGTTACGGATTGTCTTATTGTTATTCCTAATGGAAATCAACAGGTTTTGTGCATTTCACTTCCACTGTAACATACTCTTGAGGCATAAGCTACAAAGGCAGGAGGAAGGAGGAGTGCATACTGCTCATTTTTAGGGGTTACTATGAGTTGAATCTACATTTTGAAGTGCCACATATGCTGTTTTGGAAATCTCAAAAGGATGCTCCAAACTTGTAGCATAAACATTAGCAAATGACTTATGTAATATTATCCTCTTGAAGTGGTTCAGAACACATCAGTACTAAAATCCTGATTGGCTCTGGTAAGTCCAGTTCAAAGTTTCAGGTGTGAACTTTCGGTACTTTCATTGGGAAAATTTTCTTCATAATTCAAAGTAATGAATATCAGTATTTACACACCATCTTATACAGACTCTGCTTTTAGCCGATTTACAGTCCAAGTCTAGGGCTTTTTTGGTTTTTTCAAATATGACACCAGTTTTTAGATGGTTTCTCATTTATAATCTGGAGTCAGATTTTCCCTGCACATGAAACTTCATGTTACACCTTGTTTTGAAAACTGGGTTTTCATCCTGCGCCGCCCATGCCCTGCTTCTGTTTGATTCTGTTTCTGTTCATAGGAAGGGCTGTGGTTTGGTGCAGCGCGCCTCACTCTTCTTGCACATGAAAAGATGCAGAACGCGCATCCTGCAGAAAAAAACCTCCAAGAAGAACCCCAGCACCTGCTGGAGCCACCCACTCTTTCTGGGTCACGACTTTTCGCCATCGAGAGAGAGGTGAAACTGCTCCCTGCTTGTCCGTAAGATTTAAAAGGACCCAAAAAAAGCCGTTTTCTGTCTACTTCTTAAGGGGAAGAAAATGTATGACTGAGTCCACTGACCATTCTCTTAGTGGAGTGGATTCATTTGCAGACATGGGACTACCCTCCGATGCGTCCGAAGATTGCGGTTCTTCACAAAAAGGTACGCTTGTTCATGTATCTATCTTGTCAAAGTTTAAATGAGTTTTAAATGAGGATTTCTTTAATTATAGCAATTCCATTACCAAGACTTCAGGTTTCGGTAAAGAGTGGGCCTTCAGCTGGAGTGTATCGATCTTCGCCAAACGCTAGTCTTAGCAGAGTGTCATCCATATTTGCATGTCAGAGGACTTAACGACAAATCTAGACAACCTCAGTCTCGGTAGCCATCCAGTCTCATACACAACTAAGCAGATATTCATGTTCTTTGTCACCTGCAGGGAGAAATTAAGAATTTAACTTATTTATTACACTAAGTAGATGCACCTGCTTTGTTTTACCAATGGCAGATTTTTAATGTAGATCAGTAATCCTAAAGAGGCACTTCAGACAGCCTTTAAACGTACTTGTAATGGTTTCAAACAATAGATCCTGAGAAACATTGCCAAAGAATACAGATTGATATGTCTTCATAGCCTTTCTCCATGTAGTTTGGGGCCAGCAGGACTAAAACAATAAACCAGCTTTTTAAAAAATGTGTTCTGCTCACATTTTCCAAAATCAAATCATGTGTAAAACTATATTTAATAAAATGTAATAATGGTTCAAAGATGGTTGCATGCAAGGTGACTGTAAACCATTTGGTATTTTTCAGTGGCTGCCAGTTCAGTTTTCAAATGAAAAAAAAAGTTGTCTAGTGTGTTTCCGGAGGTTTGTACCAAATAAAACAGTGAGATGCCGAATTGCTAGATCACAGGTCGGGGCTGCAGTTTTTTAATGTAAGTCAGTCTGCTAGATTTTATCTGTGATACAAAACAGATAAACTGTTATTCGCTCTGCAAAAAGTTGCAGGATGCATTAGATACCAGAGCAGAATATACTGTGAAGCTGTTTTATGTGTCCAATCATTTCAAGCCATGTTACTTTGGTATCTGATAATTACATTAACTTGCACACGCACACACACACACACACACACACACACACAATGGCTGGTAAAATTTACAAAGTTAATGGTGTATTTGGTGTTGTCTTAAGAAAAAAATTAAAAGATCATTTTCCATTGATCACAAACAAGAAAGTCATAGCCAATTATTTTCTATTGCAGTGAGACTAACACACACACACAGCGCTTAAGGAAAGAGTCGTAAGTCAATACTCTGTCATTACCTGTGCCTCTCTCTGCTTGGCCCTACAGTTATTGGCCCCTTCTGCGGGTCATATCAGCTGTGGGTGCTCCTGGCAGTCGTCAGTGTGACTTTGGTCCTGTCACTGTGCTGGAATATTCTTTGCTGTTTTGCTAATTATTGCACAGGTAAGAGAAAAGCATTCTGTCATCATTCGTTATGGCACAACGTCACAGCACGCTTATCTATAAAATGGCCCTATTTACTTTACAACATTGATCTTGTATTCACAGACGGAGGGAAGAAATTTCTGCCTCGCTTCAGGAGAAGGTGTGTATCGGTGTACTCTTTTATGTTTTATGTACATTTCATGTTTGAGGTCATTGATTCATCTCTTTTCAATGAGCTAACAGATATTTCCTTTTTTCTCCTGTTACTGGTGGTATTTACAGTCTTAGTCTGAAGCTAAAGGACATGGAGGACAACCCCATTTATGGAAACATCAGCTACACCCAGACTAGTGAGTTTTTGTGGAGTGTGCATGTGTGTGGTGTGTGTGTGTGTGGTGGTGGCGTATGTATGTGTTTGTGTGTGTGTGTGTGTGTGTTTGTGTGTGTGTGTGTGTGTGTGTGCGTGTGTGTGTGTGTGTGTGTGTGTGTGTGTGTGTGTGTGTGTGTGTGTGTGTGTGTTTGTGTGTGTGACAGAGAGACACCATCAATCTTCTGTCCCATTTTTTTTTTGTTTAAGACGGTCCCCAAGCCTGGCCTTAAGCACAGAGATTATTGAGATTCTCTTTATATGCCCCAATCCCTCTGAGCCATCGAGGTGCATAATCCACATGTTCAGAAAGCAACAAATGTGCATTCATCAAATGTTAAGAAATGACCACTGCTGCGGTGAGCGGGGACATCTGTGGGGGCATAGAGATATCCCCTGCTTTAGCTGGGAACTGAGCCGTCACGCTTCACTGCACAGCACAGCGACATCACTACGGTGCTAAAAGGCCAGGGGCCTCATGTATCTACCTGTCTCACACACAAGGTTTTACATTTGCTCACTGTCACGGGGATTCATGAATAAAACAACTGCATAGCAATACGCTGATTCCCATCTCTGCTGCTGACTGTGCATACAACCCTTTCCTTGTGACTGAGTGACAGCACTGCAAGGAAGATATCTGTAGGATGATATCCCCATGCTCCATCTTACACCTACTATGACACATGACAGAATGCTGTGTGTTATGTAATGACTCCTACTATCAGTTGCAATGATTTATGTACCTTCTCTGCTCTTAGCAGAACCTTTTTGAATGCATTTTTGTAGGTTGCTCTGGAAAAAAGTGTCTGTTGAATGACTAAATGTAAATGCAAGATAGACAACCCACTTATTATTTATTTATTTTTTTTTTACGAATGCGAAACGAACAACCTATTTGCTATACATGTCAGGTACTTCAGTGATTAATGAAAAATACAAAATTCACCAATGAATTCAAATTCTAAACTGAATTTTTTCGTTTATCTTCACTGCACTCAACTGAGTATCACATTTTGAGTTTCCTCAAAATGATTCTTTAAGTCATATTTCTTTATTTATAGCAAGCAGGAAATTGGAGGAAAAAAGAAGAATATAAAAGGAAATTGAAAGAAATTAACAGGAATGGTTCTCATCCAGAGTTTGCAATCTCTGTATACAACCTAAATGTGTTTGATGGGAGCGAATTTAAATATTTGCAGCATTTTCTCTGAACATTTTATGGACTGTTTCTTGTTTGTTGACAGGAGTGGACCTTCCCTTGAATGCCACTGCCAGTTCTGACCATCAGGTGCCCAAAAGCTCTTCACAGGTTAGATCTAGTATCTTCTCATCAGGTCCTTTTGCTTCTGCTCGCAAGAGAAAATCCCCTATAGCTCAACACCGGACACGCCGTCAACGGCAAATCCAAGCTTGACTTGAGTCTGTTACAGACATGCATGTCTGCTACTCTGTGGGTTAATGAGGTAGTGTGCTCCGCAGGGTTTTCCCAGCGGAAACGTAAGGAACGAACAAAGCAAGCAGCTGAGGACGTATGACTACTGCAGCACTGAATTTTTCTGCTGGCACATGTTTATGCTAAAAGTTTTTTTCTTACTGCAGTGCTTTTGCAAAACTTTGCACTCTTCTTGCGGTTTCCTTAATAGCTACTCAAGCGATCTGACTTCTGTCTCTCTCACTGAGATCCCAAACCTGTAGCTCCACCCCTATCTGTCTCTTTGTCACCTCTCTTTTTCTTTCTCTGTGTCTCCCTGATCTGTCTCTCCCTCTCCTTGTATTGTCTTGGAAACTTTGTAGCCGTGATTACGTCACTACGCTGTGGTAATACGTATTAGGAGATCACATTGTGCAGTTTCTCTGCCTTGAGTAGTGGCGTCTTGGAATGCCTTTGCCCTGAGTCATTGAGGTGATCGATATTTTGGGTTCAGAATAAAGGAACTCCCCACTGTCATTTGGTCCCTGAAGCCTCTCCCTGATCTTTTGTTCTGTCCTCTGTCACCTAGTTCATTATTATCTACTGCAGTTTTTCTGTATTTTTCAGTGTTTTCTTGTTGTTTCCCCTCACAATTTCGAAGGGAGAACTACATGAGCAGATAGGGATTTTATGGTGTTGTTTTTTAAATGCTGGCGGTTTTCTATATTTTCTGGGGTATTTGTCTGTAAAAACATTCTATGACAGCTGCCACCAACTCTACGGCATGATGCTGATGTTCATATGAATGCAGACCCACAAGTAGATCAGCGGTCTACATACTCTGTTGTGGCGTCTATTCTGAGCATTTACTAAACACTTTGTTTCCCTCTGCCACTTAATTCAGCCTCTATATGTTTTTTTCATGCATTTCCTGCCGCTGCCTCCGCTCACCATAAAGTACTTTATCCGTCAGTCAGGCTAAACCACAGAGCAGTGCATGCTGCTGGCTTCATTCCGCGTTAAACTCCTTTTACCTGCTTTGAACACGCTGACAAAGAAAAAGGGGGGTTTGTTAAATTATTCACGGGCTGTCTCTCTCTCTCTCTCTGGATGCCGTAAAGCTTAATTTGCGTGTTTCCTTGTGTCTGGAAGGTGCAGTCTAGGCGGCAGGACTGCTATGCCAATCTGAAGCTGAAGGTCCCAAAGCCGGCGTCGGGTCGCAGCTCCCCGCAGGTCCAGTATTCGGATGTAGTGACCCTGCCGCGGGCGCAGGAGGCAGCAGAGTCCACCCCCGACGCAGACACCGCCTCCCTGCACTCCGACCTCTACGCCTCGGTTGAGTCTGAGCGGAACAAAGCCGTGGGCGACAACAAGGACTACGCCAACCACGTTTAGCTGGGGACAGACACCAGAAGCCACTCATTGCCAGCCATGGAGGGGAAAAAAAAACAAGGGAAGAACTCCATTAATAACTTCCTGCACTGTGGCATTCCCAGGTGTTTTTACAGTTAGCTTCACTTCCACTGAGGACCTCAGGTCAAGGCACGGCCATTATTCATGTATATCTGAAGATTTGTTGTTAACGTCTACAAATTATAAACAGTGATCCAAGACCTAGTTTTGGTCTGAGACAAACAGTCTGTATAGATGATGGACTTCAGGGTTGATCCAGGTTACCAGCATCAATGTTACATTGCATTACATTACATTATTGTCATTTAGCAGATCCAGAGTGACTTATATAGGTTACAGTTTTTACATGTTATCCATTTATACAGCTGGATATTTACTGAGACAGTAGCTGGTTAAGTACCTTGTCCAAGGGCACAGCAGCAATCCGACCAGCAACTTTTTTTGGTTACCAGCCCAGCTCTTTACCACTATGCTACCATGTTGTCCCAATGCGATACTGTATATTATGGATGGTTTCTTTACATGCTTAACCAGACCCATTTCAAGAGAAAAATCACACTCTTTTGCCCTGTCTCTTCCATGAAATTGAATGTAATTAAATTTTAGCACAGAGAAACAAGGGACCTGTATACCTCAACTTCATATAAATAGAACTGAGCCAATACACATTGCTTTTAAGGGTGTTATTTGACATGTAGATGCTGATGGGCTTTTATTTTGTAAATAAATGTGCTCATGTATATTTCATCACAGCAAACTATTTCATTTAATAATATTCTATTTGTTTTTAAGGTGTAATTCTCAATGTCAGTCACATATCATCATCACATTTCAGTCCATTTCTGTATTACATTACATTATCGGCATTTGGCAGATTTTCTTACCCAGAGTGACTTACATAGCCTACAGTTTTTACATGTTATGCATTTATACAGCTGGATATTACAGAGGCAATTGTGGGTTAAGTACCTTGCCTAAGAGTACAGCAGCAGTGCCCCAGTGGAGAATCAAACCAGCAAGCTTTCGGTTACAAGCCCTGCTCCTTACCACTATGCTACACTGCTGCCCCCATGTATACATGAGAGAAAATTAATGCACAGACACACTGTATTATATGAATGAACAACTATTTTTTTAGCAGATATCATAAGAACCTCTATCGAATACCAGCGTATTACTTAAACCACCAGTAGAGGTCACTACAGTACCAACGAAGAAATTCAGACAGGAGAATCACCGAAGGAGATACAGTATAAGCTATAAAGAATAGTTAACATTGGTTTACCAGTTTTAGCAGGACTGTAGTAACTGTAATAAGATTTGAAAACCTGACTTTGAGCATTTAATTGTTTTGAATGATTTTTGATTGTTTTAGCCAGTTAATAAACATTGTCCATCAGCACTGATTGTTTTTTGTATATCATTCTGTAATGCACACATTATTAAATGTGACTGTTTTTTGGTCAAAATGTGCAGTTTTGCTCTTTAAAAGTAGTGCCAGCTGTTTATCAAAGCTAACCGATGCAGGCAGCAGTCAGTAACTATTCCTCCTGGCTGCTAAGCTGCTTCCCAGAGACACACAGGTTGAAACGAGCAAAAGAACAGTCATGGATCAGGCACACAGCAGGTAGCCAAACAGCATAAAGGTTATAAACAGCGTAAAGGCCATACTCTGAACTACACACATTGCATCCGTACAGTCACTTAGGGATACAGCGATATTTACCCCACAGCATGCTTCTCCTGACTCTCCACACCCTATACAGGTGCCTGATGTGTGCCAGATTACTTGGTTGCTGTTCTTACTGGGAAAGGGTACAGCCAAGGGGTGTACATATTTTATTAAGTAAATCAATCCATACTTTTCTTTATGTTCAAAGACATTGTGGTAAGAAAAAAATATTAAGAAAGCAATGGCATGAAAAGATTTTAAGTTAGTGAAAATATGACTTTATTATTCATACCCAAATGTGTAAACGGATCACGAGAAGGCTAATGTAGTATTTAAAAGATGTTTAGGTTTTAGATCAAAATCAATCTTAAATCTTTTTTAATCAGAATCATTTAATGTCAGCTAGTCTCCCCTTATAATTAAAACGATTTAATGTGAAGTGCAAAAAGGTGATGATATTTTATTTAATACAACAATGGAAAAGGGAATCACCAGGTCATTGGTGGTCCTTGCCAAACTCATTTTAGTTTTCCCAAAAATGCCAGTACCACTATACAACCGCAGGGTGTCACTGTTGCTTAACCAGAACCACATTATCATCGTCCGAGCTTCTGTCTGGAAGCACTTATGACCCATTTTGTGTTACCGGTTTGTGACCCTATGAAGACCTTCCGACAATGTTTGAAGGCATTTTCGGTCATCCTAACACCAAGTCACTTTGTGAGTTGATCGTGTAATATAAACTTGTTATTCATAGTGAGATCACAGAGGCAATCTAGCGAGATGCAAAAACGGACAGTTTTACACAGTACTGAAATCATGATTCTTCCCATTTTAAAAATGGCAACCGGACCATTTCACATTTTCAAATAGTGTCTGGAATCTTGCAAAATCTAATCCAACAAAATCTGTTTTGGCGTTCTGTTCCCATTCACTGATTGGCAGTTGAAGCCCTCCTGACGCAATTTTTAAGTATTCAGACAGCAAAAATACAGCCCTACATAAAATACAGTTGTTCACTAACAAACACCCAAGAAAGTACACTCAACAGGAGAGATCTTACATCTATAAAACAATCACATTTTTTGCAGCATTTACTGTGGATACATCTGCAGTGGTTTCATTTCAGCATTCTCTCCAAAGATATGCTGGCACTTACATCAAGTGACTAATCAAAAAATGTGAGTAAGTTGGTACAGCTGTCATTTATTTTTGTCGGCTGATTTGTTTGCTCTCAGTCTCTGTTGTGGGGGTGATTCGGTGTCATTGCCTTGTTGCGTTTAAAGATGTCAATCATTAAACGTTGGCAGGACTCTATCACTCATTGTTACAGAGGAGAGCAAGGGTTTGGATCCCAGCCTGATCCATTTTGATCCAAACTACCTTTTGGAAGGAGATATAAAAAAGTTTAACATGCATCTTATTTTATTTTTATTTATTTAGGATCAAAGAGAGGAATACTACAGATAGTTGTGTGTTTGTGTGTGTGTGTGTCTGCATCTTCATGCATTGTACACGCTGCACAGTCCCTTCAGATGAAGTACTGTTTCCGGGGAAAGTGCAGCTGTTGGATTTTTGGGGACTGTGAACAAAGTGCTCCTTTTAAGTCTTTATTTTAACTCTATTTTAACACATTTCTGCAATGCTTTATCCATTTTGGACAATCACCGCCCTTGAGGTTAGTCATTAATAAAATTCCACCAATATCCAACATGTGTAGTTTATCATATCTGTGCCATTTAGATAATAATTATACGTGAATCTTTGCTACTTGTATGTTACTAATGTTGACACACAAAGGTTTACCTAAGGAAACCTGGAGAGGTTTGATGGTTAGTTTAGTCATAATTACATAATTCCTTTTCATCTGCTTGTGGACATGCAGAAGAACATGCTACTGAACAGCTTTAACAGATCTAAGTAAATATAAACGCAGCATTCTGAAGCACCACTGCAGAAGAGAGTTGAGTTTTCAGTGGCAGGGGTAACGGTTTGGGCTAGATGTTCTCTATTCTAAATGGTACACACATCTCACATTTAGAGAGTACATTTCACTATAGCCTACCTAGAACTGAGAGAAGAAAGGACAGATGGTGCCATCCAAATTTGCAGTAATCATACAGGTCAAAGTCCTGTTTTTAATCTGGGTGATTGTTTTAACCATTATCTTATTATTGCTGTGAGAATCCCAAGGGCTATCTCAGGATGTAACAAGAGCATATAAATAAAATAATAAATAGATAAAAGAACAAGAAAATTCCGGACAAGCCATTAAAAAAGAAACGGTTGATGCTATCAGAGCACGGAGGTGTACTGGAGATGACAGTCTTAGGCTCATGACCTTCACTTAGAGGTCAAAGCTTTATGTAATGCCCAGTGCACTTTGTGATTTCCCCCTTAATTTAGATCCTTTATTTGTTCTGAGTTTGCCAGGAACACCTGTGAATTCTGGCATACCTGCTGGCACATGTGGGTACATGTGGGTGATGTACCCTGGCTTTATTCCTCTGGCTGTCTAGAGTGTGAGGTCCTATTACCAATGGTGGATGCTCTTGTGAGTGCCTTATGTGTTTGACAGGATATCAAGAAGTCAGAATTTTCCACAGACTCATGTTCAGTGTTGGGTTTCACAAGAAGTGATAAGACTACCAACAGTCAATCTAAAACAAACAATTATATAATGCAGTGTTCCCATAAATAAGAGCTTATTCTGCAAGCAGTTGGGGTTTACCATAGAACCACAATAAAATGTGAGAGCACTATGAAGGAAGAATGCTAACGTGAAAATCTCATGAATGCTAAAAATACACACTGGACACAAATGGAAAATGTTAAACAGTGGGAGGCATTATGTCATTTGTCCACTGGCAGCTACCACCACCAACAGCAGAAGCATGGGAGAGAAATGGCTGACAAGAGCCAGTTTTGAGTGTCTCATTACAGCAAGTGCTTTAAAACCTTATAGACTATCAGTGTCCAGTGCACAGCACCATGTGGATCCAAAATTGTGCACCGTAGTTGATTCACAATGTTTCCCCAACTTCAACATTTGTGTGGCGCGCCAACTCTGGAATAGCCACGGTGTCCGTTTCGTTTGCAGCATATTCACTTGCAAATTTTCAAAAATTGTTATATGCATGCTTGGCACAACTGCACATGCTGTACACAGGTACAGATTCACATACTCTGAATGGGTAGCCCATCAACTCCTGGCAGCAAGTATCAGTCGTTCAACGCTCTATTTAGACAGTGAATGATCGCAGTCAGCCATGTGGCCGTGTCTTTGTGGCTTGCTCTGACAGCATCAAAAAACACATGACCCTACGATAGCATCTGCCCATGTCGTTAGCATCATGCCCACGTCTTGTGCCTTAGTACCAGCAGAAACTGGCCATTAATTTATTGAGTTGCACATCCTGAGTTTATTAGCGCGCACTTTACAGCCTACTCTTTTGCAGTTATCTGCTGAGCCAACATTAATCCCTGAACAACAGCATCATAAAAGGCCCAAAATCTCAAGATACTGCAAAAGAGTGCTCAAAGTACCCTCATGGAAAAGATGGTCTGGACTAAAATTTCCAACAAGGTTAATTGTTGAAGGTAGGCTGTAAAGTGTACGCTAATAAACTCAGGATGTGGGTACTTTGAGCACTCTTTTGTAGTGTTATCGGGTGAGTACCAATCAGAGCCAACATCAATCCCTGAACAACAGCGTCATAAAAGGCCCAAAATCTCAGGACACTGCATCAGAAAACCAGTTGCTTCCAGCTGAACCAGAGTACGATTGCCTGGGGACAATTAGTGGATTATATACAGTAGACTGGTTATTGAGGTGCTGATAAGATAATAAACTGAAATGTATTTTGATAGTGTTTGATAAGACAAGCTATTATTTGTTAAATCAGGACTCAGCATTAATGGACTGAGAGCACTAGCATTCTCTCCCTCTTGTGCCAAGAAAGTTATTGCATGCGCGCTCAGTGTTATCTGTATATATTTAACACCATAATACTTTCACAGGGACATATCTGGATAAATGAAAGAATTATGAACTAGTTTCACACTTTCTGATATCAGATAGTAGATATGCCATGGCTGCTAGTGAAGTTCTCCTCGGCTGGTTTGTGCATAAGCATTTTGGTTGTTTGATTTGCCTTTCTTTCCCAGATACTGCCAGGCCCAGATGGGTCATATGTTTTTTTTGCGGAACAGGAAAAAAAAAAAAAACTGAAAAAAACAGCACTTAATGATTCCTTCAACTTGTAAGGAAAATGTTTTCTCCAGATTTTTGATTACAGTTACTTTGGTGTCTGGCTCCTGCTTACGGACAGAATTGCTAAATTATTGGCATGCCCTGAGGTACAGTATGTTTTTAAACGGAATGCTTTGGCATGTTCTCAGGAGCCACATTAAGGTGTAGCTGGTCCTGGATTTCATTAGTCACTAACAAGGCGATCTGAGACAGTTCATTTGCATTTTCAGTGGATTTCCTTACAAGATCTTGTATCCCTTCTAGCTGTGCTGGCTGTCTCTCACACACTCCTACAGTAGAGCATGTTTATGACATTATGTGTGTCTGTGAATTAAATGCTGTGCCAGACCAAAAGTGATCCAGCATTATACCTGACTTGAACCTGGTAAGGAAGTCAAGCAGAAACCTCATTGCACTCTGGAGGCCCACCAGCAAGCAACCTGTGATGAGGTTGAGATGATGCTATGGCTGGGAATCATTGAGGAGACCCAAAGAAACATCAAGAAATAGGAAACATCTGAAGACACAGCTCTTCCATGCTCTTCTGCACTCACCTGACTAACTCTTCCATGTTCACCCGAGCAGCTGAAATACTACCACCTAAAGCAATTTCTTACATCTTAGTCTTTGCTTTACTTAAAAAGAATCAAATGTATGGTTTCATGCATTCGTACCTCTTCCAACTAGCTTGTACCTTCTCTGGCCAACTATTGAAACTTGGTCATGCAGTGCTTCTGATGTCGACTCCTTATATGGCTTTTTGCTTGTGTTGTACTCTGCCTCACTTCTATGTCACTTTGGATAAAAGCATCTGCCAAATGAATAAATGTAAATGTTACGTAAATGTCCCAAAGTGAATGTTCAAGCCCTATTGTTCTGGTTCCAGAACCTGATGGGACGGTAGGATTCCATAATGCCTGCAGAAAACAGAATGAAATTTCCAAATGTGATGCCTACCACATGCCCCGCGTTGATGAGCTCATCGGCAAGGGGAAAAAAAATAATAGCCTGTCACAAAAATAAAACACTGAAAGAAATGAAAGAGTATGGGACACTGCACAGGTCATTTTTTGAGCTGTCTTGAGGATGTGACAGGAAGATTTTAAAAGATTTTAGCCTGTTGGCCTCGCTGGCATTCAAACCTTGACTGGGGAGTAGGAAAGACCTTGGAGAGCTTAAATGTCTGTGAAATTATTAGCTGTGATAGAGGTTCCTTCACAATTAAGACCTTTACAGTTGTGAGCTTTCAAAGAAGGCTTCTACACCACACTTTTGTGCATGTGCAGTTTTCAAAGCGTGGTGGTGCCATTGTAATGGGTGATAACATCATGAATTTATTTTTAAAATTAAAAATGACTCAAATAACTTACAGCCACGTCTTCAACAGGACCAAGCCCTTAAATGGAATTCTGTGTTTTCCCCGTGGCATCTTAAGCTCATTTATAGAGGATAGTTGCATCATGCTCAGCATACCTTAAAAAAGTTACGCAAGTTTGAATTGCTTCAGTAAAAGAGCTGAAAAATGTATAGTGATAATACACTTATAAAAATAATCCAAGAATTGACTCAACTTCATGATACAGTTAGTCTTTCACTGAAAAAACTTTACTTGCAAAGGATACAAAATCTAGGGTACTTGAACATTGTTCACATAATACATATAATTTAATATAAATATCTCTTCTCATGACAGACATAGTATAGCCCTTTCTAATGCCAAATTTAAAAAAGAAAAAACCGTCACCTTCTCAACAGGAACTGCATGACAAGGAGCAGGGGGGATCCAAACACGGAAATGACTCAGGACACGAGCGATTTTGGTTAAAGAAAAAGTTATTTATACTGGGGACTGAGGAAAAACAAAAACAGGCTTGGTCCAAGGGTTCACACACACAAAGCATAGCAACTCAAGACTGAGCAGAGAAATGAACAAAGGGCAGGACTTAAATAACAAAAAGACATGCGTAAACAATTACTAATTAACACAAGCGAAAGAAATGAACTAAATGAGACACAGATCACAAGAAGTTATGTGGTCATCTGGTGGCCATCCTGAGAAGTAGCAGCCATATCCCTGACAAATTGTCAGAATTTGACACAATACCACATGGTTTTGGTGGATAGATTTTGTGGAGTAAAACACAGTACTGTATATTATTTAGATTAATGTCACGGAGCTGCTAAATGCTGTCCGTTAATCTCGCTGCACACTTGTTTGTGGGTGTGGGACTTCATAAACAAAATGTTGGTTTAAATGGGCCTTCCCTCTTAAAGTCTTTGAATGATACTGTTTTTTTCATTTATCATTGGTGTCAGGGATATGGCTGCTGTTTCCTGGGATGGCTACCAGATAACCACATAACTTCTTGTGATCTATCTCTCATTTAGTTAATGTCTTTCGCATGTGTTAATTAGTTATTGGTTTCACCTGTGTTTTCTGTTATTTAAGTCCTGGCCTTTGTTCACATATTTGTTCGTTCTTGAGTTGTCATGCTTGGTGTGTATGAACTCTTGCACCAAGCCTGTTTTGTTTCCATGATAGGTTTATATTCTTTGAACCAAACCTCTTGCTTCCTGAGTTATCTCTATGTTTGGATTTTCCCTGCTCCTTGTCACAATTTACCATGTATGACCTTTGATGAAACCTGATATAAATTATGTCTTCACTGTCCTCTACAACCCTATCAATTTAACAGGTCAAATGACAAGAAGGAAATAAATCCAAGAACTGCTGCTAACCTATTGCAAAGGGCCCTAGAAAAGCTGTCTTTGGCACTTTTCAGTGTATTGTACCGTTCAAATAGTACTATACATATTATAGCTACAACCACAAAACATTATGCTTGAATTGTGATGTATGCACACACTTGCTTGAAGGTTAGCATTTTTTTCCTTCTCTGCTTTTTTGTGCTTTCTTCCAGTGTTTAAACAGTTTCAGCCCTCTATCTGCGTAACAGAAGAGCAGGAACACCACAATACATCATTAAATGAAAGGACATTTATTTGTGCATTTAATACCTGTCTAAGACAATAAGACAATGCACAATGAGAATAAATGTCTCATCACTAGTCACATCTCTATAATTCATTTGCCTTATTTACATTTATCTATTTTCCTCTTTGTCCCAATTAGGTGTCTGGTTTTTCTTTACCATATATTAGTGCATTTGCCTAGAATGGCTCCTTTGCTTAGAAAATACAAGTTCATTTTTAGTCATTACAATGGTTTTATAGTAGAACATTGTGAGAATACACACATGTGACTAACAGTTCAAGTTGTTTTCAGTGCACTAATGGTTCTGATGTTACAGTGCAAACAAAAATACAAAAAGAGCATCTTTTGCAAATATTATAAAATATGAAAATGAGCTTGATACTTGTAGGTCATAATGGTCACTAAGGTGTTGCTACGGTTTTGAGGGAATACTTACAAATACATCAGTCAAACTTTGCACAACTAAATATTAGCAAGAAGACACATGTATTCCACTCTGGACTTTTAAAAAGATACACGATGCCTTCAGTGCTGTAGTAGAATAACTGATGATGGTTAACACTGTCACAGTTCCATAGCAATGTCTTGAATTATTTTGGCATGACTTTAAGATATTCTTGCCTCTTTTAATTGGCAAGAATTACTAGACTTAATGAAACATTTAATGCAGTTATACATCACACTTGAAACATGATCCCAAAGATAAATAAATAAGCAATTAACAAATTAAAATATTTAGGTAGGGGTTAATTATTATTATTGTTCTTCTGCATATGTTCTGCGCACTACACATACAAGAACTAATCGCTCTCAGTGGAACACGGCATCTCATGAAGAGAGGATGGCAGTCTCATCTGAGGCATTTTGCTGCCACCATCCTTCAGATGAGCAACACTGTGACGAATTGCATATAAGATGGATATGAAAACAGCTCAAACTTTAGTGTCCGCCGGACAAATAGGGGCCTTGGGAACCCCCGTGCTGTCAAAGTCAGAGGGAACATCGAAGAAGAGATCATCGTCAAAGCAGTACTCGTCTGGCGGAGACGCTAGGTTGGGCAGCTTCAGGACAAGGCCGGTGAATAAACCGCCCAGTACGGCGAGTCCTATGGTGAAGAATATGGCCGCCACCTGGTAGAGAGCCTGCTCCTGGGCAGTGCGGCCCAGGCCGGGCTTGAGGCCTGGGATCAGCTGCTGCAGCTCCAGGAGCTTTGGGTCCCCCTCGACGGGCGCACGGTGGGCGAAGATCTGGTACATGCTGGGGCCGTACGTCTCCTCACTGGCGAGCAGGATGGCGCAGATCCCAGCCAGGCTGGAGATGAAGCCCGTGAGGCCGTGCAGGTTGTGGATGCCGCACTGGTCCTGGATCCTGAGGCGGCGGGCCAGGAAGGGGGTGAGGTACCTGTAGCCCAGCATGCAGGCAGTGCAGCCCATCACACCCAGAGCGTACGCGGCCGCCGGGGAGATCATCATGTCCACGGATGCCCCCACGGTCACCCCGCCCGCCAGGGTCACATTCTGCACGTCAGCCATGGTGAGCTTGCCCCTCTTGTTGAGCACGGCGGAGAGGGCGAAGGCGGTCAGGGTGGAGGAGCTGAGCCCGATGAAGGTGTGTAGGACAGCCCGGTGCTGGTCGTCGCCTTTGATTGTCAGCGCCGAGTTGAAGGAGGGCCAGAACACCCAGAGGAAGAGGGTGCCCATCACCGAGAGGATGTCGGACTGGTAGCTGGTGACCTCCTTGGCGTGGCCGTCGTTGAGGCTTGGCCGGTACAGGACGAAGGTGACGGCCAGCCCAAAGTAGGCTGCGAAGAGGTGAATGAGGATGGAGCCGCCGGCATCATTGATCTTGATGTACTTGAGCACGACCCACTCTGTGATGGAAAACACTGGCACCTCCAGCAGGGCCATGACCAGCAGCTGCACAGGGCTGGTCTTGCCCAGGACGGCACCAAAGGAGATGAGCACCACAGCACAGGCAAACTCGGCATTGATGAGGTTGATCACCCCTAGGTGAATCTTACCATCAGAGTAGAATTGGAAGTAGCCTTGCACCAGAATTGCCCACTGGATGGCAAAAGTGGCCGTCAGGAAGTTGAAGACCATGCCACTGAATCCATAAAGCCGCAGGAAAGCAAGCAGGCAGCCGAAGCCGATGAAAATCATTACCTGCACGTCAGCAAAGAAGGGATAATCCCGGTAGAGGGAATTGTCCATAGGGTTGGTCTCATTGTTCTGCAGCTTGGCATTAGCGTTGTCATCATAAGTAACAAAACTAGCATAGAGAGCCAGGATAACCACCTCTAGCACCAGCACTAGAGTGGGCAGTCGAACCCTCAGACTGGTGGATTGCTTCATCACACTAAAGCTCTCACAGACCTGAAAAGGAATTAAGTGCTGAAATGCTCTCCCCCCTCCCTTTATATCCCTGCACGCCAGATAAGTACAACCTCGGGCATTTGCTGAGAAAGTCTGTACTTTGGCCTTTGTAATTGTCCACTCTGGTTTTTTGACAAGCCAGCATACTTTTCAGCTTCAGAGCATAACCCTGGCCCTAATAAAGACATACAGAAAAGCAAATCTTAGCCCAAGGGGATGGAATTTGTGTAATACATGACATAAGATTTTTTTTTTTAATCAGGCAGATTAACTATACTGTTTTCTTCTTTGGTCCTTACTGAGCCCCTGCTATGAGTTTCCATGGAGGGAGGCATAATGCTCTCAAAGCAAATACAAGCAGCCAGCAATGAGCTTATGCATTAAGGACATAATACCTCGTACTCCTTTACTGCTTCCAACTCAATAAAGAAATATGCTATTTTAAATATCTAAATGTACTTCATTATGTCTTTTAACAAAAACGCATATAAAGTATAAAGTGCTTAAAAAGACAGCTAAGCAGCTTTTTGATTTTAAGTGGCGAGTAAACACATTCTTTTGTTGCAGTTTTTTTTTAATGAAACGAAATGCGGTCCAAAAGTCATACAGAGTATGTTCTGGAGCAGAAACAACGACATTGGTGCCTGAAAAGGACCGTGTGTTGCTTTAACGATTTGTTATTATGTGTTGGGGTAATTTAGTTTTTTTTTTTTTTTAAATAAAAGCAGATGCCCCGTCTCTTTTATGTTCTTGAAAAATCATTAACACAGTTAAAAGAATAAAAAACCGAAAAGATAAATGGTCATCGTTAATTACATTTTGAATATTTCCCAGTTTATTGGTATTTAAATGAACAAATAAACGCTACATCATATTAGAATACGTCACTTAAATTGACTGACACCGTGTGCAATAAGCATGTCACTGCAGAATGTTTCGAGGATCAAGTGGTCCGCACGCTAAAATACACGGCACTTTCTTTGCGATATGCTGCCATCTTGTGGCCAAAAATAAAGAAACAGCCATTTGGGCCTCAGATTTTAAATACCTATATAATTTATAAAATTGCACTGGACTACAGCTGTCCTGATATAGCTCTCAGAATTCATCAACTTGTTTTTTCTGGTGTTTCAATCCTCATTCTGCTTTGCTCCCCACGTCAGCCCCCCTGGCGGACTTCAGAGGGTCCCGCCCCCCCATCCTACTTCCCCAACGCACTGCTTCGGTCCAGCTGCAATCACGTGGTAAGATGACGACAGAATTTGGTGGCATTGGCCCATGATGCATTGCGCTTGCCAGTGTGCAACGTAGACAGTCTACAGTCTGCATAGCATAAAAATGGCTACTGAGTCATAGCAGTTATCATTACAATTGCATATCTATGGATGCTTTTTAAAACTGACATTGAACAAACTCACCAACGTATCTAGTCATCTGTAGATAAACACTGTTCCCCGTTAGGTATATCAAAACACCCCGCGTTCCCAAATAACCAGGTAAGACCTGTCCATTTACCATGATTGGCTGCCCGGCTTATTAGCTAAGTTAGCTAGCTAGCTATTTTGGTACGTTCAGCTACCAAGCCGGGTAGATCTAGCCAGGTGACAAGCTGTATGTTTAACTTGAAGAATTACGTTATTCTGCTAGACAACCAAATAGCTGTCTAAACGGGTTGTTAGCTGTCTTGGTGTCGACGGTGGTTAGTTAGCTTGACAGTGAGGTTAGCCGGCTAGCTGGCCAGCTAACTGTGATTATACACATTATTGCATGGGTAGGTAGAACTGTAGCTAACCACCTAGCAAACAACACGTTTAACTAGACTAGCTAAATTAGTTCACCGTTAGGCATTTTAAAATAGCGGTCTCAGTAAGTCATTAATTTGTGAACATGTATAGCTTTCTAGGTAATTGTCTACTTATTTTGTCATGATCGCTGTCGTAAAGATACCGGTGCAACGTAGGAGATGGCCTGTAATGTAACGTTAGGGCTGGGTTACCGTTATGGCTCATAGCTAACTAGTGTTAACAAGTGTTAACAACAACTAGCCTGTTGGTGAGGTTATGAAGTGAAGGAATAGATGGCCGACTGTCACCGTTTCTCGTCTCTTCGCTGGTTTGTTAGTTAACATTAGATGCTCGTCACCTTTGTAGCTGACTGCCAAGTTAACTCGTTAGCTATGCTAAGGTTCATTATTGACAGCTACGTGTCCAAATCGCATAGGTAACCTTAGCTAGGCAATACACAGTCAGTAGCTTCAAGTGGTTGTATTACACTTGTGATTAGCGAGCTTGTTCTTGGTAAACATCAGCAACACGTTGCTTCAAGCATCATTGGTCTTCGATATCTCTATTAGTGGTGGCTGTGATGCCAGTATTGGTTGTTTGTAGATAGTGCTTTGATTGACATTTAACGAGTCAGATTACTAATAAGTAAATTCCATGTAGCTTGCGTAATGTGTTAGTCATTCATTCATTCATTCCAGGTACAATGGCGAGTCCACGCACTAGAAGAGTTTTGAAGGAGGTCAGAACACAGGACGAAAACAACGTGAGTTTTCTCTGAAGTCTGCAGACTCAGAGGAGATACTATGTAAACTAAATAACCCACTAACCTCTTTTGCTATTTCGGAATTGCTCCAGCTCCCAAGTAGTGGTTATATTAACGTTACTGGGAAATTGTGTGAAGTCATCTAAAATAAGTTTTATTACTTCTTTTTTATTTAGAGAATTTTTACTGTTCTACCATGAAGTAGTGTGTCGTCGTTTAGGTCTTTTGAGCATTTATCGTGATAGATCAGGTTGTTTGGCCACCTGCTTTTTTCAAGTCCCGCTTCACTTGCCTTCCCCAGACTTGCTTTGAGTGTGGGGCATTCAATCCCCAGTGGGTGAGTGTGACCTATGGCATCTGGATCTGCTTGGAGTGTTCTGGCAAGCACAGGGGCTTGGGAGTCCACCTTAGGTGAGTGGCACTATCACAGCGATGCACCTGCATCACTTCAGCCAGAGTAAAAATTTAATGATTAAAAGGCGCCTGAGTTGGTCCTGAAGTTCCTATGGATATTTTTCAGAAAAATTGATTTCAGGCTAAAATTAGATGTATTTGTTGAAAGAAGTGAATGCTGTAACGGTCTGATAATTTTCCAGAATATAATTTTAGGTGCTTTTTTTCCAGTTTTATCAGTTTTGGCAAATTCAGTAGCTATTCTGACACCATAACATTTTCACAGGGTGGCACAGTACAGTGTCTGACCTACTGATCTTGTTTCTGTAGCTTTGTGCGTTCTGTCACCATGGACAAGTGGAAAGACATTGAACTGGAGAAGATGAAGGCTGGAGGGAATGGCAAATTTCGCCTGTTCTTGGAGCTGCAGGAAGACTACGACCCCTGCTGGACATTGCAGGAAAAATACAACAGCAGGGCAGCTGCACTCTTCAGAGACAAGGTGAATATACCTTGCTGTTTGCAGTCGTGATGTGTTGTTTTGGTGTTTGCTGGCAAAATAAGTGTTGAAATATTCCTCGTGCTAATATACTATAGTAAAAATGTGAATGCTGCAGGTTGCAACTCTAGCTGAGGGGAAGGAGTGGTCCATTGAGACATCTCCTGCCAAAGACTGGACTCCCCCTCAAGCCAAGACTGGCCTTTCGTCTGCTCACCGGTAAGACATAGCAACAGTTTTCTTTAATGCTTGTAAATGCCATTTATTGAGGGGGTAAACCTAAACTGGTTGATCATTTCTGGGTGGAAGGCTTGCAATATTTGAATGTGATGATGTGCTTTCATGGGAAAGAATGAGTCCCAGAAATGTGTACGCACACACACATGCATACACACCCACTCTCTCCAAGGCTTCCTCCGTGGACATAACAAGCATAGTTTAACACTTGGTGTTAATGCACTTGGAAAATGGATATTTTACCATGTCTACCCTGGCACTACTAATGAGTTTTTATAAGCAGCCTGTTCACACCATTGTGATAGGATAACTTTCACGTGCCTTCCGTATGTCCAGCTCTGGAATGAACATACATCTAGGGTGATTTAGCAAATGGGATTTAACTAATTTAATGTTTATGTTTATGCCCCCCCCCCCCCCCCCCCCCCCCCAACAGAAGTTCTGCAGGTCCAGGGCAGAGCTCAGGAAACTCTTCAGACAAGGCATTTGAAGACTGGTTGAGTGATGATGTCAACTCATACCAAAGGTGGGAATTATTCCCCATGATGGCTACTATGCTAAGGCCAGGCTCAGTCGGAAGGATTCACACAACAAGTGTTTCAGTTCTGCGTTTGCGTGGAACAGATCTGAGCCAGGTTATTATGGACACTGTCTGCGTAGATGCTGATTAATTTATGGTCAGCCACAAAAAAAGACAGCAAGCCATTCCTCTTTTCCTATGAGTTAAGAATTTTTGTGTGAATGAAGTGTTGACCAGCTTGCGTGTTTTTGCAGTGGAGGTGGTTACAGCGGTCAAGAGAATCGCTATGTTGGCTTTGGCAACACTGTGACTCCTCAGAAGAAGGAAGATGACTTCTTGAACAGTGCCATGTCCTCTATTTACTCAGTAAGGGTCTCTTAATTTGTAAAGCTCAAGTCAGTGGGGCTGCTTGGGGCTTTTTAATTGCTAAGTCGTGTGAGTCAATTCTGGTAGGTAGAACAGTTTGTGCATACTTGGAGTGTGGTTCTGCTTGTGTTCTTGGACTGTGGAAGTGAAAGCTGAGCTGAAGTATATGCTATGCTCTGCACTGGAGCACGATAGCTGACATTTTTATGTGTAAAAGGTGTTGTTCGTTCTACTGCATGTACGTTTTCCAAGCTGAAACCATGTAGGAAGTGACTGTTCTGGTCAGCAAATGTCCTGTGTCTTCAACAAACTCAGCAAAATGCATTTATTCTGCAGGGCTGGAACAGTTTCACAGTTGGAGCCAGCAAATTTGCATCAGTGGCTAAAGACAATGTAAGTGTTTAGAATATTTGAACTACAGTATTCAAGAATACTGTTAGCTACCAAATACCAGCAATAATGCAAGACTCAATTCTAGCTTTCTATCTTGGCAATACAGTGAATTTTGAAGTTCAATACAATAGTTCAGAACAAAAGTCTTACCAGTTTTCACTTTTATGGATGGTATATATTCATGGATCTATTATAGCGTGTTTCTTCCCTTTTTATACAGACTACAAAATTTGCAACCCAGGCAACTCAAAAGGTATGACGTTATTTTTTTATATAATTTATTTAATATTTAATAATTCTTTGAAAGATTCTGATCTTGTATGTTTCCCATTTACTGTAACTTAATGATGTAGCTAAAATTAAATTACTTGTGTCACTGTTTTCATGTAGGTCCATTTTCTGAGTACTGTCAGAAAAGATTGTTGTGTATGCTGTGGTCTATATCAGTGTTTCTCAACCCTCTCCTGGAGTACGCCCTGCCCTGCGTGTTTTAGAACTCTCCCTGCTCCAACACAGCTGATTCAAATCATCAGTTTGTTATTAAGCAGCTTCAGGAGTTCATAACGAGTTGATCATTTGAATCAGCTGTGTTGGAGCAGGGAGAGATCTAAAACATGCAGGGCAGGGGGTACTCCAGGAGAGGGGTGAGAAACACTGGTCTATATTAAGGGTATACAGAGATTGGACTTACTATACATCTTCATGTTTTTACAGAAGCAGTTCCATTATTTGTAGTGTATTTACAGAGATGTACAGTTGAATGTTGACTCTAATATTTACTGTAACCTAAATTTAACCTTTACTTTTAAATATGAACTGATTATCCAATATATACTCATCAGTAGAAAATGCAGGACAATGTCGGTATTCAGCAGCAAATGTCCTGCCCAGTACAAACCATGCCAAATTTAACTGAAATAACATTTGCAGATTGTTTTGTATCGCAGTCTTTGTCATTTCAATAGCGCTTGCATGCATTTGACGCTTTCAGGTCGACACCAGTGCTTTCAGTGAACAGGACTAAATGCTGTGTTAGACCATGGTAGATCCCTGGGTGCGGATAGTATGTAGGCAGTAGTCTGAAATGTGTGTTGCTTCCTTTGCCTCTCGCTGCTCTCTGCGGATGTAGTTCAGAGGCTATAGGCCACCACCGGAGCCGGTAAAGCAGTCCCACCTGTCTGTGCATGCTTTCCTCCTTACTGTGTCGTCTTTATTGTTTGGTCTTGTCCACAGTGTCTGTTTTTTTTTTCCATGGATAAACATTTTAAGATTAAAAGGCAAAGCCAGCGAGCCATAAAGCATTCTGATGACTCAGAGACAGAGCCAGCCAGAGACAGTGTAGTATTAGCATGCTTAATCGAATTCTTTGCAGTCTATGTGAATCCCCCAATTAAGTGAATGAACGTTTCACAAATTGTCTTTTGGCCATGCTCAGGGTAATTGTGTTGTCTCTTAAATTCATTTTGATGCGGGCTGAATCGTACTGTGTCTCACTTAACCTAAGCATGAGATTTTGTCACTGCCCGCAAGTACACCTGAGCTATCCACACAAGGCCATCCTGTTCCATTCCAGTAGATGGCCATTGATGTACTCCTTTATTTTGTTGATGTGTCTCCTTTATTTTAAGCCCGTGTAAATGTTTACCTGTGTTTGTTCTGTGGCAGCTGTGCGCAGGCAACGCTGTTAGCTTCTGCTTTTGAAGCTGATGGAAAATCCTCCTTTGAGAGTTTATAGAAACAAGTTGGGCATTTCATTCATGCCATGTTTCCAGCACAATCAATCTTTAATCTCTCTCTTCATATTTTCTATTCTGTTCTATTTCTATTCTTGTTATTCCCGTCAGGCCCAGTAAACAAGCACTTGAGGTTTGGCGGCATAAAAAGGCTGCTTCCTTGACAAAATCCATCAGGTGCTCTGAGAGTAACGTCTGGGCACGGTGTCTCATCTCATGCAGTGCTCACGGAGCACCTAGCAATTATATGCAACATGTCGACGGGATTATTGAGAGGAATCTCCCTGTCGAAGCGAGGCTTTGAGTTTTCAAAGCCGCAAATCCTCGCGGCAGTCGGGTGCAGGATTGTCCATCAGCAGGTGGCTGCGTCGAGCTGCTTGGTGGCGCGGGGGGCCGCGCGACGCTTTTGTTAGCTCTGTTTGGCTGTGCCTGCGCACTGTGACCAATGGGAATGACTGTTTTTGTTCATTCGCTTTAACAGAGACCCATTGTGCGGTGGCTCTTCATGAATGATGATTATTCACGTTCATTTTTCCCTTTTCACCCCAACTAGGCTGCAGAGTTAGGCCAGACATTAAATGAGAATGTAATCAAACCTACTCAAGAAAAGGTAACATTGGACTTAAAAAAATTGCTAGTTTGGTGGTGGGTTCCAATCACAAGGGGAGCAAAACTTTTAGTTTAGTTGCTAGTAGTTGTTGCCAGTATCTTCACCATTTTCTGTAGTGTAACCTTAATTTACCTGTGGTTAATTGTAACAGTGATTGTGGGATGGTGATTGGATGTCCTTTGGGGTAATGTGATAATATGATACATTGCTGAGCGGAATACACTGGGTGTCTAGACAGTATTGCATAATTTCCTCTTGGGAAGTGTAACAAGCCCTCCTTGACAGGGAAAATTAAGTCTTCATGAGAACTTAAACAGGTTTTCTGTACTACTGCTGGGCTTGATTGAAGTTAATTAACCACTACCCTGAAAAGAATTTACTGCAATTATTCTTTCATGTTGAAAGTTTTAATATGTCCTCTGAAGCTGATTGCCTTTTTTAAATGGATGATGAGCAATCATAATGAATCTAAGACATAATGAAGTCATCGTGTCTTTGTTTGGAATTAGAGAACGTGTGATTGCCTGAGGATAATGAGCCTTCATACAGACTCACCTCTAACACGTTACATGATTGCGAGTGTATTTTCCTCCAGTGATTAACGGTGGTTTGGCTTGTCCAGGTAAAAGATGGCAAATTGCTAGATGAAATGGCAACCGGCATCACTGGGTTTGCAAACAAGGTAGGAGACAGGTTATTGCCGCTGTGCGCATACCCATAGCCAGTCTCCTAATCAAGGGGAATGGGTCATAATTAGTCTAGCAATAAGTGCCTCCTGAATGTAGCTAAAATTCATGCCAACTACACAGGCAGAGCTCTATAATGAGGGGGAGACTGGCTTGGGTATATTACTGTCCATGAAAGAATATTAATGTGAATTTCTCTTAATTCCTTTTTGCTGGCATTGTAACTTTGGCTGTAAGTACCATACTGTTTTCCTGACATTTTTACTCTAGTAGTGTGCTGCATTTTACATTTTTAATGTTGTATGACAATGGCGTTTACAGTCATTTGTTTAGTCGGTTTGTGACTTGATGGAGAGTTGCACTGCGATTGCACTGCTGTGTTTTTTGCTTGACTAATTCCCCATAAGCCCGTAGTGTAAACCATGTGCTGTCTGATTTCAAGGTCCAGGGAGCCGGTTCAAAGGGCTGGAAGGATATGAGTTCTTTCTTCACTGCAAAATCAGAAGAACCAGCAGACCGGTAATACATTCAGTGTTTATTCAGCACTCTTTTTTTAATTCAGCACGTAGCCATGAGCTGAAATTGCTTGTAAGTTGCAAGCTCAAGAAATATTTCAGATTTTCATATTTCCAAAAATTTATGGGTAGTTATTCAGGCATTCATGCAAGGAAAAAAAAACGGTTATTTGCTGTTTATACCTAGAAAAATATGGGAACTTTTTGGACTTTTTGAGTAAGGTGTCTGGCTGCTGCTTTTATTATTAAAATTTATTATATTAAAAGGATAAGATGCATCTGCACCTCTGACACACAGACTGATGCCTCGCTGTTCTGTGGACCTTACCATAAACAAACCAACAAGATATTTGTCTTTATATCACTTTAAAGCTCTCTGAAAATCAGTATGTATGTTTACTGCACTACCTCCTGAGGTGCTTTTGGAAATGGGTGTTAACATTGAATTTCACCTTTTGAGTTAACTTCAGTTTAAGTTGACTTACTTTAATTTAATTGTTTTGATCTTCTTCCGATTGAGTCATCTCTCAGCCACAGTGGAAATGCGGCATTTCAATGCTGGTGTAAACGGAGGCTATTTGATTCTTCTACCACAGCACCCCGACGGGAGAAAGTTACCAGAACATGGGTTCCTCCGAGGGCTACCAGAACAGCGGCGGGCCTGACAAGGACTTCTGGGAAAATTTCGGGACCAGCTCAAGCAAGCCCAAGAAGTCCCCCAGCACCGACAGCTGGACCATCGCCGATAACTCTGCCGAGAAGAAGAGCTCAGACAGCTGGGATAACTGGGGCTCTGAGGGGGCCTCCAACAACAAGCACAGCACAGGAGACAGCTGGGAGGCCTGGGACAACAACTGGGAGAACGCCAGCGAGGCCAAGGCCAAAAAGAGCCCCCCAAAGCAGGAAGAGGAGGCGTGGGACAATGCAGACTGGTAGAGGCCGCATTCTCGCACGCGTCCTGGTTTATCTAGCCGAAAAAAAAAACACGTAGAATTCCAAAAAAAACGCTCTCTTTGAAGGTAGGGTGCAGTCACATGTTTTCATTTCTTCCCCAGTTATATGTAAATGGCGTTCAGCTAGGGTTTTCTGTTATTTTATATTGAATGGATCATGTTTTAAAAAGCATATGGATTTATTTTTGATGCTTTTTATCAAAACGCCTGATTTCTATTGAATCTGTGCTGTTTGTTTCATCAAATGAGAAAATTTAATAAAAAAGAGTAGAAAATGAAATCCCATTTTTTCTTAATAACATGAACTAGTGTGAAAATTCCAAATTTTCACACTAGTTCTTCTTTGACTGCACCTAACTTTTGAATCAAAGCTCTTGTATATGTTACGTCAACAACAGTGTGATTCAGTTTAGCAGGTAGTTAGATTGCAAGTTGTAGAATTATGTTTGTGGAACATTTGTATGTATAGCTCTTGTTTCACTAAAACCTTGAAAAATGAATTGATCAGCCAGAGCAGCCAGTCCATCTTTCTTTGACCATCTTTAAAAAGCTGGCTCTTTTGATGGAGATTTTTATTCTCACTGGGTGCCCTGGTTAAAAACAGAATAAAAAAAGATCTGAATTAAGTGGAGTCAGTAGAGTTTCCCCCAGGATTGAAGCTGTGTTCTGAGAGTAGGGAGCATACTCACTGCTACCCCCTCTACCACCACTTGTTTGTAACGGTTGTCATATATTACAATCTTAGTACATTAATCATCTCCCAAAACTGAACTCTGGCGGAGGCTGGTATTTATAGTGTGTGTGTACGTGCACATGCGTGCGTGTGCGTGCGTGTGTGTGTGTGTGTGTGTGTGTGGGTGTGGGTGTGCATGCTTGGGACAGTATCCTCATGTTTGAAAGATGTTTACCTCGAGAGATATAGCTCAAGATTTGAGGCTTAACCTCGAAAGACCATCCTTTGCAAATACACAGTACTACCAAAAACTGTGACATTATGGGACCTCACAACCCAGATACACAAGACTCACTCCCCATGGAATCTAGTCATATTACCGCCTTTTCACTAATTGCAAGCATACTTGCAGCAGTAGGTGTCTTGGCGGTAAAGTGTGGATTCCCAGTGATATTGCAGGTGAATTTTTATGAATGATGAGCTAACCAGGAGTGATGACAGCAGGAGATACTGAGAGGTGCATGGCTCTCATGAGCAATATGAAGGGTTGCATTAATAGATCCCTGTCCTTCCTGTAAGGACATTTGCAAAATAGAAATGGTCAACAAAGCTAAAATTTCTCTCATTCTTCTGAAGTTTTTTCTCTTGAACATGACTCTTTTGTAAAACTAGAATAATGCGGATAAGTAAGGAAACTAGTTTTGAAATGTGGCTTATGAGCCTGTAAATATAGCATCAACAAAGCCAGTGGCTACTTTCTCGTATGGCCTATATTGAGGTGTGTCTTCTGTCTATAGAAAGGCAAACCACTGTTGCACTCCAGTCAGTATAATTTTGGAACAGCAGACCCCACATTCCTGCGGATTCTAAACTATGTCATTATAGTTTTTGGTATTGCTTCAAGGCAGTTCCGGTGACATAGCTGCTGTAAATCGTTGGTGATAACATGCGAGTTTGTATATATGTGTGTGTGACCGTTTTACACATTAGATAAAGTCACTTGTCATCTCAGAGATAGTGAGGCGGTTATTTTGCAGTGCACTCTTTTTGCTGTTTTGAATTTCATTGCATTCAGGTATGAACATAGGGGGTTTATATATGGCATGGCATATGATGTCTGATATAGGGGATGCTGCAGAGCAACAAAGAGAAATCTTAAAAGGCGGTTGCATGCTTTATACAAAACCTGAGTTTCATAATGGTCTGAAATGAAGTACACTTAATTCCTGTGGCAACTCTGCAAAGCTTGTGTAGTGCATCCAACCCACAGAACATGCGCTTTTCTGTTTAAATTGATTGATAATGTATTTTATGTTATCAGCCTTACATAGCAAACACCAAGCCTCTTTATGAACTGGTCTTTGACAGTTTTGTTGTTGACAGTTTGGTGCCCTGTGTGTGAGTGTGTGTCGATTTTTTTTATCTCTGGTTAACTGCATGGTAAATTAGGCAAACAAGAACATGATGGTCAAATGCACAATGCTGGATTTCCCCTCTAATATCAAATTGCTGTCACACTTATTTACTTGTATACTCTTTGAAATTAATGAATTAATTTGTGTCGTTTGGCTTAATTTAGATTTCATCCAACATTAATTCTGCACAATATTTTGATAAAGTGATTGCCACTTTCAGATAAATTGTGGAATTAATTCATTTGAGCCTGAACATCTTCAAGATACAATCAAGTCGTGTGCTATGCCCATATTCTTTGTGAAAATGTTTAATGGCTGATTGGAAAGAATATTATCTGTGCATGTGGTTAAACACAGAGAGCTCTCATCACTGGTGAAAACTTTCACACAGTTAATGCATGACTTTGCTGCAAAAACTCACCGAATTTATGAGAACAATGTACCAGCAGGGTAGAACTGTCTCAAGATTTAAAGGTATATAAGTGGATTATAATTATACCAGTTATTTGCCAATGTCTTGATTTTTGTATGTGACTTTTTTCAACTCTAATCTTAGAAAAGTATCCATTAATAAGATGTACTAATGTAGCATATTTGTTTTATTGCAACCTTCAATATGTGACCTGCCCATAGTAAAAAATGACATGCTCACAAAGTGATTAATAGCGTTTGAATTCTGTGTAGGGCTAAGCTGGGTCTGTACAGTGCTACTCTACAAACTGTACCTAAACATGATTAAAATAAATTTTGTGGTCTTTTACAGAACAAAAGATTTATATTTCAATGCTTTATCATGTAATACTGTTTTTGATTGTATGACATCCAGTGCAGAAATTTGCTTGTTTAAATAAGCCCCCGTAATGATTGTGTGATGGCTAGTTCACTCAGTTTCGCAATTGTTCCCCTCACTCATGGGCCTGTGGCAAATTTCAAGCATGTCATAAAATTGCCGGGAATTCAGTTGTTGTGTGAAAGGCTCTCCACTGGACATCGGTGTTCTGCTGTTCCGCATGTGTAGAGTGAACTGGCCACTTCAAAAAGATTCTCCTCCAGAATGTAAGAGCTCTCACACTTCTTTAACTGGTTTCTGTTAAGATTTGAACTTGTTCATGTAATGTGTTTTACGTGTTGAATTGGGGTTTTCCTCTGTTTAGTTTGAATTTCCTTCCACCACTATGACTATACAAGCATTCCACGGGTGGAAAGAAATTCAGTCACTGTGCTGGGTTTCTGTGCAATATTTCTCAAGTCCCCAAGTGAACCTTTCTCCCTCAGTTCTCAAACAAAGCAAGGCAACCCAGACTGAGTACAAACCATGTACCAGATATTGGGTGGGTATGTCCTGCGGTGTATTGTCTGTCTGGGAAAATAATCTAAATAAAGATGTAAAAACGTCTGTTGTGACTCACAATTATTAAACTTCAGTTTTATGCATATGGTTTTATGCAGTACCTGCCAAACATGTCTCTTGGCTCCACATGTAAGTCAAGCTAAGTAAAAGTATGAAGCTATCTTGACTCTGAATGGTAGCTTATCATCGCTATGTCCAGTATCAGTTCAGGGGGTATGCTGAAAGATGGTCAATCCACTCCATCAAAAAAATCAATCTCTGCTAATTATTACAGTGATTCGTGACGCAGAAATCCAATGGCTATAGTTACGTTTGTGGGCGTGGTTACTGTGTGTAACCAATAGCGAGCGCTTCATTTGTCGAAATCCCGCCCTAGGGGTGTGTTCATTCTGTCTCATCTCGCCGCAAGTTATCCACAGCATAGAGGGCACAACGAAATTGCCAATGTAATGATCACAGCAAATGGGGGTAAGTGTGTGCGAAAAACATTTTTGTGGTTCAGTCCGTGTTTCAGATGATTTTTCTTAGTTATACCTAGCCTGGTCGTTGAGACGAAAACGTTATGTTGCTAGAAAAATGGCCCAATCCCTTTAGCTGGTAACAATACAAAACGCGTTTACCAGCTCAGCTATTAACATTAGCGGCGTGTAACTGTCGCCTCCAATAGCAGTTGCCAGTGTTAGCTTGCTAGCAGGCTCCTGAGTTCAATTTTGATTTATGGGTATGTTAACATTTGCTAGCTAGCTAGTCTGTCTGACGTGGTCGGTCCTGTGGTTGGGAGTATATTCCGGCAAGATAATCTTAACTACCTAGATAAAAAATATTGTCCGCCAGCCACCTAAATATCCTAACATTAGATAGCCGGCTGCGGTGTGAATGCTCGTACTGTTAGCTAGCTGCCGATCAAAGCACGCTGAGAATTTGGGTAGTTAGCTAGTTTAGCTAACTAGCTGATGACGCTCAGTTGGCTGGTGTAATCTAATTTTCGAAAATCACTAACATAGCTGGCGGTAGCTCACTGTAACGTTACTATAGATTATATATCTGCAATCTGTTGAATGCCTTCTGATTTTCCATTTTCCCTCCAGTACCTAGCTAGACATATCCATGGTTGGAGGGAATTTTTGCCAGATCTTTTTGCTGGTTAGTTTAGTTTGCTGGCTTGCTATCTTTCTAGGCTACTCACCCAGTATTTTCTTACGAACTGCTCTTAACCATAATGTTATCTCGTAATCTTACCCACCCGCTACACCAATACATGGGAAGCTGTATGTAATTAGCTAACGTACGATTAGCTAGTCACCTTAGTTTCGTTTGCTAGCCTTTTAATTTTCTAGCTAGAAATCGTGTAATCAAACAGTTGTCCGTATCCCTGAAATATGACTGCTTTATGTTGTCAATGCAGTCCCCTTGAGGAAAAGCTCCCTAGCTACTGCTAATTGGCGGCTGTGATGCCTGGCTAGCTGTATGGCTTTCCTACAAACTATGGTATCTCCTAATATTGTAGCTGGCTAGCAAACCAGTGCTGTAGGAATCTGTCTCGGTATATTGTCAGGATATCTGCAAGCTGGCTGGCTAGCGGTGATTTCGCTTTTGCTGCACGGGAATTTTTGCATAGTGAATGAAT
Organism: Megalops cyprinoides; assembly: GCF_013368585.1. NCBI lineage: Eukaryota > Metazoa > Chordata > Actinopteri > Elopiformes > Megalopidae > Megalops > Megalops cyprinoides. The sequence continues at coordinate 34,128,209 of NC_050588.1, read as the reverse complement.
GGATGTTTAAAATATCTTGATGTCAGCTGCGGGGGTAGTTTTATCTGAGCGAACAGGCAGCCTGCTGGCTGCAAGTTCATCTTCGATGTAAAAACACCCCACCGTCTGATCAAAATCAAACAAGTGAAACGTCTTTCGTCTTTCACATGCAACTGCAGTAATGGTGTGGTGTAGACATTTTGTAACAACGATGGATCTGCGTGATTGGATACTGGTCGTTCTATTGAAAATGATACCGACAGGTTAAGAAACTTAAAAGGCTATACTAACTAACTAGAACGGGTGAGATTAGTTTACCGGCTATGTAGGTGGCATGTGTAGTTTCTGATGGTTATGGTGCGCCAGGCCTTCAGTGATTCCTTGACGACGTACTTCAGCTAAATGTGTGCCCTAGGTGGTCAGCTGTACTACATAACTGTGAAATTGTCGCATTTGATGTATTAAACCTAACGTTCCTATGCGAAGGTAGGTCATATTTGCATCCAATTACTATGTACAGACTTAAATAAATCGTAAATTAGTAACTTGCTAGAAAAATACCGGTAGCTGGGTTTCTCTGACCTTTGGTAAGCGCAGTGTTTAATACAGGCTATAAAATAATTAAAATGAAATTTAAAAAATTAAACGAAACAAACCAATGACAGCAATGCAGTGGCTGTGCTCTTAAGAGGGAACCTGTTGATGATCATTGAAAATATGCTTTGAAGAAACTGTATTATGTACATTCAGTGGGAAAGCTTTTATCACGTCCGTGTCCCTTGTTAATAGCACATAGCTACGCATTAGCCCTGATAAAGGACACAGAGACCCAGACATGTTTTAACTCTCCGTCTTACCTAACTGTGAGAACACATTTACCACCTATTTGAGTGGAGTGTATCAAGCTTAGCTCTTTCTGCGGCAGTAGTGTACCGTGCAGCAATCTGTTTACAGTCTAGGTAGGTCATTGGTTGCCAGAGTAACTGGGCTCCACAGCAACATCTTTGATCTGGGAGCCCACACGCTGGTGCTTGGTGAGGCTGCCGGTGATGTTGCTGATGTGCTGGGTGTACCTCCAGTCTTTCAGGGGTGTCGGGACTGAATTTAAATAAGTTAAAACCATTTTCATTTAGTGCAGCGCCATCCAGATAGCACTTCAGAGATGAAATGTGACAGTGCTGTATATGAATCTGTATTGTTTTCAACATTTTAAGTTCTACAGTGGGTTGTCCTCCACTTTTTGGCTACAATTTATTCACCGAAGATTGTAAAATAGATGGTTTTCAAGAATTTAAAGCAACATAACCTAAAGGAAGTGCTAGGTCTTCAGAGAAAGTTAGGCAAATTCCAGTTACAGGTACCAGGTGTGCGGTTTTTATATTGTTTATTTTACATTTTTTAAAGAAATATTGTCATTTTGAATTTTCATCGTCTGGGAGACAGTGTGTTATGATTTGTGTGTCTTTACAGGTTTGCTGATGGTATGGTGTGAGTTTTGAGCCACAGAGAGCCACGGGTGAGGTGCCCATTCAACACTCCACTGTCAGGTGAGACGTAAGACTCTTCAGAAAGCTGGCAAAGCATATACCAGTATACCCAAAACAACCAAGGCTCAGTTAGACTAAAGGTGATAGAAGCCATCTTATCCTCTGTTAGTCTGACTTTTTCCCAATAGTTTGACCTCTTTCGGTCTGCCAGTAAAGCAAATATAGCATAAATATTCATTTTAAGATGAGGCAGCTGTGTAGAACAGTGGTAGGAAGCAAGACTCATAACTGAAAGGTTGCTGGTTCAGCTCCCCACTAGGGCAGTGCTGCTGTACCCATGGGCAAGGTACTTAACCCAGGATTGCCTCAGTAAATATCCAGCTGTATGAGTGGATGACATGTAAAAATGACCTACGCAAGTCCCTCTGGATAAGAGCGCCTGCTAAATGCCAATAATCTAATGTAGTGAGATGGTCAGGGGCAGGAGCTGAGCTCTGTGCTCCGACACAATGAGTATGCAGGCTGCACCTTCTTTGTTATGGAAGAGGGGAGGCCTGCTGAAGTAAGCACGATTCTCTCCGGGGCCTAGGAGGCATCTGTTTCCAATCCTCGTTTTTACTGCTCATTGCTCAGTCACACAAGCTTCGATTCTGTATTTCCGGCCCCTATTTTCCTGCATGCTCACCGCAGGCCCTGACTGCTCTGCGGTTCCCTGCGGCTTTTCCCACCGGGTCGTTCACAAATAGCAAGGGAGTCGGTCAGCTGCTGGATCTCGGGGCTGAGGTTGAGGCCTCACAGTTTTTTTTTTTTCCCTGGATTTAATTATATTCTTTGCATATATGGGTCACCGTTTTCAACTTCTTCTGCATTTCACACTTTCTTTCTTTAACTGTGGCTGTACTTTGGGTTTTCCCCCAGCAAGTTGTTGGATTTTAGGTGAGTTATTGAACCCAGGAGGGCCCTTCAGACCAAAGAGAGAGGAAGTGTCTTGTTGTGTTAACTCCATCCATCTGTTTTACATTCTTTTCGCTTCCAACCATTAATAACAAGCCTCATGATTTTTCCCACATGCCTCGCCAATCATGTGACATTAGCACTATGAGTGATTGCAAATATGATTAGTTTTGTACTTTCTTTTCTATTTGTCATAATGCAAGAGATTTGCGGGCAGAATTCAAATGCTGTTGCTTGTAGAGGATGTGGCATTCCCACATACTTTGGGGAAAAGCAAAGCAAATACATGCTGTTCTTTTCATTCAGTGGGCTTTATTGTGCCTGCTGCCAGTTTCCAGGAACCCTCCGTTGACATGGGTTTTGTGTGCTTAATGTTACAGATCTCTCTGCTTTTAGATGTGAAATGAAAGCTTGTTTCATTGCTGCTCCGGTGAATATAATTCCATAAAACTGCAAGGAATGCCAGGTTACATGCTGATACTGTTGACCAGGCTCATCTCAGTGAAGCACATTTTTCCCTCCCACTTGCTCTGTGGAGGAGCAGATCGTGTCAAGTCCCGTTAAAAGGATCCCACCGTCCAAATGAATCGAATCGCCCCAATTATTGCTATCGTGAGACCGAACTCATAAAGCTCAGGCTGCTGTTTGTGTAGCAAAGGAAGAATTTAATTAGATGTCTAAACGCAAGTGATTTAAGCCGCTGTGTGCACTGTCATCTTGAGGTCCCCTTTTCAAAGGGCTTAGGCTGTTGTGGCGCATATAAAAGTCCCCTCAGTTGCACCCAAACAATGGCAGCATTGTCACACGGTCCATCTGTCGTGGCCGAACTTCCTTCTCTTAATTAACCACCCATGTCTCCCACATTGGCCTGCTGTGTTCCAGTACATATTGCCATTGTTCTCCCATCATGAGCACTTTGCCCCTTGCAAACCGTCAAGTGATTTCTGGGTGGGGAAGGCGGAACAAAAGGGATTGTTTTTAGTTAAAGTTTCATGTAGCACTCACAAACGTGTTTGAGGTGCCCTCATAAAAGATGTTAAGGTAATTTTGTTGCAGTGCTGTTGTAGACCGCTTTGCTTGGTTCATTTTTGTTCAGGGATCTCCGTGTCATTGACATTTAACGAGTGAGGAAGGTCCTGAAATGATTTCTGACAGCCCATGACATGTGTCTGGTATTGTGGAGAACAGCTGTGCTTCCTGTGTCTGTCCCCCTCTCTCTGGTGTACTGTATTCATATAACTATCAACACTACACAAGCATGTGCTCTTAGTTTTATTTTACTGATTTTTTTCCCCCTCTTTCCTCAAAGCAGAGTCAGACTCTTTGTATTATGTCTTGGATTCAGTACTGGTATTTGCTTTGTCCCAGTACAAGTGGGCTTTGGAATCTTTCAGACCGGAAATTGTTGACTCATGTGAATGTTGTTACAAGGCAGCAGTGTAGACACAGTACACACAGTTGAACCAGTGGGATTGAGTTGTTTGTCATGAGAAGCATTCCTAAGAAACTTTGAAAGCATTACAAGTGAAAATCGGTAATTGCCAGTTACTTATGTTCAGTTAAAAATTGTTGCAGTGTAAAAATTAGGGACAGGGTTTGACTTTCCATCACCTTGTTGAAAGAAGTAAACCATTCAATAAACTCAAGGTGTGTTATAATGTCAACTTTGCAGTCTTACGTTTTGCTTGACCTGTCTACTCAGAAAGCGTGTCCAGTGTGAAGGCTGCTTCTCAAAAAGAGAAACAACAAAAAACACTGCTGAACAAAGCCAGGAGATCCAGAGCCCGGCTGTGGACAAGGCCAGATTGGAGGCCCAGCCAAACTGGAGCCCCCGGAGACAGAGGGAATTCTGGGAGCAGGGCTGTTCTCGTTTTGTCTGTTGGGCCACTTCCAGACATTGTTCATTTGGCAGAAGTGAGAGTACAGACGTTTCCCAAAACAAACCTGCTTTTGGGATATCGCACACCCCCTCGCCACCCCCACCCCCACCCCACCATTAGGCTAACGCCTTGGGGGTTGGACCGCAGCTAACTGCGCCTTATTGTGGAACCTGTATCCTGCCTCGCCAAGATGTCCAGTGCTGTGGCGATGCCAAAGATTTGTCTGCTTCTGTAAATGCAGAAAGCAACAAAAGGTTGCAAATGGGCCCTGTATTAAAATAATGCAATGGGAAATGCAGGGCCAGCGATTCTGTCTCACTACAGAGAGGCTGAGTGCTGTAGCAGCACCTCAGTCCTACGTACAGGTGCAAGGGCTCTCGTGTGGGTGTTGCGTTCTGAGCGCCTGTAAGAGGAATCGGCACTCTAGCCTGCGACGGGGGCTGTTTCAGCCCGGCTCTTTGTGGAAGTGGTGGCTGTGTGCGTGCGTGTGTGTGCGTATTCATGTGCGTCCGTGCGTGGAGTCTCAGAGGAGTGTATACAAAAGATTTCAATTACACTGACTTCAGTTCGTAGGAATTGCCAATATAGGAGCCAACCACACAGCCACACAGTGAATAAAACAGGTATAGAATCATTTCTCTAATAATGCCATTTAATGTCCTTTTTCTAAACGTAAAAGTCTCTTTATAAGAGTCATAGGCTCACTTTCAGTATGTAGTTTGATACTCTTCTGAGACCAATGGCTCCTAAGCGATAAACCCCATTTAGAATTCGAATACATTGTCTTGTATCTGCTGTTAAATCTGTGAACATATCATGTTAAATAGTTTGAGAAAAACATTATGCAGTTTGGCTGAGGCCCTGAATGCCAGTTGACATCGCAGGAAAAAAAAAAGAGAGCTGCTTTCTGCCAGTGGAGAAACGCCAACTCTGGGTCTTACAATAATCTCCTTGTGACCAACAAAAGAGATGTGGCTGAGAAATTGGGCATTCAGATGTCTGCTCCGTCAAGATTTTACAAGGCAGGGAGAGCATCGTGGAGAGTGAAAGACAGAGAACAGCCGTGAACTCGCAGGGCATCTGTCCAGACAGCACTTGCAGACTGGGAAAGTTTATGATCAAACGGTAGCTACACCACAGCATTGTAGCCCTCACAGTGGCTGATATCGTGCACACATTTAAAAATGATTAACATGAATTAAATGACTTTTTTGTATGTACAGATTGAGAGAAGGACATTGACTGTATTGTAGCTTCCATGGCCACAGTTCACACATTGACAATCCAAACCAATTCACATGAATCAAATTATTTCATCATGTATTGTACTAGCGCTGGGCGGTATAGCCATCGCAATATATCGCATAGCTATTTTTAGCGCAATAACAGCTATCCCCAGTATATGGCGTTAGGTTTCCTCCCATATTGTTTTCCCTTTAGTTGTACCTGATGCAATTTTTGGGTTCCCTACCTTGCCCAAGGGTACGACGGCAATACTCCAGCAGGGAACTGAACCCGCAACCTAGTTACGAGTTCTGCGCATTACCACTATGCCACACTGCTGCCCCAATATATATTTAGGCTCCTATGTATATTTAGCCCCTATGTATATTTAGGTTGTTTTGCATTTAAGACGTTTGCATCGTGTACATAACTGCCGTTAGCAGGCGCTGGCCTCAGTCTCAGTTAGCACGGCTCTTTAAAAGCCCCCTGTAGTGAGCTGAGGCATAAACTGGCACAAGGGAAGGGTGGGAGCAAATGGCCGTGTAATGATGGTGAGAGAACGTGGGCACTGGTTTCTTCCCAGAGGAGGAAATGGAGCTCCGCCCTCTACCGCAAGCTCTCCGCAGCAATGGAAAGCATGTCGATAGGCCAGCCTCTTCCGCAGGTGTCTCCATGGCTTTTAAATTCCTCTGTCTTGGGCTGTTGCCAATAGCTACAATAAAAAAAAAAAAAAAAAAAGTCTGCAGTGTGGTAAGAGAATAGTCTGCGCTCTCATTGCTGTGCGACCCGTTTTAGGGCTTAGTGGTGATTCTGTGCAAATTTACTTCTAAAGGGAAGAATGTTCTTCGCCGTGGGTTAATGCTGTTGTTCGATAAGCTGGAGTTCCTTTAAGTCATAAATGGGCTGTTGGGCAGAGGTATGTTTGCCAGTTACAGCCCTGTTCCCTCACTGGTAGAACCCTGTCTCAGTATAGCCTGTGGAAGTTGACACCGGTAGGCTGACTGTAGAGGGAAAAGGCCTAAACTATGTGTAGTGGTGGTGGTGCAAATGCCAAAAAAAGCTGAAACGAAAAGAAAAATGGGACATACTCGAACAGGTGACTCGCCAGTCTGACGGATGGGACTGCTCTCACTAACTGGGCCAGCACGGTCTTCTCGGCTCACAGCCTTGGGAGGCTGTACAGGCTGTGTCATCATCTTCAGGTTCTCCTTTTAATTTTTAGATGGATTAAAAAAAGGAAATGGCGGTGGGGTGGGGTGCGGTGGGGAATGACAGCATTTTGGCCAACATCCCAAGAGTGTTCATATGTGGGAAGGTAGGAGAGATACAGTTGGGCTGCTGTTTTCTACCACAGTAACTTCACAAGTACCCAAACGATGTGTATCTGTGTTCAGGCCCCACTATGAGTCGTCATTCCACCATGAATGGTCTCGTTCTGAATGTGCGGTAATACTTACATTTACATTTACATTTATTCATTTGGCAGGCGCTTTTACCCAAAGTGATTTACAATACTCAAAACGGATTGTATCCCAGTATACAATAGCCAAAAGTCTTGTCGATTCCTCCAGCATACAAATACATCTTTGACAGTACATCTTTCTCCCTCCTTGTTTTAGTGGAAGGGCCCACTTTTATCACCTGGGGGGGGGCTGCCTTGCAGTACAGTGACGTCAGCAGTGCGTGGCGACTCCGAGCACAACAAAAGATACGCCTACACTTTTGGTTTAGTTTTGTCTGAGGTGTGGGAGTAGCCCTAATCCCAGCAGCAGCTAGGCTGCATGTGGGTTTGGGATGAAGGTTCCCCCTACACAGACTGATGCACAGGCTACTTCACACAGTGTTTTATGGCTGAAAGACCTCAGTGCAGGACTGGCAGGTGTGTACCTGTGTTAGGCTCCACCTGTTCTGTAGATCTCAGGAGCACCTCGTACCCCAGTGTTTCATCTTTAGGCTCCTCCACTGTGCAGGTGCCTTAAAGAGTGTTACATCCCCTGTGCAGTGGATGCATACTCTGACAGAGGTGGTCAGATCTACATATTCTGGAAAGTGTTTGTCTACTACAATTGACGTTAAATATTACATTACATTACATTACTCATCCAGAGTGACTTACCTAGGTTAAAATTTTAAACTTTACCCATTTATACAGCTGGATATTTAATGAGGCAATTGTGGGTTTAGAACCTTGCCCAAGGTTACAGCAACAGTGCCCCAGCGGGGAATCAAACCAGCAACGTTTTAGTTATAAGCTCTGCTCCTTACCACTATGATACGTTAACGGAATCATTTATCTGCATTTCTGTACCGTGACCATGTGGAATCCCTCTGTTCGTTGCTCAGGAGGGGGTTTCGGACGTGTCCTGATCTCTCCCGCAGTGTGGCCAGAGAAGAGCAGCCATGCCTCCACCCTCTGACATCGTCAAAGTGGCCATCGAGTGGCCCGGCGCCAACGCCCAGCTGATCGAGATCGACCAGGTCAGCGCCTGCGTTCCGAGGCCCACTCTCTCCCAGGGTTCATGTTCTTAGAGTGAGGGGAAATGTACAAAAATACACTTTTTCCCCTCACTCTAACTGTCACAAACACCTGAGAAAATTGATGAAGGAAAAAAAGCAAAAACTTGCATGGGAGCTTGTGAGTGAACGCAACACCAAGCAAAAGGTTGAAGCTCAGCTCGTCTTTTCTGCTTTTCTCGTTCACAGAAGAAGCCCCTGTCCTCCATCATCAGGGAGGTTTGTGATGGGTAAGCAACCTTCTGTCCTTTGCAGATGGACGTTTTCGGCCCGGTCCAGCCCTGGCGCTGGTGGGGGGCCCGGTAAACGTATGGCTGGGTAGTTTTGTTAGCCGCCATTGGCTGAGTTTTATGTGATGTGATTTTTTTTTTTTTTTTACATTTGTGTTGGCTTACATAAGAGGCTCATCCAGACGGCGGGGTGGGGGGGGGGGTTTAGCTGGCAGAGGCCGTGCGGCAAGCCTGCAGTAATGAGCTGGGAGCTACAGAGAAGGCTAGGCCCCCCCCTTTATATTCAGATAATTGGGTTCGCAATTACTCGGCTCTGTTTGTGTTGTTTTTATTAGTAATCACAAGCAATTGTATCTGGTGGGTTTGTCTTGGCCACTTTATTTGGTAACAGTGGGAAATTGAGGAAAACGTTGCACGCTGTACCAGTTCAGACGTTTCCAGTAAGAGCGTAGCAGAAGGCTCTTTTCTCATGATTTGTGTGCAGTGAGGAACAGTGCGCTGTAACAGGGCCCCTTCTTCCTCACTCCCCCTGCCTTTCTTCTAAACTAATGCACTAATAAAGGAGGGTTAATAGCTCACAGATGGGAGCCAGGCTCCTTTCTGGAAGGGATTGCTGGTTATGTAATCATCCCAATTACACAGCACTCCCTGTCTCTACCACCCCCCCCCCCCCCCCCAAACTCCACTCCCTCCATCCACCATCCTTCACTAAACATTGTGTTCCTTCTCTCCCTCCCTCCTTCTCCTCCTCCCTCCCGCTCATGCTATCTGTATCGTTTATTTCTCCCTGGCGATGGCCAGACTTTCTCAGGCTGCTTTCCCATCTCCGTCTCTTCTCCACTTTTGCTTCCGCCCACGCCTCTCCTCGCACCCGACTGCGCTCTCGCGCGCCAACACCTCCTGCGTTTTCCTCCAGCTTCGTACTTCCCTCTCCGTCTGTGCCCTGGAGAGTGATGTTACGGGCTAGCGTTTGGAAGCTCTATATAATGTGACTGGGTGTGGAGAGCGCTGTGAATGGGGAAGTGAAGTGTAGGTGTGCGCTGAAAGCAGAGGCCTCTCCGCCGAGATGTGAAGGGGTGGAGTCAATGCAGGGCCTGCTGAACACGGCCAACATTGCCCCTTCTCTATGTGTTGAGTGGATGCCGTGCCTGCAGAAGCCGAGCGGCAAAGTGCATTGTGCTTTGGACGTGTTTTGGATTCTGTGATCTAGTGACTGTGATGCATGGTAGTATACTTGGCTTCCCGTGTCTAGTCAGGTTACACAAGTTAACTTTGTGGTGGGGCTTGAGTGGTGTCGTGCTCACACTCACTGGTTAGCCTGGTCTGACATTGCTGCTCATTCAACTTGGAATGGATGCGCTTGTATTCTTTAGTGCTGGAAGTCTGCTCTGGATAAGAGCATCTGCTAAATGAATGTAATGGAATGCAATGACATGTACACTGCTCACACTGCCCATTGTAAAAGGTTGCAGGTGTTTCTGTCAACTGGTTTTAAGAGTGTGTGTGTGCGTGTTGCCCCCCCCGTCTCCCCAGCTGGTCTCTGTCTGGCTCGGAGCAGTTCGCCCTACGCTACGCCGACGGTCCTCAGCTCTACATAACAGAGCAGGTGAGTGACAGCCCTCTGTGTGGCCCGGCCCCCGGGGTCAGGTGCAGGTGGAGGGTTGAAGTGCTCCTTTACGCTGCAGCCATTTGGGGAGGGTCAGCAGAAGTCCCGTCTAAGTGTGTGGTCAGTGTGTTTCCTGGCACGGTGTACATACTGGTGGATTCTTTGACCTAGTGACTGATGTATGGTAGTGTATGCACTTGGCTTCCCTTGGTTACTAGACTGTTTAGTTATCAGGCAAGTTAACAAGCAGCAACACAGATCAGAGTTCAGCTGATCTGACTTCTGTGTAGAAATTCTACACGAGCACTTCATGTCAGAAGACACACTGTTTCCATGTTTGTATTGCATACACTGCTTCTCTTGTCTAGTCAGGTTGCACTAGTTAATTTGTGGTAGGGCTTGAATAGTCTTACGATCACGCTCACACTTCCCTAGAATGTTGTTAGCCTGGTCTGACAATGTTACTCATTCAACTTGAATGGATACACTTCTGTTCATTTGTGCTGGACGTCGCTCTGGGTAAGAATGTCTTGCTCTTATCTGCTAAATGAATGTAATGTTATGTAACGTGTTACTTTCTCTGTGCTTGTGTTTCAGACTCGTGGCGAAATCAAGAATGGGACCATTCTCCGCCTGGCCATTTCTCCAGTAAGCCACTACCATTCTGTAGTCTATTCCGAGGGGACATGTTCATTACTACCATATGAATGGTGATACAGTGTCCTTGGGAAGCACTTAAGTTATTTTTCACTATTATAAGAAGTTGGAAAATGGCCATTTGGAACAGGAACAGGTAGAACAGGTGACACTCATGTATGTGGATATGGCTATAGGGCAGGTAGCAACACGAGTGTCTCCTCAGTGAGCTCTACATGCAGTGTAGTGTAGCAGTGAGGAGCAGGGCTTGTAACTGAAAGGTTGCAGGTTAATTTCCCTGCCGGGGCACTGCTGTTGTTCCCTTGGGCAAGGTAGTTCACCCAGAATTACCTCAGTAAATATCCAGCTGTATAAATGGATAACATGTAAAAATTGTAATCTGTATATATCACTCTGGATCAAGAGCATCTGCTGGATGACAGTAATGTAATGTAACGAGCATGACCCTTTGACCCTGTGACCCTGCGACCCTTTGACCCTGTGACCCTGCGATGCTCCCCGCAGACCCGCGCCGCCCGGCAACTCCTGGAGAGGATCCAGTCCCACGGGATCGACGCCCGGCTGGAGGCCCTGAAGGAGCTGGCCAAGCTGTCCGCCGACCCCACCTTCGCCACCGAGTTCATTAACATGGAGGGCATCGGGACCCTGGCGCGGCTGGTGGAGAGTGGCACGCAGTGAGTACCGCACAGTACTGAGGCACATGACACACACTGTTCTCACACTGTTCTCACTGTTCTGGCCCTAGGGTAAGGGCGAGGTTCTTTCCAAAATGTAAACCTTTCGGTTCTGAGCCCTGCTCCGTACCACTATGCTACACTGCTGCCCCACTGTGACGCATTGTTAGAGATACACATCCTCTCACACATCTGCACACTGTTCATGCACACACCCCCTCACACATCTGCACACCGTTCATACACACTGTCAGAGATCCGTACCACCTCACACATCTCCACACTGTTCATAACCACTGTTAGAGATACACACCCCCTCACACATCTGCACACTGTTCATACACACACGCCCTCACACATCTCCCACAACTCCCTGAGCCCCCAACAGAGCCACACTCATAGCAGAAAGGCACAGAAAGTGTGTGCACACCCTCATGCTGTTCCGTTCAGCGAGGATGCGCCTCCTCACGGCTCCGTTTGTACCCGCAGCTTCGGGGAGATGCTGGCGTTCACTCTCACTGCTTTCCTGGAGCTCATGGACCACGGCATCGTGTCCTGGGACCTCATCTCGCTGTCCTTCATCAAGCAGGTGAGAGACCTCCATAAAGAGCCCATTTTTCTCCCTCATATCCAATCACCCCGAGCTCCATGTGTCAGTCCAGAGCTCCAGGGAGTAATTACAGTTGTCCAACATTGTTTGAGGCTGGTCATTATTGACTCTTGGGCTTGAAGCCGTTGTACCTGAAATCCATTTCTTCTCCAGTGCAAAGAATAAACGAATATTGTAACATGTCAGGAGCAATAGACATGTTCATTATTGTTCTGGTCAGTAATGGATTGGACCTCAGACAAATGTCAAATGAAAATCCACCTAGCATTTTTCATGTGGTTCTGTTGTGTGTGGATAGGACTGCATTCACTTTGTAGATACACTGTAAGAAAAAATGGTACCCAATGAAAAGGGGGCTGTAACAACATCACAGTACAGAGTTTTGCATAGTGGTGCATGTGTTTGACACATTTCACACATACTGTCTGAGGGGAGAAGTGCCTAGTAATAACAGCCCTTTTACATATCACGCTTATCCTTGCCTCCAGTTTGCATGAAAATGGGTGGAATGGGCTCTGCATAGTAGAAAGGTACACATATTACATTACACTACATTCATTTAGCAGACGCACTTATCCAGAGCGACTTCCAGTACAAAAGAACAGTAGTGTATCAATTCAAGATGAACAAGCAACATTGTCAGACCAGGCTAACCGCACTCCTAGATGAGCGAGTGTGCGAATAACACCGTTCAAGCCCTACCGCAAGTTAACCTGACTCGACACAGGAAGCCAAATATACTACCATGCGTGCAGTGTGTGGAATACATAGATGGAGACAGTGTATGTCCTGACACGAATTGCTCCTGTAGAATTCCTGCACAGGAAACGGATCGGCTGAACTCTGATTCGTGTGGCTGCTTGTTAACTCCAGTTTTGTGTGAAAGCTGCACTCGCGGTGCCGGGGGATTACCGAGTCAAGTCACTGTGTGAATCAGTCCACGGCGGACGTGTGCATCCTGCAGTGCTCACTGGCGGTGGCGGTCCCAATGACACAAGCCTCTATCTCAAGTCATTAGAATTCCTCCATGGGAGCAGCGCTCAGAGCTGAACTCTGGTCTCTGTGGCTGCTTGTTCCCCCCTAGTTTTGTGGGAAAGCTACGCTCCCTCCCAGTGACAGGGGATTACCAAGCCAGCCACTGCACGGCCTCTGACCTCCCATCGCCTTGGCGGAACTGTCAGAGAGCGAGCTGCCGTTGCGTAGCAACCCCGGCGCTGGCCTCGGGCCCTCGGAATCTGGCTCTCGCCGACGCTTTCTGCTCTCGCCTGAGTGCCATGGTCCCGACTCGAGTATCGGAGGAAAACCTGATGATGCCACATTCCACTCCGTCAGTCCCTCTGACGCCCCACCCCACGCTACCAGCCTTTGAGTATGTGGCACGAAAGCAAACCATTAATCTATCATTAGGGTATTACGCAGAAGAACCTTTTGTATTTCACATTCCATAACTGATCAGTCAGGATCAATAAGATTACTACACATTCAATCTGCTTTTGTGCATTTCGTAGTGGAAGACTGTGCAGATTAAAGCACCGTTGCTGTATAAATGATCAGAGCCCCTGTTCTTCATTTTTGAAGTAATACATTGTTTAACACATTAAAAGATTTTTCTCAGCTTTACGAAGTTTGATACAACAGATTTGATACAGTACAATCTCTGCCTTGAATTAGGCTAGGTGAAAAGGCATTGATTTTAATTTCCAATGAGAATGGCAGAGGTTAGTTTTCTTTTTGATGTCTGTGGTAGTGAGTTTGTATTGGGTGTGAGTGAATGATGGCCCTGCTTTCACTGTGTTGTGGGACCATTGTGGCTGTCTTTGCACCTCTGTGTGGACGTCTGAAATGGGAGTTTCACTAATGTCATTTAGCAGACGCTCTTATCCAGAGCGACTTACATATGTTACAGTTTTTACATGCCATCCATTTATATAGCTGGATATTTACTGAGGCAATTCTGGATTGAGTACCTTGCCCAAGTGGGGACAAGCAGCAGTGCCACAGTGGGGAATTGAACCAATGACCTTTAGGCTAGGAGGCCTGCTCCTCCCCAGCATGCTACACTGCCGCCCCGTTATTGACCTGTGCAGCAGCTCCTCCTGGGTCCTGGGTCCTGTGGTGAAGATGCATGTTCAGCTGACAATTTGTTGACACTAGATAAGAACCTGTCGTAGTACACCCACATGCAGAATAGCAATGACTAAACAGAACCCTCCTCTCCAGCATTCTTCCTACACAGGTAAAGCGAGGGAGCATGTTTGAATTGCAGTGTTTTTTTTTTTTTTAATTTGTAGTATGGATGTGCGGGGATGGATAGCAGGATCAATTTTTTTTTACCTCACACTACAGTACATGCTCACAATACAATATTGTGTGACTACAATAGAGTCTATGAGTATTGTGTGTTGTGCTCATACTCACTGGGCTGTGAGTGTTCTTAGCCTGGTCTGACACTATTGCTCATTCAACTTGAATGGATGCACTTCTGTTCTCTTGTGCTGGAAGTCTCTCTGGATAAGAGTGTCTGGTGAATGAATGTAATGTTACATTGTTCCATTACATTATTGCCATTTAGCAGACCCTCTTATCCAGAGCCACTTACGTAGGTCACAGTTTTTACATGTTATCCATTTATACAGCTGAATACTGAGGCAATTGACGGTAAAGCACCTCGCCCAAGGGTACAGCAGGAGTGCCCCAGCAGGGAATCGAGCCAGTGACCTTTTGGTTACAAGCCCTGCTCCTTACCACTATGCTATGCTTTAAGCTCCTCCACTGTGCAGGTGCCTTAACGAGTATTACGTCCCCTGTGGAGTGGATGCAAACTCTGACAGAGGTGGTCTACTTATTTGTGTTCGTCTACTACAATTGACGTTATATGTTACATTACGTTACTTATTCAGAGTGACTTCAAATTTTACCCATTTTTAATGAGGCAGTTGTGGGTTAAGTACTTTGCCCAAGGGTACAGCAGCAGTGCCCCAGTGGGGAATCGAACCACTTTTTGGTGACAAGCCCTTCTCCTAACCACTATGCTACATTTCCGCCATTACATTATTGTAATGTATCTTCAAACCTATGAAAAGAGCCAAGAAAAGAGCGTCGTTGAAGCATGTGGCTGATGTCTGACCCGGTCTTCCCCCGCTTCCCTCAGATCGCCGGCTACGTCAACCAGCCCATGGTGGACGTGTCCATCCTGCAGCGGTCGCTGGCCATCCTGGAGAGCATGGTGCTCAACAGCCACAGCCTCTACCACCGGGTGGCGCAGGAGATCACCGTGGGACAGCTCATCGCACACCTGCAAGTGTGAGCACACACCCACGCACCAGCACGCCCACGCTCGCTCGCTCGCTCGCTCGCTCGCGCGCGCGCACACGTACGCGCGGGTCTCAGGCAGCTGCGCGGCTAGCCCCGCTTCGGGTAGCGTCGGTGTGTGCGCTGCAGTTCGCTTAGGCGTAGAAGTGTGCGTAGAAGTGAACGCGTACGCGCGGCAGCTTTATGGGGCGAATGGGCGTGGGGCGGAAGTGCCGCTCGCGTCGGATGAGTTTCCCTGGGTTCCCCGGATTATTTCGCGGTTGTTTTACCCATGCTGGGGGAGTGTTGTGCTGAGAATTTCCCAGTCAGGACATCACCCTGGAGAACTTCTGTGGCTGTTTTTTTTTTCCTGGGTTTTTTTTTTTATTGCATCTTGGGAAATCTGCTAGGGTTTTGGGTTGGTTTCCTGTAATTTGTGACGGTTCACTGCAAAAGCCTCTGTTGTGAAGCTGTTTACTTGGAAAACATCATCGGTTGTAAGGAATTCTGAATAAACTAAGGTTCCTTATGATAAATGGACATATGACACAACAGCACACTACACCACACTACGACCAGGGTTACAGGTGTGTGTGTGTGTGTGTGTGTGTGTGTGTGTGCGCCTCTGAAGGCACGCAAACATGTTGTTCTAAAAAGCCCACAACAAGGGGGCGTAGTTAACTTGCTTCGCATGAAAGGAGTAGTTTGAAACTCAATCTCTTGGCCAAAGGAAAGCTTGTATGGGTAAATGTTAGTCCAGATGTGTGAAGTCCACCAGGGTTGAGGTGAAATACTCTGGGGGGCCTCTAGTGAACTCATCCTTAGTGAATGGCGCTGAAGCAGAGCTCAGTAAGTAAGCACTGCACTCATCCCCATTACAGGGATGAGGGGGTCAGTGTAACAGATAGATCCTTTAGACTTGACCCTAAGTAATGCAAATAAGACATTACCTGCCATTTCATGACAGAGTAGGTTTTAAAAGACGGCTTGCCTTTAATAAATGTAGACTGTAGACTTTTTTTGTGCATAGCTAAATAATAAGAGAGAGCTCTCAGGGACAGACTAACAACCAAAATGGCAGGGAAAGAATGAGAATAGCGAGAGCTAGATACTTCTAACAGTTTCTGTTGTCCTGTTGTGCCATTCAGATCCAATCAGGAGATCCAGACTTACGCCATCGCTCTCATCAATGCCCTGTTCCTCAAAGCGCCTGAGGATCGGAGGCAGGTTAGTGCCCGCGCCACACCCCCGTCCAGACACACACACACATACACACACCTCGCTCTCTAACCACTCCGGTTCCTGCTGTGGTCTTCCCTGTGAATGTGCTGGGTGCTTCAGCATGCCTTGCCTGACTCATGAACAGGGACTCGCTCTGGACAGGACAGTTCTCCTCCTCCTCCTGCAGCGTTTCGGTCAGGTCTTCCTCCTCCTCCTCCTCCTTCCTTCTCTCTCCTCTCCGTATTGGATTCTCCAGACAGGCAATTACACGAGTGTCCAAACAATATAGAAAAGGAAACGTGGAATTAGAGGCCCGACCGGAGCCCTCCTGGCAGACTGCATGGTAAAGCTGCGGATTGCCGTTTTGTGTGTGCGGCGTCAGCGCCGGCACCTCCCCTATCCTACCAGCGCTGTATATTTTGCATTTCATTACTCACCCACAGTCGCTGGTTCCTCTCCAATGCGCCGTCTATGAAAAGCGTAATGGATCCAGCAGGGAAAGGCTACTTCTCGGAACGGCGAACAGTCAGTCCGTGTGGATTTCGGTTCGGCTGTCTAGCAGTCCGATTCCCCGCCGTGGAGGCTTCTCCTGTGGATCGTACACCTTAATTGCCTGCTCGCTAAGTGCTCGGCGCCGCGGTTTGTTGTCCACATTAAACTAATGTGAGCAGGATTCAGATCCTTGCAGCGGAATCTCGAGGGGGATTTTGTTGCCTACTCCATTACAGAAGTACAAATTAATATTGAATAACTGTTAAAAAAAGTCAAGATTTAATCAGTTCAAATCAGAAAATACCTTAACATCCAGACATTATTTGACTCCTGACAATTGACTGACAGCAAAACGAACCAGATCAGTATGTTGTCACATTCCTGTTGCAAGCCGAAATGTCAAACATTTGTCAGTTGAACATGTGTCGGAGGAATTCCCTCATTTGTATCATGGTTACTAGGCATCATTTTATTATATGGTGGTAAACTATTAGTTTTCCTCAAATATGATGACAGGATTTAGAGAACACAGCATTACTACCTACAATCTTGATCAATAACACAATAAGCATGCGGAGAAGGTACAAAAATTCCTGACTTAGCCTGCATGTCATTAACAAGTTTCAGAATGTGTATAACACTAATGCCTACTGATGGCAACCATAGGCAAATGCACACAGTCACACATCATTAATCAGGTGGGACTTTGGTCAACAGTAATTGCGGCTGTCCATGTCTCATGACCTCTGCAAGCCACCTCACAGCTGCTGTTTCACCTGGCCGCTCGGGGAGCCCTGGGTTTCACACGGGTCCATCTGCCTCCTGGCTGCTGAGTGCTGTCACTTTGCCCTGTGCTGTTGCATGTCATCCGGCCGTTGTCACGCCTGTGTGTAAGTGTGCACTCTCTGTTTCCATTGCTGTCACATGCCTGCATCCCCGCTCCCCAACACACACCCCTCAGGAGGAGCATACTAACCCTCTGGACCTGCGGCTCACTGTGAGTACACATTCTCAGACCCCCCACCCCCCACCCCCCCCCCCATTCTGCACCGCTCTCTCTCTCACAGAGTGGCATTACGACGTCTGTGCTTGTGTGGCCGTCTGCTGTGACTGCCCTCTTGTGGTAGGAGCGGTGCATTGCTGGTCCGGTTCATCGCAGGGCTTGTTGGGGCTGTGGTTTTTTTTTTTTTTTTTGCTACAGATGAGGTGAGTGAGGCCAAGATGTTTTTTTCGACCACAGTTCACTCCGTCCTTCGTTTGTGAGTAAGGAATTTCAGTGGTCTTTTTCAGTTCTCACGCTACATTTTGAAGCCTTCAGTTGCCGAAATGAGTTTTGTAGTTTGAAGAAATTATAGAAGTAATACTATTAAAATCCCTTACATCAAAGTTAAGGACAAAGTGCATTGTGGTTTGAATAAATCTGGGCCTTGGTGTCCTGTGAGTAAGATATTGGGCCATATTTCGTCTTAAATCCAGAGCAAGGCCCACCACGACCTCCTTCACTGTTGTGTGGTCTGTATTGGTTTTGGTTTTGGTTTTCTTGACATTCCCTCTGTGCGGGTTGACCATACCTGTATCCTTTTGAAGTGCCCAGTTCTTATTTGTACTGTACATGCAGGTGCACTGAATAAGAACCGTCCCTAGTCTTTCTTTCAGCAGTCGTTTGCCATGATCACTGTGTGTGTTTGTCTCCTCTTTGCAGGAGATGGCGAGCACCCTGGCGCAGAAACATCTGAGATCCATCATCCTCAATGTGAGTGCCTGCTGGCCTGCCTGCACCTGGTTTAACCAGCCTGTGGATAAAATATGCAAAGACCTGAGTACTTCATTATTTTGGACATTGCACCTGTGCGACTTAGCGGTGTGGGACATTACATTACAAATGATGTTAAAGGGGTGTTTGCACTGAGATAGCTAAAGTAGCCATCTGCTTTTTATAAAACTCATACTCTCGGTAATGAAAATGTAGATTTATTTCGTGTTCAAATCTTAATGTGATTTGTACTATCATTGTTGCCAAATTTACATTTCTGTGTAGGGATAGTTGAACAAATTCTTTTTGGGTGAAACGTTCACATCAGCTGCTGGAGATCTCATAATGCGTATTTGATTTGTGTGTGTCTGAGTGTGCATATTTATGTTTAAATATTTAAATTCAGCTGTATATCAGACATCCCAAAATGGCAATATCCCAACAAGTACAACAAGTACCAAGCAAAATGTTAACAGTGCCCCTGTGTTACTCTCTAAAGCAGTTTCACATTAAAGTGTAATGTTTTCTGGATGAAGACTATGTGTCTGAATAAGTCAAAATATGAAATATAAGCTGTAATTCATCTGTAACTGAAAGGTAGGCAGCCTTTGGCAACCTTAGATTTTGACCTATGGAATAACAGCTGTGGCTGTTCCCCATTCACATGAGTTAACATCAGACCTGTCCTTCGGTCCCTCAGCACATTATTCGCGGCAACCGGCCAATCAAAGCTGAGATGGCGCACCAGCTGTACGTGCTCCAGGTGTTGACCTTTAACCTCCTGGAGGAGCGCATGATGACCAAGATGGATCCCAGTGACCAGGTGGGCGTGTTTCCTCTTCCGTAGCCTGGCAAGAATGTCAGTTCAGCATGTGTCGTGTGTCAGTTAAGCGTGCGTGTCAGTTAAGCGTGTGTGTCAGTTAAGCGTGTGTGTCAGTTAAGCGTGTGTGTCAGTTCAGCATGTGTCGTGTGTCAGTTAAGCATGTGTGTCAGTTAAGCGTGCGTGTCAGTTAAGCGTGCGTGTCAGTTAAGCGTGCGTGTCAGTTAAGCGTGTGTGTCAGTTCAGCATGTGTCGTGTGTCAGTTAAGCGTGTGTGTCAGTTAAGCGTGTGTGTCAGTTAAGCGTGTGTGTCAGTTAAGCGTGCGTGTCAGTTAAGCGTGCGTGTCAGTTAAGCGTGTGTGTCAGTTCAGCATGTGTCGTGTGTCAGTTAAGCGTGTGTGTCAGTTAAGCGTGCGTGTCAGTTAAGCGTGCGTGTCAGTTAAGCGTGCGTGTCAGTTAAGCGTGCGTGTCAGTTAAGCGTGCGTGTCAGTTAAGCGTGCGTGTCGGTTAAGCGTGTGTGTCATGGCTCCTGTCCTCTGTCTCTCCCAGGCTCAGAGGGACATTATCTTTGAGCTGCGCAGGATTGCCTTCGATGGGGAGAACGACCCGGTCGGCACAGAGAAACGCAAGGCCATGTACACCAAGGACTACAAGATGCTGGGCTTTACTGTAAGCGAGGCGTCGCTGTGTCAGCCCAGTGGAAGCTGAGAGCCCACTGTCTTTAGGATTGCATCCTCACGTGCTTTGTATGCCACAGATGCACATTGCTCTGTGGACATGGTATTGTAATGAATGTAGTTTGGCAGTGTGGTGTGGTGGTAATGAGTTGGGCTCGTGATCGAAAGGCCGCTGGTTTGATTCCCCACTAGACCACTGCCGTTACACCCTTGGGCAAGGTACTTAATCCAGAATCGCTGCAGTAAATATCCAGCTGTATAAATGGATAATATGTAAAAATGTTCACCTTTGTAAGTGGCTCTGGATAAGAGCGTCTGTTAAATAACGGTAATGTAATGAGACCTTGAGTTCGTAAGAACTAGACAGTGTAATCTCACATTTGGCATGTGTTTGCTCAGTATTTGGCTCACCTGAAGAGATTTAATTGCTCAGTTTGCTTGTGTCGCTTTAAGAGATTTCATTGCAGCTCAGCTGAGACAGCTTTTTGTATGGGAGTGTGATGGTTCTGTTGTCTCTACAGAACCATGTGAACCCTGCCATGGACTTCACACAGACGCCCCCCGGTATGCTGGCCCTGGACAACATGCTGTATCTGGCCAAGCTGCACCAAGACACCTACACCAGGGTGAGAGTGGAGATCGTGTCTGTCTCGGCAGAAAATGCAGCTTTGCTTCATTAGACGTTGCTTCTGTAGAATGGCTTAGGAAAGACTGATGGAAACGTGGATTGTACTGCAAGTTCGCTGCATTTGGATTGGAAGAAGCTGTGCAGCTGAGGAGTTCTGTTCTCTTTCAGATCGTCCTTGAGAACAGCAGTCGTGAGGACAAACACGAGTGTCCCTTTGGGCGCTGCGCTATCGAGCTCACCCGCATGCTGTGCGAGATCCTGCAAGTGGGAGAACTGCGTGAGTGCGCCCCCTGCTGCCCAAACAGGGCAGCACCCCTGGTCCAGCTGTGGCACTGCGTGCTGGATATACACACTGTTTGTGCTCTGGACTATAAAGAATGTAACACGGTCTTAGCGGTTGTGCTGCCTTTATGAGACGTTGAGTGTTAATGGCTGTGTTCATCCCCTGCCTAGCCAATGAAGGCTGCAACGACTACCACCCCATGTTCTTCACACACGACCGCGCCTGGGAGGAATTCTTCTGCGTCTGCATTCAGCTGCTCAACAAGACCTGGAAGGAGATGAGGGCCACGGCCGAGGACTTCAACAAGGTCGGCGCGGGTTTCCCGCGCAGCGGGAGGCTAAACGTCATGGTCTCATTACATTCGTTGCATTCATTTTACGTTTCGTACAGTCTCCTCAGCGAATGAGGGCTGGTGTGAGTAATAAAAGGGCACGCTCCGTGACGGCCCGTGTGATGGCCCGTCTCGAACGCACGGTGTCGGTGTGAGGTGTGTGTGAACCCCCCACCCCCGTCTCTCCCCCGGCAGGTGATGCAGGTGGTGCGGGAGCAGATCACCCGGGCCCTGGCCATGAAGCCGTCCTCGCTGGACCAGCTGAAGAGCAAGCTGCGCGGGCTGAGCTACGCCGAGATCCTGCGACTGCGTCAGTCCGAGAGGATGAGCCAGGACGACTTCCAGTCCCCGCCCATCATGTGAGTCCCACAGTCAGTCGTTCTGGATAAGAGCGTCTGCTAAATGCCAATAATGTACTATTACATCCTTTTATATCTGTCAATGAGATACTGAGCGTTGAAGTGTATGTGCGCTTATTATCCCTTGTTTGTGTGTGAGTGAGATACTGAGTGTTGGAAGTATACGCTTGCTTATTATGCTTGTTTGTCTGTCAGTGAGCTCCGTGAGAGGATCCAGCCTGAAATCCTGGAGCTGATCAAGCAGCAGCGCCTCAACCGGCTGTGTGAGGGGAGCTGCTTCCGCAAGATGGGGAACCGCCGCAGGCAAGGTGAGGCCCCCCGACACGGCGCGGTCACAGGGAGAGAGAACGCTCCTTTCAGAGCCTGCATGTGGTACAGGTGTTCGCTGAACACTTCAGAATGTGGCAGCGTAGCATAGCGGTAAGGAGCAGGACTTGAAACCAAAAGGCTGCTGGTTTGATTCCCCGCTAAAGCACTGCTGATTGTACCCTTGGGCAAGGTACTTAACCCACAACTGGGGCGACAGTGGCTCAGGAGGTAGAGCAGTCGACTGGGGATTGGAAGGTCCCTGGTTTGAATCTGGCTCATCCTGGCAGAGTGTCGAAGTGTCCTTGAGCAAGACACTGAACCCCCAACAGCTCCCAGTGGCCAGTTGGTAAGCCTATATAGCAGCCTCTGCCACTGGTAGGTAGATGTGAGGCATATAACTGTAAAGTGCTTTGAGTACTCAAATGAGTAGAAAAGCGCTACATAAATGCAGTCCATTTACCATTTGCTATATAAATGCAGTCCATTTACAACTGCCTCAGCGTAAATATCCAGCTGTATAAATGCATAACATGTAAAAATTGTAACCTGCGTAAATTGCCCTGGATAAGAGCGTTTGCTAAATGTAGTGTAATGTAATGAATGTCAAACATCTCGATTTTACAAAACCATGATTCCTCTGTGAAAAGGTGTGATTACGTTTCACTGCACATTTTTCTGATAACTGGGCTCACTAAATTTCCTAACCTCATCATTGCCTTGTTTGTCTACCTCTCTCTGCCTCAGATAAATTCTGGTTCTGCCGCCTGTCACTCAACCACAAGGTGCTGCACTATGGAGACCTGGATGAGCCTCCACAGGGGGAAGTGCCCTTTGAGCTGCTCACCGACAAGAGTGAGTCACCTGACCTTAGAGGGGCGGGGTCACAACAAGCACGCACCGCAAATAATCAGGGGTTTGTGCGGCAGAAGTGTTGTGGCTTGAAAACAAATTCTGTAGAGGAATCGGTCTTTGTGACCCGTGTCTCCTGTACCCCCGTAGTCCCAGTGTCTGACATCAAGTCTGTGGTGACGGGGAAGGAGTGTCCCCACATGAAAGAGAAGAGTGCACTGAAGCAGAACAAGGTAACATCCTGCCAGCAAAGCAGACTAGGGTGGTGTATGTTCAAAGCAGATCTGGCCTGAGACTGACAAAATGACTAGCCTTTTTTTTTTGCATTTTAAACAATTCCAGCTTTGTAAACTGTTATGTAATGGCTTTTATGAGTATGTACTCGTGTTGAATGTGTTTCATGGTGACGGTGTGTAATATGTGTTCCCTGTTGGCAGGAGGTCCTTGAGCTGGCCTTTTCCATTCTGTACGACCCTGATGAGGCCCTCAACTTTGTTGCCCCTAACAAGTATGAGGTGAGAAGCTGCAGAGAATGGCAGAGTACTTTATGTAACATGTTAATACTCATCCATAGTAATGAGACAGGCACGTTTGTATTGAGTATGGCTGCAGATAATAAGGGTTAGGTAGTTACATTTACATGGGGCGGTAGTATAGCAGGTGGCAAGGAGTAGGGCTCATAAAAAAAAAAAAAAAAGGTGCTAGTTCGATTTCCCATGGGGGCACTGCTGCTGTACCCTTGGGCAACATACTAGACCTCAGTAAATATCCAGCTGTATAAACGGATAACATGTAACAGTTGTAACCTATGTAAATCACCCTGCCGAATGACAATAATGTAATGTAAGTCAGTAAAGGTGAAAATAGGGCATGTCAGTGTGTGTTATTTGATTGGAGGTTGCTGATTTTTCTTTCCCCCTGTGTGGTGGTTGTGTGGCGGGCAGTACTGTATCTGGACGGATGGGTTGTGTGCACTGCTCGGGAGGGAGATGGGCAGTGACCTCACGCGCAGTGACCTTGACACCCTCATCAGCATGGAGATGAAGCTCCGCCTCCTGGACCTGGAGAACATCACCATACCCGAAGCCCCGCCCCCTGTTCCCAAGGAGCCCAGCACATACAACTTCACCTACAACTATGGCTGAAGAGGGTGTCGGGGGTTGTGGTGCGGGTGGGTGGGGGTGGCTATAAAGGATTGGAGGTTCAAGTGGGGAGGGTGTTGTGTAGCCATGGGCTGGGGGGGTGGAGTGAAACAGAAATAAAGGGAATGGGACAGGGGTCGGGGAGACTGACTCAGCCCCTACACAAAACTCCTCTTCCCATAAAAAGTGAGGAGTGAAAATGCCCACTGGTGGTTTGAGGGCAGGGTACGTAAGGATAGGAATTAACACTAATTAAAGAGTATTGCCAAAATGCAAAACTGTCTTGATAATATGCACATATTCTCAAAATACATCCCTGTATTTCCTTTTTTACATGGTTTTAAGCTTTGTGTAGGCCATCTCTATAGACTCTTTCAACTGTTGAATCAAAACATGTCTAGTGTTGATTTTAAGCAAGTTTAACAAGGCTCTATCAGAGCGTTCAGTGTTTGGGCAAAGCTGTTGCCTCAATAGCGCCACCTGTTTGTGTGGAGCAGTACTGTAGGGGCTGGGTCTTTCCTAGGATGGCTTCAATCTCCTTTCCTCTTGCATCTTTCACTACTAATATTCATTGATGTTTGTTATTCAGAATAGATTCTATTTTTGTAATTGATTATGTGAAATCTATGCGAGCTCTGAGAAGGGATACCAAGAAGACAGATTTCCAGCAACTACCTGATATCTGTCCAAAATGGGAGGTGTGGACTGATGAGAACAGGAACAGGAACACCATCTTTTCCTCTTCTTTTTCGAGCTCTTGGACTTGGCAGTCAGTCAGTAACATGCTTAATCATTTGTTTTTTAGTCCTGTGTAATCGCTTTAAAGGCAAACAACTGGTTAGCTGTCCTCTTTCCATTTGAAAGCAGTTACCTGCAGTGTAGCCTTTCCTGGTGAGGGTATACTGAGACACTATACGATAGGAACTTGTACTATGTTGACATTTTGCACCTCCACAAAATGTAGTCAGTCTGAGGCAGTCAACCAAGGGTATACGGTATATCCTGTAGCAGCTTTCCATATTGCAGCTAAGATTTCCACGGGTGCCATGGTAGTTAACATCCCAGCATGAACCCCATTCAGCAGCTGAGCAGGTTTACCTACTGAGGTATAAATACAAGAAAAAGATGTGGAACATGGGAGTGTGCCCTGATGACATTTTTACTTGGCCCACAAGTGAGAAAATGCACCTCCTCCTCAATGCACCAGCTGTTTTGATAAATAAAAAAATTAGATTCATTGCCTTTGTGGAGATGGCTCTCAGCTTTTATCTTTTGTCTAAATCAGAATGCATGAAATAAGTGTCCTTTACAGTATGTGTTTGGTGCTGTATATGTGCAGGAAACATATCCCTCAGTTGTAACTGGTTGTCTGATCTCATCTTCGTTTTCTGGTTTCCACTGTGCTGAGGTGGGGTTGGGGGTCATCCACCAGTAGTATCAAGGCATTTTTGCTTTATTTAAAATGGTGTAAGTAAACTGTGTTTACTGCAACTGTGTTGCAGTGTTTAAAGAACGGGGGTGTTGTAAGTGCCAAAAAAAAAAGTGAATTGTTTTTGTCTCTAACCATATTTGTCTTTCAGAGGGGTGCTTTTGAGTTTTGCTCTTAATTTCACTTGTTTCAGTTGTGTGTTGAAACTTGTCAGCCAATGAATGTTACTTTCATTGTACACACAAAAAACATTTCCCTTCCTGCATCGGGGCATTCCTGCACATCATAGCATGTTTGGCATGCGCCAAATAAGTGAAAAGATGCTGAAATGGCATATTATGACGCTTTCCTTGTTTCGTGTAAGCTTATTTTTGCTGTAGATGTTTTGGTGGACCCCCCAGTACCCATGATGTTACAACGAGGGGGGGGGTATAGATTTTGTTGTGAAGCAGAGTGGGTGCACTCTGGAGGAGTGGGACATAGAACATGAGTGATTTAAGGCACTGTGCTGGGAGAGGCAAGTGCCCCTCCCCTCAGGATGGACAGGGAATAACTCCTGCTTATGGACTAGTCGTAGGCATTCATCTGCTTATCTGCTTGTATCCTTATGTCCTTTCCCAGACATGGTCCGCATGGTGGCAGCCTCATATATGATTGTTCATTTGTCACATCCATGAAATCAGGGTAGCGGTTAGGAAACCAGACTTGTACAAAGAAGGTTTTTGCTTTGAAGTTGGGGTGGAACAGTACAATTGTATCTTTGTACTTGGTACTTGCACCTGAATAACCCCATGAACAGTATGACTTTTCAGTACAAATGTACTTTTCAGTACAATGTCATGTATCACCCCAAGCAATGCAAGTTACATAAGAACGACAACTTGGTGCATAAGTTCTTCTGGTATTGTCTCAGCTGTTCGCCTCACTGAAAGTGGACAGATTCCTTTAATCACATTTTTGTCTTGGTATATGATGATGTCATTTGAAGTTTCTCAGTGCATCTAAATAATCCTCTGAAAACAATCTGAGGTTATGTGAGATATTGCTCAGGACAGCTGAATGTCCTGCTAATTTCAGTTAAATTACTGAAATGGATACTGACAGATGTTTGATATAGACTGCCAACAGGAGGGGGCACATCTGTAAAGTCTTGGTACCATTTTACATGACTTATTCAGACTTGAGTAACCATAATCTTGTTAACGCTAGTGATAATAGTGAATGACCTGTTGTTAATAAAGAAATAAAACATTTTTAAATATGTATAAATATGCATATATAAATCATATCTGTATATTTTGTGTTGCCTTACTGAATCAATTGTAATGAGTTTGTGTGAATAAATGCAAAGTTTAACTGGTATTGTGTTGTGAGGCGCAAGTAGAGCCTGAATGCTGATCTGTTGGGAGGCTGAATTTCTCTGAGGTAAATTCACAAGTTACAGCTTTTGCCGCAGGCTTTACATTGTTAATGTCGGCTGATGCGACAGTTAATTTCTGAGTGCGCCAGTGCTCAGCATCAAGCAGAGGCTGGTTTCAAGTTGGTTGCAGTCAAGTTCGGTTCACTTTAAGAAAGCATCCACTTAAGTCCTGAATAGTTCAGTGTTTGGGGATTGCAACTACCTTCGTGACCATTTTGGCAATAAGCAGGGAGTGAGGGAGCCCTCACTTGAAGGAGGGAAACCATTTTTAGAGCCACATTCCTCAGCCACATTCAAAGTGATCATCTGATCGTTGTGTTATGAAATCATAACACAAGTTGAAATTGCTAGTAGAAAAGTTGAAGTGAACTTTTACTGTTGCACCGAATTAGCACTTCCCAGAAAGCTGTTTTTCAGGGTCATTGAAAGGAAACTGCAAACAAGATGGACCACACTGTACCAAAGCAGACCCTCTCCTGACAGGTGAAACTCTTGTTGATGCTTTGGTGGAAAAGGACTTTCAATGTGACAGGGCTCATTTTGCATGATAGAACTACAGATCTGGGTCAAATCTACACTCCACCAGAATATCCTGTGTTAATGGTTATACACCACAGTGTACAGGTATGGCCCTGCTGGTGCTGAAAAATTTAATCATTGGTCTGTGATGTACATTCTTACACAATCTTATATTAAGGGGTAGTTGATAAACCAAAGCTCTTCGCTTTGTACTTAGCTGACTACGTGGAGGTTAAAACAGAGCTGAGCTACTTGCACTAGAGAACACTAACATTATGAAACATTACGAAATGGTATGAAACATTTTGTAAGTATTATGACAATTCCGTAACGTAACGCAAAACTAAACAGCTGACGTGTATAATTTTTTTTTTTTTTTTTGCCATGAAGAACTACAACTCCCAGTCGCCATTTCGGCACATCTTAACAACCCAGATCAGCTGGAACAGCCAAGGAGGAGGCAGCTCTGGTGAAGACATGTCCAAACTAAACGTACTGAAATTTAGAAGTAATGTGTATAATTAGCATATCGTACCATCGCAAGCGAGTCTGATTTGTTTAGCTGTGTAATTACTAGTGAAAGGTACCTGCACGCTTTGGATGACGTAGCTAGCTAGGTTTGTAGTATTTGTCACAGTGGAGACTGTTTCGCCAGCTAGCCAGCGTTGGCTGCTAAGATGTGGCCTGCTTGACGGAGAGAAAGGGAGGGTCGAGGAAATCTCCCTCTAATCCAGACAACCGCTGGACTCATCTGTTGTCTTTCTTAGCCGTACACGAATCCAGAATTTCTAAATGACTGACCGAGCTGAAGGGGAAAGAATACGACAAGCATCAAACGACCTACGACAATGAACGGAGCGACAAGATGTACCTGAAAAAATCTAAAAGCGTCGGTGCCTCCTCTCCTCTGAATGGGATCGGCAAACAGGGTAGGGGTGGTAGGATCCTCATCGAGGATGCAGCCGGCTAGGGACAATATATCAGAGCATCTAACGTTAATTAGCTAGCTAAACAACGCGACTCATTTAGCTAGCAACTATCCAAGGTGGCCCTTTAGTAGTGACGAGGCAGCAAACGTTAGCTAGCCCGCCATAGCCAGCTAGCTAGCTGCCATTGTTTCTGGTCATTTTTACTAGTTAAGTCTAGTTATCTAGATAGGTCGAATGATTTCAAGTAGCTAAGTAGCTCGTTTGTAATCAATGCGTAGAAAGCAAACTAGTTATCTGGCTAGCTAAATAGCTAAAATTAAAGTCGCTGTACGAGCCAGGGACGGATGCAAATTTGTTATTGCAAGACTAGCTACGCCTTCAAACAATTCTTATTGATCAACCAGTTTCACACGCGCTGATGCTACAGAGTTACTCAATGTAGCTGGTGAGCTAGCTAACTAGTTTTGATTGCTAGTGCGTAAATCTGTCGCATCACTTTGCTAGCCAGTTAGCTAGCCCATGCTCAGCGATGCTTCTGCTCTTTTTGATGTTGAAACTGCAGGGCACAATATATGCTGATCGACCCAGTTGTGGCGCCGGCGAGCACAACAGTAAATTATACATCCTCACACTACACAGCTTTTTAGAGAAGGCGGCGAAGCCTTATCTCCCCTCATAAGTGAAATCCGTCTCATGCATGAAAATTAAAAATTAGTGAGGTACAAAGAAGCAGACAGTGATATCACGAGGGGATGCTTGTGATACTGAAAAGGCATTCATCCTGCCCAAAGGCGTTTAAGAAAGCTTCTCAGTACCGTTTTATTTTGGTCAAAGGTGATATTCTGAAGGGGCTCGTCTTAGTGTCGTTCAAGTACATTAGGAAGTTTTTTGGTGGTAATGATTTTGAAATATTTCAATGATTTTGAAAGAGTTCTGAATCGTTTGGGATCATTTTACGCAAAGAAGTCAAAAGGAGATGTATTGTTAGGTCTGTCAATTAAACAAACATGTAGTTGATAGTTTAATTCATTATACCTCTACTGCTCCAATTTGGTTGTGTAGTTTAACAACAGATGCATTTTTAGTTTGTCAAGACCAGTTGTATGACGACCCTACATCATGTTAAGTGCTTCGATTAGATCTCAGCCCTGACCATCTGTGGACTCTCCTCTTGCCCTTCAGGCATTGCCAGAGTCCAGATTGCCAAGTCTGTGTGTTTTGAGTACTGGTGTCACCTCATGTTTCAAGTGTCTGCCAGTAGGTGGCATAGCACAATATTGAGAAACAGCTTCATGAGTCAGGGTAAAAGGTGAAGGGGCGGATTTCAGATAAGCAGTCGTAACCTTGTCCCTGCTTCCGGCCGGCTCACTGGTTTAAGACCCCGCGCTGTTGATCTGGACCTGAGAGACCCGCTGGCGTTTCTCCTGGAGAAATGCGCGTGGGAGCCGCGGGGCACGGGCTGATCTTGTGGTCATGTGGCTAGATTGGGACTCCAGGAGGAAGAGGAAGGTGGCGGAGATCTCGCAAGCCCTGAGTGTGACCCCTGTGGACGTGGCGGCCCTGCGGAGGATGGCCATCAGCGAGGGGGGGCTGCTAACCGACGAGATCCGCTGCAAGGTGTGGCCCAAGCTGCTCAACGTGCACACTGACAACCTGCCCGAAAAACCAGGTGAGGTACTGGTACTGCAGGGTAAGGAGGATGAAGCTAGCCTGGCTATAGACAAAAAAGCCATCAAATTCATGCCATTGTTAGGGCTGTCTCTATTTTTGAAGCACCTACATTGAATATAGTTATAATTCTGATTTTAAGTCTCTGCTTAAGAAAAGTATTAACTTATCTTAAATTGTTCTTCTGTTGGTGGATGCTCTAGTTGTTTGCCTATGAACTTAATTAAGAGAGCCTTCCAGCTGAGTTTGCTTATTTTCTGGCTGCATCAGGCGAAGATTTGAGGGAGAACCATAAAGATTACCATCAGGTGCTTCTGGACGTGCGGCGGTCCCTCAGGAGGTTCCCACCTGGTGAGTGTTCTCTTTATCACACAAACGCACTGTCTTTATGAAGCTCATGCGTCTCTCTGAAAATAGAGGCGAATACACAAGTTCTCAGCTCTGTGTTTAGCCATTGTTTTTCCTGCGAAAGTTTAATCCTCCTTATTTAGTATTTCCCACTTTTGTACTTGAGAATGTTCCGTGGAGTGCAGGTGTCAACAGTTCAGAATGTGTGGCTCAGTTTACTCAAGCATACTATCTGGGTTACTTTGCTCCAGATGTCTGGTGGTTGGGTTTTTTCCCAAATGAGTATAAAGGCAAACTGGGCCTGCATCATTCATCTCTGTGAAGCTTTGTTTGGCAGTCTCTCCATAGACTAAGGGGGAAAAAAAAACTTCAAATACGAGCGCCTGGAGAAAAAGCACTACTTTTTAGGGATCAAGTACAGATATGACAAGACCAGTTCCTTGGAGGTTTCTTGTTCCTTGGAAGCAGATTTGTTTTGGTCAAGTCTAAGGCAACAGTGTGTTGTGTGTGTTTTAAATAGACACACTATTTGGTGTTTAGCAAAAGGAAGCTGAACCCATTAGGGCAGCAGTTAACCAGAGCAGGTGATCTGAAGACAGGAGTGTCACCCTTTAATTACACAAAAAGATTAAAACAAGATTAAAACATGTTTCTGCACCCACTGTGACCAAACTGTGGAAACTGGCAATTACATTTCTTGACATAAGATTTGTTATTATGTACTTTAGTTATGCATTTAATTTATGTGAGCAAAGTATGTCTGTGTAAGGTACTTAACTGGCCTGTCAGTTACTATACTTGTATCATACAATAGTTTAAAATGTACCCATGAACAGTCCATGGTTTGAAGATACTTGCCTGTGGTTTGACAGGCCAACCTGCTGAAAACATTGTTGAATGATAGCTGCCTGCACCAGGTGTCTTTCCTTCTAGGGATGTTTCTGAATGTGCGCATAACAGCCCTGAATAAAGCTGGCGCTCAGGTCTGTGTATGTGTGCTCGTGTGTGTGTGTCAGGGAGGAAGATCTCTTCAGGTGTGTATGCGTGTGCGTGTGCGTCAGAGAGGGAGAGATCTTTGTGTTCGCCAGCTGAACTGGGCACTGTGTGCTGTGTGCAGGGATGCCGGATGAGCAGCGGGAGGGCCTGCAGGAGGAGCTAATCGACATCATCCTGCACGTGTTGGACCGGAACCCCCAGCTGCACTACTACCAGGGCTACCATGACATCGTGGTCACCTTCCTCCTGGTCCTGGGGGAGCGCCTGGCCACCGCCCTGGTGGAGAAGCTGTCCACACATCATCTCAGGTAGGCCTGCGCTGTGCCTTTTAGCTGCAGACATTAATGTGGAACAGCTCTAGTGGAACATCGTCCTGTGTACCAATTCACCTAAAATTCCTAAAACCATGAAATAAATTTATTATTGAATGCACTGTGTATAGTGTTGCAATATTCTATATAGGAGTGATATGACTTATGTCTTATTTTGACCATTCTAGTCAAGATATTTACTGTTCTTACTATTCTGAACTTTTCTGTGTGATAGCACGTCTTAGGCAGGCTTTTGTAATCATAATAGTGAAGATATAACAGAAATTATCTTTTGATGTATGTAAGTACTGCCATTCTTGTCACGTCAGCATTTGTGTGCAGTAGTGAACTCCATCACTGTCTTCTTCCCTTTTCATAGGGATTTTATGGACCCCACCATGGACAACACAAAACACATTTTAAACTATCTGATGCCCATAATTGAGAGAGTCAACCCAGACGTGCATGACTTCATGCAGCAGTAAGTACTTAATATTCTGTGTTCCTCATCTAGGTATCGCTGATTGGTCAAACAATCATGATTTAATATAGTAAAGTAAAACCTGAAGGCACAATGATTTTCAACGTGGCAGTAACATAGAGCCATGGTCATAAAACTAGTCCTGGTGGGTTACAGGCTGTCTTAAGAGAGACAGTGCTGTTGTGTCTTGTTCAGGGTAGTCGGCATGAATTGTCTTAGTGCATGTGTAGCTAGAGTAACTGGTCAGTGTGTATATTGTAAGCTCTGTGAGTTACACCGATCAGAATATCAGCTGAGTAAAGAGGCTGTGTGCATCCAGACACAAACATCAGCTCTAACAGTTGTGGATTTAAGCCACAGTACTCTTGAGGAGAGCACTTGCAGTATGTTCATCGCTGGTGTGTTACAATAAACCAATGTCCCTTCATTCCCCCTCTCTGTAGGGCAGAGGTGGGCACCATCTTCGCCCTGAGCTGGCTTATCACCTGGTTTGGCCACGTGCTGTCAGATTTCCGGCATGTGGTGCGGTTGTATGATTTCTTCCTGGCCTGCCACCCCCTGATGCCCATTTACTTTGCAGCTGTGGTGAGTTTTTTTTTTTTTCTCGGACTCTGAAAAATCTGATGTCATTTGCAATTACATTTGTTTTTTGCCCCTGTCGAAGTCATCTCTGGATTCTGCAGTTACTCCCACTCCATTTTGAGCTGGCATCTGTCAGGAAAACGAGTCTGAAAACACAGTTTAGTTTAGGAGAATAAATTAGCTTATACTGCAATGCCCTGCACTGGCTCCTGAACCAAATATAAAAATAATACTAACTAATGTTAGTATTATTAAGACAAAGCACCAAGTGTGGTTGGTGCCCTGTCTTAATTTTTGCTTCAGTACTATTCCCGCTTAATGTGTTGTTTGCTTTACTGTTAAGGAACAGGCCTATATTACTTCCTCAGTACCATCTAACCCTTAGCTTTTTGAAGCACAGAACATTTAACACAATTGTGAAATTCCGTTTGAACGTGATCCACCCAGTTTGCAATAGAGTGCATTTAAAAAAACGTATTATACAAAGCATAGATTAATGTGATGCTCGTCTTGGCTGTGAACACTGTTGAATGTGGTGAACGGGCAGAAGCCTGACGGCGTCGCGTGTACCGTGTTCAGATCGTACTGTACCGGGAGGAGGAGGTGCTGGAGTGTGAGTGCGACATGGCCTCGGTGCACCACCTCCTGTCCCAGATCCCTCAGGACCTCCCTTACGAGACCCTCATCAGCCGAGCCGGAGACCTCTTCGTCCAGTTCCCCCCGTCGGAGCTCGCCAGAGAGGCAGCTCAGCAGTACAGCCAGCAGTAAGACTTTTTCACCCTGTCATTCACCCTCTCCCGTGCTCGGTCTCAGAACGCTGCAGATAATACATTTAGGAAAAGCCCTGGTTAGAAAATTATTGGATTATGTGTAGTTTAAAAACAGTTTTCCCGTTAAGTGCTAATAGTAACACTGCCTAGACATCTGTAACTCAAAATGCAACTCTACTAGGCCATGCTTCATGTGGACCTGACAGAACATCATTGGTTTCCCATTAACCCGGAGGGGTGCCTTCTCAGTCACTTAAAGAGTGAGAATGCACCTTAACCCATTACTGAGCACCCAGTCCCATGGCAACAGTTTGTTTCTTGAATGTAAAAGGGGCACCTCAGTTCCTTGCTCAGAACTCTATGGCACTTGTGAGCTCTATTAACAAAGGTGTCATGTTTGTGTTGTCATGCTACCATGGAAACTGCAGAGCAGCATAGTTTTGGATATTTATGACACTGGATCTGTCTGTTTGTGCTCAGTTTAGACCTTAGGTGATTGGGCTGCAGCTAAGCCATGAAACTGTCAACAGCCATGCCAGTGCACACAGAAGAGAGCTCCCATAATTACATTACATTTGTTTAGCAGACACCATTATCCAGAGCGACTTCCAGTACAAAAGAACAGAAATGTATCTATTCAAGTTGAATGTGTAAGACCAGACTAACACCACTCCCAGATCAGTGAGTGAGAGCATAACACCATTCAAGCCCTACCACAAGTTAACTTGTGCAACCTGACTAGACAAGGGAAGCCAAGTGTACTATCATACATCACTATCACTAGATCACAGAATCCAAAACACATTGTGATACCACACATAAAATAAGTAATACAAGTAGCAGGTGTTAGGGGGTGGGGATTGTGGTGGAAACAAGATGCAGTCTGAAGAGGTGGGTCTGCAGTCTGTGTGGGAAGATGACCAGTGATTGCACTGTCTTGACCTCTGTGGGGAGTTCAATCCACTACTGAGGGACCAGTATATATAGAGATCGTGTCTGAGAGGATCTCCCCCGCTGCTGTTTCCCCACAGGACGGCGGCGTCCACCTTTAAGGACTTTGAGCTGGCGTCGGCGCAGCAGCGGCCCGACATGGTGCTGCGGCGGCGGAGGAAGGAGCAGGCGGCGCTGGCGGCCCAGGGCCAGTCCCACGCCCAGGCCATGGTGGTGGCCCGGCCCCGCGCCAAGCGCTTCGTCAGGCTGGCCGTCATGGGACTGACCGTGGCCCTGGGGGCGGCGGCACTGGCCGTGGTCAACACCGCACTGGAGTGGGCGCCCAAACTCGACCTGCAGCTCTTCCCCTGAGCCCGGAGAAAAGGAGGGGGGGCCGGGGTGGGGAAGGAGGGGGGGTGGGGGTTGACGGGCTGAACGAACGGACAGCTAGAGGCGATCTCTACAAAGACTTCCAATTCTGTCCATTGTTTCAAAGGACACGAACGGAGCCAGAAGGCTTTTGTGGACTCTCTTGTTATTTATACGTGTAAATAAAGGTAAATTATATTGGAAATAAATGTCACGCTCACAGAGATTACATTATGTTGCAGGTGGCTTTAACTGAGGGCTGGGAAATGCTTTGCGCCGCGTGTTCTTGGCCGGTGATGGGAGCTGCCAGCGTTGCTTGCTGAGTCGAGGGTTGGAGTGTGTCAGTGCTGGCAGGTGCTAGGCAACTTCAGTTTCTCTCCACAGTCATGTTGGCAGAAATTTGGCCCGCAGGGCCGAGTTCTGAGCTTCCCTCTGACACGGTCACAGTCGAGCCACACTACCCCCCAAACCTAATTTAGGTCGTGGCCTTAAGTCATGTTCTGCTGTGACCTTACAGCAATTGAAGCAGTGACAATAAAACTACTGTAAGTTTTAAATACTGTATTGAGACCAAAAACAGAAAGGTAAACCCCAGCTTTGTATATTTACCATGTTATAAATATTATTTACCATGTCATATATATATATATATTTTTTTTTTTCCAAACAAATCAAATATGATTATTGTTTATCATGTTTGATTTTTATCATAACAATGAACGCCATTTTTTACATTGTCATAACGTAGACTTGCACCCTGTGCTACCGGCATTACAGGTTATTACAATGTTGTTTTTGGTGTTTAAAAAAATACATATACAGGCATACATCTCTCCTTTGGAGTGTATGGGAAAGTGTCCACTCAGAGTGTGTCATTTTTCCAGCTTCTGGTCTGCTGTGTTCACGGTTTATTACCAGGCTGCAAACCCAGAGTTGCACAACAGGAATGTTTTGAAATCCTGTCTTTTTTTTTCAGAATTATTTCTTCATTGTATAAAGCACTCTTCAGATAAACCCTCTAAGGAACCTGGGTCTAAAACAATTTACAGTAAAGCAGAATGCCAATATTCTCAGAAGGCCAGGGTCCCTAGTCAGTGAAAGGGCACTGTGTTTTGTAGGGAAAGTTAAAGCTGGTTGGAGTAAATATCCAATTAAAATCCTAAAATGTTGATATGAGAATGAGGAAAAATAATACTGATGGGGGAGATGTATATTGCAAATAATAACATTGGAAAACCCCTGGTTAGAAAACTGTTGGATTATGAGTAGTTTAAAAACAGTTCTCCCAATAAGTGCTAACAGTAACACTGCCTAGACACCCGTCATTCAAGACGCATTCAAGACTAGGTCATACTTCATATGGACTTTGTATGAAATGTTGAAATCTTTAAGTCTTATAGTGTTTGCCTGCTGGGTAATTTCAACATGCATAAACCCTCTTGAAGCTCATGCTGTCAGCTCATTTATATAGGCTAGCTAAGTGGTGTATATTCCTGGAAACAATCTTTTAATTTTGCCAAATCTAAAAACTCGGAATAAACCCGAGGACGTCACTGCACCAGGTTCCACAGAACAGACACCTCCGTAATTTAGTTTCGCACTAGGCGGCTAACGGAATGGATCACTGTAAATCTTATCACTGATCTGGTTATGTTGATTTCAGTTATTTTTTTTCTGTCATGAAGAACAATTGGAACCAACTAAAATAAATGGCTACATAATGAAAGTCATCTTTGTTCTATGTATTTTTGAGGCTGCCAGACAGTGAGTTGTCTGTCAGAAGTGTGGACTTCTGGGTCAGCAGTTGGCCTCACTTGTGTGTAGATACGGAATCTCATGGGCCTTTGCTGAAATGCAGTGTGGAACTGCATGATGGGAAGAGTAGACTGACTCATTCAGTCTTTATTGTGCACATTAAACACTTTGTTCATCTGTGCTGTAAGCAGCTGAAAAGCAGATTGGATTAGAGTCAATGGTCAGTGATCAAAGGAGTTATGCATCAAGTCAAGCCATGAAAACTAGTTCAGAGTTATGGGAGAACATAATTTATTTGAGAATTTTAAAAAAACAAAAGAAAATTCTTATTCTTCCCACCAACATTACAATGTAAGATTTCAAATTCTACAGGTCCCTTGAAACAAAACAATTTCGTAAACATGGTTTAGCAGAGCTGTCACAAGATTGAGAGATCAGTATGCATGTAAGAGGTGCGGGTTCATTACAGAATGCCATACACTCCACCTTAGTGACACCATTAACCACAATCAGTAGGCATAACACCGCATGGAGTGTGTCAAAATGAGAAATACACCTTTCGCTGTACACTTTCTCTATTATGTCAGTACTGCAAATACCAAAGCAGGACTAACCCCTGACTAAACAAAAGCTTTAAAACATATCCAGTTCAAGTCTGATATTAACTGCTACAATGTTACAGGAATAATGCTACTACAACACAATGCAAGCAATGTTACACTGTATATTTGGGTTAAAGGTGGAGCGGTTTTAGGAAGTGGGCCAAATGCATAATCGGCTGATATTTACAAACCATGTCAGTTTATTTTGTTTCATGGTCCAATTATCTGACCTCAGTGAGACAGCTAGCTTCATGAAAAACTGCGCCTTTGGAGGTATTGTATGCAATTTTGGTATATTTAAAAAGTCAGAAGTTAATAACCACAAATGATCAACTTTTTTTCTTTCTGTCTTAGCAATATTCATTTGTTTTATGGATTATCAGACTTAGCTTGTTTGAGAAAAATAGAAGCGACTCACATACATTTACCAGACTGAACCAAGCTTAATCTTACATGTGAATCAATATTATCTGTTACTGTATATAATATAACTGCATGGAAATATTTTTTAATGACCCTTGTCTGATTATTTTCATATTAATACACTTTTTCATAGCGTTTTCATGAAAGAAATAAAATCACTCTCATGTTTGGACTCTCATGTCCAGGTGATAAAATCAGGTAATATTTAGAGATGTTGTTATTGGAATACTGATTATTACAAACAAAATAATTGTAACTGAAATCAAGATCATCCAATCATTCTTGAATGTGAAATTTGAATTTCTGGTCCACACTTTACTTATTGGATCCCAGGCCGTTCACGAATTCAGATGAGTTTATATAAATCGTGTTGGGTCAGAAGTTGTCTGTATAACATGTATCAGCTAGTTTGTCATTTTAACATTATTGCTGTACATACATTTGAAAACATTGAGAATGGAACATACTGCATACAGTGTTCTTAACTTAATCTCAGAAAAAGCAATAATCTGAGGCACCCTGGATAAAACTGTCAACATAGCTGTAGTGTAATAAAAGCAACATGACAACAAGAATAAACCATGTTGGAAATAGCGCAAAAAAACTAATCTCTCACAATGATATACTTCCCAATACTTCACTTTTTCCATCTCAACATTAATTTTGCAATCGTTTTTTGCTCACTTTGCGATCTGCATCATTTTCTTCTGCAAAAACTCTGAAAAGCTTCCTGAAACTGCAAATATTTGCAACTTTCATACACCACCTAGTTTGTCTTAGAATGTCTAACTGTATAAAAAAAAATCACAGTAAACAAAGACACAGCAGCTCTTGTTCATAATAAACACAGGCCAAGCAAGACAATGCTCAAAGCCTAAATACAAGACTATCAAAATAAACTTATCAGGGCCCAAACAGAATGTTGCTCTCAGTATTCCCTGCTTTTTTTTTCAGAATATAAAGCAATGAGGACTGCAATCAAATAAATTCAGTATCAACTTTTTCAAAATCTGTAAAATACAACATGAGCCAGGGAAACACTCCCTCCGTTCTCACTACTGAATCCAGAGCACAAGACAATATTACTAGGCTTACTTTAAAAAGTGGCATGCTTTGAATTTGCCTCCATGGGTAGAGATTGAACTATAAACATTTTCTCTGGCATAATCCAAAGCGCCCCAGATGCCACACCTCAGACTGTCACGCTGAAGAGTGAAACAGCAATCAGCTGTGCACCTCAACTGTTGAGCTCCTCAGTGTCTCCTGAGTGGGATGCTCCTGTCCCCAAGGAGACCCCCCCGCCCCCCGCCCCGAAACCCATCAGGCCTAGGCTGCCGAGGAGTGCATTCAGTGGCAGTTCTGGCATCTGGGGTGACAGGGTCCATTTACTCTGCACCTGCACCCCCCTGAGGTATCTCCACGCCCCTGTGGACACACATGAAACAAAAAAAATCAAACATGCATCCTGCTTTGAACTCTTGTTCTGTTGTTAATGTTCTATTTTTAAGCCCCTTAAAATTCCCACGTCTTTATTTCGGCTATTTAAATCTAAATCTGAGCAGGGAAGCAGTCAACCGTAGAACATTACGGTACACTGCACAGTGGCTGGTCACAAATGAAGTCATGCATTAAGTACTTAAAAAGCACCGATTTTGGAGCCGTTGTTATGAAATAAGTTAATACAAAAACCCAAATTAAACTATTAATACTACTGCTTAAGAATTTTAACATGACATTTACTCTAAAATTACTTGCAACATATTGTTTTTATATGACGCAAGTCCAGAAACCTTCCAAATGTATGAAAACAGTACACATTTTTAAAACACATTCCTTTACCACAATTTTTTTCACTGTTTCACTGTTTTTTCACCGACAAAGCAATGTAGTTTGAGGACACTGCTTTTTGTTACAAAACCTCTGTCCAACCAAGGATTCTAGTCAATCTAGTTTCCTGAAGTTCCCTAGTTCCCTCTGATCTCTGCTGCATGTCAAGAGGCAAACAGAGTCAGCTGTGCTCCTGTCAATATGCATTCTACCCCACTACTGCAGGAATCAGGATAAAGGGTATGACTCCTTATCTGAGTACAAATGTGAGTGCCGTCAGCTGGCTGTCTTTTTCAGATACACATTCTAAGGCTCACAGTAATAAAAGCTGTGTCATTGTGGGGGGAGGAAAGGCAGAATGTTGAGTGGTCAGTCTAAAGGCTGTGCGCTGCTGCTGTTCCTGTGAGGAAGCAGTTACTAAGCTAGGTTGTTTGGTAGATAATTAACTGTGTGAATCAGAAATATGTCAAACCTGTGCTTGAATCATCCATTGTCTTAGATAAAGAGATCTGCTAAGAAGGTAACTGATTAAATGAAAATGTAGTGTAATATAATGGTCTGAACAGGTTTTGTTGATATCCAGTGTAGCATACTAGTAAGGAGCAGGGCTCATAACCAGAAGGTTGCTGGTCTGATTCCCCATTGGGGCACTGCTGCTGTACTCTTGGGCCAGGTATTTAACTCAGTAAATATTAAGCCCTATCAATGAATAGCAGGTAAAAAACTGTAACCTATGCAGGTCGCTCTGGATAGGATCATCTGCTAAATGACAATAATGTAATGTAATGTAATGTAACACAACTGCTTGTGCTTTCTGTGTGCTCCCACTGCCTAGCCACAGGTTTGAGGAAAATGAGTAAAAGATGTCTTGCCATGGGACCCCAGCGGGCCTGGCGGGTCACCCAGCATATCTCAGTCTTGCACATCACACAGCAGATCCAGTCACAGCCGTCCTTCTTCTGCACGATGATCTTACACTTGGGGCAGTGCATGGCTTCACCGGTCTCCAGCATGGTCTGCCAGAAACAAGCACACAGGTTAGTGTCAGACCCCGGCCCTTTCCTGTGTTACTCACAAAGCCAGGCAAACTGTGGTATAACATATAAACTTATGGAAGTTTGACTGGGCTGGTGTTATCAATTATGTTAAGTGTGACCATCACCCTTTGAGAAAACGCCAGTCTGAACCGAGTCTCAAGTCAGGGTTCAAAAGGCCCCAGGGTTCTAAGCCCTCTTACATTCAGCATGTCCGTGGTCTGCTTAGCAGCGAGGTCGTTTTCAGCTCTGATGCGAAGATCATCCTGGTACTCCTTGCAATTCATGTCTTTGTGAACGGCCTACAAAGAAAACAGGACTTCATCGATTCCTTGTCCACCAATTTAAAAAAAAATCCATCAACCCTTCCACTCCAGTCTGACGGAGCGGTTGCACCACAGCGGAGGAGAGAAGCAGACAGAGGGGAGTGCTGACTGTCCCCACCTTGCAGGGAATGCAGTTGGTTTCGTTGCAAAGCTGACATTCAAACTCGTTCACTTCGTCTTCGAATATGCACCAGCCCGCGCAGTTGGGCGTCTGGCAGTGGTAGCTGTTTTCACTGCGAGTCTCAGCAATGCTCAGCCTCAGCTCCAGGAACTTCTGATACTCGTCCGGAGAGAGCAGCTAGGAAACAGACCAGCAATATGACTGAGCTCCATCTCTGATGAGAGAGACACTGCATTAAGAGTTTTGAAACACTGTATATTTGCGGCTGTTTCTCCACAAAGTCTCGTGAAATATGCAGCAGGAGTTTCTCAAAAGGGGAACATCATTTAAAGAGTACAATTAGATGTGCAATTTATAGAAACAACATAGAAATTTGTTTAAT
Organism: Megalops cyprinoides; assembly: GCF_013368585.1. Lineage (NCBI taxonomy): Eukaryota > Metazoa > Chordata > Actinopteri > Elopiformes > Megalopidae > Megalops > Megalops cyprinoides. Next base: position 34,087,018 of record NC_050588.1, on the reverse strand, counting down.
ACACAAAGAAATCATGACATTAATCAAAGAGCAGTCGATGGCTCCCTTCTGAGCTTTTGTTTACCATGACAGTAAGGTGTGAGCATTATTGTTTGGGTAAATAACAGATCACATTATGGATTTTCAGTGGAGTGACCCTTTACAGACGGGCTGGTGAGCTTACAGATTTTATTTCCCTGTCCTGCAGCTTGCTGTTGCAGGAGTAGTTCTCATCCATGTAAGGGCATGTCACCTCTGCATCCAGGCTGTTGGTGATGGTTCCTTTCAGACAATCTCTGTGTTTCAACAAGAAAAGATGGATTCCACGTTATAATTACAGCAAACTATTTGGTTTCCTGAAAACCATGTTATTCTAGTTCCAAAGTGTATACTACAATTTTTTTTGTTGGCGCTTTTTAAAATTGTCATCAAAGATTAAATATTTACTACTTATGAAAATCTAGCTAGCTAACAATTGTACAGACCGTATCATGTAGCTGGCAAGCCAATAAAAACTGGAAAAAAAATGTTAAAAAAGAAATGATAAGCTTTACAGACGACAGGAGAATTCATTAGTTATGTTACTCTTGAATGTTACCTCCAGTGTCTTCACATTTTTATATTTTTGGTTTTGCCAACAAATATACACACAAATAACATGTGTGTCTGTATATAAATATTTTGTTTTTATGTTGTTGAGGTAAAAGGAAATCACTTTCTCTGTTTCATACTTGCAGCAAAAGGCAGAAAGGTTTCACAATATACATTTAATTTTAATTCTTAGACTACATCTATCATTTTAAGACTGACTCACTACTACTTCCAGGTTTTATGCAAAACAGTTCACAATACAACTATGCAAACAAGAGCAAGTCTCTTCTGTGCTGCAGTCAATAATAAAGTGTCAATATCTGTCAATAGAGGCACTATTTTCTCAAGGATAAATGCTTGGAACTAGTTTCTTTATGAAAACTACAATCTCTGCTTGTTCTATGGAGGCCATCTTGGAGCAGACACCTATTTCCATTGAAAATGCAGAAGATGCAAGAGATCTTACTGCTAAAGAATCTTTGGCACTGATGAACCTGATTTCTCCAGGGGCTGCCTTTGTGTATTTAGGGGTCAAAAAATTGTGTCATACTTGCAGAAGTTGTGCAGGCACTCTCTAAGTGTAGCGCCCTCCCCTGGTAAGATGGTGCCATAGCAGATGGGGCAGTCGACCTCCTCAGTATTGGGCACTAGACTGTGCTCGTCTGTCTGCAGCAGACTCATGAAGTTCTTCTGCCTCTCATCCTCCAGTGCCTTCAGTAATTCACAAAAAACAGGAAAGACATAATTGTAATTGAGTAATTTATACGGTTTGCATAAATAAAACTTTAAATAAAAATAACTTTCATTAAAAAAAACTTTCATTTAACTTTAATATATATTAATAAAATATATTATTATTAATAACATATTTTGCAAACATTGTCTTAAGAGAAAAATGTGACTCTAACATTGTTGTGAGTTGTGAGTGAGTGTGAGACAAGCAGTGTGTTTAATAGTTTCACTGGGCTTTTTCAGCGGTCGAGACCGAAAGTGCTACCTGCTGATACTGCAAACAGGCAACCTCCTCTTGCTGGAGTCGAAGAACTTCCTGAGCATCCGGCTCGTAGATGTCTGGTATTTTGTAATCTGCTGGCCTTTCCATCCCACACATCTCGCATCCTGGCCTGGTTGGCTTGTTCACGTATGTGCACTGTGAACATGACCATCCCACCTACACACACACACACACACACACACACACCTTACCTTTACCTTTCACAGACTGAACAAACACTGATGCATTGCATTGATTTTTCTCTGAGTCATGCACTGACTGAGCTGTGTTAAGACAATTCTACCACACCAAAGAGGGCATGCATGAAATACATGTAAGAGCTTCTACAAAGAAAATAAGTAATCATATCATCAAAATGAAAAATCTTGAATCAATGAAACACCAAGCTCTTCAGTAGATTATAATGTAGCTTTGGTAACTCCACCTGGGGCGTTGATGGCAGAGCTGCAGGTTTAGGGGGCACTGGAGGTGGCGGGTTTTTCACTTCCCTGACCACGCCCTCTTGCCTCTTCATCACAGTTATCTGCCCTGTGCCCCTGGGCTCCAAGGAATACCTCTCCATGGTCTCAATGATACCTTCAAATGCAGAAAACATTATCCCTAGCTATTCAGTATTAATATTTACCTATTTGGCGGACCCTGCAATTCAACGTCATTTACAGGGCATGCCCAGGGGCCATAATTAAACCCAGTGATTCAACAGCTACGTTGCAGCACAATAAACACACATCTGAAGTTTTCAAGCACGTGTCTTTCGGACATTTACAGCTGTGTAGGCCATTGCAGGATTTAGACAAACATAGTTCTACACTTTGGTCAGAAATTGCAAGAGAGGTCTCTTACAGGCAGCTGTGTAATATAGTGGTTAAGGAGCAGGACTCATAACTGAAAGGTTATCAGTTCAATTCCCTGCTGGGGGCACCGCTGCTGCACCCTTGGGCAAGGTACTTAACCCGCAATTGCCTAAAGAAAATATCCAGCTGTATACATGGATAACATGGTAAAAAAAACTGTAACTAGTGTAAGTCACTAAATGCCAGTAATGTAATGCAATGTAAAGTAATGTCTCACCATCAAGGCGACGGTTCTCGTCCTCCTGTTTCTGCTGCTCTCGGCTCAGCTGGGCTGTCTTGGCTGACCTGATGTAGAGGAAGGCCATGTCTCCATCCCTCTTCACGCCATGACTGTACAGCGTCTCGGTGTCCCGAGCCAGGCGCTTCCCAATCACCCACGTCTGCAAGGTTGGGTGAAACCCGTAGTCCTGGTTCACCTGTGGACAGACCAATCAGAACACGTGGAGTCCTTCCTGTTATTATTGCTTTACTATTTTATTAAATTATATTATTATTTTTAAATTATTATTTTAAATGAATGACAGTCTGCAGGCAAATAACAGAGGAAACAAGCAAAGGTATTCACCCCCTTCCAATGATATTCCGTTTTGTCCACAATGAATGATATCACAACATTTTTTCAAAAACTTGAATGCTCAAATCCTTATAGTCGAAAGAAGATAAATGTTGCCAAAAAACTACAAAGAAGTAAAATGAAATATATTGACTGCATAAGTACTCTCCCCTCTCAGTCAACACTTGGTGGAAACAACTTTGGCATTACAGTTGTGGATGTTTTTAGATAAGTCTCTACAAACTTTTCACAGGACAGTGCAATTTTTCCCCATTCTTCTTGGGAAAATTTTCTCAAGCTCTGTCAAATTGGTTAGGAATCACTCATGGACAGTAATTTCATCAAGCTACAAATTTCCTATTAGGTCAGGAGTGTGGCTGTGCAACTCAAGGACATTCACTTTCTTCTTGTTAAGCCTCAGCAGCTTTGGCCTTGTGCTTCCGGTTATTGTCCAGCTGAAAGGAGGAGTTTTTCCCAGATTTATATCTTTGGCAGACTGAATTCTGAAGCAGAATTTTTCTCCAGGATTCACCTGAAATTTGCTGCATCCATTTTCCATTTAAACCTGAAAAGCTTTTCCAGTCCTTGCTGATCAGAAGCATCCCCAGAACATGATACAGTCACCACCATGCTATGATGACTGGGCAAAGCACTTTTTTGGGTTTTTGCCTGATGTACTGCTTTGCATTTAGACGAACAAATTTCAGTCTCGTCTCATGTGCCCAGAAAACTGTTTGTATCACATAAATTCTTCATTGCAACTCCATGCTGTATTTGAGATGTTTTATTTTTCCCAGTGACACAGTGATGGCTTCTTTCTTGTCACCCTGCCACACAGGACAGGTTTGTGGAGGGACTGAGATGTGTGTGTGTGTGTGTGTGTGCGTATATATATTATCTGAATATATATATACATTTTTTTTTCTTTAGAGAGTGTGTAGTAGGCTGTGTAGATCAGATGTCAGAAATATTAATTCCTATTTAAAACTGCCATGAGTGCAAGCTCTGAGGCAATAAAATGTGAAAAACAAGCAAGCAGTTCAATACTGTCAAGGCACTATTACTTACTAAAATTTTTACTACAGGGTGACGCTTATGCCCAAGCAAAATCTGTATGATGTAAAGCAAAGAGCAAACATTTCTCTACCTTGGCTTTGAGATCCGAGATGGTCATGTCGGGTGTTACTGACATGGTGATGGGAACAGAAGAGTCCAGCTGGGCATCTTCTACTCCCACTTTCAGCCTGTGCAGCAGTGGCAGGTAGAGTTAGCGGAGCGTCAAAATCAACACATAGCTAAGCTTCAGTCACCTGAATGCAGTTAACAGCAGCTGGCTAATCCACATACCGTATAGAATCCTGGGAATATGCCTCCTGGCAGAGCCTCACAGACACAGGCAGATGCAGTCCCGCAAGCTGGTCTGCATACTTCACGGCCTCCTCTCTGTGCCCGGAGGTGAGGGCCTCGCTCAGTAACTGAGCTATGTCTTCCGCTGCCACAAGGAAAAGGGCCCTTATGTTAAACTGAGTGACTTTTTATCCCAAATGTCAAATGTACCAGCACCCTGTGTCAAAAACATCTCCCGAAACTCAATTGTTGAGGGTTATACTTGAAGTAATGGTGGATGTGCAAAGAGGCAATTTCAAAGCCCTAATGGCTCTGCTCTGCAATTACACTTTGGCAACAATAAATTAATGAGTAATACTATTAATATGTTTATTACATTAAGTAGGCTATTAGATGTGCCACAGCTAAGAAATTATCCAGGTTTTTACACCTAAAGGACAAATGCTTGTTAATCCAAACAGATAAATTATATAACATTTACTTAAGATATGATATACCATTTCAAGAAATATTATTTTTACAGAAACTCAACCAATCTACCTTGTTTTTCCTCTTACCTTCTTTCAAGGTGTTTGAACGGCACCCTTCTGAAGCTGCCATGTTCCACCTGTGGACGATTCATACGACTTATTCAACAAGAAGAGATGTTAGTCAACTGTTACAATGTAAATTAATCCAAATGTCATATGATTAAATCTGATGTATATCAATATCTTTCATGATAATTAAGACCTGTCAATTACTTGGGTTTGTCACACGGGAAGCCAAAATCTACTCTTTAACATTATGAAGAAGGGTTTTATAATTTGTAGGTATCGATCAGTATATAGCCTAACAGTTCTACTTTCCTTTGTGAGAAGGCTATATTACGTAAACTCGAAGCAGGGAGTTGGTTTACAGGTGAGAGACAAGAGACAAGGTACTATTGTCCCTGAAAACATGGTGACAGTCGGTAGAGGCTAAGCATTTAAAAGCACACAGTATCACGATGTGAATATGACGCAAACATTGACAACAAACAATTAAGAACGTCAATAACGTCAATAACATTTAAAACTGAAAAGAAGCTCAGTTAGGATAGTTACTAACGTCATATGGGCAAAATTCGAATGCTCGAAAAGTGTCTTATGCTCATTCCAAATAAAATATACTTCCTATCTGGTCTCAGCCGAAAACCAGTAATGCCGAGTTTTGCCACAACTTCACACCAATGTATGTAATTAACAATACTGGAATAATTTCGCGCCTACGCTTACCTTCAGTAATATTCAGTACTGCAGGCTTTCACCCCTCTCTTCTTTTACCTCCTAAATGCTGTTTTCTGTTTTTAGAGTAAAGGACCTTTGCGTTACTAAAAGAAAAGTGAAACGAAACTTAACTCCAGGAAGTCAATACTTAAAGGGGAACTGGTAGTTTGCGAATTTTGCTCCCATGAAATGGCTGGGGTTAATCTATGTCATTTTAACTCTATTAAAAGTGCGTTTGATTAATCACAATAACCTATGAGCAGTTAGGGGGAAAAATTGCTACCGAAAGACAGCTATTACGCCAAATTTCTTTAAAGTATACTGATGTCGCAACCATTGTATGTTTTCACTCTGCTGTTCAAAATGCTGATCAGCCTGAATTTAGTATAAATGAATAGGCAGAGCAAGACAACGCGTTCATATAATTTACAACAGTTTTAATAAAAACAGATACGGTTGTGTAAATTTTGTTTTTGGGGACCATGCCGTGATAGCCGTGCACCACACCGATGGCAAGGTGGGGAGGAGCGGGGATGCCACAAACACCTGACAGTTCACTTGCACGTGATGGTACGAAGCATTATGGTAAATTAGTTGGAAAAACAGGTCTGGCAATGTTTTGCGTGTAAGGGAACGACTGGAAACTTTCCTTAAAGCCTGACTGAACTAGTCACATAGTGTCAAATATATTTTTGGTGACAAGCTGACGTAGACAATATTGTCACCAACTAAGTAATCTAGAGCAGCCCCATGGTGACTATCCAGGCCCGGCGCTATGGGGGTGCTTAGGCGTGCGCTGCACCCCCCAGAAGGACCTCAATGCCTCCCCAGTTGTCTCCTTATATCCCGATTTCTATGCACTATGACTTTTCTGTCCCTGCCGCGGGTTGCAATTGCACCCCTCCTGACGCCAGGCTTGTGGTAATAGGTAGCAGTTTCCATTTCTACTTAAAGGAAAACGTAAACAGGTAAGACGCATGGCTGTGAACATGGGAAGCCCCTACGTATTCTAGTGCAGATGATAAAAATAAAATTTTAGCTATATCTTCTGTTCTTCCCATTTCCAAGGAATTATACAGATTACATAATACAGCACAGACTGCAAAAGAATTACGATCTATCACTGACCACTGGTTTAAATGGGAAAATATAATATCACACGTTTATCCAAACGAGATATCATCTTTCCGTGCAAGGTAAATGAAAAAGAATACTTGATAATAGCGCCACCTTGTGACTTTGTCGGAGTACCACTGTAGAATTCAAAGCGAAATTATTAGTAGCCGAGAGGATTTGTGAAAGGAAGCTGGCAAACTAACGTTCGTAAAATTCAGAGAAGATATAGCTAGGTCAAAATAACAAAATCAGGTTGTTGTTGTTTTTCAAATCAGGGGTTGCTGCCAAGGCGAAGGCTTTAAAAAGCCTGGGATTTAAATTCAAATCCTGATTAAAGAGCTGGGATGAAGAATTTTGTGTTTAATTTCAGTTTATTTAATGGCAGGTATTGGAAATTTCACAGTAAAAAGGAAGATATTTTTATTAGACATCGAAGTGTCTCAAGCCATCGACGGAGATCGTTACCGCATCCGTAAATTTGTATTTTATGACATTTTTCTTGCAGGCAGAAAGTCTGAAATATTTTGCTGTTGTTGAATAGTAGCGGCTGTTACCTACGATCTTTACGGCAGAAGGGTTTGCTGAAGTCGGTTGGATCTAAATTTAGTACGCGGCTTATCATAGAGGAGTAGGCCCAGAAGTTGCAGTGTGGTCGTATCGATTAAAGTTAAAACCTTGCAATACAGCTGAATTTTCTATTATCGATAGCTATAGGTAGGTAGCTATATAAAACAATTTCAGGAGAATCTGTCAGTTTGACAATGTTGAAGAATTTCCAAATACGACTTGTTCGCGTTGTTGACAGCTAGGTAGCAGGCTAGCTAGCTTACATCGACTAAATTGCCCTGTTATCGGTGTGTGAGTTTATAGTTTATGTAGTAAAACGCAGTATCACTCATATAGTTTAAGATATGAAACTCCTGGAAAATTCGAGCTTTGAAGCCATAAACTCCCAACTCACAATTGAAACGGGGGACTGTCAAATAATAGGACGGTAAGTTTTCATTATCTGTCTCAATGTCAGTAAACGTACTGTGTTTAATACACTAACCAGCTTACAGTTACAGCCGGGCTACAAACTCCCTTTCAGTTGTTCGCGTCCATTATGTTTAATATTTGTTCATTATTTAGTTATGTTAAAAGGTTTTTAGCTCGTTAGTTGGAAGCTAGTTAAATTAGTTAAGCTTGGCTAAGGCTGGTCTGAGGTAGGGATAGTCATAGATGTTATGTATGTTCTCCCTCAGATCAGGAAAAAAAACGGTCGTCAGTCACGTTGTTTGCATTTGCATTTGCATTTATGACAGGTGGTAAGTGCAAACAATGCATGCAAAACTGAGGAAGCTGAGGGTGACTGAGGTTTTTCTTATTTGTTATCAGGATTGAGAGCTACTCCTGCAAAATGGCAGGCGAGGACAAGCAGATGTTCAAGCAGTTCTGTCAGGAGGGGCTGCCGCACGTCCTGGAGGCCCTCTCCCCTCCTCAGACCTCAGGGGTCAGCCCCAACAAGTAAGAGCAGCGAGACGAGATCATTTTGCAACAAAGTTCGCTCTAGTTCTCTAGGAGTAAGCACTATCTGCTCACAGTGAATAGGTTTTATAACTATGTTTGCGTTTGTGAACCATGTAGGATTGCGTCAGAGTCACAAGAGTAATCTTCAGCATTAGTCACGACTTTTGTCATTTCCCTGGCTAGTTAGCGACAGAAACGTTCTATTCATAACTTTCTTATGTGCCCTAACGTGCATGTCTCGCCTCCGAAGAATCACCCTAAATGTTACGTAAAGATTGAGCAACAAGTAGAAAGTCTGGAATGTATAGCATTTGTAGGGTGGCTGTGTGTCAGGTTTACCCAGAGCTGATTGCCCTTGCAGGTTGAGTCAAAGCCAAAGTGGGGATGAGGGGGAAGGTCCCCTCTCTGACAAGTGCAGCCGGAAGACTCTGTTCTACCTGATCGCCACCCTCAACGCCTCCTTCCGTCCCGACTATGACTTCAGTCGTACAAAGAGCCATGACTTCAGCAGGGAGCCTAGTGTTAACTGGGTGAGTGTTTGTGAGGCTTTATGGGACGGCAGTGTAGCATAGTGGTAAGGAGCAGGGCTTGTTACCAAAAGGTTTCTGGTTCAGTTCCCTGCTGGGTCACTGCTATTGTACCCTTGGGCAAGGTACCTAACCCAGAAATGCCTCAATAAATATCCATCTGTATAAATGTATAACATGTAAAGATTGTAGCCTATGTAAATCACTCTGGAGAATAATGTCTTCTAAATGACAATAATTTAATGCACTACCACAACTGATACTGGTTGTAGTTTATTCTCTCACAATGGAAAGACAGTCAATGAGGCTGGTTAGAATATACCTGCAAACACACAAAATTGTGGAAATATGCAGGTCATTGTGCAAGACCTTACAGCTATTCCCCTTTATCATCAGCAATTAGTGAAACTGAGGGGCCAGTTTCACCTGTAACTGGGTTCAGTCTAAACTGCTGTCACAGTGGGGTGTTGGTCAGGACACAGGAGTCAGGTTCCGGGTTCAGATGTTTATTGGGGATTTTGGAATGTGTGGAAGTGTGTGTGTGTGGTGTGTCTGGGTTGCATGTGTTGTGAGGGTGTGTGTGTAGTTTCCTGCAAGGAGTAAGCAGGGAGAATAAATCAGGAATGATGGATCATGCAATAAGAACATATACACTTAACAGATAAACACAATCCTTCTAACATGCACACATAATATACATTGGACAAGAATGCATATCACCCTTCTCTCTCTACAGACAATTGTATTACAACCAGTTGAACTTAGGCAGAGTACTTACTTTGGCACAGACGCACACAATAACAACACAATGCTTGGTCCCCAAGGGCTTGGTCTCCCCAGTTCTTTCACTCTGCAGGTGTTGGTTCAGTACGGAGGTAGGGGAGTTCACCACCACCTTTATATTGTCCCGTATCCTTGGCCCTATAGAGGCTCTGAGTGGTGGCCAAAGGATACGGATGGTTCAGAGGGCAAATGGCGACCTGGGGGCCGTCCTTGGGGGGTGCGCCTGTGCCTCGAGTTACCTGCGGGGGGTCCTGCTGATAAGGGGAGCAAACAAAGACAATGACATGAGTAGAGAATGTGGCCCTTTTCTACATTTAGTAGTAGTGTAAATTATGCTTATCCCTTTATTGGCGAATGTAAATTATGCTTAACCCTATGTTGGCGAGTATTGATTGTGGAGCAGCTACACTAGACTCTGTTGTTGTGTGCGCAGGTGTTCAACGCTGTGAACAGCAGTCTGTCCTCGGCTGCCGGGGGAGAGTTCAGCCGACTCCAGCCTCAGCTGTGGCAGGCCATCGATGATGAGATCTGTCTCTCCGAGTGTGACATCTACAGGTAAACCACAGCAAGGTGCACACTGCCCCTGTGGTTTCACTTCTGGGTTGCATTTAATATTTCTTTGGTATATTCCACTTTAAGTGTCTCAGGGGGTTGCCCAGATGAGGTAGATGAGAAGCAACATATACATACAAACCATAAATTGTCTTCTGATGTGGCGTGGCAGTGTAGCATAGTGGTAAGGAGCAGGACTTGTAACCAAAAGGTTGTTGGTTTGATTCCACGCTGGGGCACTGCTGCTGTACCTTGGGCAAGATACTTACCCCACAGTTGTCTCACTAAATATCCAGCTAAATGTGTAGAGAAGCTGGCCATCACTTCTCCTATAAAGGAGCCAAAAAGAACAAAAGGTTAAAAGAAACCAATAATTTTTTAAAATACAGCAAAACCAGCAAAACAAGCCTTCCCCTGCTCTCCAGACACACCTGTGTTTAATCAGGCTTCACTTAGCAAGGTGTGGCTCATTACCCAATAGATTACCCAATAGGCTGGTTCCCCTACAAATTGCCAACATGTGCATAAAATTAAATGATTACTCCACAATTGACAATTAGGCTCTAGAGAGAGGTGGTTTTGTGAAGGCTCTCCTCCACAAAATGCATAACAAACTGTAACCTCGCTCTGGATAGGAGCATCTGCTAAATGACAGCATTCTAATGTGATTATTTCCCCGGCAGCTATAATCCAGACCTCGATTCTGACCCGTACGGAGAAGAGGGGAACCTGTGGTCTTTCAACTACTTCTTCTACAATAAGCGGCTGAAAAGGATAGTGTTCTTCACGTGTCGTTCAGTCAGGTGAGCCTGAGACCAAGGTGAGAACAGCAAGATACAGCCCCAGCCTATGTCTGAGGCCCTGCGGTTTGCAAGCATAGCATCACGTTTATTATGGAAAAGCCTGGCCGTGTACCTCGGTGTAATATTATTTTGCACAGGACATACACTGCAGTGTTTTTCTGTAATGACATTAAGTGGATAACTGCCAGCTACATAGCCCTGGAGCTTTCTGTGGGTTATAATGAAGTGGGTGTGTGCCATGTTTTGTTGGGCAGTGATTGACTTCTACGTTTATATGTTAGTGTATTCATGGCCCCACGAGACTCAGGCATTGGCAATGACCTGGACCTGGAATTAGAGGAGGGCAGCTGTGAGGAAGAGTACATGGATGAGGAAAGGTGAGTGGACAACCACAGCCCCACTGACCATTGTCACAAGCTGCATGCTACCTGCTGCTTATCACTCAACATCACTAAGTGATCATTAAAGTTTATCACTGAACCTGCCGTGTATTTATTTATTCCGCTAGCGGTTTTCAGGGGCAAGTGTGTAATTAACGGTACGATTCTCTCTCAAAAGGTCCAACAGTAGTGTGCCAGATTGCCCCTGTTTATAATTGTGCGCATGCATATTATGTGTACCTGTTTGCATGCTGTGTATCATTGTAGCAGGATTCTGTGGCGTGACTTGCCTAACAGTGTTTTCTGTACAGGTGCGGTGCTCTGTGCACCTGATGGTGCAGTGGCTAGAGGCATGCGATTGGTTGGAGTCCCAAGGCTCCGTGTGAAGATGCCATTAGAGATCTAGTTCACTGTTGTTACTTTCACCACCCGTTCAGCTTCCCTTATTGCCCTGTACTTCATTGGTTTCTCTTTCCTGTTGTGTTGAGGAGCCTATTTTAGCTGTTTCAGGGTAATGTCGTTATACCGATGTATGTTACTGAAACGAGAAGTCGTTTCGATACGGAATTTTCATTCGTTTTTTTTTTTCTTTTGCACTACTCCGTCTCATATTGTTCCTTTTGTTTTGACTATCTCCAACAACACAGTGTGAGTCTCATTAGTTTCGTGTGTGATATTTTGGAAATTTTTCTTGTTGGTACAGACAGTGCCACTGCAAGAAACGCCAGTGTTTCCAAAAAATTCCAAAGGCAAAGATCCTTTTCTCTGTGAAAATCCGCATATGTTCTACCTGGTAGGCACCATATGTCATTTGGATGAGCACAGTCATTTCAGTTTGTCCACCTTATGTTGTTGTTTCTAATTATTTACAAGGATTTATTTCTGTTTAACAGACTTAATCATTCCATTTTGCTTTGGCCTTGTATATACATCACAAATGTATACATTCTGTTTGAGTGTTTTGACTTTTTGAAAGGTGGCTGTGAAACATGGTGATGTTTTACGTGGTGTAGACCTTCAGCGCGGTGCCGTGCATTAGGGCAATATTACTTGCTGTTTGGCATGTTGGACACTAGGTGTCACTAGTCCCACACCAAGTTGGGTTGCTATAGTCTGTCTTTTTTGGAGGGTAGTAAGATTTTATTTCAAAAAGCCAGTTCAGCAACTAGCTGACTGGCTCTCAGGATTTGTTGCTCCCTGATTTCAAATCAGTTAATTGCAGCACCTCTACAATTGTTTCAAAGATGAGTGATTTAAAGTATGATCTATATAACCCTCAGATTAAAACTGCACATCCTGCTTTTACAGATGGCACTCATCTGAATTGGGTCTATATCCAATTATATATAGTATATATACATACCAAAAGTTAGAATAATTGTTTTTAATTGTTTTAAATTTGTTTTTAACTCATTTTAATTCATTTTTTGCCTCTTTCCAGTTGTAATATTTCAAGTTCATCCCTGTATTTACTAAGCCTGCAGTAGACTTACAAATAAAACAGCCGAAAAATCACCGGAGCTTCAGTTCAGAATGTAAGCAGGTTGTTTTTTTTTTTATTGAAGTTAAATGTACCACAGCTCTGATAAATATTTGGGTTGGTGGAGAGATTTGCACATAGGACAGCCACACTCACTGGCTGAGTTTCTGTTTTTAATGCTCACAGAGCCATTTCTTTTAAATGTGTTTTAGAAAGTCACATGTCATAGGTTATAGGTGAAGCTGTTTTGCATTTTGACCCTTCTGATTGTTTGCAGACAGTGTATGCAAGTGTACAGTCAGTGCAGAAAGCAGATGTGCGACTTGTGTAAAATGGCCATGCACGCACGCCGAGTGTCTCTCAAAGCGCGTACACACAGGAGCTTTCACCCTTGTTTTGTGTTTGTTGCTAGAGTAAATTATAATTCAGTACTTTTACACAAGTACCTGACCCATATAATTGCATGCTTGGGAGCTTGAAAGAAAAGGGGCAATACAAGCTCTCGTTAGAGTTGTAAACGGCACTGATATTTTAGCAAGTAACCTAACGGACCAGCAGGCTAACAATGTCTCAAGGTCACATCAGCCGTCACACATATAACTCTAGAAATGTCAGGCACGAGCTGGTTAGTTTGCTAACAGTTCTTAGTACCTATTAATGAGCACCACACATTTGTGCAATTAGTAGGCCTGTCTAAGATTCTTCGCATTGATTTGAGCTCACATAGCCTCAAAGGCTACTTAGGGGCTGTGAGGCTAGTTAATGCTCACATTCGGCTCCTTCTAGATATTTTTTATGTATATATATATATATATATATATATGTGTATATATATATATATATATATATATATATATATATATATAATATAATATAATATTAGTAATGCCAAAGAAAAGAGAATTATTTGGTAATGTGCGATAGTTATTTCAGACACTCAGGTTCTCCATTGTAGCCTGTTAGCAAAAATTGTTTCTGCACTGGGTGTGCCTGCGGAGTTGTCTGCTCGTAGGTGAAGTCAGTATTTCATTACAGTATTTCAATGGCAGCGGTCAAGCAGCATTGTTCACTTCATTGGTTTTAATGCTACAGTACTGATCAAAAAACATTTCATTTACCTACTCGTCTGACATTTTCACACCTGGTTCCTTTAGGCATTGTGCACTTGAATAACTTGCTGGATGTGATTTGTGTTATACAGCCCAGGCATGAATATGCCATTAATTCACAGCTGTCGTAAAACTGACAAAAGTTACTGAAAACTGGATAAGCCTTTCCCTGTCACATGAATGCAGCTTATGAGTGTCCAGTGTTCATGGAAAAATCGTTCGAAAACTTTTACATCATGTTTATTCTTACATTCTCACTTGTTTGTCGTTGGAAAAATTAAGCAGACCAGTGAGGCTCTACTTAAATGGGAATGTGTAATCTCTGATTTAATGATTTAACTATGATGACATCATGTCCAGTTTAGAAATACTTCGCATTGCTTGTGACACTTGCACAGTAGAAATGATGGGAAATGAGTGTGAGCAGTTGTGAGTTGAAGGTGAGTCACTCATTTCTTCTACTCCTATTGGCTTTACTGAAAAGGCTTCTTTGAGCTTTGGCTTTTTTGCTTCAGTATTTTGTCAGTATGGTACAGTCTCTTAGCTTGCCTTACAGTATCAGAATAAGCTTCTGGCCTGTGTTTCCAGTGTATCTGAGGTTGGCTTTTGCCGTGTTTAAGTTGTCAGTATGATGTAATGTTCGACATCAGAATGCCCATGTGTATTGCTACAGAGTGGTCATCAGAGTATTGAAGTAGAATACTACTGTTTAACGTGGTGTTTGAAGCTGATTGCTTCAAATTTTCTTAGCTTTTAATAATACAGTAAAATTAAAACATTGGAAATACAGATACAGTGCATACAATGCATATGTTTTCTTTTCATTTTCAGTCAAGGTCAGCACACACTTTTTTGGTATTGAGCTGCATAGCACCTCTTTCCATAAAAGGGGAAGCTGAAGGGGGGAAAAGTGAAGTCAAGAGAACTGGGTTCCAGACTGAAATGCATTTATACTGTCCTCTCTGTTTAAATTCCTGTCTTCTGTTTATTCCAAATGTAAAACATAACTTTGGAGGTTGGCGTTGTGTGGCGCATGGCGATGATGGCCACCGGGCAGGTGTATGTGTGCTTATGCCTGGTCTGCCTGGAACGTGCACGTGTTGGTTGTGTGCTGTGTCCATTTGCATGGCAGCCATGTTGCCCTCCTCTTCGTTCTCTATGCTCTTGATATAATGCTCAAGCTCCTCCATTTGTTTTTTTTCCCTTGTGTTTTCTGTAACGTACAGTTAGTCAGAATAAGTGGGTAACAAGAAGTAATTTACAGTTCCATAGACAGTAGGCCTCCCACACATGAATCGCTGGTTACTGAGGAATTTGTACAGAACAGAGGAAAGTCAAATCACACTGAGTAGGTTGACATTCCTCCACTCTGGGTAAGGTCACCAAGAGTAGCGTTCTGTAAGTCATTGGTGGGAAGAATAAGAATTCTCTGTTCAGCAATTCATGCCTATAGTAAAGGGGCTTCAGTATATTTGGGCAGAATTACATTCACACAATGTTTATCCCAGTGAGATATTTTGCATATTCAGAAAGCAGAGACTGTTTTACTCTCAGGGATTTTAAAATGCTCGATAAATAAAAGACCTGACGAGAGATTTCTCTAACCAGTAAAGATACCCATTAATATTTGTTAGGATCTATGCTTTGGTTTGAAGTGTATACTGTTCCTTTATGTGTTCTCATCTTTTGAGTCTGGCAGCTTGCAAGCACTCAACATTGTGTGGTTTCATTATTTAAAAATTGTCTGTTGTCACAAGCACATTGTTTAATAAATGTGTTAATGACCAAATATGGTGTCTGTCTTGTGAATGAAAACAAGTACAATTCACTGAGTTTCAATGCTTCACTTTCAAAGTTTGCATTTGTAAAGTGTGTTTGCCAATGTCCCAGATGATCTAAAGCAAGTGGCTCGCCTGCTATCCAGAGTTCCTTGTCTCTTACCTCGCCTACTGTATGCACGATAACGTAAGACGTTGCACAAACCCCTATGTGGAAAGTCATTTCGAAAGAGGCGCATGTGGTGTTTTCCTCTTTAATATGTGTGATTCTTGTAACTTTAAACAGCCCGTCTGACCTGAAGGTCACTCATATTGAGCAAGTATCGTATGCTATGTTTGTTCACTCTCTGAAAGTGTTTCCTGCCCATGTGTTTCAGTATGAAGCCACACTGTGGGGGCGTGCCAAAACTGAAGGCTCATTCTCATGAATTGCAAAAAAATCTATACCGCCCCTGCCACCCCCCCAGTTTAAAAAAAAATAAATAAAAAAAAATCACACTGAGACATATTCTGAGTACTGTGTGATTTCTTTATTGATAATGTTACTGCTCATTGATACGCCCTGCAGGGCTTCTGCAGAATTACTACAGCATTTACTGTGCCTGCTGGGTCTTCCCCATGGCATCTAACAACATAAATTTGCTGTTGGAGAGGGGGATAAATAAAGGTGAATAATTAAAACCACTTTGGCACTTGTGTACTGCATAGATGATCACAGATCAATGGATCAGAACAGATTTTCCCAACACACAGAAGCCATGCCATCCATCAGTGGAACTGGCATCTCATCACAAATGAGTTGCAATTGGTTTGAAAATTTGTGTAAGTTTTTAGTTTCCTTTTTTTTTTTTAAATAGTAACTCTGTGAAGTAAATCTGAGGATTGTCTTATCTGGTTTTGTTTTTAAACCAAAAGCTGGTAATATCCCCATAGCTGTGCACTTCAGCTTTTGCATGTAAATATACTGCATTGTTGAGTCTTTATTGCATTCACTAGAAGTGCATTCTGAATATTTACAGGAACAAATCACCTTAAATATCAAGCGAGCAGGTAAATGTATATTTTAAAATAAAGTATTAAGCCAACCACCTCACTGACAGTGCTTTTGAGGAAAATGTAATGTAAAACAATGCTGCACTTCATTTGCAATCTCTGTCCACCTGTTTATGCTACTTGTACAGCATTTGTCTACAAATAAGAAAGAAAACAGATTTCTTCAGGTATGTAGGTATAAAACTCAGCATTGTTTAAAGAAAAAGCAATGATCTGTGAAAATGGTTTACTTCTCTACAAGTTTTACTGATTTGAAGTGAATTAGTCAAAGACAGTTATGATACAAATTTATCATACCGTTGAATGAACTGATGGCAGTTCACCAAGTATACTTGTTTCCCTTTGTGTCTATTGTGTGCTATTTTGCATGGGCACCTAGAGAAATGTGGTACACACAAGCATGTTTGTGCTGTATTTGGGTGTTCTATGCATTTCCATGCATTGCTGCTATGATGACATAAAATAGTGTTTCATTTTTATCTTGTCAGTATTCACTTCACATGGTAAACATGCAAATGGAATTCTGCACTTCACCTTTTTTGCTCCATGTTTACCAGACTTGTGGAAATGAGAAAAACATACAGGAAAGATCACTATTTGGAAGATCACCAGTCTGCACATTGCCACTACACATGTGACATACATCACATGAGTGTATTTCATGATCAACCTTTTGTGCTACATCAAGCTTGAATGTTTGCACAATTTTCATGGTTGTAAGTAAATAACTTTGCATATAGAAAACTAGATTAGAAATGGTAAATGTAACCCAGGGTCAACCGGAAAGAGGAGAGGAACACTTGCAAACTAGGAGTAAAACGTAATTTTAAGAAACTAAGACTCAAAATATTTTGAGATGGGACAGAAATAACCCATCCAATTATGGTTAAATATTTATTATGGAAAAAGCATGAAATGACTTCAGCTAAAGGAATGCAATATGATGAAATGCACTCAACTCAAATACCCAGCTGAAAATAAGCTGACCCCTCTCGGCTACAGTGAAACTAAATTGTGCACTTTTGAACGAACAGAGAACGCAGCTGACGCACACGATCTTGGGAGTTGGGTTACCAATCAGAAAAGTTCAGGGTCTGACATGACAACAATGAGGACAAACACCAGTTCACTTTTTTATGAACTTTTATTTTATATTGGCAACAACAAAAATACACCTATTTCAAAAGTACATCCACCCTCCCTCAAAAGAAAATGTAGTGTGCATTTTTTTTCTCTGCCTAATAACAAAAACGCTATTTACAAATTCACAATTCAGTTGTTTTTTTTTCCCCCAGAGAGAACCAGGACTTAGGGTCACCCAGCTATATGCAGGTTCTGCTTGACTCTTTAATGCCTCCTGTAACTTCAGGTCCAAATAACGTAATACCACTTTGCCCTTGTTTGGGTAATGGAAATGCAAGTCTGGTATCCTTCTGGTTAAAACCCACCCCACTGTACACACTAATACAGACATGAACCAAGTCAAGCAGAAGTTGTTTGCGGTCATTGCGCAACCTTTTCATGACCTATGACAACATGCGCACAATGACATATCACAAGTTCTTCATAAAAACTAAAAGCTAAACCCTGCGTCTTATTATGTATAGTCCTTTCAATGTTAAGAGCCAAACAACATTAACTGTTTTTACCTTCAGACAAAAACAGTGAATTCAGTTAAGTTAACCTAGATGCATACATAAAGTGATGGCTGAGGGAAGCTACAGACACTCTTTGGTAAAGCACGCCTTATTTGGTTCTAATAACTTCCATGAGGATAAATAAAAAGAGACACAGAGGAACTATGGAGGGTTACTTTTCTTAGTTAATAAGGCACTTTAGAATGATTGGATCCAGATTTACACAGCAAACTATGTAAACAACAGTAGAAAAAAGGCACAAACTCTGTTGTGCATCAAGTATTCCAGGATTACATCAAGTTTAGAGGTATCTGACACCAGTACTCTTACCTGCTCTTTAAAAACCTCTTCCCAATCATGTCTTTTCCCCCCAAAATCGACATTTGTCACAAGGTAGCTTTTTGCAAAGGGAAAATACTGCCAGACTGAAAAATTATAGATTATGAAGGTGACATAAGCGGTTTATGTTGATTCTGTCTGAAGATTCCATGGAATAACACCCATCATACGAAAAGAAAAACTCTCAAAACCTCATGTACATATGGAGCTGTCTCCTTCAGAGTGCTTGCTGTCACCTCTTGGTCATCTATATATTCCGTCAAACCCTTTGCAGTGTTAAAAAAAAAAACCACAAAAACTTAAATATTTAAGCTGCAACAGGCTTCTAAAATGTCAATAGAGCCCAGATTTTAAATCTGAAAAGATGCCAAATCACCTACACGGCCACAAACCTTCCTTATTTACTACCTCTTCTGACTGAGAAAGCCAGCGGTTGGTAGAGCCGCCCCAATGATGATCCCATGCTTTGTGGTGAACCACTTCTGACTTAGCACTGATTGGGGTATAGCAGGTTTTCCCCCCCCCCCATCCCTGAAGACCTGCTGTTTTCAGCAATATCCCCTCAGAGGGTATAGTACTCGCAACAAAAGGGGGGAGAAGGAAGGGGGTGATCAGAGCGAAGACTTGAGTACTCCCTTTCTCCCTCCCCACCCCCACTTCCACTTATAAATGGTCGTTATCTTCACTTTCTCCGAAGTCCGGAACCACTTGGTCGCTGTGGCTTCTGGGACTGAGGTGGTTGCTTGAGGACGACGTGGCGGCGCAGGTGAGCCAGGGGTGCAGCAGGATCTCCCCTGCCTCCAGTCTCTCCGAGGGGGCCTTGCGCAACATGCAACGCACCAGGCACTTGGCCCGCGGCGACAGGGACTCGGGGATGGTGAACACCCCCCTGCGGATCTTGCTGAACAGCGCCGCGGGCTCCACGTCCTGGAAGGGGTAGCGTCCCACCAGTATGGTGTACAGGACCACGCCCAGGCTCCACACGTCGGCCGCCTTCCCTGAGTACGAGTGCCGGGAGTTGAGGATTTCTGGCCCCACGTAGGCCGGGCAGCCATGTTTGTCAGTCAATGAATCGTCGTCTCCTTTGAGAAGGCAGGAATCCTCCAGGTTCTGCAGCACCAGCTTCCTTCTACAGGGGAGACGAGAGCAAAATTTCCATTCGTGAAAAGCTGCCACAGCAACCTAAACTGAGCAATCCTACCATCAACGTGTTATGTACGGCAAGTAATTTGCCTTTACGCTTTACATATCCCATTTCTACATTTCATAAGACCTCATCCTCATGACAAACAGCTTCTGATTTGGAAGTCTGTTGAAGATACTGGTGTGTCTATCAGTTACACGGAGTGGCATTTCATCTTTCATTTTTGTAATATGAACTGTAACCACATTCCAACAGTGAGTAACTTTCTTTACGTACTCCATCTGTCTTTAAATAAAGAAAAATCCCTATTGTTCATGGCTCTTCATGTTAAGATGTTATTTGTTAATCTCCTTGAATACTACACAATACTTTTAGCATAAAAATGCAGTTTCACGCAATATTCTGAAAAGTATTTATTCAAGCATGATGTGGCTAGGCATGTGGTCAATCTGCCTATATTTAGTATTGCATCCTGTGAGCAGACTCATTGTTTGGTTCGCGCTGTGCGCTGCACTGTCACCATGATGAGGTAGGGGAAACACTGGAGTAGGATGCTCTTGGCTGATGATTCAATGGATGGAAACGGCATCGCCTACACGCGGCTGTCTCGTTTTGTGTGGCGCTGCAAAGTTCAGATCCTCCGAGTTAAACGGTTCCTCTGGTGTGGTTTGACATTTTGGGCTGAATTATTGATGGAGTGCTTGTGTTTCACCTTTGGCCTGCAGGCAGTTACTCCCAGGCAGGCAGTCAGAGCATCCTACCGCACCCCAGGCTACTCTCCTGAAGGACTCACCTCTGGGGGTCAGCGAAGGTGAACTTGCGGAGCTTGAGGTCGCGGAGGACCACGCCGTGCTCGTGGCAGTGCGCCACGGCCGCCACCATCTGGCCGAAGAGCCGCACTGCCTCCTCCTCGTGCAGCCGCTTGCAGGTGCGCACGTACGAGTGCATGTCACCGTAGCTGCGCTCGAAGAAGACGTAGACGTTGCGCTCGCCCGTCACCACCTCGGAGATGTGGCTGATGTTCTCGTGCGGGGGCAGGCGGGTGTAGGGGGCGATCAGCTCCTGGTACCTCCTCGCTGAGAAGACCTGAGAGGCAAACATGCAAGAAAACATTCAGGCCCTGCAGACTTTCAAAATTCACATTCCATGCCTTATACAGCATACATGTGGCACCTCCGGGGGCAGAAACAAGAGCCTCCATGATGCAGACTAAGTATGTGACGTTTGGAAGGTTAGACTAAAGGGCCATGTGGGTGCAGTTCAGAGGGAGAAACAGGCCACAGCCTGATCTGCAAGTAATCCAAATACAAATCAAACTCGTGTTGGGATTAAGCATATATAAAGATATGCTGTTTGCATTAATAACTACTCTTCAACCACTGAAACCCACAGGTGCCATGCTTCTTTGCCCCCATTTTACCTCTACCCTGCTATTCTTAGGGCAGTCAAGTCTGACCACAATCTAAACTGTTTTCCTTTTGTAACGATAAGGTCCAGTTTAAATTCCTTCAGCTGCGCTGGGTGCTGTAAAACCTCTCCATAATGCAGTGACCACAAAGAAGCGTGCAATATAGAATAGTGAAAGTGAATGTGTTGAGATGCTATGCAGAGGTAACCAACCTATCCAGGGCAAACGTGCATGCCAAACAGGAGGAAAAAATAATATATACAGAAAAAAATAACACTGGACGTACCTTGCAAGAATACTCAGTCTCTGTAACACTGTGGACAGCTCTGTATGTCTGGGTGCCCTCTGTAGCCTCGAGCAGGATGTAAGGTCCAATGCGGGAAACACAGTGCTGCTCGGCACCACCTGGAGTTGGGCTCTGGGTTAGTGGCCGGAGGCAGGGGGCCAGACCAGGGGAGGGGGGAAGGCTCAGCCTGGGACGCTTGCATTTCAGGGTGTCCGCTTCGAGGGGATCCTCCAATTCGAGCCGTTTCAGTCGCAGAGGAAGAGTGCGTGGAGCAGTCTGCACATTCACGCTCATCTGCAGAAGACGGCTTTATTATTACATGCACGGCAATTGATGTCATTATAACGCAATTGCCAATGACATGTGTTCCAACAAATTCATGCACAAGCACGCATGCGTTGCATATATCTGACTCGTGCAGACATAAGGCTCTGGGCCCAAGAGGGAGTCAAACATTCAAATACAGGCGCACTGTACACGTCACCTCCAAGCAACAGGAAGCAAGCAATCTATAAAAAAAAAACCTTAGTACAGTACTCAGCATGGGGGGGCAGACACCAGGGGGTGACGTAAGTGTACCCACAACATTGAGGCCAGTTAGCCACATTTTGCACGCGTTTTGAAGACAATAGGTCAATGCATTATTATTTTTTAAATGTAGCGACACAGAAAGACATTCTGAAAGTACAGACATTTCTATATAATTCCTGCAGTCAATAAAATAGCTATAATTAATAGTGCCTAATTGTTTTTCCAGTATCCAAACAACTCTTTGCCAGCGTTACGTCTAAGACATTAATATGTAATGCCTGTACAATGGATATCGGCTACTAAACCATATGTATTCTGTATATTGCGTATGCGTGAGAAATGCCACTTGAAAGCGAAACACTGAAACATAAACTACCATCTGTATTCAGTCCGTAACAACCCGCTATGTTTTCACAGGACAACGGCATACCTCACCAATAATGGACATTGTACGCGCTGGCTAATTGACTGTCAATCAGTTTCGCAATGTTAATCTGTCCAAGTCTGTCATGCACTTGACTGAAAAATATAGCTACGCATATCGGCAAACTTCAGTTGCTTCTTTGACTGCAGCCTTGTATTAAAAATGCCAAAACAGTCCGTAACAAACACCACTACCTACACTATCAGGACCGTGTGATCATAGCTTAGTTTAAACCGAATTAACCACCTAACTGAACACGTATTATTTTCGGTTATCTTACTGCAGTAAATAAAACATGAGCTCAGAAGCGAGTCGGACTGAAGAGAAAGCTAACTAGTTAGCAGTAATGAATGGGGCTATTCACCGGCATACAAGGAGCGGTCGGGTTAAGTCTTGCACCATCACCTTTTCCCCTGAAGTTTAGCTAATTCGATATATTTCACAACATAACCTTGTATATAACCATCACTATTCAAATCAAGGCCAGCGTACGGCCGAATGTGTTCGTGTCCGATCAAGCCATCATTTGACCCTTCTGAAAATTAAAAAAGTCAGCAAACATCTAGTTAAGCATAGAAGTCGGTGTTGCCTTACCTCGTTTGTGGAAGACAAAGGGATCCACTCTCCTTCACCAAAGCAGAACAATGGTAGCTAGCCAGTTAGCTAGCCTGCCTGACCGAGTCTAGTCCCAATCAGTGGTCACTTCAGTTGATGAAAAACATTCCCGAAGGTGCGTTTCGAAAGTATCTCAATTTCTAGGACTAGCTAACAGTATCGACAAAAAAGTCAAATGTGAACAAAAATCGTAACTAGCCAACGTTAACGTCAGCCAGGTCCTTTCGTCCGCAAGTAGGATTCCTATTCTCTTCAAACGAGAACAAAAAAGTCAGCTCGCAGTGCGCTCCAAGACTGAGTGAACTATGAATCCATAATTGAAATTAGGCCTTAAAGGGTCGTCGATTTCTTCGAAATACTGGATCACAAATTAGCTAGCTATGTCGTCTTGAGGCAAGCAAGCTATCACTGGTCAAATCCTTTCCTAATGGGCGATCAGTCGGCGCCTCTGACGTGCAATAGCTGTAGCTACCCGGCGTTCGCGTTTCGTTGTGCGGGGCGTCTTTGTTCGATATTCCCACTGAATTTGGCGAAGGGCTCCACTTTTCACTGTTCAATTTTCAATATTCCTTGGCGTCTTGATGTGTTGGTTGCTTTAGTATGAGGAGCTGTGGTGGTATTCCACGTCTGGTACGTCGTTAACCAAGTCTGAATTGTATTAAATTAAAAACGAGTAGCTCGTTACCCTGTAGAAATATGAATGTTGGCTATATTAACATT
Organism: Megalops cyprinoides; assembly: GCF_013368585.1. Classification (NCBI taxonomy): domain Eukaryota; kingdom Metazoa; phylum Chordata; class Actinopteri; order Elopiformes; family Megalopidae; genus Megalops; species Megalops cyprinoides. The sequence continues at coordinate 34,063,238 of NC_050588.1, read as the reverse complement.
GGTAGCCTGCTGGTGGGCTAACTGTTAGCTAATTAGCCTATGATAGCTATATCGTAGTTGCACGCTGGTAGTTAGCTAGATAGCTTGCTGGCAAGAAGTCAGTTGTCCGCGTAAGTAATACAGTAGTACGGGTCCAAAAGATTCTTATCTTGCTGATATATGTGGACCTCACGTTTTAAACCACCTTGTCCAACAGCAAGTAAGCCAAACAAGGCGATTTAATCCTTTCAGGCTCTTCCGAGGATTTCAGATCAGACGTGCTCCCTCCACCTGCCCGTCTAAACTGCGCCGAGTCTGATGCAAAGCACAGACTTCAAATAGCCCCACTCTATTACAGTAGTTCCAGGCTGACGATGATGTTGAGCTGGCTACGATTGCAACATCCTAGTCCCCTCCCATCTCGTCTGACGACACCGGTAGGTCAACCTCGCAATAGTCACAATGGCTGGCAATGTGGAGTGCGCACAACAATAGTTGTGCGATGAAAACATATGTAGCAAAAGGGCGTAGCGTTAAACCAATTGGTTTTTTTAAATAGTCATTTAACGACATGAATCAAGAGGGATTTCTGTCTTTTTAGAGCACTACAGTCAAAACCAAACCGTGGCACCCGTTATAATAATAAAACAAGCAAGTCAAAACGAAAACTCTAGACTGTGAATGCCATACTGTATGTAATACGATATCGATGTCGACTTTCAAATACCACTAAAGCAGCTTGAACGGCAAGGACGGATACATCGTATAGATGTGGAGGTTTCATTGCCACTTATCACATGAAAGTTTTTAAGATAAGAGCCTGTGCAGAAACCTTATAAGCAAAGTAAGCAAGCAGTCAGGCTGTAGTAGAGTGATCCGCCCCACCCGTTGCATGACTCAATAGCAATGATGGTATTGCACCACTGGTAATTAAAATGCTTACTTAGAAAGGCACGCAGAAAGCAAAGCAAGACGGGAAGGTATGGACGTTAGTAGGCAGAGAAAGGGAGTGGGGTTTAGTTTATTGAAAGAAAACAAAAAGGTTGCTATGGGGAGTAAACCTCGAGTAAGATCATTTTCTGCAAGCTATCAGTTTATATACCATAGCTGTCATTACACCGTCAGAAAGAGAACATACAATTTATATGTATATGTGGAGTTATATTTTATCTTTTTTCTGAGAGTGTAATGATCTTATGCTTGAGACAGTGCATTTTATGTCATGTGGACTTTTTCAGACAGATGTTTAAAATACAGAAAACAATACATGTTATGCACTTTAATATAATATAGACTAGAGCAAGTGAAATTTGAACTGATGAGAATTTCCACAATAAGAAATAACCTAAGCCCCATGGGTAAATTGTTAGCTGCACATGGTTAAGAGACTGTACTTAAGTTTGTCTCTAGTTTCCACTTTCTCTTTTGAAAAAAAAAAAAAAAAACTTTTTCATCTTCCTGAGAGCAGTCAAAGCATCATTTAGGTCAAAGGGTGTTAGAAAATCACATGCAACAAAAAGAACCTGGCCTGGGTTTTCTTTGTGCTTTGCCTCTCCACTGACCCCTCTGCTATTTCACAACAATCGGTCATCTTGTAAAGTGATGAGGCGTTCAAATTTTTAGACATGTCAACTGGAAAAAACAACACAACAATCTTTCAAATAAAACAGAGGCAGTGCTGTTTTCCAGCATCACTAGATCATAGCTGGAGAAACATTGATCTCTGTACATTGTGCAAGCTTTCCTATTGACTGTGAGAGCACAACCTTGTTGTGTTCCAAACTGTATTACTTATCTGTTTGCTATTTCTATTCTGTTTTATTCTTTTCTGTATGTCTGTCTGTTGATGTGTTCATTGCACTAGTATGATGTGCAATTTTTTTTTGAACAGTGGCACATACATTGCATTGATGTTATCAAAATAGTTTGTTTCCTTTGCTGAAAAAGATAGCAGACATAATGTAGACATGAATAACGAAAAAAAAATATCAAACAGGAACAATCAGCAGTAGATCTTTGGCTATCATGCTTTAATCATGCCATTGCACAAGCATACATTGAATAAGACCAATAAAGACATTTGCAGGGGAAAATACAGTGAGGAGGGGTATCTGTCACAATCTGTTTTTAGATATCAGATATTCATAATTTGATGTGTCATCCACATCATGAGACCATGTTGCTTAGAGATGTGATTACTTCATTTGCTCTGTTTGATCTCGTTAATGGGTCCTAAACTGAGTTTAAGGTTATGAAGGCTGGGGGAATAATTTGAGTATAAGGGTTTTATTGTGGCTAAGCTCTCTATATACAAGACTCATAGAGTTACAACAGCAGTCTGAATTGTGGGGTGCATTGCTTGGAAAGCATATTACTATGAAATAAAAAAAAACACTTTCTAATCATGTCAGGTGTTAAGGGCATCATTTATATGACAGCTTTTTTTTTAAAATGGAAAACAAAATGCTTCCGTGTTCCAGATAACACTGGAATAGCTGTCTGTCCCGGCTCAGAGGCCTGCTGTAATCCGTTCAGGTCAGCCCTGCTCCACTCTTTTGGCAGATCGCATTTTGTTTTTGATGCCGACACTAAGGCCACCAGATGCTGCAGCTGTCACCAGCATCCGGAAAGTTCACACATAAACATCCACTGGCAGGGAGAACACTACTGATAAATTTAGGCCAGACTAGATTATGAAATATGCACTCTGTAAATTTCCCTCACAGGCATAGGAGGGCAGGTAGTGAGCGTTCACTCGGAAGCTGTGCTCTATTGGGGGAATCCCTTTATGCCTTTGTGTCTACCTCTGCACCATAGAAAGCTTTCACTAGAACGAGAGCACTGTTGGATCAGGTGGAGCAATTTAACAGTGTAGTATAATGTAAAGACCATAGCCTGATGAGCTCTACCAAGTCTCTGTGAATTCTCTAAAAGGAACAGGAAGTCTTTGAGAAAGATTGGGATGATGTAAATAAAGTAACAGGAATGCTACATGTTTATGCTCCATTAGGATGCAGTATGGATCCCTCTGTATCTAAATCTGTGTTTTTTTCTGTGATTTACTTGACTGCAACTTTTTATATTGTATATTTTTTTATTATATACATCATGTCTTAGTATGTTTCATCTGAAGAAAACATGGTTTATACAGACATTTCGTAATGTCCCAGTCTGAGTGTTAAAATTAACACGTCTGAGGGGCAGATAGTGATCCCCTCTCCCCTCCCCCATATCCTCTTTTTCTATTTCTGTAAGCCTGTTAAGGGAAGGCTTAGTTTAATCAAGCTAATGACCGGACTTCCTCTGACTGGGTTCTCAATTACTCACCCGCACGTTTAAAGAAGTGGTTTACAGTGACGTTTGTATCCAGATAATGCATCCGTGCCGTGGTACGCAGAGTCAGATAGAATTAGGGAAATGAATTGAATTGTCATTGCAAACCACAATATCTAGTTTGCTGTCTTCTTTAATTCAGATGGAGGCATGGTACTTTACTGACTCTGCTGTCGGCCATGCTGTGATTGTTGATTTCTGTTGCTTATCCTGTGCCAATCTATGACATATTTGTGTGCAATATCAATTACATAAGCATGCCAAACATGGCACCAGTGCTCTAAGCATCCCCAAGTACAGTCAGCTTTTGCACAGCCTGAAATGTTGCGGTTCAGGCCTGCACCAAGGTGAACTAGCATAGCTACTGTGCACTTCAAAAGCAAGACTCGTGGCTGCATCATGAGATACACTGCAGCACTCCCATTGTGGTCCCAAAATGTGTCAGCGCCTGTTTGTACGTGTGGGTGAGGGAAGCTTCCTGTGCTGTGTGCTCAGAGGCAGCCCATGAGTGGGAGATTTTCTCCTTAAATTAAAAAGCACACAGTCACTTTTGCCCATACCGTGGGCTGAACGGGTTTTGAGAGGAAACATTTACTGTATGCTGCATTGCAGAGTCAACACCATGCTTTCCTTAATTCAGCATTTATAGCAGCTTAGGAAAACATGGTCAACTGCCACTTGCAAACACCGTTATGCAAAATATTCACACAAAATAGCTTCACACAACAGTTTCCTGTTCATGTTTATTTGTTTATTCATTTCCCCCACTGATGTACATCATTTGGAATTGGTCATGGAGTATCTCCTGGAGACACTATTGCTTTGTTGAGCCACGGGACTCTGTCATAATTTTTTTTATTATTCAACTTAAAGCTAACAATTAGTTAGCTGGAATGTGACTGATGTAAATGAACTGCATAAAAGGGTTAGGCCTTGTTCATGCTGTAAACACCACACATCCGGGGTTAGGAAATATTATCACCATGGGAACAAAGGTTAAGCTCACAGAGGCCAAGTACTGAAGGGGGCCTTTAGAGTTCGGTGCCCTGGAAACAGATACAAAGAGATCCATGGTGACCTGCCCACACGGGAACGAGTTGCTGAGCTGTTACCAGCCAGGCAAGGCGCATTTTCTAGAACGTGATCTGCAGATTCCATCCCACTCTTCTAGAAGGATGTCCTCTTTGATGAGGTCTGCTTTCTGTTGTTTGAAAGGCAGAAGGGTGCACATGAGGAAATGCCTCGGGTTGCCCCGTTTACAAAGAGGGAATGGCTTAGGTGTCTCAACCTAACAGGATTAGCAATGCTAGTCAACATTTGAATGCTTTCAGATTCCACAAAGCCTAGCTGTGTGTTTCTGTGGGTGTCAGGCTACACAGCTCATATTTTTTAAATGTGTCATTTTACGGCACGACTGGTTTCTTTTTGTACAGCTCTGAGCATTTGATAAAATATGTCAGCATCGCTGTAGTGGATTCCTTTTGACAGTTTGAAAGGTGTTACTCTAGAGGAATTCTAGTCTTTACATCTGTTAATGAGCTAATTTCCTGGAATGTCTTGCAAGGTGTTGCACTACTGGTTGGTAAACACTACACATCTGAGGAGTTAGTTTGTTTTGCCTCCGTGACTAACATCAAATGGGTAATGAGAGGTGGGGAAAGCGGGTTCTCAGAAGAAAAGGCCTTAAAGGTTTGTGTTCCTCATCAATACGCTTCTCAATCCACATGACCAGCATTCGCCCCAAAGGGGCCGAGTTTGGCTTCTGAGCCGCCAGACGACAGCGTGATGGGACTCAGTTCCTGTTGGCATTCTCAGAGGGAACTCAGCTGGCAGCTTCCCATTGCTGCTGTAATTGTGAATCAATGGAAAAAGGCACTGCTGGCAGATTGCGTCATGCGATTTTGTGCAACCGCTTTGTTAATCAAAAGATCAGAGGGACTTTTCAGCCGTAGAAAGAGAGAGAAAAACAACATTGGATCCAATGTCACTCAGCCACTCTTGTGGACCTTCCCAAGAGTTTTCAGAGTTGGGAGCAATTGAGCAGCATAGATTGTGAAAGCAAGAAATTCCATTGCTGTTTCAGGTCCCTTAGCATAAACAAGTTACACATTGGTATTTTAGTTTGGCAGTAACTATCAGCCCAGTGCTCGTTTTAATAGAGTGTTTTAGGGTCTGGTGTGCTGAGGTCTGTTTCCCAGGCTTATATGGTAACAGAGGTCTGAGATCCAGCATTCAGACCTGATGTTTGGCAAATAGATTTCCCGTTTTGAACTCTGTGTACCCTGTCAAAAGCAGTCTTTGGAAGGTTGCGTACGAATGAACAGAAGCATGAGAAAAAGTATAAGCAGACATTTTTCTCCCTGATGTAACAGTCAGTTATAGTTACTATATTTAGAAACATTTTGGAAGACGTGTACTTTAATTTGGTGTATGTTCTCATTGTTTGTTCTGTCTGTCCATAACCTGATAATCTTAATCAAGTTTAAAAGGAAGACGACTAAATAATATTATCTTATCAAGAGAGAAGAAAGAAAACGATTGTCTGTGACCTCTCTGTGGGAGAGATTACGTAATTAACTCTGCTATGTTAATTCATGCCTGCCTCTGAATGGCACTCCGAAGGTTTAAACTGCCATGCTTTAAATCAATACTGTGTTTGGGCAGTCATACCACTTAAGTGATCACCTTGTAAAGTTGTAGGTCCTGCCATCTAAACTGACCCATGTCTTGTGCAATTTCCATCTGTGGAGTGACGCGTCTGTTGCACATCAAAGAGGTCGCTTTCATCTCCTGAGAGCAATGGGTATGATGTCAATGTGCATAACACACCCATCGCAAGGTTTTTTCGCAAGTCTATCTGCGGTGTTACAGCGCAACAAAGGCCTGGGTTGTGTATTACGTTCTCACACCTCGTTCAGGGCCCATCAAATAAAGAGCTCTTCAAGGAAATACACTAACCAGGACCCCCCCCACCCTCCTACACACATACACACACTCACACTACATCACACCACCTTTTTTGTCTGGTTTGTAAATGCAAAGGTTATTGTCTGCAATGAAAAATCAAGAGAAACAAACAGGAATATCACCAGCAGTCTCACTCAGTGCTCTGAATGTTCTTTAGGGATGAAAAAGAGTTAACACATGTATTTGTGTTTGGAGAATGCCACCTTCCACCACAGAGGAGTGCTAATGAATTATTTCCACTAGTGGATCTCAGAGATATAAGAACAGTGAGGCATATTTTCACCCCAGTTACATCACTCACATGATCCAGCTGGCTATTTATCTATTTATTTATATACTAAAAGTATTCATTCACATGGCTGGCACTTTACACTGAAGGCAAATCCCAAATCTAGGAACCGATGTAGTCAGGGACAGTGCTGTTCTTGAAGGTACAGCAGAGATGTTCAAACCCACACTATGGATGTTTCATTTCGCTGTGTACTCTCCTTTTAAAAATGTTTATCAAGAATTCCTACAGAAAATGTGAGAGAAGTGGAGAATGTGAAAATATCTGATGGCTTCATTATTTTGGCTGGATATGCCAGGCTGCAGCTGTAAATGGAAGATAATTGACTTTTTTTTTTTTTTTACACCCATATAACATTGCCTTCATCAGAACATGCTGCCATTAGATTTGATTCTTTTAGACAGGTAGCATGTAAAAATATTTTGTTATTGTACTAGAAAACAAAGCCTCCATTGTTTGGAGAACAAGTTGTTCACAGACAGATTTCTAAGACAGCACAGTGAGTAGACTGTTAGTGTCAGTTGGTATGTGTGCAAACTAAACTGGTAAGTCAGTCTGAGGTCACTGAGCATTGTTTTCTACAAAACAGCAAACCCAGGTAATAGTGCTTAGTTGGCCAAGTCAAGTATTGTCAGTCTGGCATTGTTCATGAAACCCTAAAGCCAGGTAATACACATTCCACAACTTCAAAACTTGGTCCTGATTATTGTGTTATCTCAGATCTGCATGCCTGACCCTCTGAGTATTTTAATTTCTTGATTAATTTTCAAGCTTGTATCATACATCCTTTTTACACACAATGTATGCTGAAGTGAAGCTGTGAATTTTTAGTAATGCTGTGTCCTCACAGGCATCCTTTATGGTATTGTCATTTAATTATGTATAAATATATAATATTGGTGTCATATTACAACTATGTCTTGATGTATGACTTATTTTGACAAATGTTGAAAGACTGGAGTACCACTACAACAACTACATCTTACCAAACTGTAGAAAATCAAATATATTTTATAAATATATATGTAATTATTTGGAATTGTAAATGTCAGTATTCAGCTGTGACAAAAATCAAGAATATGATTCAATTTATCACAAAATCAAATTATTGCTTGTTTACAAAAATGCATTACCAATAAGAAAAACAAGGTTTAAGTTTTGACTTTCATATGAGAAGCATGATATAGAAGCAAATAGCAGGGGATTGTGCCCAAAAACATACTGAATTTACCCTAAATGAAACACCCAGCAGTACTGTAGGGTTTGGTCAAATTTTGGTATGTCACAATGCTCTCTTCCTTTACCTTTAATTTTGAAATACTTACCTTTCCACATAACATTATAAACACAACATAGCATCATGTAGACTTTAGAGACCTCCTGTTGTCTGTTGACTGTTGGCTTTTTTTTTTTTTTGGTGACCACATGTTAGTGTCAACAGACATAATCACTGTGGTTTTAAAATTCACCTCTTGAATGTCCTAAGGATTTGCGGTAGTTTGTTAAAATAGGCTGTGACTAATGTACTTTATGGTTTCATCCAAATCCTTGTTACACTATTCTGTTGAAGGGGAAATAAACTATTAAACAAATAAACTGTTGAATTGTTGTATTACTGTTAGGAATTCATGCAGACAAATTCAATATTGTAAAGAAAATCAGATTAAGTTTAACAATTCATTTTTACAAAGAAGAAGCACTGTAAACACACTAGAAATCAACAAACAAGTACAGAGTTCACATTCAGTGCTGTGTAAATTATTAATGGATATTATTTCATTATAACTCAGTTATATCCTAAATGTCCCTCACGTATCCTCACAGCTCAACAGTAAAACACTACCCCTTTGATGTCTTTTCAAACCATGCCTTTCTCTTCTTTTTCCAGTATTGTTCCACACCCAACACATTCGCTCCAAAGACTCATCTCTTCCCTCATGCTCTCTAAACTTTTGGCTATAAATAATAAACTAGTAGCCAACGGCATCCATCAAACTGGAAATAATATAACAAACGGGAGAAAGCCAGATGTGTCCCAACATGTTTCGAGTGATTGGTTGGCAGGGCTAGTCCATGGTTTCACTTATCAAAACAGAATGCTACTCCACCCAGTACTGTGAGTCAACGCTGAGGAAAGCCTTTCCAGGTTGGAGATGGGTATTATGACGTAATCTTTCTGAAGCTCCACTGGATTTGAACTCAGATGGCCTTGCCGGGGGTGGGGTGTGGGGGGGGGGGGGGGGGGGTGGTTTATGGAGAATACATAATTCCTCTTTGAGGAGCAATTGGCCTAAAATCATTTGACAGGGAGACTGGTCACCCTTCCTGTGCTCAGGGTCACAGCAGAGAAGAAAGAATTTTATTGGTGGTTTACACATGGAATGTATAGCCTACAAGAATTAAAGTGTTGCCTGACCTTTACAGGTTATGACATGCCCCTTGTTCTTATATACCTATGCCAGAGTGCATACTTTAAATTGTCTCCCTGCCAAAGTTATTCTGTATGGTATTTCTTACTAATAAAATAATCTGATAAGAGGTATCATTTCTCTCATCTTTTGATTCAGTTGGGGTGCCCCATGAATATGCAAATGTCACCAGTGTGTGGGCGATTTCTGTGCAATGTCAGTGAGTTTTTTCCTCAGTAAGACATAGTGAGTGCTTTGCAGAACAGTCCAGAATTGAATTGTGAATTGAACAACTGACAGAATGTGTATGAGAAACATTCAGACTAATAGAAAATATTTTAGCATTCAATTACTCCATTCTGTATCATTTTGACCTCTTCAGATGTTTGGTTCTTTGCAGCACAATGCATTTGATCATAGCCTTACTATCTTTTTTCATTTAGTGATCACAACATTCATTCTGGTTATTTTGGGTGTAGAAATGCACTTTCATATCACAATAACTTTTTGTATATAAAGCTATGAAAATGTGCAATAAAAGAGTAAATTCATTCAAATCATTTCAAGGTATCTACAGTGAAAATGTGTATATTCAGATGAACTAGTATGAACTAGCTCTTGATCGAGTAGGTCTTAGCTGTGAAATTGATCCTTAGTGAAGCATCCACTGTCACCACAGATCAACATGATTCCATGTTACTGTAAAACAGTGTCACAGCTCCTCCATGGTTCCATTTTAACCCCCATCTCTGAGCAGCACTGATGGAGAGAGGGCGGTGGCCTTGAGCACAAAGCCTCTTCTCACTTAAGATCCGAACCTTGCGTTTTGGCCACACAGCTGTTTGGGCAGTGGAATGCTTGAAATACTTCCGTCTGGACAGAGCTTAGCCTTTTCCCAACCCGTGCAGCGTGCCGCTACATAATCCTGGGTGTATGACACAGTTGCAATGCGCAACAGAGACAGAGGGGGAGGACAGTCACACTGGCCTCGTTTAAAGGCCCTGCTCGATTCTGGGCTACCCCCTCTGACCTCTTTTTAGCTGGGTTAAAATCTACTGGACCAACCAGAAGCCATTAGATTTTCATTTTGGCCCTTTTCAGGTTCACTTGACCTCTTGTACACAACTTGACACATTTACCTCAAGAGAGCGATGTGGTCCCAGAGGAGGGTGGCAGAGGTAACAGAGCAAAAGGTTGGCACATGTGATGTGACAAATCACGTTCAAGAGGTCAAAGGAACAGGTTCTTTTGCAGGTTTGTTTGACCTCTCTCTAATGGAGCAGAGAGAGGGCACATGTGATGTAGCTGAAGCTGCTTGTCACACAGGAACTTCTCAGCCATCTGCTGCTGTGGTGGCTCACTGCTGTGACTCGCTGTGACTCGGAAGTGGCTCAGACTGTATGGATAAAGACACAGCTGGTGTCCTACTCAACAGATGTCTGGCAGGGGGGGGGGGGGCGGGGGGTGACATGGGCTAAGGAGGGATTGGCTTCAGACTGTGTTCTTCTTTTTTTCTTTGCTGATGGGTGCCTTGTTTGCAGTCTCTCAAAGCCAAGCCTTATGGTTCTACACACAATTTCAGTGATTCAGATCAGATGCATAATCTTCTTTTGGTGCAAGAATTGTAAACAAGATGGTCTACACTGTTATGCAAACACTTTTGAACCTCATTGCTATGCTCTCAGTAAAGGATGTTAACACTGAGCAGCTACAAAATAGACTCTCCTTTGCAATGAGTGTGCACACGGCACCTAGGAGAGGTGATGTGCGGTTTGCGCTGTCTGTGAGGCACCTCAGCAGGTGGGCGGGCTCCTTCCTGCCACTGGCCTGCTGATGAATCAGATCAGGAAGTGATGTGACTCAGCTCTATGGAAATAAGCATGTCTCCCAGCAGTCAAGAGCGTTGCTTCAGTTTTACCAACAGTAATGTCCACTCCCTAATTGGATGTCTTCATCAGGCATTTCACTATGCTGACATGCACTGTTGACCACATCATGACAGGCCGTGAGGTCTGACCACTCTTTAGTGGAAAGGCTTTTTTTTGCATGTGGACGCTAAATGAGAAATAATAAGCTATAACTTAAGAAAGCTTAGTGTGTGTCAGCCAGGCTGAGTTTTGATGCAGAAATGGTAAATTACAGAGTGTTACAGTATTAGTCTAAAAGGATTTACTCTCATTCGATCTAGAAAATAGCATGCCAGAATACTTTGTCAAGTTACTGCACAGGGATAGCAACTATTTTCAGTCTCCTGTAACCCACATTTGGGAAGGCTTGTGGTGCCTACTGCTAGCTAGACAACAAGTCGATATCAAATGAGGAGCTAGAGAGAAAATAAGAAACCATGGAGAACACTAGGGGTGTCATTACCAGGCTAAGAGAGTCAGAATTTTGACTGACATGCTAAATTGCAGAGTTTTATAGTGTTAGTTGAAAAGGATTTATTATTTTGATCTGTACAATAGCCCACAAGAATAGCTACATCTGCAAAATCAGGTTTCTTTAATGTAAACTATATCTTTCTTGAGTGGTGTGTGACCCATATGTGGGAAAGCTAATGGTGGCTAGGCCTTGGTATACAGCAATTCAATGTTAACACACACTTGGGTATATTTTTTTGTTTTTGGAGCTGGAGGTCTAGCTCCTTTCAACATCACATCACAGTTCATGCCTGAGCCTACGCTTGTTCTGCTCGGAATGTGACTACTACTGTGGTTTTCCCAGAAATTACACAGCACAAAGAAGTGTGAGTTTGGGGGTAACAGAAACACCACTTCCTGCCTTACCTTTGCATGTCTGTCTAACTTGTTTGGGATGTGGTTATTGTTTTTATTGCTGAGCTATGAAAGCTGAGGACTATTGTGAAGAGTGGAAACATAGATTAACTCCTGTACATGCAAGCAAGGAGTAAACAGCTAGGTCTCAGAACAATATTGTGTGTACGTCCATTAAATTTGAAAGTACACTAAAGTAGCCCATTGCCCTGAAAAAAGTATAATAGTAGAGTAACACCTGTCATCGGTAATGATAAATATTGTGCCTCCTTGCAACTCACGTACTTTCAGTGTGTTGGTCGCACATTGCAATAAACACTGGAACAAGAACACCACTAGGTATATGAGTGGCAAGAGTCCTCAATGTCAGTTGTTTTAGCCTCTACCTCCTCGGATATGGTCCCTCATTTGAGGGATTTTCAAGGTGCATCTCAGCTAACCCCTACACTTTCATTTCCAAACTCCCCTTACCAGGAGTGTGTCAGCTGCCATATTGAGTCTGTTCCAGTTCCACAGAAAGAGATGAGAAGGATTCTTGCACCCTGAGTGAGTCTGCGAAATCATGGTGTTTTGTGTCAGTTTGGTCCCCCTTTGAAGGAGGGCCTTCACCACCTCCCCCTAGAGACTAAATGTTGATTGTGTGGTCGTTTGTTGATTGTTCACGTGTGTGTAATTGGTTTGCAGGACCAGGCTATTCACTAACGGGTCACACCTGAGCTATTGAAGGCTGATTAAATACAGGTGTGGCTAGAGAGCAGGAGGGAAGGCTCATTTTGTCCCTGCTGGTGGTTTATGTAGGCTGGTTTCCTTTGTTTTGTTGTTTGGTTTTCAAAATAAATTGTTTCTTTTAACCTTTGGTTCTTTTTGGCTCATATATGGGAGAAGTGGCAACCAGCCACTACACCCCTTGTCATAATCAATTGATGACCCATAACTTATTCCCATAAATGCAAACAGCAGGCTGTGGTTTAATATTTTCTGTCACTGTAATGAGTTAAATGTATACCATATGACATACTCTAATACATCATCAAAGCATGATACTTGGAAATGGAAATAAAGTAGTTACTTGTCTGGATTAGCTTGCTAGCTGCAGGAGTGCGTAATAGAGCAAGCTAGCTGGTGATTTATCTAGCTTGTTGAAACATAGTTTAGCTGTTTGTTTTGAACAATTTTGCCAGCCACCTAACACATGGGTACATAACTGGCTATTTATCTAACTACCAAGTGAAGTATTAGCTATCTGGTTAAATTGTTGTTTATCTAACTCCATTGCAATACAATGCTACCCCCTTACTAATAATATGGCTGCTTAAGTGAGCCAGTTTGACATTTGTCTGGAGAGTGACATTAGATTCTTCCAGATAAATACCTTCACTTAAAGAAAGTAGGAACTGTAGACTAATGAAATCTCTGGTTCAGATTGAGCAATGGCAGTATTATGTTATGTAGAGAAGCATGACACCAAATTAGCTCATGACTTCCTCATTTCTTTGCAACATTAGTTAAGAAGAAATGTGGGGGGGGGGGGGGGGTTCAAAGCAATGAGTATGCAATTAAGTGAAGAAATGCTCAGTACAGCAGTTTGTGCTGAAGGTTTCTCAATAATGTGTTAAGTTGCTCACAGTGTGACGCTGTGTGGTCCATCCAGACAACTGCAGCACCCACAACGATAGCTTAAGAGCTTGTCTGAAGTGCTCGCTCAGTAGATGTGCAGACATGAAACATGAGGTGACGACTCATATGGAGCCCTTGGCTCTGACACTGCTCACGACAACTTCCTGGAAGTTACAGTTTATTGTTTTCAGGTGATTGATTTCATCTGATGTGTGAGTTTCATAATGTCAGCTGTTAATTCAAAAGAAGCCAAACGGTCGGCCTCGGCCTCTAAAAATAGCCTGCAATGGAGGAGCTGATGGCTTAGGGCCTGTGTGTGAAGAGATACTGGAGACCGCTCCCCAATGAGGTCAAGCCTTGGACGCTGAGATAACCTGACACAAGTAGGTAGAGCTGTTGCTGTGGGCTTCAGATGCAGTCACGGAAGTTTAACTGAAAAGCGCATGACTCCAATGAAACCGCACATCACAAAATAATACAATCATGGGGACTTGGCACAAGCAAAAATTAATTACATTGCCTGGGGTTGGGCAAGCTGACCCAGAGGGAACTTGAGTCACTGAAATCCTTAGGATCAGTACAAAGCCTGACTGTTGAGTGGTGTAGGGCATTGAGTGCAGTGTCGTCTTGTCGAAGTCAACCTGGGAGTTGTGGGGCAGGGTGTAATTACACAGATTAACACCAGAGCAAATGTAGATCCTTCTCTTTGTTTCTCATGCCTTTGTATGTCACAGGCAAATCACACAAAAGTGGTTAAAGGGATTAGCGTGGCGGTTTACAGATGCGATTCTCTTTGCATTGTGCACTGTGTATATGAAGGTGCCTAACCTGAAAGCGTTTGAGGCCCCATGACGTACTGGAATGGTCAGGTTTCACTCGGAACACAGGCACTGAGCAAATGTGTTCGAAAGAAGAGAAGCCGCTCGTGTCACCATTGTGTCCGGCAATTTCTGTGCCTGCACGATGCAGAGAGAGAGGTAGAGACAGAGAGACCGAAATTCATGCGCACACTCATACTCACACATGGCTCGTTTGAGTCAGCTCTATTCCTCTCTGAATCACATACCTTTCATAACAACTGTGATGAAATCGGAGGCCCTGAGCTCTGAGTCAGCTGTGGTCTGACATTAAAGCGAGGGTATGCTGAAAGGAAAGCCTTGCCACATAAACGCACACGCAAAAAAAAAAAAAAAAAAAAAGTGCACATTTGCTTCAACAAGGCAGCGAACTTGTTTATCTTGCTTTGCTGCAGCTGATGCAGTGTAGATCTGACCAATGAAATCAGAGGCCTGGAGTGATTTCATAACCCCGTGGCTTGCCTGCCTTGTAACCTCATCTCCTGTTCTACCGAAAGCCTTTATTGGGTATTCTTAAACTGATCTCCTCTCTCAGCTTGTAGTATCAAAACAGGCATGTGAGCGATTTATTTTGGCATGGGAACTGTTGAAACAGAGAAAAATCCTGTATTTCTGCACTGGTTGTGTGTTTATTACACAGAAACTGATGTATCATAGTATACTTGGCTGTTGCCTACGCAGGTTGCACAAGTTGACTTGTGGTTTGGCTTGAATGGTGTAATGCTCACACTCACTGGTCTGGGAGCATTATTAGCCTGGTCTGACACTGTTGATCATTTAACTTGAATGGATACACTTATGTACTATTGTGCTGGAAGTCACTCTGGATAAGAGCATCTGCTAAATGCATGTAAAGTCATGTAATGTAATGTAAAGTAATAAATGTCAGCCATCATCCCTTAAAACAGTGTTTGTCTGCTGTGCAATCTGTTACTGGATTGCATTAGTATGCTACACAGTTTATGGTATTCTCTCCCTGAAGGGCTAACAAGACCTTAAAAAAAACAAAGTAGAGGAGATTGATTACAGCTGCATTAATTTAAGACTAATTTGTTGTTGTCAGATTCACTTCTTGGCTTCTGGTTACATGGAAGGGGAGGGAGGTGTTAAGAGACCTCAGGGATTTATTTAAATGCCTAACAGTTTGGAAGATATGTTTTACATGTGCTGCTATAAGATACCAGGCATATGCTAAGCTCATTTGCAGGTGTTTGAACATCATACCACAGCAAATACAGAGACCTTTAACATCACAGGGTCAGCCCCAAGACTGTGTTCAGTCTATGATTGATTAGGTTCAATTTATCATATGTGACTGAAATGTGTTTTTTTGGTTATGATTGTGTAAGCAGTAGTGTTATTAAATGTTTGTTTCCGTTCTGTTATGTGGTAGACAGGCAATAAATCAGACGGCAGATGGGAGCACCATGCTCCTCATCTGAACAGCCATAGGAGTGTTTCCAAATAATGCAAACACATCGGCTGCTGCTTTTTCTAACACCCAGCGATGGCCAAACTCTGCCCAATGAAAATCTTGCCTTTCGTGTCTGCTTGAATGTTGGTAGAATTGCCAAAGGTGACAGATGAAAGATATCCGACTTGATCACTGAAATGTCAGCATCACTCATGGAATGGGTCCCTGCTGATGATGTAAATATTTACCAGTTAGGCTATGGTTGCCCACGCACATGCACAATCAGTACGTTTGCACGCAAGCAAGCACACATGCACACACACACACACACACACACACACACGCACACACACGCACGCACGCACGCACGCACACACTCACTCCTCCCTAGTTAAATATGTAGACATTGTTTTCTCTTATGCCATTATACATGCCTATATTGTATTTCATCATAGCGAGACAGAAGAGGTTGGTATTAGTAAAACAAACTGAGGTCAACCAGTTCTATTTTCATAGCTGAGTACTTGGTTTCCTGACCGTGCAGACAGTTCTGACTCATTCTGCAGGATCTCTAAGCGACAGAGTAAGAAGAAGCCAAGGTTGCAATCGCTGCTGAAACCTTCCTCCCCATTTTGCTATGCCGAACCTCATACAGATAATTGCACACAGCCTTCAAATTCAACATGTCAACAGATAAATAACAGATGTGTAGTTATTTGCATCCACCTCAGTATAAATACAAAGTTAAATCAAGGCTATAAAGGCTGATATGTGATTTCACAGACTATTAATTATCCCCCGATGCCCAGAGCCAAACATCTAATTGTTGAAGGATTCAGTTCAGAAACATGTGAGTAAAAACTCTGCGCACCACAAGAAATTTATGACCGTGTGTGCGCTGCCCAAAGAGTGCTTGGTTGGTGAAACTAATCTTGATAAAGTGTGATGCTGTGATTGCTAGTGAGTAGATATGCAGCTTTTGCAATGTAGCATTGCTACATGGGAGAGGAGGCAGCATATGAAAGAGATTGCATTTCTGATTGATAAGCAAACTGTATGTGTGTGACTTGGCCAGAGATGCATCACACAAGAAACACAGCCAATTCAATATTAGTTATATTTAATCTTATTGATTCAGATTCAGATTCTGATTCTGATTAATTAATGTTGACACAAGTCAATATTGTATATGGGATAAACATAATTATTTACTTCCATAAAACATTTTATCAATGATTGTTTTCTGGCTATAACAGGCATACAAATTAGATACTATGTGATTTCAACAATAAATTGACTAAACTGAGAGCAGGAATTTGGCATTATATGGAAATGCTCTAACATGAACAATTATAAAAAGTGACAATTATTCACGCATAACTAATCGGCAATAACTGATGTTTAGGGCTGATCACAGAGATGAGCCAGAGAAAACAGCTGTGCATGAGATGCTGTTTTTTGTGTTTATGTTACAGCAGATGGTTGTACAGTGAAAGAATGAGAATGGGACCAGAAAGGACAACACGATCCTGTGTTAAGGAGGAGCCTTCATCTTAACCCCCCCCCCCCGACATTGACTGTTAGATGTTTAACTAGAAATGTTTTATTTATAAACTGACAAACTGTAACTGTGTAGAGGATTCCCTATCTTACTTTTGAGTTACCAAACTTACCAATAACGGACCTACTTCATTGCAGACTAGTTAATTGTAAACACATGTGAAGCCTGCAACTGGCTAACGAGCCACACCCGCCCAGTTCCTGGACTTGAAAACAGGTGTGTGGCTCCTGCAGCAGTTAGATTGGGTGGACGAAACAGTTCTTTTGGTTTGTGGCTGTGGCAAAGGCTGCCTCTTGGATTTTGTTTGATAATTTACCAAAATAATTCTACTCATTTTACTTCTGTTCTCTGGGCCGTTCTCTTCCGTGTAAAGCATTGGCCATAACAATGTTCAGAACATTCCAGAACAAAGGCCTTATGGAAGAGGTGTGTGCCCACTGGTCACTGTTTACAGGTGCACAGTTGGGGTAATTACCCATCTATCAAAAATGAGACATAAATCTGTTAAGATGTTTCTAGAAAGAAACAAACAGTAAAAGCAGTAACTTGCTCTGATCTTTTCCTTTTTGAACTTTGAGCCAGGCCTCCCTTCAAGCTGACAGGAATTTGGCTGCATTGCTTAACAGGAAGAAAGCCAAACTTCCAGGAAGCTTGACCTTACATGTCTGTTTTCACATTTTTACATTTTCCACAACCATGTTTTTTTGAATCTCCAGTTGAATACTAGGTTAGTCTCAACCAGACAACCTACCCTTACTTGTGCGAGAGCACTGAGACCAGTTAAATGCAATTCTCTGCATTTACGCTCACATGCAGCCTGTGCCTATTTTTTACTATTCCCATAGTGCACTGCAGTGGAGTGGCTGCTCCTTTGAGGGTGGGTTCTGATTTGGGGATGTCTGGGCATTCCCTGCATTCATGCTTTTCAGGGAAAACAAAGTTGCTTTTGCAAATGAAAGCCAGGATTGCCATAGAGTTGCGTGGGTACAGAGGGAAAAAAATCCACCATACACCTGATTTTTGTCTTGTGACAACATGTAAATGTTGACTGTTGTGATGTGGAAAGGAAATTGGAGAAAAATGTAATGCCCTGCTACACCCAGCATGTTCTGGACCTGCCAGTTTGCTGGTTATCCTTTGTTTACATGTACACAGTGCTTTCTTATCCTCGACATTGTCTTCTAACACCAGCAGCTGCTTGATAGAATAATGGAAAATTATGTATGAACTTGTTTCAGAGGAAGCAGGGAATATAGCATCTTAAATTGATTAGTGAGGACAAAGCACATTTTGGTTATATTGGATCTAAGTGTGTCAATGAATTGCTAAAAAGTTCAAGATGGACTACTGCCAAAGCCAGCAGTGGCCACCTCGATATAAAAAAAAAAAACTTTAATTTTGTGTTCATTTTTTAAATCAGATTAAGTGCGACTTGCTTGTTTTCACTTCAAACTGAGTAAAATACCATTTTGTTGCGTTTGGCTACAGGCGGGTTTCCTAATCTCAGGAAATGAATAGAAAAAAAAAACTGACAATTCCTGCCAATTCAGTAGATGAACAATGTACGGTCTTGATGCTTGGCCAAGTATTTACATTTCAGAGACAAAGACCTCAGCTGGTACAGAATGTGGGTGCTACAAGCTGTCGCAGTAGGAGGCATAATCTGTACTGTTGTGTTGTGTACAGCTGTCATAATCAAATGCCCATGTAATCTGCAGTTTTTTTTTACCCAATACACTTTCATAAAGTGCAGCATTTCTGATGCTTTCTGTGATTTAAGTAGGTCCCCTACCCGAGAAGTATGGGAAACATACAGCACAAGCGTGAAACAGTGACACGGCACCGAGGGGGACTGTTTTCTGTGTGAATGCTTCAGAGAGGCCCTGCGTGTTTCCTGCCTCTCGGTGTTCGAGGTCTTTGGGATGCACAGCGGTTGTTACAAATTACAGCGGGCCCCTGAGATGGGCAGGGGCAGCGGCCAGGATGTGATTATCTGGGAGGCTTCCCGCTTCCCTGTGCTATGAGGATTTCCTCCCACCCGGGTGGATACTGACGGGGGGGGGTTAGGCGGGAAGAGAGGGCCAGGCACAGTGCAGGGTCTGTGGTTTGCAATTCATTTCCTTTCTCTGCTCCTATGACCGGGGTTATTTCTCGGCCCCAAGAATGAGATGTAAGCTTGGTGCTTTAACAAAAAAAAAAAAAACAGAACTTTACAGTGTCTGAGACCCTACTGTAAAGGCCTTAGAAAACAATAAATACTGGCTTCATACTCATCCCAGTAGATACAAGTACATTTATTATGATACGCAAATATTTTCTGGCTATTTGAAAAATATTAAAAGAAAACAAAAGAGAAAGAAAACGCTGAGCCAGGAGGTTCGCCCAAGCCACTCCCAGAAGATGCAGGATGTATATAAAACTGTCCGCACTTGATCTTAGGTTTCTCATTTATTTATCTTTGAATTTCCTGAATGTCCTTCTCTTTTCCTTTCACAGGCTCCCTGTAACCCAATAGGGGCTGCACAGGAGGCGGAAGAGAAAGGCACCCATTGTCTCTGCATTGCTGTGGATAGCGATGGATATGAGCATTGTCAGAGAACAGTAGGACATTGTCTGCCGTCGTTCTGAAACTCCACTGGGGTTTGGTAGCATAGGTGCACAGGCAATCTAACTGCTCGTTCACTTTGTCTCACTTTACTTCTGAATAAGTAAACAATTTTTGCATATTTTTTACATCTTACATATTGTTTCTCATGTTAACAACCACTGAGCTCTTACGTTTAAGAGTATACAAGTTAAGAGTTAAAAATGTAAGCATAGGAACAACAGCAACAACAAAAAAACTTACTTTTGGTACTCAGAGCAAAGTATAAGACTGCAGTTAGTCAGTTAGTCTAAAAAAGGTGCAAGTGTGTTTTTGCAATACCAACACACATTTTTCAAATTACAAACTAAAAATATGTTAAAATAAAAACACAAGGTACAGTTACTTAGAGTGAATGAAAAAATAGAAATACATGTGTTCTTTTTTTTGACAGGGCCGATTACACCCTCTATCCACATCCTGCTTCCCTTTTGAGCAAACCGAACCATACAATCATAGCCTGTTCAGATGGCTGTTTTAGCTCAGGCATGTGGTGGCCAGCTACATACATACTGTATGGGGTAATGCTGCTCTGATGTAATCCTCTGTAATACTCTTTATGTCTGTAATAGTTTGTAATGCTTCAGGGTCAGGCTTAACAGAGTTTATGCAATGGAGTTTAGTGCAACCCTGCACACATCTCATAGTGTTGTTACTTATTTTTCATTTGACTCTTGAAAATACTCTACAGCTTAAATGCTTATTTTATGAAACATTTATAGATCCGCGGCAATGGTCCTCAGTGTAAATGTGTTTGGACTGCTGCACAAAATGGAAATAAATATGGGCCAAAATCCAAACATGTATACAGACTGTAGATGAAAACAATATACCTTTTCTGTCTATTTCTTGTTATTTTACCTGATGGCTTAAGTTTATATAATCATGACAGATCTCTTCCAGTGCAACTCATTATGACATCCTGTAAAATGACAGTTCAGACTATATCTGCTGTTCAGGATAGAGTTATAGGGAGATGGATAGCAGTATATATGTATTGCTAATGATCCCTTACCAAGTTAAGAGTTGTTTATCTTCATAAACATATTGTATGTAATTCAGAAATGTATGCACGTTGAAATATTGTTTATAATTTCTCACAGCCACACAGAGGGGCCCAGCCACTTCAAAGGTCAAAAGGTGATGCCAAGGCTTGGCTTCTAAAAGCTGTGTCTGGATTCCGCAGAGGGATTCCTCTGGGGTTGCAAGAAGCTCTCCCAGGGGTGAGGCATGTTGCAGCTTATTACAACAGCTGCCTCAGGTGGAAGGAAGATGTGCGCTTTTTTTTTGGGGGGGGGGGGGGGGGGGTATTTGACCTGTTTACCTGTGTGTCTGTGCTAGACAGAAGACCCCCCCCCCTTCCCCACTCCCCAACCCTGCTTCCTCCAAGGCGGGCACTCAGAGCTCTCTGACTGGAACATGTCACTGGTGCACATGTGCGGCAGAGGGTGCAACCCCCCACCCCCATCTCCCCCCTCTCTGGCCTCGTGGTCCCTGCCTGCCTGATGCAATATCACCAAGCGTCTGGAGGGAAGATAGAAGTGGAGCTTCCGAGCGCCCCGCCTATTCCGCCTCCCTTATCGCTTTCCCTGCAGGTCAGGGAAACCTTTTCGGTGTGCGCATCAGATTACCCGCGTGAGAGACGTGCCGGAGGAGGAGCCCAGCTTACAGTTTGGAAAAACAAAACCACCGGCTGAGCTAGCATTTTATGTGGAAACAATTACATGTACTCTGAATGTAAACAGGGAACTGAGCATCTATGGACGACTGGGCAGTTGAATGTTCTTAGAAGATGTTACATAATAATTTTCATTGTAACATAAAGCGAAGTATCGAAGTTCCACTTCTCTGTGTAATGCCATTGTACATTAGCAAAGCTGAGCTAATGAGAAATGAATAAGCTCATGCTCAAAGGAGCAATTATTTGATATTGCCCCTGGAGAGAAAGATTACTACATGGATAATATCATGCATAATACACAATGTCACGAAAATATTTTCATGTATGCCTGGTGAGGATAACTGTTTTGATGCTCATGAACAAAATCAGTTAGTAACAGGTTAGTCTGTGCACGCATCTACTGAAAGAAATGAACACTGGGAACGTGTATACCAGATGATGATGATTTTAAGATATTTCCACCAGCGGAGCACTGGGTGTAATGAGGAAATTTGCACAAATGATAACTTAGGGAGAAAAAGAAAAGAATAAAGTGGCAAATGGTTGGTGGGAATGAAGGGATGGGCCTTTCTGCCACGGTGTCTCCGGGATGTTCATCCTGTCGAGGCCTCTCTCTCTGCAGACACGAAGAGGGAGTGAGGACACCGGGGTCACACGCAGTGTGCAGATAGGTAGAGAGCACATCAGCAAGAGAAAACACCTGACAAACACATATTACATTCCGCGCTCCAGTGGGAGTTCAGCTGTTTTCAATTCAAGAAATGGAGCGCCAAGGCTGAATTATATTTACACGTTAGAGCAGGAGGGGTTTTTTATGGACTAGGTTTTAATTATAGTTTGACTCATAAGAAACTGATTATTGCGGATAACCATAATAAATCAAATGTGCATTTTACTTTAAGTATTGTACTTTATGTTTATACAATATTTAGTTATTAAAAGCGATTTCACACATCATATAAATATGCTGTTAGGATTACCAAACATTACATCATCAATAGAGGATGAGTTAATGCATTTGATTTTCGAGTCTGTGTTTTATCTAAGTTGAAATCTAGATGCGGTAAAGCTAAAATAATCTAGCACAGATTTTCCTCAGAGTTCTCAAATATCTGTACAACCAGAGACATATTTGTTTTGCTGGTGTACACATGTTATATATGTTACACAGTACACATAGACAAGTGTTTGCGGGTAACATACACAAGCCTTACAGCACATACACAGCAAGTATGGCACGACAGTGAACATTCCAGCCCTCTCTGAAAACTGGTGTAACCACTGTGACTCCAGGAGGGAGTGGCGGGGGGGGACACGGCTGTTAATGTGACACAATTTTAAATAGTTCCCCGCCTTTCCTTTCCCTTCTCTTCCCAGCGTTTCCACATAATTCCAGAGAAGGCAGAGAGAGAGAGAGAGAGAGAGAGAGGGGAGAGAGAGAGAGGGTTGAGCAACCCCGGGAGGGTTGCGTAACCTGCTGGTTTTCAGGTGCAAGTCTGCAATGGCTGTAAGTCATCCACTTCTAGGAATGCGATACGTGTCAGGCTGCTGAGTGAGGTAATACCGTGCAAATAACACTGTGCAGCCAGAGGCTGCGCGGCAGAGGGCCGGGGTTGCGCAACAGGGCCCCCCTGTCCGATTCAGAGCACCTCGCCGGGGCGCGCCGCCAGGCCAGGGCAAGGAGAGAGCGCTGTTTCTCTCTCTCACTCACTCTCTCTCTCTGTCTTATCCTCTTTCGATCTCCCCCTCTTTCTCTCTCTCTCTCTCTCTCTCTCTCTCTCTCTCTCACTCTCTGTCTTGCTCTCTTTCTGTCTCTCTCTCATTCTCTCGATCTCTCTCTCTCGTTCTCTCTCTCCCTCTTTCTCCCTTTCTCTAGCTCTCTCTCTTGCTCTCCCTTTCTCTCTCTCTCTCTCCCTTCCTCTCTCTCTCATTCTTCCTCTCTCTCTCTCCCTCCCTCTCTCTCTCTCTCTCCTTGTACGTGGGGCCTGGAAAGAGCAGGGCAATGTGGGAGCCACGCATGAATCACGCTCAGGAATTCTCTCGACGCAGGCCCCCGTTTGAGAAAGAGAGAGTGAGGGGGACTCTTCTCTCTGTGAGGGCCTCAGAAGCGACGTGACCCTCTGACTCCCTTACATGGCAGCGTAAAGCAGCATTCTGACAACAAGCCGGGGCTTGGGAACGTCACCACATGCAATTCCTGGCAATGATGTTGTCTCACGTTGCAATAGAGGGGCACAGAATATAGGATGCCGTAATGGGTGGCAATCAGTACGCAACAGCGATGATCACCGCTGAGTAATCACCTCACAGCTAACGTGGCTCAGTGCGGCTGCTGACCTAACGGTCTTGGTAGCCAAAAAGAGTGAACAAAAGAGCCACAGAAGTGAGAGAAAACTGATATAGTCACACGGTTTAACTACCGGGGGTGCCTCTTTGAGCAAGTTATTTTATTTATTCATGGATTTAATTTCAGGTTTGTTTGTTTTATCTCAGATGGGATCCTGATCTAATTAAAATATGACATTCTAACTCTGGCAGGGTCTTTGAGTAATGGATAGGGAACAGGACTTAAATATCCACCTTAATGAATAAATAATACATAACACACAAGTTCTTTAATTCATCTGGGATTATTTTAATTCCAGTACACACTGTGGCATAATGCAGTGTTATACACGGTACACAACATAATACAAAAGGCCCCTTATTTGGAGCTGCCAAATTATGATATTTGACGTGGTCAAAATGGGATATTATCCCTGAGTTCATCAGGTGGTACACCCCGAAGCAAGCTCACCACAAGTTAGGGGAAGTGCTTTTTTCTGTTATTTACAGAAATTTTCTGTGACACTCCAGTTCCAGGAAAAAATAAAACGCTAACAGGAAGGACCGGGTATTCTCCGAGTGGTGCCTTAGAGAAGAAAATCAGAGAGCAAGGGTTTCCTCGCAGAGTGGTATTCCCCTTCAAAAAGCGATCAAGCAGACTAGAGGAAGCTGAGATTGGGGTTGTGCTGACACACCTCTGGGAATGCTGGGAGATAGGGAACCAGGGTACTGAGCTGATTATTCAGAAATGATTATTCATCCTCATCCAAGTGCCTGGAATTCATATAAATAGAATCTGAGAAGGAAATATGTTTTTTTTTTTCCCTGGTCATATGAGGACATTGTAGCGTCCTGTACAGTGACATAATCACAGTAACATTTCCAACAGGCTTCTTATACATGCACATGTTCTGGGGCCAAGTTGCTCCATACCGCTTTATGTTGCTGATACCACTGATGTGTAAGTCATTTCTGTCATGAGAAAGAGATTTTGATCTGGGGAGGAATTTCTGTTTACATCAAGGGTAAATTAAAATACCAAAGGTTGTGGGAGGTGTGATAAGACAAAAGGGTAAGAGGGCATGTAAGGATATAAGGCATGCCTTGGAATATATAGTGTGTGAAATTAAAAAAAAATACATAAAATGTATATTGCTTTTTATTAATTTCTAAAATAAAGTCACCTTTGAATGTCACCTTTAAATAATTCATTTTGAGTTTCTGTGTAATATAGTTCCAATATACATATTTAAAACTTGTTGAAAAACTAAGTCTGTAAAAAAACCTAGAATTTTTTCACATTTATATGTTGTTGAATATTGTACTTTTTCCAGTTTCAGGTATAACCCAATATGCCAAATATCCAGGAAAGAACTGAAGTGGTCACCTTTGGGCTGCAGGGAAAGCCTTAGCAGGGGAACTCCTCAACAAGTAAGAACAAAATGAACACAAGCTTCTCCTCAAAGGTCCAAATACAGCAACCTCCAAATATTTTTATATTCTCAACAAACTGGCAGTAAGAAGAAAAGAAGAAATGCAAGTGTGTAATCAATATAGTTTCTGCCAAAGCAAATGTGAGCTCTTCAGTCAAAACAGTAGAACGCATATATTTTACAAATAATTGTAAAAATGCCAGCTGGCTTTGATGAAGCATAGCTTATTTTTTGTACTTTTCTGCCTCTCTACAGGAAGTGGATAATAATAATAATAATAATAATAATAATAATTATATTTTATTTAATAAACGGTTGTATAAAAATACCCTCAAATTCACTTTGTTCCTTATTTGAATACTTTAGCTAGAAATTTTGAAATTAAAAGACAGAAAAAGGTTGTTTGAAACACAAACATCTTTGTATCCACGTATTAATAATTCTGTCTTTAAGAATCAGCAGTTTATAAGAGCCAGTACTTCCTGGATGGATGTGATTCTCATAACCGAAGCACATGGTAGAAATGCGATTGGTAAAGTCTCATTTCCAGTGAAAAGTGTGAGGCCTATCATACCCATATTGTGAAAAGCAATACTGTTTCCCCAGTTTCCTTCCAGGCATGGCTTTCTGAATAGGGTACTGGGTGAGAGAGAGAGAGAGAGAGAGAGAGAGAGAGAGAGTGTGAGTCATTGTGAAAAAGCGTGACGAGACCTGTAGCCATGGCGACAGTCAGTCGGAACTCTCAAACACAGGTCTAAGGCAGCACAGTGCTACACTTGTGTTGAATTTTACACTGCTATTTGCTTGCATCCAGAAACTGAGGCTTAGTTTGGTGTTGAGTAAGCCTTTCCTAGGTTTCTCGAGAGAGACTCTTGCATTTACCATGGTTTATTGTACACAGTGTTCAATGAAAGCCTGATATGTGCACTGAGAAAATGGAAATACATTGGTGTCCCATTTGAAGAAAAACTTTAAATATACAGTGTCTGCATTGCTCTTTTGACAATTATATATATATATATATATATATATATATATATATATATATATATAAAAAACTGTGTCTGTAGTTGTGGTAATATCCGGCTATTAACACCTTATGTCATAACACCAGATACAGTAATGGATGAGGGGGAATTTACCTCATCCTCATTTTGAAATAACTTGCCATATCCCTGAATTAAACTTTGTTTTGTTTCGGTATATACTGAGATTTTTCTTTTGCTCTGACTGACTAAAAGACAGGATCAGTAATCGCATTAATAGTATCTCATGAGGAAGTTTTAGTTAAATTTTTTTTTAGCCATGTGGCCAGCCTGCATATGCACACTGTAAAACCAAAGTGAATTTAAACAGCTACATGTCATATTGTCAACATCAGTACTGTCATAGGGGAATTCTGGGTAATTCTGACATCACCTCAAGAATCATCTGAAGCTTGCGCAATCCACCTGACGCTTGCGGCAATGGGTTTATATTCCGGAGTATTCTCCAAGCCAGGAAACTACAACCACAGGTTTGGCAAAAAAAGTGAAGCTAATTGCAAGAAATCCCCTGCTCCTTGTCAAGGTGCGAGACGCTTCCTTGATGTTGAGAGCGAGATACTGTGGCAAAGCCACTCAAGGGGATTTTATTTTTGAAGCAATGCTGTTATACTCCTTGGTTTTTTTTTTTTTTTTTTTTGAGGAACGGGGGTTAATACCCATTCGTTAACAAACCACCGTGATTAAGTGTAAAAGGCAATAGATCCATTTGACAAAGCATGTATCACAGCCAGGAGGCTCTGGCAGGATGTTTCGTAATAGATGAAGTGACGTGCGTCTGCGCTCGCCTCTCATCGGAGGAAGCCACTGTTTACACATTCTTGCCTGTGCTATTAATACAAGGTCGCTTTTGTTCCCATGGAGAGGGGCCGAAGCCTGGCTGGAGTCGGACCTTAACAGAGTGACAGGGGTTACTATCCCTCAGAGAGAGTTCCCAGGGTGCTATGTTGGGGGGGGGGGGGGGGTGAGGGGGGTAGGCTGTACACAAAATACTCCTCTATTGGGCAATACAGGAAACCAAAAGGCTCCCAGAGTCCAGATAACAGCAAACCAGTCAAAATAAGGCTTCTCTGCCTTTTTATATGTGCAGTTTATTTTCAGTTCAGCAAAATATTCCAGCATTGCGCCTTCGGCTTGTGTATCGAATCCGCAGGGTGCTCAGGACCACAGCAGCGGGTGTGGGCAAAGTAACCTTTATAACCGTGTTTCTGTGGAACAGTCACCTGTGCAGCTAAGAGGAACCAGCTACAACAATGTTGCAGAATTGAGAAAACACCCACTCTCCTCCTTAACAAGTCCGTACCTGGTGGTAACAGCCAGTCAATCCCTTCCTTGTTTGTATAGCCACCACCACTTATAGTACTCACCGCTTGAATTAATAATTTACTGGCAATGATTGTCTCTTACATAAACATTACACATGCAAAACAATCTACTACACATTAAAGATGAACACTTCCAACTTATTTTATATGCCACAATCAAATCTGGCAAATGTTATCAGAGGACTAAAATATGTACACCACCAATAAGTAAATGTTTAAATTATTTACAATACAATTTACTGTAGACCACATTAAATGTTTTAATAATATATCGATCTTATATGAAGTATAACTATCACTATAAATGGTGTGGTTGATCTTTAAGTGAAATTTAAGAAAGACTATCCTTTCAATGATAAAGAAATCCTTATGGGTATTTCGCAAGGGTCTTAAGCAATTGTTTCCCTTGTGAAAGTTGCACATTATGAAACTTTTCCACAGGGTAAATATTGTGGTCCCAAATTGCACAGTCGGTTGGGTTTATCTGAGGACACGTTAAATGTCTGCAAACACTGTTGCACATAAGAACATAAGAAGTTTAATGATGAGAACAAGCTATTCAGCTCAGCTATGCTTGTCATCAGGATCTGCTTTCCGCAATGTATCCAGCACTGTGTCAAGTTTGGCCTAGAACGCTCTGATGGGCCCTGACTCCACTGTGAATCCTAGTATGATGTTGTATGCATTGCTTTTTTTGTATGATAAAATTACTTTAAAAGTGTCAATACCTTTAACTATTTTCCACTTACGTGTGATTGTTCTGCTGATATAACTCAGCCTGAAATAGTGTCTTGTCCACTTTACTAATCACTAATCACTAACCCTAACCCTAACCCTAACTATAACTATAAGCCTACCTGGAGCTAGTTTTCTGTACACTTGTAAAAAATCCAATATCATTCTTACAGTGAAATGGATACACAGGCATGATCTATGGTCTAATAAAGACAAAAAAACACTTCCTTTTATTCATCCTCAGTATTTGCTATATATACCCTACATCATTTTTGCATTTTTCTCTGCTTTCCTGTCTTAGGCTGCTTACAGTTGGCGACGTGAAATTTCAGTTCATTAATTTCACTGGTGAACTTAGTGTCATTGGTCAAATTAATTGTTTTGCTGTTAATGTCCTTATCAAGGAACGGGAATAAGAAATAGCAGAGATCCCAAGATCAAACCACTCTGCTTAACCTGTGCTGACTGTGCCTCATGATAGTGTTTTGTTCCAGGAATAATTCTTACTCCCACTGATAGATCCCAATATCTTGCATGAGTTACAAGATAAACTAATGGGCTGTTGCTATCTAGATCAGTTTAATCCGCTTTCTTATTATTCTGCCCTGTTTCAAGTAATCTGGAATGGGACATGTAATATAACCCATGAAAAAATAAAATATGAAAAATAAAATCATAAAATACCTGAATAGTCATCCATAATTCTACCATAGTTTTTTTTTTTATTTCACTTTATTGCAGATTGTGTAAATGCCCTGTCCCACATCTAGCCTAATGCCTGTTCTGGCTCCATTTGCCTAATATTTAAGCATCCTGAGACTTTGGAACTTGCTACCTAAAGTGGTATGTCACTCTAGAAAAAGGAAATATGATGAATGATGGCTTTGTTTGGGTTCATGTCATTGCTGTGAACGGTCATGCTTGTCGTGCTCTTGGTCAATTTCCCCAGGAAAACTGACCATCGTCTGACCTATTTTCTGAAATGACTTTTGCCAGCTCGAAATTTGATGATAGGTAACCTGACATCTGTATTTGAGCAGCACATCAGAGACAGCAGCATATTTCTTCAAACCTGTGTGAAATAAATTAATTTTTTGCACTGTATATTATATTCAATTGTACACTTGACTATAACATACAGTGTGTTTAATTAAATATATACATATACAGTATGTATAAATAACTAAAGTGTATATTTTTTTTATTTTGTGTCTATTCTATAAGTAAGGCTATTATTTATGAATAACTTTGCATACATAACATCATTCAAAGAAAAAAAAATAGGAAGAATGTATCCTTCCTACGAAAGGGGAAGTTCTGGGCTACTGTGACATTTTTAACATAAATTGCATCCTTGAGGCTTGGGTCCTTGGACAGCTGCCACTCAGCAACAGCAGTGCCAAGTTTGTCATTTTACTGAATGAAGAGAAGCTGATCGGAAAAAAAGAACATGTCTGATAGACCGAGGGGAGCGTGTAAGATAAACAAGGATTGTTTTGCTTGTTGAAAAGAGGGGTGTGTTGAGGACACCAGCGGTTAACACACATTTCAGATCTGGAACTGGGAATTATGAATGAGGAGTCCATAATGGCTGCTCCCAGAGGAAGCAAAAACTTGTGAAAGAGTTATGTATCTCAGATGAATCCCAGAGTGCTACACATCTGTGGGTAATGTGGCATTGCCCTTCAAAGTTATTTTTCTTATGTTGTTGTGTTTATCACATTAACTCTTTCTTATTTGAAAAGGTGCCACCAGCTAGTGATATGCCCTTAGTAATTTACATTACTAAAGGTTACTAATGTTGGCCCACTATCTATCTATCTGTCTATCTATCTATCTTGGGTATAGGTGACATTCCACAGACAATGAGGCAGTAGAATGCAAATTACATTGCCTGTAAATGTTTGTAACACAAATTCCCCCTAGAAAACATTTATATCTCTGGTTTTCCTGGTAAAAAAAAAAAAAAATAGCAGTGTCTGAGGACTATGAACGCTTTTCAATGGATTGCTTGTTCTTGTTCAAGCCAGACACCAGCCTGATCAAAGAGAGCTAAATTGAGAACAGGGACCCATCTTGGTATTACACAGATAAAAGCAAACACCCTTCTTCAATGGGGCAAATTGTGAAAATACGGAGCCTGAAGTAAAGCAATAAGATAAATAGAAAGTCACAAGCAATCCGGGGCATCTGTGATCAGCAATCCCAAGGCACATCAGCGCTGTCACAAGCGTTGCTCTCATTCCTCAGACCAAACAAAAAGAAGGCTTACATCTGGTGGCAGGGACTGGGTCTTGGTGGGGGGGGGGCGGCGTTCTGTGTCTGCGAGGTACAACCTGAAGACTGCTCGTCTTCCTGTGGGGGGAAACACAAGATGCCATCAGAAAATAACAGGGTGGTAATTACACACTGACTGTGGCCTCATCTGTAGAGAGCAGTCAGCCCTCGCCGCACAATAGTGTCCGCTCCACAGAGTTCACAGGGGATGTTCTGCGCCGTCACAAGGGAAAAAACATGTCTTGTCACATGTCGCTGCCTGCGGATTGCTCAAGCCTTGCCATTCGCATACATCTAATCCCAAGAGTAAAGGCCACAAGTAATCGTGCGAGACTCTGTGTGTGTCGAAACATGTTGCGTTTTCCTTTCTCCATTTTACGACACTGAGGTAATGTTTATCGAGTGTGGTGTAACCCACCGAGCCTCCCGACTCACTGTGTTACCTTTCCTGTATCAACAGTTGCGCACAGCCTAAGGAGTGTTAGAGATCAATAGCAATGTTGGAGGTAGGTTGCGACAGCAGCACACACACCTCTGAAAATATAATGAATGTTGCAGTTTGGGAATTTGGAGAACTCTTGTCAGCGGTATAATTGCGTTCATCTTTAAACTGCAATTCACTCCCCAGATGACTTTGCATTGCTTTTGATGGCTGTTGCGCTATCAAGCTGAGTCTTTTGGATTGTGGAAGAAGAACATTTTAACGTGTAATCCTTCAAAAGCACTCTTTTAGTTTGTGTTCCGTTCAAGTTCAAAGCAGAATATCTTATTTTAGTCCTCCTAAGTGATGGAGACCATGATTTACATTGCAGACAAATTAAGTGCAGACAAAACTAGACTCTGTGCTGGTAATGCTCTTGTTTCCATGCCAACTTGCTGTTATATAGTGCTCTTTAACATGTCTGTGCCTTCAAAGTTCATTTCCAGATCACAGACCACAGAGTGTGAAATGTGATGCAAAATGCATGATTTTCACATATCCTTA
The DNA here is from genome assembly GCF_013368585.1 of Megalops cyprinoides. Taxonomy (NCBI): domain Eukaryota; kingdom Metazoa; phylum Chordata; class Actinopteri; order Elopiformes; family Megalopidae; genus Megalops; species Megalops cyprinoides. Next base: position 34,031,591 of record NC_050588.1, on the reverse strand, counting down.
TCCTTAGCCAGCTTATCTCCACAGGCATAATCGATATATACAGTAGGTAGGGAATGTGTGCACTCTGTCCCACATTCTGAATGCACTTGGATTCAATGGGGATGAAGGGAAATTACCCATCCGCTCTTTGCCTGTGAATTCTAGCTAGTGTTTACACTCTGCCTCTTCCAATCATGGCAAAGAGCAACGAGAGATAATGGTGTAGAAATATGTTTGTATGCAGCATGAATGCTGCGGATCCAAAGACAGTGTACACAACACACACATACACACACACACACGCACACACACACACACATTTCATGGGAACGTTGTGAACTCTACAAAGGTTATATTCCAAGTATTGCCTTTAGCAGAAATACCCAGGGTACTGAGGAAGGGCTGGAGCCTGGCTGTTATGTTGCAAGAATAAGAACGCAGAGATAAGTGCTTTAGCTCTCTCAAGGATCCGTGTGTTTGGTTACATATATTGGAATGTTTCATAACTGTAGCCAAAGATTTTTTTTCATCACATTTGTTTCAGTACAGTTGTGTGTATGCCATGAAAAGTCACCCTTCTTTCTCTGGCAACTGTCACTACTGCTTGCTTCAGTGAAGGCTATTTCTAGCTTCTATTTCTACACAAAACAAATGCAATGCGATAGCAGACACAGGCTCAATTATTGTATTTATTCAAATCCAAAACACACTGTTTTGGAAATTTTATAAAGTCTATATGGGTCACTTACATGCATTCAGGTGTGTCTGGTAAACGGTACTTTGTTTGTTTTTACATTTTATACCATAAATGATCCATCAAATATCAAGATTTGTGTTTTCAGTTTTTAGTGTTGAAGTATATTCTCTTCCTAGAGAAAAGAACAGCCTTGAATTTCATATGTAGTATTCTGAGGCATTATTTTTTTGGATTTTTGGAGAATTCACCTCCCTTTGTGCAATGAAGTTGCAATCGACTTTCATAGGGGTAATGAGTGGGTGCACAGTGCACGAAAATGTTTATTACACACCGTTTCTTCTGAGCTTTTAAGACCCTACATGCCTGCTCTTTCTCAGCATTCTGGTTTGTTGAACCATGACTTTTACACCTCTGCCAACCACTGTAGAGACCGTGAGAGCATGCGTGGTTGTCTGAATTTCAGAATGACTACACGTGTTCATTTTGGGTCCTCTTTTATGAGGGGGTGAGTCACCTCGTGCTGTGTTTCCTACACAGCTGCGACCAGACAAGGGAGCGCGGTTTAGTGCTTACTCATAGGCTGTTCTGCAGCACATCTCTGCCCCCATCTCCTCTGCTATATCTGGGGCTAGCCTGTGAAGCAGACAGAGAGGCAGCCTGCAGCCTCCCACGGTGGCTGGTGCATCGGTGGATGTGGTTTTCTTGCACCAGACAGCCCCATCAGAGCAGCCAGTGAACCTGCAGCATGGGTCAGCTGCAGACCTCACAGGGTATACTTGGCAGGCCAGTGATGCTAGCTGAAAGGCCAATTATAATTTTCCATTTTCCTCATTAGCTGCAGAACAAGACGGCAAAGGATCAAAATAAACGAATGCATGTGTGGTGTATATTTGTTCTTTGTTTTTTTTTTTGCTTTGCTTACAAACATGCAAAGGAGTTTCAGATGTTAAAGCCTTTAATATTGGTTTGAACTGATTAATTCAAAAATGTGTCATGCAGTTATAACCTCTCAAAGAGATATGGCTACAGTAGCAACAGTATCTAGTTCATTGGAATATTTAGCCTTCATTAACCTCTATTTACTAATAATAACCAGGTGTCTGTATTATAAGAAAGGAGTTCTTTTACCTGGTAACCTATGCAGTAAAGTAAGAGGTTCTTAACAAATGAGACGTTTAGCAAAGGAATGTTTATTGATTTATGCATGAATTATCAAGCGATTCCAGTTATAAATCAGATTTATTTACATTCAAAATCAACTTTCCAGCCCTCTCCTGGGAAACAAGCCACAAAAACACTAAGGAAAGTTCACACTGCATTATTCCATAGTAAAAACAGCACAACATTTTTTCTGTCACAACTCTTAATTCGTAATGCACACATATCTTTCTGTGGGTGAAAATGAAACAGTACAGAGTTGTGTAGATAACGTGCATGCTCTGTAGATCCTCTCTGCAGAAGGCTGGGGACTTGTGATCTGGACTGTACTCGTAGGTGAGGCATGTGGTGGGTGATGCCCGTCCAGAGGCCCGGGAGACAGGAGCAGCCCGTCTTTCCGCCGCTGCTCCTGCAGCGGGGTGCCTGACAGGGCGGCCAGCTCCGCCGTTAATGGAGCATTGTCCTCAGAGGGCAGCACGCAGCCCGCGGTTCCTCCGCCAGGCCCGCTGGATTGCTCAATTTCCTCCCTGTGTCATGTGAAATGTGAGAGCGGCAGCTACACAGGATGTACAGTCTGCACCGGCAGGCAGCGCATAGCCCCCCCTCCCCGGACCCTCCTGACACCCCCCCCCCCCCCACTACCACCACCACCCCATCCTCCCCGTCCCCCCCCCCCCCCGCGCACACACACAACGCCCAGCCGGTGTGGTGACATAATGGGGCTGTGTGCGCTCTCCGTCCGCCAGGCCCGCGGGCTGCTCCCTCACATGGCTGCGACACTCATGCACGCTAGCTCCAAAACTTGCGCCGTCTCTCTGCACGGCCGATATTAACGCCCCTCTGCGGCACGCATGAGCAGGACAGTCCCGGGCACCTGCCCTCCGTGCACGCTGCGCTCTACGCGCTAGCATGGCGGAAACGTTGGCTTTCTCTTCTCCCCTTCCTGTGCCTTTGGTCGCCCACCTCATGAGAATGACTACGACTCCAGTGTTAGCATCCTTGCAACACTCGCGCTTATGTAATGAATCATATGCATCATATGAGCCCATGTTAAAAAAAAAAGGACTGTAGTTGCATAGACTACAGAAATAGTTTTCACATCTCATCCATTCAAGCATTCTCTCGACTTAGAATGTTTCTCATTCAGTTTAAATGGATACGCTTCTGTTCCTTTGTGCTCGACTTTGCTCTGGATACAAGTGTCTGCTAATTTACATTTACATTTATTTATTTAGCAGACGCTTTTATCCAAAGCGACTTACAAAAGTGCATACAGTAAGTATAGCGACAGTACGGGGACAGGATGTGTACAGTTCCATAATGAGACAGTTCTCAGCTGAGAGCAAGGTCTGTTTGAGGAATGTAATTGAATGTAATGTAATGAAATATAAAAAAGGTTTTAGCGATGCATAGGCTGCAGGAATAAATTTCTTGACAAATTGGACAAAAGAGGTCAAAGACAAGACAATGATCTCAATCTAATCTTAAGACCATCCTGCATATTACATGTAACTGGAATATAACAGAGTACTGTATACGGCCCTCCTTTGCATGGAACAGAACAGGAAGTCAGTGTTCCAAGTGTTCTAATTAATTGCAACACGATGACAGAGGCTTCTGCTGCCTCACAATGGAGGTGGGTGGGGGGGGGGGGGGCACAATCCGGGTGTCTGTGTTCAAACCACTCTCTGAGGTCATTACAAGGCAAAGGTGCCTACTGTTCCAAGAAAGCACACTACCTACTGTGTGTGTGTGTGTGTGTGTGTGTGTGTGTGTGTGTGTGTGTGTGTGTGTGTGTGTGTGTGTGAAGAAACTGTCCTGGAATCGCTTGATTGAAAGAGGCACAGTATATATTTGAGTCCTTTAGCGTGGCAGCAGTGAGTGTGGGGAAGTCTGTAGGTCCATTGGCTGAAATCTTTGCCAGGAGTGTGAGTGAGATTTGACCTGCAAAGAGCACTTGAGAATGTGTGAACGTGGAAACAGACAGGAAGGGGAAATGGATTTGCTAATGTACAGGGAGGGCGGATAGGAGGAGCTGGTTATCAAAGGTCCGCTCAGTACTGACCTGACAGTGAATCACTGCGCATCCTTTTCCAGTGAATCAGCTTCTGTGAGTGCTTATCTCTCAAGAACAGGACATCTTGGCCAGAATCACACAGCTCATTTCTAAACTGTCTGAGAACTGTTCAAAGAAAAACTGTCTACAGAAATGGGAACAGTGTGATTATCAGCAGAAAGAGCACTGGACCTGTAATCATGTACACGTTGAGTACATAGTATTGTCAGATGGCCTGTTTCCAAGGGGTCCTTAGTCAATGTTGAGAAGTGCTCCATGGGAATTGTGGTAGGTGTATTGGTGTTGGGAATTAGCCTCGGCTGTGAACACTTGATGCAATGCATGTGGCACTGTAGTAATTGAGCAAGTCCTTGTAAAATTAACGGATAAATACATGCATTTTACCATTTATTAGCTTACCAGCAAAGCCAGCACACTTTGTGTGTTTGTAAGCAAAGCAATCGCCTCTGCACACAGTGACAGTGGAATTGAGCAAGGCAGCGTTCGTTAAAGTCACACTGACCCAAATGCGGAGCATGAAGCAACAGAGTTGTTTTCAGGGGAGGTGTGTCTGCTCCTGGAAGTCCATCTCCCCTGGGCCCGGGCTAAACCCTTCCTGAGCACAGCAATGAATCAAAACAGAGAACTGATGCATCTGCAACTTTATTATGTACCAAAACAACGACACCACAATAGGGAACTGCATTGTGAAGGAGTCGCTATTGAACAGACATGACCGTCAGGAGACAGGACTGCAAGGTGACGTACTTACTTTGACAGATCTGACATACCGGACATGCTTGTGGTTTTGGTTAACAACCAGCTTTGTGCTCAGCCCAATGTGAGGTAGCATTGTGTTTCTTTGTGTATTAATTGTTTAAAATACCCAATATGGCCTCCAACAAAGCTCAATCTGCATGTTGCTATGCGTAAACTGGATGAATGTATGGCTTACATTTTGCATGTCATCAACGACCTTTGACATTTTGACGCAAATGGCATTTTGTAACTCATTCTGAATTTCCTTTAAATTTATACGAACTGCAGTTGAATTACGAACAGGGCAACTAACAATTGAGTCTCAATGACCTGTACCTAGGCTCTGCTTCCTCCCTGTGGTGAAATGGCAGAACTACAGCAGTAGATGAATAACCATCCTTTGTAATAACAATGGTTTTGGGCTTGATGGCTCTACATAGGGTTTTATCCCATGCTGCTGTGTTTGAGCGCTTGTCAGTGCATGTATGTGTTTTGTTATTACACATGTCATGTCTTCGGCATCTGAGTTTTATTTATATATTTTTTTGTAAATGTTTTATGAATATTTGTTATATTTATAATGTATTTACTATGATTCGTTTGCAAATAAATATATGTATTTATAAAAAATTTTATTAAAAAATATATTTGTTACATTTTATTATTTTGTAAAGAATTTTTTTTTTTTTTTTTCACGTTTTCAAAAAAGCAATGGTGGTCTATGGAAGCCTGGACACGGTCATTTTCCACTCCACTGAATGGCTCAGGGGATTTTCAGATGAACTGTTGATGTGATGTTGCATGGAGTTAGAACCTTATCTGTGCTGAATATTATTCCAAATAGATTAAGCTGGATATGCGATGTTTATGTAGCCACTGCAATCCCACATCCTTTGGGAATAATATGAGTCAACATATACACAAACAATGCACTGAACGTGCACAATGTGATTTTTGAGCTGAAGTTTGAACTGTTTGATAGCTCTTTTTAAATTTTGCTTTAATACAAGAATAGTGGGGTACTGGCATCAGTGCAATGTGCATTAGCCCTATGGTGATATCAATTGAAAATCTGTTTTGGCTGCAATTATTTTTCTTAATTTCTGTCCAGCACTCATCTGATAGAGTGACTCAGACAGGAAGTAATAGCTTTAATAATGTAAAATGTTTTTCAGAGGGAGGCAGGAGACTGGGATCTAGATCTCTGGATTCATTAAAGCTTAAACTGAAAGTGGCATCCATTTGTGTGTCAGAAATGTGCAGGAGGAATCAAATGAGGTCTGCCAGATTTTTAGTCCCCAGTGGCTTTCTTGTAGAGAGAGAGCTTAGAGAAAGAAATTACCTGCTGCTGCCACAAAAAAAAGAGAAAAACTGAATAAAACCACCACTTCAAGCTGGTCTTTTGCTGAAATAATTTTGAGTGGCTTTCTTAATGCACCATTCGCTTTACAAAGTGTGGATAACTTGTTTTTTATGATTAGTTTTTGATGACTTCTCCATGTGTAATTTTAGGCTATTGTATTAGCAAAAATTCTGTGCCCATTTTTCATGTAGCAGCTGCGTGGGAGGTGTCCTAATCAGTCATAATGGGAGCTCAGAAAAAAATGTCATCCTGTTTCATTTAATTAAAATCATACAATGCAAAGATAGGGAAACCTATTATCTGTTCCTCCTGAAATTGTTTCTGCAGAATCTGGAATTCAATCAAATGAGGTTCCCTGACACATAAAAGCGGTTGCTCTCCGTGCAGAAGGGGTTAAATTTAAATGAAATCAGACCCCCTTCACCCTGTGTCTTTGTGCCTTCTGGCTCTTGGCGGCTGAGAGACACATTTAATAGGTTTCCACAGTCAGATAGATTAGCCACTCATTCTTGTGTGTAACATTACATTATGGCTTATACATCATTTGCATGCTGGAGATGCCTGGTGGTCACATTAAATATATATCAAAGTGGGTTATTATTTCTGGTGGAGGAAGTATACACCGCTGTGCAGTCTGCTAAATGTCTTCATTTTGCAGTGGCTTAAATATTTGAAAGATTATGAAAAGTATCCTATGAATTTGTATAAATTTATGCCATCTAAAAAAAAAATCTGCACAGAAGTCAAACACCACAGTACAGTGTTCAGAACTGCTTTTATTAAAAATAAGGCAACTCCAAGCTCAGAGGAAGGCTGGACAGCACAAGAAGAGAGTGTGCTATTCGACACACTGGGACACGGTTTCACACAGAGCTTATTTGCCTAAAATGCTGGAAATAAAGGCAATAAGGTTCTCGGGTGATGAACACATGTGCTACCGATTTCATGAGTGACAACAGCGTGACAACGAAAGATGGCCCTGGACACGTTTGGAGTAAGCAGGAGCGTGTTTCTGACAAGACGGGCCCGCGTTGCCGTGAGAGACGTGTGAGGTCAGACAGGCAGTCTGAGGGCATGAATAAGTTGCCCTCCCAGCAATGAACTGCGGCTACCCTTTCCTGAGGTGCTCAGAGCCCCGATTTGGGCTGGACGCTGAACGTGGGTGACAGGCTGACGGGCAGCATGGACTGGATGGGCGATATGTTGGGGACAGGCCAGGCCCTGGGCGACTCGCTGGCGCCGGGGCGGTAGGTGCCGTCGTCCCTGATCCTCTCCATCGCCCTGCAGATGGGAGACGCCAGGGTGCAGGCCAACAGCACCGTTCCCCCGAGGGCCAGCAGCAGCCCCCCTGCCAGGCGGCATGCCGCCAGCATGCCGTTGTGCCCGATGGCGCGCTCGTCCACCATCAGCAGCTCCCCTTCCCCGAAGCCCTCGATCTGCGGGGGCAGGAGCAGCCCCACGCTCAGCGCAACGCTGCCGGTGACCACCAGGAGGAGCCCTGCTGGAAGGCTGGCCTGCAGAGAAAATGGAACACTTCTCACTCCAGAGATCAGCTGGGCTTTTTACATCACATTACATTGTTGGCGTTTAGCAGACACTCTTATCCAGAGTGACCTACATCAGTTACAGTTTTCTTCAGTGTTATCCATTCATACAGCTGGATATTCACTGAGGCTATTGTGGGATAAATACCTTGTCCAAGAGTACAGCAGCAGTGCCCCAGCGGGGAATTGAACCGGCAACCTTTCGATAGCTCCTTAACTGCTCCTTAACCGCTGTGCTACACTGGCTTAGATCAGGCCAGACCAATGGTTTGTTAGGTTTCAAAATTAAGCTTCTACGTCATGAATTGATCAGCTAGAAGGCTGTAATGGTTTGTCTTTTATTTGGCCCTGCCTCTTTGAGTTCTTATAAATGTTGCTGTAGGTTGATTGAATGTATAATGCAAAACTACGTGTAATGTTGGGGGGAGGATCTCTTATCCCTGCATGTACAACGAGAATCGTGACAGAAACCACCGAGTGGACTGTGATTTGAAATCCTACTAATTTCTTTATTAAACACTGAGGTGCACCGCCACTCCATGCAGCTCTCATCATTACTTTAATCGTCTTAATGGCCTATTACAAGCTAGTACAGTCGCACATTCTCCTAAACCTCTTCACCTCACTGCCATTAAGGTGGAGGTAGTAAGGGCTCCTTGGCCAACAAAACTGTCACAAGGCTTGTAAGAGGAAACCTCTTATACCTATCTGACATGCTACTGATCAATCAAAGCCACTGAGATGAAGCCTTCAGGAGTTCAGGGTGCTTGTGATTTGTATATTACTATTGGCATTTAGCAGACACTCTTATCCAGAGCGACTTATGTCAGTTACAGTTTATTTATTTTACAATGTTAAATAGCTGGATATTTTACTGAGGCAATTATGGGTTAAGTACCTTGCCCAAGGGTACAGCAGCAGTGCCGCAGCAGGGAATCGAACTGGTAACCTTTCGGGTACGAGTCCTGCTTCTTAACCAGTGTACTACACTGCTGATGTATATGAGTTGGTGATAGACATCGCTGCCCTCCGTGGCACTCTTACCTTCCAGAGCAGCGAGTACCAGGACATTGAGGATAGGGACTCTCCCTTGAAGTCTTGGTCTTCCTCCTCATCCCTGGGTGTGGCGAAGGCACAGTCCTCGTAAAAGAGGTGCAGGTACGAGCGCACACCGAAGCTCTGACTCCCACTTCCTGTCCTGCCAGAGCAACGTGGACAACAGGGTAACTCTGCAAAGCCTGCCATGAATCAGCCCCTGCAGAACACCCGCTCAGCACCACAGATCTGCAAGCGCAAGGCAAGAACAGCATAGGTTGTCAACTGCATCTCCGTCCTGCTTTACTCCAGACCTGACAAAAACAATACAATTCAAACACATGAGATGTCCCAAGTCCCATGTCCCCCCCCGCCAACACACACACACACACACACACACGCACCGCACATTTGCACAAGCATGCACCCCTGCACACAGCAGCCCAAGCTTTTGCGAAAAAGAAAATTAAACCTTGCGGCGTGCGTGTCTGGTTGTCATGACAACTCCCCGTGACCTTCACCAATTACTTCTGTCAGCTTGCACGTTGAGGGGAGATGGGGGTGGGGGGTGGGGGGGGTCGGTGAGCAAATGTAATCAGAAAATATCAGCCTCTACTCGTGGCCCCGGAACGGCGAGGGTTGTCTGATCGCTGGTTACACGAGATTACGCCCCCCCGAGGAGCGCGGTCATCACTGTGCCGCTGGCGGGCGCAGGACAGGAAATGTGCTGGAAGTGATGAGGCTGACGAGGCCCGCCCGCTTTGTGCGGTGAGGAGGGGGTGGGGTGGGGGGGATTGGAGGGAGGGGGGGGGGGGGGGGGGGACTGGTGAGTCATGCAGCCTGAATCACTCCCCACCCTCCACCCCAGCCAAAGACTGCAGGCCCTTAATATGCCTGCATTGGATTGGGAAGCGTGTCGGTCCACTAAGGTATTACTCATATGACCTTATCAGAAAACACGGAGACGTTCTGTATTCCTTGTTCAGTATACTCTCCCTTCTCTCCGCTGCCCCTCGTGGCAGTGTTCTCCGTTCATTCTTGCCCTCTGTAATAAAGTGGTGCATCACTGTCTAGGGTGACCTTGAACGCGAGCCGAGCTGTATTTATTTACTGATGCGAGGAACACGGTGCTTCTATCCCCTGGAACAAGATCTCACTATAACATGCAATGTGTCCTTGCAAATTTTGTTTTAAAACATCTGTTCACCTGGAGCTGTTTAGTGCATTTGTCCGTTGAGGTGTTACAATATTCCTACCGTAATGACAAGTCACTGCATTCGGGAAATAACCAGATGATAGTTATTTTCCTCAAGTATTTCACCCAATATGCTGAGAATAAAAAGCATGGATCCTTCCCTGGTTTGAGTAATTGAGATCTAGGAATAAGGAGCCAATCATAAGCTTGACATTTGATTGTTTACAGTCTGTTTATTAGGAAGGATGACCTGTTGGCAGCAATGATCTCATAATTCTTTATTAGTCTGTAAATCACAGCCATCTGGAAGCAATGGCAACTATTTCAGACATTGTTCTTTCTATACTTTTCTTATTAGTTTTTCCCTTTTTTTCTGAACAATAGTCATGTAAAGCATTGTTTGATTAGTAACTGTTACACTGGCCAGAAGTTTACAAGATTTAATTATCATTTTTATAGACCATTTTGTCACCCTTTTTGAAATATTAATAAAAGGAATGTCTGCAAGCGTTCCACAGACCCCTGATTTCTTTCCATGTGAGAAAAAAAATTCTTTCATCCCTGCTCCTTAAGTGACAGACACATCCACTGCCATTCTGCAGAACTGTCCGGCAATCGGCTTCTCTCTCACACAAAATAAAAGCAAGCCATCTTACGAAGGGAGGGTGACCCAGAGAGGAAAAAACGCAGAAGAGGGAGAAAAGGCTTACCTGTGGAAGGCTGACCCGAGTCCTCTCCTCAGAGCTTCGTTTGCTCGTTCGTCCGAGCACGCCGGTGAGAGAGCGTGCAAGCACAGGAGGAGAGAGACGGCGTGCACAGCCGCGCGGTCAGAGCTGCACGGAGCCGACGCCGCCGTCGCCCGCGGACGTGCGGAGAGTGAGGAGGAGGTGGACGAGGAGGCTTCTCTTTTCCCTCCCCAGAAATCTGTGGCAATAGGTCTGATGATCAGAAATAAGAAAAAAAAAAAAGAAAAGCAAAGGCGCTGAATTGCTCGTGTTAATTCATCCCACTCCTCAGGAAGGGGTCAGCTGCTAAGAGCTCCCCCTCAGTGCAGCTCATGGTAACACGCAAACAAAAGACAACAATCTTACCAGGATCAGATGGAGATGGAGCCCGGCACTCGGAACACTTGTCTGTGGATGAAACACAAATCACCCAAGCCTTGAGGTGACCACAGCCAGAGTCAAGGCAGACTTGTATTTAGATTGTGGGTGCCTTCCTCGCTGGGTAGCAATAAATTGATAAGCTCTTGGTTGTCAGAATTACTGTAACCGATCCATTTGACCCAAACATAAAATATTTTTGCACACCGCAATGTGCACAGATTCCACACCTATGTATTCCTGTGACATTCTATTCCTCTGCTAGGAGAGAGAAAAAAAGATGAAATGTGTTCTGGTTTGTTGTCAGAGAAGAATGTTTTCAATGGGTCATTGCTATGTGTTTGACTCAGAGCTGTAATATGATCCTGTGATGCGTTGCCATAGCACCACTGACACAGAATTATTTCTGCCTTCTGTTCACCTACACACAAATCCATGTGTTCAGTCCATCACTGTCAGGTACTCACAGTGAGAAAAAGTCACATTTTCTCTCTTCCTCTATTTTACCTCTGTTATCTGCATGTTGTTCCTGAAGGCAGTGTGGGCTCCAGGCTGTGTTCCTTGCTAATCTTGTTGAGTGTGAGGACAGAAGCCTTGTCTTCAATGATTGACCACTTTGAAGACATTCCAAGTATTGAAAAGCATTTCATTTTTAATAATTTTATGCGGGGTACAGTTTTTTTTTTCATAATTGCAGCTGGAATGGGGTTAATTGAGTTAATGCAGGGCACATATTTCCTATTTTTGATGAGAGAGGCATAATTATCACTTCAGTTAGTTTCATTTGGATGTGAATATACATCAGGGGATATATCTAAGGCACGTTACAATGGGAGATGAATGGATATGAGCATGACACGCAGAACAAATTGCAGGGAAACAAACCATTTATGCACGCCACAGGAAGCTAAAGTAATGTAAATACCAGCAGGTCCTGACACAGGCATTTATCACGACGACCTTGCCTGCTGCCATTGAAATTCTGCAAAGGTGTCATGCATCTCCTTGGATTGCCCAGCAATTATCATACCATGCCATGAATAAAAATATAAATAAGAATTATCGAAGACCATATACATTATCAGGCAGCGCCGCATTAAAAAATATGCCAGAACTGAACAATCTGTTCCACATAAGAGGAACCCATTTAAATGTTCAATAGCCACAGCTATCCGGGAAGTGGCATCAGCGCCAGGGGAGAGCGAGATTGTTTAAACTGGACAAAAGGGAGGACCATGAAGTCAAACCACAAGTTAATTAGTTGAGCAATTTCTCATTAACCTTTGACATTTGCTGTGTAAACGCTGATGAGGGTTCTCACCCCCACGGTGCGGGGAATTGGCAAACATTATCATTGCTGATAAAAAACAAAAAAACGAGCAGACAGGGAACACTCATTGTTATGATTATTGGCGTTACAACTCCATTTTCTTCTGGCCGGTATTGCTTGGTTTTTTTTTTTTTATTTTCCATCAGTTTTGCCTCTTTTTCCTCTTTTTCTGTGAGATCCCTGTGATGTGGCTGTCTGTATTTCACGGATTATTTAAATTCCGTGCTTGTTTAGAACACCAAATTTTCATGTGTGGATATATGTTTTTACCGCTCATTGTGTGTCCTCCTGGATAGGAACGGGTTATCATCCAGGGTGGCTAGGAGCCATTCCCACCATATCACATCATGGCCATGTGTATTATGGGTTATAATGATTTACTTCAAATTTTTCATAATTTAATCTACCCGTTGCACAACCCCCCCCCCCCCCCTCCCCGCGCCTCCCCGTCACACCATCACTATTTTCAGGCGCTGATAGACACTGTGGAGGTTTCTAATAGGACGTGAGTCATACCACAGTCAGCCTGCCCTTTCACATTTTCTCCTAGCAACTGGGACAGGAAGTGATACGTGGGGTGGGTAAAGATGGTTCATTTCTGTAATCATTTCTCTGATTTCTCTCTGTCTTATATGATCAGATGTCTACACCGGCTCTGTGAAAAAGGTGTCATCAAACTGAAGCACTGTGCCTGGTGTTATTTTTAAACAAATATTACACTCAAGTAAGTGTAAGTGTCTTGTTGGAGCCCTGATCTACATGGAAATATCAGAATATGTAATGTAGAAGGAAAACATCAGTGTTAAAATACAGTGTTTTATTTCCTTTCAACAAAACTGCAGAAGTTGTTAAAATTAATAAAAAAATAAGAGGCAAGAAAGCAATGAGATGTATCCTGAAGTACACGCACCACATAGATCTTAGAAATTAGGAATAAAAGGGCCATAGTTAATATTTCCTACCAATAGGATTCATAAATACATCACCATTTGGGTTCAATAAGCAGTAATTGCAATTTAAAGTGTGCTTGAAGATAATCATTTTTAAGGTAAAAACATACATTTAGCATCAACATTTTGGCATCCTGAGGCACATACGCCAATCATACTGTGCGAACACCTAGAAAGTAAACACTTCACTTAGTCAACTACTGTTCTATAAATCTGACCAGCATAATGTACTTAATCAAGTTTTGTGGCCAGTGTTTCAGCAAAGGCCAGGTCACTAAGCAAGTAAACAGATGCATACTCAGAGCTTTCTTCAAACGTCAGTGTGAAGGAGAGCCTTCACCACCTCTCCCTTGAACCTAAGTGTTAATTGTCACTCATTGTCAATTGTGTTCACCTGTGTTGATTTATAAGGGAACTGGGCTATTGGGTAACGAGCCACTCCTTATTAATCGAAGCCTGATTAAATACAGGTGTGGCTGTAGAGTAGGGGAAAGGCTCACTTTGTCCCTGTTGTTGGTGTGCGTAGGCTGGTTTTCTTTGTTTTGTTGGTTGGGCTTTACAATAAATTGTTTCTTTTAACCATTGCTCTTTTCTACCGTTTTATGAGCGAGGTATTGAAATGCAGAATGTGTACCACTGGAATTTTCCTGTAGATCAATAATTCTCACAAAAAAAAATAAATAAAACAGCAACACATATTCCCAAGGCCCCCCATTTCCCTACTCTTCCTTATCTGCTTTTCAATATTAAATGCCATTGAACTCTGTGGCTGAGCCGCAGGTAACGCGGAGAGGCTGGGTGGTGATCACTTCCCCAAAGAGGTTATCCCCTCGTCTTTTCATCTGCGGAGGTTCAGAGGCCCACAGCCTATGTCTGTGTCAGTGCCAGCTACAGCGAGCGCAGGCAGCTGCCCAGGGCCTTCAGCTTCTCATAAATAGATAAATAAATACATAAATAGATAAATGAGTATGCAACATCGGGCAATGCTGTTTTTCTTAATTATTTACACAGAAATGAAAGATTCAGTGTTGGAAAAAAAAAAAAGCCCCACACATGCTTTCACTTGATTACTAGATTTTGCTCATGTTTGCAACACCTGTAACAATGTTATATACCAACTTATAGCAGCAAAATTACAATAAAAAAAGCCCAGTGGCAACAGAGATTCCCCCCTCCCCCCTTTTATCCTTTTCCCTGCTCCGGCCATCCTATTTATGAAGGAAGCACACCTGTACCTCATTCCAATGCCTGCAGCCTAGCTCCTGCTGGGCCCGCCCACTCTCTGCTCTTGGAAAATGGAACCAGCTGTGGACACAGACACAATTTCCATAATTCATTCTGTTGACTACTGAGCTTGCCAAGGTGTGTTTATGAAGAAAAGCAATGCAACACTTGCATTTTATTATTAGTCATGATATATTTTAATAAGTAAAGCTTTTAGGTAAAGTCAGATCAAACGCTGATTGAATCCTGGTCCATGTATCTGCATTTTAGTTGATGTGGTGTTTTTTTTTTAACAAGTAAGCTTCATAATCACTTCCTTATTTTACAGTACAGTATGGGTATTGAACTAGGGCTCCTTCACTTTCAAGCTGAGCTGACGTCTGGCTCTGAGGTCAGTTAAAACTATTTAATCACTCTAACTAAGTTGCTAATATGTGGTCTGTGGAACTATATATAAATATCATATAAATACCATATAAATATTCAAATGGTCTAATATTCCACGATTGTGATGAGTGGTGTAATTGTGATCATCTTAGATCAGCTTGGAATTGCCTGCTACATATAGCAATATTAGCACTTAAAGTCAAGGGAAAACCATGGTTAGTGAGGAAGATATGCACATCTAAAACAGGCTAAAATATATATACAAGAATATATATCTATCATGTACATTAGCAGAAATATACCACGAGCCTAGCTACTGTATCTAGGATTAGGTAGTATTACAGTGTTGCACTCCCTATGGGTGAAAAATAAATGGGAAAATAAAGAGGTCAATGGACGCAATTGTCAAGCGAGACACAAATCTTCCAAGTTTCATTTTCATCTCTTTTCACCAGAAATCATCTTCCGATGTTTCCTCAAGGCCTAAGAGCATTTCTTTTTTTTTTCCTGAGTAAGATGTAGCCCAGACATCTGCCAGAAGTCTGCAATGCAGCTGCCAACCCCGGCTGCAGAAAACAGGGGATGAAATATGTATAAAAAAGTATTATTAACAGCTGGGCAGAACTTTCAGCTTATCGCATCTTGTAAGTCCCAAATGAGCCTATTCAAGAACATGAGTGATGTATTCAGTATTCATTGCCGCAACTGAGAAGCCCTGTTACACAACCAACCGGGGCAGAAATCAAATGGAAATAAAAGCTGACAAATAGGATCAAGCTCTAAAATCTTATGGGAGTAATAACCAGGCTTACCTACTTCTGAGGTAAGTTGATTAGATGCTGAATAATGGAAACATGTGACAAAGATAATAAAACTGAAATAGGCAATATTTCTCACGGAATCGCTGCAGAATCTGATATTGTCAGGGTTATTTTACTCAGATTGCAGCCTCCTTGCCTTTCTTTGGTGCAGCAGGGAGCTACATGATGAGCCTATTTTACGATCAAATAGAATACATATCCTTAAAGGAGAACTCCTTTCAGCAGTAATAATTTGATGTGTGTGTTATATTGTACTTAGCATTCATACCTGAAAGGTTGTTCTGATGCAAAGCAGCCTCTAGAATAGTATCTCAACATGATAATCAATAATTAATCATGGATAGTTGGTAGTTGATATACATACTTGATGTAGAGAATGATAAATTTGGCCAGTTTTTGATGTTAAGTTAACAGGAATGCTCTTTATGCTTTTCATTATTTTTCTGCTTTGTAAATCTCTCAGTTGGGAAATCCTCTTATCATACCCCTGTTTTGGTTTCCATTTATTCTTAACTTTCATCTCCTCATTGCATCTGATGTGCATGCTACATCATCCTGGGAAGCATAGCAGCATATCAATAAGAAATGAAGCTTATGTCACATAGCACTGTTGGGCAGCAGCCGTTGTTGAAAGAGTATCTCACCAGGTCATCCTTCCGTTGTTATAAAGGCGCAACACAGAAGCGGGTTCCAGGCTATAACACACGGATTTAGATAATTCTCTACAATTTCCTAACTGCTCCCAAGAATCCCATCAACTTTCAAGTCACATGGTCAAGGGTCAAAGCCAGAGACTCCTGATAGTTTTTTGCATACTCCACTCGTGTATTTCCCGTTTTTCTTTAGCTAATACCCCTGTCTGTCCATTGTACTGTATACTCTTACAGCTTCTTTTCATAACAGGCCCACCACCTGTGGGCGTGGGTACCTGCGTATTCACGGATTTATACTCAGGTAAAGTGCATACCTATATTTGCTGTAATGCACTTTGGTTGACAGGAACACTTTTTTGCATCTTTGTTGCACAGGAGCAGTTTTTTGCTAGTTATGATGTGTCTGTGGTGAATAAATGAGAATAGGTTTGCTATCAGTAATAAGAGGGGCTCTTCTGCCTTTCTTATGTATGTCTTTGCCTGTTTTGAACGCCCTGCACTGCTCAGCATTTGAAGTAACTGTTCTGCCCTGTAGTGTGAGTCGCCCCCCAACCCCACCACCACCACCAATGAATATTCATATGCTTGGTCTGGAGTGTGAATAAAATTGCAGGTATTTCCATTTTTTGGTAAGGTTAGAATGGCATGTGCAAATTCACTTATTGATCGAGTCCTGGAAATCTACTGTGTAGCTGCTTTTGTTCAGATGATCAATTGTTAGTTGAATATCATTTAACATTTCGTGACAGTCACTCTATCATAACTCCTCTGAAAGAAATATAATATCCGAGGTTATTAAGGATACAGGATTATCATGATTATTTAATGAAATTGATACCAGTTGGTAACTCTGATTTAAGGGGCACATACTGTATAAATAGTAATGACATGAAGCAATATATTCATTTGCATGCAAAAATGCCTTGCCAATGATACATTTCTTTCACAAATGTAGCTACCAGTCAAGTATCAGTATTAATTAACGCCTCAATCAAATCCGTTAATTAAGATCTGAGTTATAATTAAAATTGCATTAGACAGTTAGCCTCCTGCACCTGGGCTCGGAAGTATTCCTGTTATGTTAAGGGCCATTGTGTGGCTGTGTGACTGAGCTCAGCCAATCACAAGCATTTCACAACACTTTCCAATCCAGGCAGCCAGAAGCTGAAATATTCTCTCCGACCTATAGAGGTCGCTGTTGTCACAAGAAAAAGTGAGGGTACCGGAGCCGTCTTCTACCTCAGTGCCGCTGAAATCCCACTGTCAAGGCACAGCAATAATAGTTTCAGGGGAAAGTGAGAGAGAGAGAGTGCGCATATTTATAAAGCTACAGTGAACAGGCTTCGCAAAGACAGTGAAGCGTGACTGTGAAAATGGATTACTGTGCAGATTTCAGCCGAACCAAGCTAAGTGCGCTCTGCAGAGAGGCTGACATTAAACAGCTTAGCGGCGGAACCCAAATTCATCACCGACACCTGCATTGATCGTATTTCCCCAAGAGCTTTTTTTCCCCCCCTGAAGTGTCACTCTTCTTATTGCGGGAGTTGCCACCACTGGCTAAGAAAAACTGATGCCTCTGACTTGCTCACCGGGGGAATTCAAGTGTTTGCCCTTGGAGGGCTTTGCCTACTGCATCATACTGTTTCAAATTGGATCTAACTGGGCCAATTAAATCTAATGGAATTTACCTGCAGTATACTAACCCCATATTGCATATAATCAGATTTATTAAACCTGCTGGACTATTTTAATCCATCAAAATTAATGTGATTTTGCTTGCAGATGAAGTATTAGAAAGGGAAATATAATTGTTCTTATGTTATTATTTATTATTTTGCTACCAGTCTGCTGCTGCTATAACCCGTATTCAGTGCCTGTTCATTTTACTTGGGTTTGTATTTTGGCATTAGTTTTGCATCTGCCAATTCGCCGTCATAATCACCACACAATATTTCCTCTGCGATGCGTGCTGTGAAAGCAGTCTGTGGCAATTTCGTTCCAAAGGGCGCTGTATTACAGCAATTTGATTGATGGATGGATCGCCGCGTTTGTGCCAAATGTGTCAACATTGGCTCCCCGGACGTGTGTCTGTGCCGAAAACACTGGTTTATTCAGCCTGTGAGTTTTACAAGGGCTGGCACAGGCACCGGTTGTTGGCCCTTTTCTTTCCATCCTACAGGCTGCCCAAGTGTCCCAGTGTGTGCACACGGAGCACATTCTGAGGTCCAGCTTTAGCCCAGCTGACCGCTAACACATGGCAAGGTCAGGATTTTTGTGGATGGTCACAAGGTTGGGCGATTCATTACCTGCCACCACTGAAGCTCTGACCTAGTTTGATGGATTAAAGGGAGATTTCAAGGGGAATTATTTGGCACCGGTTCCTGTCTGCCTTAATTGCAGACTCGTCTTCTAGGATTGGTGAGGGGCAATTGGCCCCCCCATGGCTCAGCTATGTTTTAAATGAGACCATCACCCTCATTTTTTAATGATGGTCTTTGGAAGAACAACCCTTTCTGAATGAAGACTGGAGACTGCTGTGATATATGGTAATATTAAAATGCAACAAGGATTTGTGTCAGTTTGCTTACAATCACCATTTAATATTTAAGGCTAACTGGAACTTAACATTCCTTTTACTTTGTTTCATTTTGAGCTGTTTTCATTTTGGTTTTGTGGAGAATGTCAGTGAGTATTTGAAAATGAACCTGAAGGAAAATGTTTACTTAGACATGGTTAACACACAGTTAATTGCCCTTACCGGTCAGATTCAAACATTCTCTGTACTGTGTATCCAACTAAACCCTTTTCCTGGCTTTTATTTTCTCATTTTATTTTCTCACATAGCCACCCAAAGTCCATTATAAATCAGAAGGAATTCAACTGCAAAAGGAGACAATCTTTTTAAGACCGACTTGACCAAGGCATGCGTGTTAATGCTTCACAATTTTGTGCAATGCGTCCCAGGGGAGATCGCTCAAATTGAGTCACTCATCTTGAATACGCATTCTAGGGTCCCTTTTTTAAGCAGGAAATACTGTGACATCTATTGCATTAGTACAATCAGCCCGGGTAGGTGTACACAACAACATGTGAAGAAAAATACTTCAACATACTATAATATCTCTACCTGCTGCCTTGTGCCTTGTCTGACCAACTACTGAAACTTGGTTATGCAGAGCTTCTGATATTGTTCACTCCTTATATGGCTTATATGCTTGCGCTGTACTCTGCCTCATTTGTGAGCTGCTTTGGATAAAAGTGCCTGCCAAATGAGTAAATGTAAATGTAGATGTATTGTGTTAACACAGTCAGCATGGGGAAGTGTTCACAACAACATGTGAAGAAAAATGCAACACTGTTGGCTTACTTGCTTCGAAAATAATACCTAAAAGATCCTGCGCTTCGACATTGATCGATTTGCGGCAGGGACGTGTGTCTGTGGCCCCTGCTGAAGAATAGGAAGGGAAACAGATCGGGAGGCGAGGTCTCCAGCCTCCTCTGCCATTTCTAATGCCGATCACACCCAGTGCAGGTCTGGAGAGAGAGCCGCTTGATGCGCCGCCAGTTGTGACCTGATACTCTCTGGCCTCTTATTTGCTGTGAATTTTCACAGTAGGGGAGTGCGTGGCCGGAAGCGCTCGTCGGAGACAGTGATACACGCATGTGTGATAAGGTGTTAAGCAAGGGCACGTGGCGTTACATAATGCCTTTCAGTGCTGTACTGCTGTTTCTGTATGTTTGTCTGTTTTGCCTTGAATAAACAAAGAATGATGCTGTCACAGAGCAGATCAGAGTTCATGGCCAATGACGTGTCATCGTGGTGAGCTTGGTAGATGTGGGGCGTCAAATGCTGAATAAAACGCACTTTTAAATGGTGTTATGGCCCAAATTTAAGATAAATAAACATTTATTCCACATTTAACAAAAATGGTCATAAAATCTAAAACTTGTTTCATATATTTTTCAAATCTGAAGTCTATGAAAATGAGCTCGTCTGTCCAACCTAAATCACATACCTCTGCAGAGAAATGGATCAATGGCATGGATCAATGGCATGCATCATACTCTACCAGGCAAGACACAAATACTTAAAGCTAATAAAATAAAATCACCCAATTTCCAGCAATATATAAACACATGTGAAACCATATGACATTGTGGGATGAATGTGTTTTGGATGAAAATGTAGCACAGTGTGGTTTGGCATTATAAAGGCATGGTCACATCTGTGTTTATGTGCATTAAAATAATGCTGAATCAATTGCGATGTTGCCTCATAATTAAACAGCATTTTGTGTAGAGATGCACCATTTCCAATGCATAGAACATACATTTACATTTTCATGCCAACAAAGTTTCTCCTTAAATTTTACATTGTAGGTTTAGTCTTGCTATTAAATATAATTACACTTTCCAAATGGTGTTAAGGTTATCAGATTAAAGGACATCTATATAGTGTCAATTTCTCTCTCTGATTAGTTTAAGAAAAGACTATGGCATACTGTAGTGGTCTACTCTGTGCATACAAGGAACGGGTGTCTGTTTTGATTTCCTTGACTTGGTCATACCAGAAATGAAATATGGTGACTAAATGATTATTGCAGGCTAACACTGTGGTTTGAACCAATGATTCATATTTGCAGGATACTTATTGCTTAAATGGTACTCTTCCCTCATACAATGTCTTATATCAAGAACAGATCTGCATCTTCCCGGTGGTGTTGATTTCACTCTGATGTGAAGACCAAATGATAGCTTTGAAATAAGGATCAAATGTTCTGTTCAGCTGCATATTTATAGCAAAGCAATTTTCAGTAATTAAAAAAATGACCAATTCACAGATAGAAAGGAGCAGTCCAGTACAAAACAGAAGATTTATCCACACATTCCACAGAGGATTTCAGCTTTTAAATACCACAAAATAGCCATATTTTGAGGGTGCAGTGGGTGTTCTCCGTTTCCATTTTGATTAGAATACATGGTTCTAGACAGTCCAGCTTTTGCTGTACATCCTTGGCTCGGTGTCACAACGTGGAGAACTGGGATGATATAACACCAACAACACACATGAGCGTAAAGGATTATCTGAATGTTTGCACCCAGGTTACATTGGTTAATAAATAAATAAGCGATAGGCTTTTTTTTTTCTGCTGGAAGCTATTTTCTGGGCCAGCGTGCACCGTGGTGGGATTTGAGGTTGTGTTTGTAACAGATTGCCTCTGGGCTCCCTACTGTGTGGCTGCAGCTGCCGAGGATGGCTCGCTTGGCTGTGCTTCCCCTCCATCAGTGGACCAGGGGAGGGCCGTCTCTTTTCTTTTCTGCTGCAGACAGCATGACGGACAGCTGACTGCCAGTGACCAAAAAAAAAAAAAAAAACAGAAAAAAACTGGCACGGAATGCGGGGGTCTGTTCATCGAGCTACCCCCACCCCCCCATCAATCCACTGAGCCTCTCTCTATGCCTGCTGTATTTCTCTGTAAAAAAGCAAGACTGAATTTGGTCTGTTAGCCTGTAAAAAAGATTCCCAAATCACAGGCACTGAGAGACGTACAGGCCAAACTGCCCATAGAGGATAAGATTCCCTACATGTGCTGATCACACAGTGTCAGAACTATGCCATTACACACCCCAAATATTTAAACCGGGTGCAGCCAAGCTGACCTGGAGCAGGAGCCAGAATTGACCAGTGCCATTGTCAAGGGGCAGTAAATCATTACCAAATTTTAACACCCATCTACTTTATTAAACCATGGACTTTCAGATATTTTCATTATGCATCTATGTATCTCGTTTGATTGCGAAATGGCTTATTTAAAAAGTGGAGGAGATGATGCAATGTTTTGATGTTTCATGCTGATTTAAATTCTGCTGATTTTCTGGCTTTGGTTAGATGACAGAGATAAGTCCCCAGCTCAGTGGCACCCTCACATTTGTCTAAACTCTTATAGCATTTAACATATTTCACAGGACCAAACAATACTGTTTTTAATCATAGCATTATTCTAATGAGAAATAATTTTTTTTTTTTTGTTTTTGTTTTTTGCTATCATTCATTTTAATGCCCACAGATGAGACTCTGAAGGTTGGCCACTTCTGATCTGAACAAAACTCACACATTTTTGTTTAGTTGTATTAAACTAATGACCTGACCAGCACTGAACCCCATGCACCATGCACTACAGCGCGGAGATGTTCACAGAGTCTCACTCCGCTGACTCTCGGTGCACTCCAGAATGGGATAAATTCATGCTGGCACGCCTGTTTGGTGGCAATGCCTGCCCTGACTCCAGGACAAACCCACCATGCCAAAAGTGACCATAAGAGCCACTGACCTTTCCAGGATCCAAGGGGTCATTTTCCAGCATTTCAGAGATGGTCCACATGTATTTCAGATTGGAAGGGTTGGACAAAGCAGTGTTATGAATTGATACAACTATTCTCACATTAAGGTTTATGTCATATCACAGCCCATTATAAGTTACACCTGGTGGAGAAGTGATGGTACATTATTATTGGCAGGGGTGGAAAGGGGAACAGTTACTTCATCTTGCATTGAGTTATAATTGTAGATGTTGAAGAAATCAAAAATATATAGTGTTTACTTATACTGAATTTGTTCTTGAACTGCACTGAATTGTAATTATTGTTCTGAAAGTAAATTCTATTGTGATATATACTATTATTATGTATGTGTATATATCAATAGACAGACATGTCATAATTGACCTCAGTCATACATTTTCAACAGGATGCAGACACCCACATACACAAAAATTTGTGTTCATTGGCTTTGCATCTCTCAGAAAGGTGGAGGTTAGCGTGTATGTTACTAAACCCCTCATTTCCTTTCAGAAAGGACAGCTGTGGCAGCCATACCCACAGCCTTCATCCAACACAGAAGAAATTGTGCATGAAATTGGTTCCGAAAACATAAGCTGGAACATACCCATCTTCACTTCCATTTTGCTTGGTCGGCAAAAAAATGCGCCTGCAGTTTAATCACAAAGTAGTAATATACTGTTGATGCAATGTTCAGAAATCAAATCTCTATATTCCAAAGCTATATTTTTAGGGTCTTTAATATACAGACTGGAAAAGTACCAAATAGTAATACACCGCTGACTGTGGTAGTGATGACAAAATGAGGCTTCGTGAACCCCACCATGGGTGAAACTACCATGCTCTATGAATCACTGATATCAAGCAATCACAGGAAAGCAATGCCTTTTGATTGGTCCATACAGTGATGGACAGCGCAATGTAGCTCCACCAATTATGAGGCTCATGAATCCTCCACCTAACATCACTTGTTGTAAAAAAATTATGTATGTCCTGTTCAAGCCCACTTATAATGATGCCCGCACATTATAAGGACCTAGTTATGCTTTTAACATCCAAGCTCCAGAATTAATAACTCATATAAAGAAATCTGTAATAACCTACACATGTACCGGTCACTTATTCTGAGTTTTTAGCGCAATATTTGGCAGTGAGTAGCTGCCTGACGTGGGCCCAGTTCAGTTTGCCTTTAATTTAGTTGATATTCTTGGCAATATCTACCCTCTGTTTATTTTAGCTAGAGCATCCATCACATTTGGCACAAGGCCTCTGGTATGAATACATTTTCTGTTGTCATCTACAGTGGTCATATGAGGCAAAAAGAGAATCATGACCAGAGGGCCAGAGGGCCCTTTTGCCCCAGCTCTCCTGTAAGTTATTGGGCAGAGGGTGACATAGCATCCATGCCCTCTGTCTCACTTAGTTTGCCTTCTGTTGATCTTGGGTCATTCTCACATATGGCTGGGCGATGACTTAGCAGACAAATCAGATCCTGTCTGTTACTCTCCTCTTGTAGGGATAACATAAAGAAATCAAATCAAAGAAAATAATAATAATAAAAAAAACTATTACACTAATCCCTCATACTAAGTGCATATTATAGGCTTTGACCTGGTTTGAAACTCAAGAGGCTTACATTCTTATGCTTATTTATTCACACTCCAAGCAATGTATATTCCATACATTTCCAATTATATTGATTTAAATCAGCCCAAAATCCATTCATATTCAGCTGAGATTAATACATTTCTCTCAGGGCAGTTGTTTTTTTTCTCCTCATCATTGTGGATCATCACTTCAGCGCATGATTTCAGTGCTGTTATTTCCAGAATTGTAGGTAGGTGTGTGTGTTTGTGTGTGTGTGTGTGTGTAAGAAAGCGTAACAAACAGTTGCTTGTGAATGTCTGCCTCTGTATTAGCTTTCGGCTCCCTGGCTATGTGCTCAACCGTGCTGCAATCCCTGTGACCTACCCAGACCCCTGTGCAACCCGCTTAACCCCGGTTGCTATGTAACATCAGAATGCATCCCACTCTGCAGACAAGTTCTTTGTTTGCCCATCACGAACTGATTGCCTTGATTGTCATGGGATAAAACAGGTTTGCGCAAAGCGTTCTACAGTAGCAAGCGTATTCACCCTTAAGCACTGTGATTAACATTGCTCCTGGGTAATTGTGCTCATTACATATACCACCAGTACCAGATAGTGACTGCAAGTCAGCTAAAATTAGTGAATTGTGGAGTAAAAAAATGAAAAAGTACAAATTAATGAGAGAAAAAAAGCTATTCAATTTTCCTGGACAGTAACAGTAGCTACTGCATATAGACCCATTGTCAAACTCCACAGATAGGTAACCATGCTCCAGGACACGATTCTACAGATTTTCAGTCTGCCTTCAATGGGGAAATGTTAACTAACTAAAGGGCTTAATTACTTAAGTTAGGATTAGGACATTTCTGATACCGGTAGCACTAGCAGTAGCACAAGGACCCGTTATACTTAACCCCTTAAATGCATTCACTAAGCATCGTTTGACATTGCAATGGGTTCACTACTTAATTCAACAAACTGGCCAAAATTATGCTTGTGAATGTTTGTGTGTGGTGGCATACGTTTGTGGTAGCTGGTGATCAGTATTTTAGCTAGTGCAATTTAGCAATATTTCTGGCAGTCAGAGAACATGGATAAAATTATTTTATTGTAACTAGCATTGAGTTTATAAGTTTTATTGTTTCAGTACATCTGCTCTTTTGTAATTGTTGTTTGTGACTTGCGTGTGGCATTTCTATATTGCCAAAGAATCTATGCTGGTGGTTTCTGCTTCTCACCCATGAGCACCTCTGTGAATCAGTGGGGCGTTCCATTGTTCATAAAAGGTCCCTTTGCGTAATGATACTACTGTGTAACTATGTGGCCAAAGATAACTAAGTTTTTAGCTTTGTGTTGGTCAGGTTCCTGAGATGTCTAATCTGTGCAATAGCTACATTGTTTTTTAGCCAACAACCAATCAAGATTTGTCTTAGCTCAAACCAATTATTAGCAAAGTTTTATTTCTTAAAGGTAACAGAAAATACAGTATTTCCTGGGTTAATAAAATGCAGTGTTTTTCAATTTCCACAATTAATGGTTTGTGATTGTAAATGTGATTGAGTGTGCATTTTTAGATCTAACATGAAACTGTTTTTGAATTTTAATCTTTTCTGTATAGTAATCTTTTACTGATTGGAAGTGCTTCAGTTCACTGCTCAGATCAGAGAAATCAAAGAAAAAAAATATGCATATATTACATGCGTGCTTGTGTGTGCATATGGATCAGGAGTTCTGTTTTAAGAAATTAATGTATTGAAGATGTATTGAGGTTAATCTGTCTTTCCT
Organism: Megalops cyprinoides; assembly: GCF_013368585.1. Classification (NCBI taxonomy): domain Eukaryota; kingdom Metazoa; phylum Chordata; class Actinopteri; order Elopiformes; family Megalopidae; genus Megalops; species Megalops cyprinoides. Next base: position 34,005,624 of record NC_050588.1, on the reverse strand, counting down.
GTAAAACCGATGTAACCCTGCTGGGAGATCTAAAATGCCCATACAAGATGAGAAATGAGGGAAGGTAATGAAACGTATTTGAGAGCATGGTTTATGTAACCAAATCGCTACTGTGCCTCCCCTGCTCCACATAACGGCAAATCCAATTTTTCGCACTCATCGGAGCGCACAACTCTTTTCATGAAAAGAAACTTCCAAAATAGGTCTGGGAGGATGGAGATGTTTCAGCTGAATCAGAAACTACAGCATCCATTTTAAAGGGCTTAAATTCAGCTTAGCGCCCTCCAGACCCCACACTTTACTCTAAACCTATTGAGAAGGAGAGGCAAATCCATTGGAGTACACAGGATTAGGCAGGAATCGACGGGGGTTCCGCAGAGGCAACGAGAGAGAAAAACACAACTCAACACAACTAAAAAAGTAACTGCCGGTGAAAGGAATATGCAGCAAGACGCTTTTAAAATGCGTCACAGAGCCTGCCTAAGCAGATCACACAATAAGTGCAAGTGGAGGCCGGGCTTCTTTTTTTTTTTTTGCACAAGTGGAAAGAGTTGATGTTCATCAGCACTGTGTGGTGTCTGGGTCCGCTGTGCAAGATCTGGAGCAGACCAAGCCGCAGGGAGCCTGTGTCAGGGGGCCAGAAGTGCTCTCTCTCTCACTCTCTCTCTCTCTCTCTCTCTCTCTCCGTTTATCTGCCATCTCAGAGTGTCGAAACACACCACACGTAAGCCAAGGCCTACAAAACCAGGACTCCTCGCCACACAGCATGCTGCAGCCAGGTGGGAAGGATGTGTGGGCGATGTCTGGCTTTCCTTTTCAGAGGCGTGTCAGGCAGCTTCGCACACATCAAGAGGCTGCCGTTTCGCTTTCCAACTGTGAGAATATCAGCAAAGGCTGTTTGTTTACTCAATGTTACTTCCATTCATTTATGTCAAAATACTACGCTTGTAGCATCATGTGGCTATATTGCTTGTAAGTGTGCCAGGAAGGGTATGCTAAGAAAGCATATGTATGTACATTTTTTTCAGATTAATGAGTAAGTTGATTTAACAGAACAGACATGTTCTTAAGCTCTTAACTGTGACTGGAGGGAGCACCCCTATGAAATGCAATGTCCCTGACTCAAGCCTTACCGACTGGCTCACCACCCAATTGAGTGACCGTTAGAGAGATGACCTTGTAACCCTAAAAAGAGGAAAAGGTCAGCAAAGAAGTTGCCGTTGAGCAGTGTCTGAATATTCATGAAAATGGTGTCTTCCTGTATTAAAGCTGTACCTGTTTCTAGCTCTCATTATTGGCTCACAGTGACTGGGAAATCTTTTGCATAGACAAGTAAGGATTGAGCAGTTTAGAAACTGGCAGGTTCTTTCCTTAGGGAATAATTAATTTGGAATGATGCCACAGCTAGCTAAAGTTCATATATGCTGCGTGACAGTAACCAATTCACTTTAATAATAAAATACAAAGATATGTTTTTTTTTTCAGTTTAACTGACAAACATCATACCATGTATTACTTCACCATTACAAGGAAAGCAATAAACCAGGTAACTCTAAGCATTCTCCAAAGGGAGCTATGTTATGACAGATATTGGGAAAGAACGAAACATTAACAAATATGCACAATAACCTACTTTCCAGATATCAGCATTTCAGCGTTCACATTTTCAGACAGCATCATCTGCACATTACTTAAAGTAGTGCAGACCATCCCCACGGACCTGAAATGTTGCAGTATTGTTCAGCATAATTTGCTTTCAAAGATTTCATTGGACTGGCTGCTGAATCAGCCAGAACCTTCAAGCTGGTAATATCCTGAAAATGTTCATTTCACAGGAGTACTTGAGTAGGTTAGCCTGTACTGATTCTACACTAAACTGTCATGACATAGCTGAAATGAACTGCAGACTGCACCAATATATCATACGTGACACTAGTCAGCAGACTTACAGAGTCGGTGTACTATTACAGCTTTTGTACTTTTGTTACCAAGCTGAGGGATTGTTACCATGAGTGCTCTCGCATTTAAAAAGTTTGCAAATCAAAGTTAATGTTACCAAACACGGTGCTTTAAATTAAGAAATTTTCACGGAGTTCTTCAAGAAGTCCAATACAGAGAAGCAAGGACAATTACAACATAAGAGCAGTGATGAAGGGATAAACCAGAGGCAGACCTAAACAGGACCATCAAAAACAAACACTCTGGCTCTGTAACCGTGTTTGACACGGGGAGCGCTGTCTCCCCGAAAAATACATCATTTAAAATGACACACTGTCTGCTTGTCTGTCGCCTTGTGGAACTCGTTGCCGCACAGCTGAAGGTCTGCTGGATGGCTCTCTTTCGGTATTCTTGGCCTAACAAAACATTCTAAAGGACCAACTGTGGACTCATACACACGAGGCAAAAGATAAAATCATGTAAACTCACAAGTGTTGGAAAGTATGTTGTTCTTATTCTTTATCATGTTATCAGTAAGCATTCACAACAGGTGTGTGTGTGTGTGTGTGTGTGTGTGTGCGTGTGTGTGTGTGTGTGTGTGTGTGTGTGTGCATGTGTGTGCATGCATGCCCTTCTTTGCTTTGGCAACACTGCTTTTGTTTGTCCTGCGAATAAAACACCGTTAAACTGAGAGTGTGTGCACATGTGCGTGTTGGTCAGCGTTAGTGTGAGTGTGCATGTGTGTTAGTGTGTGAGCGTTTGAAGGGTGCCCTGCACATGAAGATGGTACAAGGTCAGTGCTGAAAATCTGGGTCAATGCCAGGAGCAAGATGCCAGATTGGTTCTTTTTATCCTACTGACAGAGTAGCACTCGGCGTATAGGCCAAGAATACTGATGCAAAAACAAGCGCTATCGCCATACTTCCAATTTCTTATAATCTTTGTAAGCACACATACAAATGTGTGGGTATATTCATTTCTCTTTACCAAGTAATATATATGCAGTGCAGTAAAAATCTAAACACTCCAATCATACAAAAAATGAGATATTACATTCATAGGCAAGATCCAAACCATCTACAATATACTATATAACATTATACTGAAGGTGCAATATGCATATGCGCTTGTATTTCAATATGTCTTTTCTATTCTTTTTTCCACATTCTTTGCCATTTAAAAAAAAAAAAGCCATGTCATAAAAGATTTGCATTGCATTACAAACCAGGAACATATTTGCTTATCTGTACATAATGCTGCTGCTATTATCTACATGGGGAGGTAATGAAAATGCATGAGAGATGTGAATGCACGGATTGTGAAAGCGTTGGGCGTGTGGGGTGCGGCAGTTCAGATAAGAGGCAGAATCGTGTTTAAAACGGCCAGCTTCTTGATTCATTCTGAAACATTTTGGCTTCATAGGTTCTCCATGAATAAATATGATGCTTTTATTTATTAGAATTTATAGGGCCGGCTACAAGCGAGCCATTTGCAGCTCTACGGCGCGAAAACTCGAACACGTATGTTCGGGCGCAGTGATATGAAAGTGGCGACACTGAAATAGCGTCTGCAGGAAATGAAAAGTGGTGCAGTTCACAGAGGAACATGAAAGGAGAAGCAGAACTTAGACCTGTGCACTTTGCACGGTGTGCCATCTTCTGAGTGCCTGCTGTTTACACAGCGAAGAGCAGCGTGACGCAATGACAGCCACAAACGCAATGACAGCCACAAAGAGCCACAAAGACACTCACAGGGAGGACAGAATGTTCACCTGGATATTGACCCGGCCCGCAGGGGGTGGATGGAGAGGGGGTGGGGGTGGTCGGGGTGGTCACTTTCTTCTGTCACAGTAATTAAAAACCAAGGTCAGGGACGTGGAAACGCTTCGACTCGATCGCTAAATCGAAGCGGTCAAAGTCTGCAAGCGCCCCGTGACCCGGGACACCGCAGGACAGGAGAGGAAACCCTCCGGGCCCCCGCGGACCCGGGCGAGGCAGCTGGGGTCAGCCATGGCGTGCTTGGAGCGGTGCCAGGTCACTCCGCCGCCAGCCCAGGAGCTCTCTCACCTCCTTAAAAACTCATTACTGTCACCTTCTGGCAGTGAGTGGCGTCTGCTGCCACCCTCCATTGCCGCCGCCACCCGCCCCCCCCCACCTCCACCCCCCCAGGCTGTCCTGTGATGGAGGACTTGCCCAGCGGGGACAGCCACTCCAAATACGTCCATCTCGTCCCACCCAGATCATCATCCTTCCATCAGAGCCCTCTTGGTCACCCCTGTTTGCTTCTTGTTTTTTCTCTTCGGTCCTTCCATGCTTTTAGAAGGGAATGAATGTATGTCAGCAGATGTCAAGCTGACCTTTACAAAAGGTGGACCATGCTCCTACACTCTATTAGGCCTGGGAATATGGGGAAGAAGGCTACATATTGGATGACACAGGGACAGAGGGATAAGGAAAAGAAGTAGATGAAAAAACAAAAACATAAAATACCAAACAGTTCAGCGGACCCACTGAATTTTGGTCTGTTTTGCTGTGCTGAGTGCTGCGTCCCACTGATCTCTAATCTCTGCGGTGCGCATTGAGCGCTTAGTCATTAAAGCAGGGCAGCAGAATCCAGGACCGTTAGGACACAAACGCGAGCTGAAATGGTCTAATCTGAGAGTGCTCACACACCAACTAATGGATGGCGGGGGGGGGGGGGTTATGTGCCTGATTGACCTGCCTCTACATGCCTCTCTCTCAATCTCCCTGTTGTAATCAGATCAGCTGCTTATTGCTGTATAATTGGAAGCAATTAGTCTGCTTTAATTGATTCTCTTATGAGTAGGACTGAACTGACACAGCAGTTTACTGGTGCCTAATCCTTTTCTCAGCCACAGTCTTTAAAAAAAAAAAAAGGAGAGAGGGGAGAGAGCGAGAGAGAGGGAAGGAGAGAGATACAGATAAATCACCAAGGACAGAGCAGCACACCTTGCACTGCGGCCCAGATCGAAGCGATGTAAAAACTGCTCTTTACTAGCAAATGCTGTGGGGGCCACAGAGAGGTGTCCTCGGTGAAATACATGCTACCATTTATTCACACTGTAAAAGAGTTATCTGCTTACCAAGCTGCCCGTGTGACGTGAAATTCAATACCCCGCAAAGAGCTCGGCACAGATGAGGGCCAGTGTACTGAGCCTCCGGTCTTTTTTTTTGCACATTTATCACTCAGCCAGGCTTGGAAGAATTTTTTCCCCTTTTTTTCCTGGGCCCTTATATCCTGATGGTGAAATGGAATGGCTGGCCCACTACTTTCAGTCTCCTAAAAGCTGGGGCAAAATGAGCCTGGGAGGCAGCAGGCAGCCGGGGGGCGCCGCGCGGGGGCCGGGTTTGATTTGAGACGCAGTCTGGCGGCGCGGGCAGGGATTTCGTGTGTGTAACGTTACCGGATGAGCCGGCAGGAGCCAAGAGCGGTAGGGAAAAGCCAAGCCTTCAATCTGACATTTAAGCTGCCACTCATAATCCTGGCAGCAATCGCTTCAGGTGCCTCTACAAACAGGCTTACTGGAATCAAGGAATCAAGGAAGGGGCTTCCACAAAGCCACAAGTGTAGACCTGTATGGTCCCACAGACGGTGTTACTTTGTAGAAATGAGCTGAATCTTATTGTAACATCCCACTACATTACATTACATTATTGCCATTTAGCAGATGCTCTTATTCAGAGCATCTTACTGTACATTTGTTACAACTTTTACATGTTATCCATCTATACAGTTGGATATTTACTGAGGTAAGTACCTTGCCCAAGGGTACGGCAGCTGTGCCCCTGCGGGGAGTCAAACCAGCAACCTTTTGGTTACCACCCCTGCTCCTTACCACTACGCCACACTGCCGCCCTATAACATCTCGTATTGCACTGTTATGTTCTGTTTGCATTTATTGCACTGTTTTATGGGTTAGTTCTATGGGAAAACACGCAAGGGAAGCTTGATTGGATGTACAGACTGTCTGTCAATGTCAGCGCCATTGATCTGGTGCTGGTGTGTGCTTTTTTTGTGCAGAACTACACATTGTCATCAGGGTTGATTTTCAGATAGCTCTTGACTTTTTTCAGGAAGCATTAGTTTTTTTTTTATTAATTTCAAGTTACAATGAGATATGTAAGGTACAGATCTTTTTTTCAGAGAACAGCGTATGTGGTAATGCCAAGGCCTTTTGGTGTGCAGCGTGTTCAGAGGGAGACATCTAAAGTAGTACGAGGGCCATCAGTACAGAAATGAGTATCAGGGGTCAGGAGTTTCTTTGGGGTGGCTGAAACTGGTCTAGACTTTTGAGCAACAAATGAAACTGTGTTGACACATTAGCCACTGCAATGTGCGAAGCAACTTTGGGAAGAGGCGGATGCGTGTGTCAAAAAGGTCACGAGACATGAAACTGGAAATGAAACCGGTCTGTTGGTGGGTGTAACCGCCTTCCGCCCGAGCAACTGATCGCTGGTCTGCAGGCCTGCAGTATGTGGTGCTGTTTGGATGTCACACAGGGGTGTATGCATAAAGGTTACCCACGCTAACAAGCATTTTAATGCATGACCAAAAAACAGTGTCCTCTTTTCAGCCAGGTTCACCACCACACTAAACCTGACACACTAAACATAGATATTGTTGTGTAGTGATGCCTAAAAGTAGTCACTGAGAGGTTTCCATGTCTCTTTGGCATTTGCCATAAATGGCTGCAAAACTGATTGAATTGTCCCTATTTCTGATTCTTGCATGTCATGAACGTCCTGAATGAAAGGGCATCACTACGCTGTTACCACTGAAACCTAACACTGGCCCATGTCTGGTCCTATGCAGGTGGAGAAAAATCGATTATCTCGTGCAAATAAGTATGAGTCAAGTTATTGACTGTAGATGTTCCAGATAGCAGGCCATTTGAAGTAGCGCTAGATGAAAGCAATTATAAATAAGCATGGCAAGCAAGCACTCGGTAAATAATGGCAAGCGCTGCTGCCGTAGCGAGCAGGAAGTACAGGCGGCTGCCTCTTCAAACAGCACCGTGCGCTGCGTTGCGCAGAGCACTTTTGCCAGTGTTTCATTTATTGTCAACAGTCTCCATATCACTGGATGAAACCGTGAGATTTGTTTTGATTCCGCATCCTCTCTGCGCTGCAGAAAGCACAGCTCTCTGCCTTCATTCAAAGCATGTCAGTGCCAGCCTGCTGGTTCCTCGATGGTGTTGACTAGAGAGGTTAATGACTCATGTTAATAACCTCATATGTAATTAGCTCCCCCCCCCCCCCCCCCCTACATTCACACAGATGGATGTGCCACTGCAGCCCGATACATGTTAGAAATCGACTCTCAAGACATAAGAAAGGTCAAGAATATCCTCATATCAGGGACTGATGGCGTTTCACTGCACTGCTCAGAACTGTGTGAGGATGAGCATAACATTTAGGATAGACCTATACTGATGGCTTTCAATGCTTTGTTTTTCTGTTAAAGACAGCGGAGGGGCTACACTGTTTATCACACTTCTGCTTCATTCAGGGTGTGCTTTTTTCCACTTGGCAGTTTCTGGTAACCTCAAGAAATTTAGCAGGAGTCCAGAGCTTGGTCAAGAGGCCACAAGTTTACGGAATCACTCTGTCTGTGAGCACCTGCAAGAAAACAGGGCCTCTGTTGCTGCACAATTCTCATTTCAGGCTGTGTTTGCACCAGGCAAATGTGTCTGTAGCCATGTACTCGCATGTGTGTAGAGTGCACTTTAAATGGCATGATCACAACAAGAGTTTCATGTTGGGTCTAACCGCAAGAACACCTGCATCCTTTGTGAAACTCCTCGCAAACGTTTTAGCTGGAGCAAAAGCTCGCTAGAGCTCTCGAGAAGAAACATGAGCCCAAATGCCTCTGTGTTCGTTTCTGCCACTTCCGAGACACATGAAAGAAACCCAGATCAGACGTCGACTGTAACAGTTTATTCAGTGATGAAGTGTCACTACACTGATAGCTAGATCCAAAATGAGAACACATCGTCTCTCAGATCTACATACAGTATTTACAACAAAGTGCTTTCATTTCTATCTACATGCCTACTGTCCCAACAGCAGAACGTACTGTGCTACAAAAAAACATACATGATAATAGTAAAATAATGATAATCACAGTCTGTACAGAGTGACTAAAAATAAGATGATCACATTTCAACTGTTTTTTTGCACGCAGAATGAGATGAGTTTGTCTAATTGTACAGTAAGGGTTGATATAAAAATACATCATGTACAATATACACGAACCGTGGAGCTTTGTGCAGAAGGTTTACAGTCTACACAACAGTGGAATTCAGATCCTAACAACAGTAACAATTATCATAACCATATACTAACAATTCTCAGCATACCCAGATAGACCTTATTGTTCTAATCGCTTGTGTTATGCCAAAATTTGGACACTTCCAATTGGATCTCTCCTCCCTGCTCAAGGATCTTCAAATTCAAAACTCGCACCAAATTTTTCTGGCATTCCCTTATGTGAGACAGTGCAAGTTTTACAATCTGAAGAAGCCATCAGATGGGTAAAGGGGTAAAGGGACTGCTGAATGCTCCCCATGTGAGAGAATCATATAATAATCATACATGCATATCTACACTGAACTATCATATCACATTATTTATCATTTATGTATATCCATACACCACATTTCAGTTATGACCTTAGAATCAAAAGATCTGATTCAACAAACATTTTAGAATACTGGTTGTTCACATGCGTTTGCAATATCTGAGAGGCAGATGGCCTTTGACTGTGGCATATAAATGATGTTTTCAGTGGTTCTCCTGTATGATTCCTGGGGAATTTAGCTGTCTCTGTGTTAACGAGCCAAGATCCTCCAACTGGACTTTCATCAAAGTATGCCCTGAATGTCCAGCTGAATCAAAATATTCAGGACACACAAAAGACTCATACGTGTATAAAGAAATGCAGAGTGGTAGTTACAGAGTCATATGTTTTTTTCTGTTCAATTTGTGTCAAGACAGTACCTTTATGAAACTCAGCCCTGAAACTTTTGGCTCTGTTTTAAGGTTTCACACTGTAAGCAGTACATGTCATTAGAAGAGATTCAAACAGCTCCATAACACAGCTCTCTTCAGCTCCATAACACAGGGTCAGCGTTCATCAGTGATGTTCCTTAAAGTGCAGTCTTGGACCGAAACACTTGCTTGTGAGTATAGCACGTACTTATAGAAATGAACATCAACAACGTAGAAAATTAGACAAATCTCACCGTGAAGACAAGAAAAAACATTCTGTGATCGACTCAGTCCACTGTAATATCCTGTAAACAGTGTATACGTGAGAGGCATCATGGTCGGATTTTGGCTACTTCTTCGTATGGTTGCGTTTTGCAGTGCTGATGTGTGTGTGTATATATATACATATACATATATATGTATATATATACATATGTATGTGTGTGTGTATTTTTTGTCTCACATCTCATTTTTCTATCTGGTTGGTGGTGTAGACCAGGGAATGGGAGCACCCTCAGGTTTCGAGGGGGCCCCACCACCCTGGTCTCGGCCTGCTGAGCGCCCCCCCCCCCCCCCCCCCCCCCCCCCCCACGCCCCCTCCCTACCCCCATACGGTGGGCCTGTGCAGGAGGCTCAGGCTGGAGACAGACTGTGCTGAGTATGGCCGAGCAGCTCTCATGCTCCACTTGAGGCTGCGTGAAATTTGCATTGTCCTTGTAGTTCCATCTCTGGGCAACCTATTCATCAAAACTGAGTTTGGAGTAGGAGGTGCAAACCAGATGGGTATTTTTTTTTACACAATTTAATTTATACGAAGCTTTTTGCATTTATCACACTGACAGTAATTTGCCTGAGCCCATCTGTGAGTTGTCTACCCTATTCACTAGCTGTTCCCTGTAAAATATCAACCAAACAAGACTACTAAAAATAAATCTAAAAAAAAAAAAAAACAGAAAAAGAATCAAGACAGTTATAAAATAAATAAATAATTTTAAAATGCTGGTAATGTTTCTACACCTGTAAGGATGCCATTATAAACCTTCTTTTTGACATTTTTTATATAATTAAATAAATAATTTTATTTACAATTGGAAATGCTGCACCAAAAAGACTGTAAAATACTGTTGTTTCAAATATTTCATCTTTTAAAAAGTGTAACCTAGCAATAATACTTCTGCTGCGACATGATTGTTAGATACATCTAATATATAGCCATACACAGCACATCTTTACAAACAACTAAATCTAATCAAAGCAGTTGCACAGTGAGCTGATTGTTTTGTCCTGAGTCCAGTTTGAGATGTAGACTGCTGGTGTTTGGTTTAATCTTGGTTCTGTGTAACGCTGAGCATAGGTCTAACTGACAGCTAATGTCAATAACAGAACACAAAATCTGTATTCATCCTGTGCATGAACTCATGGTGATATACCTTCTTGGATTATTGCGCTACAATACTGGTCTTTGCTGTATCTGCAATAAATGTTTTTTTTTTTTCTTTCCCTGACATCATGGACAGTGAAATCTATTGATCGAACAATGGAATCCTGTTCATACTGTTCTCTAACTAATATTTGGCAAAGATATGTCTTGGAGTGAACTTAAGCCTAAGGAAAATTCTTAAATATCTTTAAGGATACGATAGTAAAAACTTCTCTATCTTTTCAAGGACACTGTTTGAAGGTAAATACTTGTCAGGGCATGTCCACTGTGCCAACATTCAATGGCACAAAACAAGAGGCAGACATTGCCTCCAGTTTTACAGACAATTTCTGACAAAAGCTGAGCTTCTTTTCAATTTTCTTTTGTCATTTTCTCACAATGATGTCCATTCAATCATTTAAAGCACTTTCTCTACATAAAAAGGCATATTGCTTCTTTTTTTTTTTTTTACATAGTAGGCTTAAAGCCATTCCAGGACACATGTAAATTGAGTGTCTGTATTGTTCTAAGGAGTGACAAAAGGCCTCATCTTTGTATTTGTTTTCAGATCTGGGTGTATAAATGACCTCTCCTGCTCACCTTTGACCTTTTTTTCAGAAGTTGTCCTGATATATCAAACCGAAGTTACCTGAATGAGCTGGTGTGACATGTCAATGTCAAGAATACATGGTGGACACGGTTAAAAATCAGTCCATGCACCACTCACAATATTTCATCATCAGAAATTCGCCAACAATAATGGCAGCAAAAAAAGGAGTTAAATAAGAGGGTTTTGGTCATAGGTAAAGAGTCAGCTGTGGATCTGCCTCAGCTCCGTCCAGACATTTTCCTGTGAGGTGAAATAGAAAAAAAGATGAACCGGTCCTTGCCCCGGCAGTCAGCGTGCAACAGTCATAACGCAATCAAAACCGTAAGGTTCATCTCAAAACAAAACACGCAGCAAATCCCTCGGCCTGCCTCTCTTCCCACCCGTGCATGGAAACACTGTATGGAGTTACATCTTAGCAGGGTAACTGGAGCTGAGCAGGATTAGCAGTTTATATAAGGTATTATACGCAGTTTTTTTCACCCCCTCTCACTGACAGCTGCAGGGGGAAAATAAATAACGCTGGTCCTTCCCAGTGCTGAAGAAGACACGGTTTAATGATGATGAGCAAGAAGAAGAAGTCGCACGCTCTCACGGAAAGTGAGCGACGAGTCCGCTTTGTCGCCCCCCACCCCCCCGCCCCCCCCCCAAGCCACCCCACACTCCTTATCCGTAGCGGTGTTCCCAGAGAGAGAGCACAGACGAATTACCTATGGGAGGCACTAGGACCTAACGCTAGACAAATGATCCCTGAGAGAGTCAATGGGGACAGCTGGCAGACACAGATTTCCCTCCATTCACAGATCGCCCCGATCAGGCAGCTGGAGCCAGACTGCAGACATGACATGCATTTTACTGAGCCTCCGCCTGATCTCCTAGCAGACGCTCGATAAGCGCAGGAGTGCGACCCTTGCACAAAGGCTGCTGCCTCCATGAACAGATGCACAGCTCCCCAGAAAAGAAAATGCCCAACCCCCCTCCCTCCTAACCCCCCCCCCCTCACCAGAGCCTAAACCGACTGAAATCAGGCACACAGAGGGTTTGTGTAGGGATGCATATAACAATACATACATCTTAATGTCTACAGTATTAGCCAGGTGATAAAAGTGCTATTACCCAGTTAACAGAGGGATATGAAGTGAGTTACAGCCGAGCTGCTTGACATTTTTTTTTTACTGCAGCTATTTTCAACCGGCTGAATATTCTCCTCAGGTCTTCAGTTCTGAATCTTAGATGCCTGCCAGGTGCAGCAGATTAGAATCAGATGAAAATATGCTGCACCCCTCAAGAGAGGATTTTTTCACTCCCTTTTGCTTTCCAAAAAATACACATATATGTACATTTTACATTATGGAATTAGTCTTGTGCCTTACTTCTGTTTGGGAAACCCAAGGTTTCTTACACAGCTTATACAGCTGAAGTGAAAAATCAAATGGTGTTATCTGTAGCTGCAGGCATTGTTCAGTAAATGATGATTATAATAAAACTGTTAAGGTAACAATGATCTTCAGGACATGACATTAATGCACACAATACGTGCATTACCCTTTCTGCAGATGATATAAATAATTTGTCGATGCATTTTGCTTTTGAACAAAAGCATAGAGCCTTGCCTAACTTAACTGCACCTTAGAAAGCTTTTCACACTAAAGGTCATATGGATGTGAATTCAGTTTTTGTCTCACAGTACCTATACTTGCAAATGAGAATGCTGCACAAATCTGCCTGTTCTGGTCAAAATGTCCTCTCAACTGATTTTGTCTCATGAATTTTTTGTCTGACGAATTTTTTTCAGCTGTGTGGAACCTGTGCCATTTTGTATCTTAGTGGAGGGGATCTGTCATTCTTGTAAAACGAAAGCAATAGCACTTACGGGATTCATTGCAAAAACAAAACAACAAAATAATAATAAAAAAATAAACAATGGAGAAAAGGTGCTGTGTCCGAGTCCAGCAACCACCAGAATTGCTGTGGTCACAGGGGAGGCATTAATAGGTAGGTCTGTTGGCGAGATGAAGTTGTGCGACCTCAGTAGGTGAACACCAGGTCAGAGATGCTCGGCACAAGTAAGTCCCCCGATATCATCTCATTCACTTCCGGGGTGCAGTAGTCGGGGAAATCAAAGTGGGATCCTGAGTTGGTGTGAAACGCTTCAAAGTCCTTGTCCAGCGAGGAGCAGTCCATGGGCACGCTGTCGAAGTTGGCGTTGGATATGATGTGCAAGATCTCCTCGTCCAGCTCCTCGTCAGAGGAGGAGGCTGCCGATGATGACGACACCATAGAGGAAGAGCTGGTGGAGGTCGGCGTGGAGGACCTGCCGGTGAGGGGGCCTCTGATGTCAGACGCTCTGGACTCCGGGGGGGTCTGATTCACGGTCTCGGGGGCGGTGATGTCTGACGGGAGGGCTGGCTGCAACGCCGGCACCTTGAGCTTGAGCTGGGAGGCTGGTGGCTGCTCCTTGGAGGACAGGGGGTCGCCAGGGGCTGCCCTCCTCTGCTCATCTTGTGGGACCCGGGCCAGCTTTACATCCACTGCGTCATCTTCGCCCACATCCTCGTCATAACCCTTGTACTTATTGCCGTTAAGGTTCACTTTGTGTTTGGAAGTGGAGGTTTTCACCTTTAGCACTTTGCTGGTGGAGGTGGTGGCGGAGCGGCCCGGGCTGGACTTGCTTGCCTTCTGCGGGACCTTCTCTCCCGCCTTTGCCGGTGCAGAGGACTTGCTCTTCTTCCGCGGCCGGTACTTGTAGTCTGGGTAGTCGGCCATATGCTTGAGCCGGAGCCTCTCCGCCTCCTTGATGAATGGGATCTTCTCGTAATCTGGGAGCAGCTTCCAGCGTTTTCCCAGGCGCTTGGAGATTTCGGCGTTGTGCATGTCTGGCCACTGCTCCATGATCTTCCGTCTCTCGATCTGTGACCAGACCATGAAGGCGTTCATGGGCCTTTTGATGTGTCCCGTGGGGGTCTTGCACCAGTTGGGGTCCTTGTTGGTGGGAACATGCCCGAAAACCTCATCCCCCTCTTCAGCTCCCAGTCCTACAAAAGCCTCTTGGGTTGAAGCGCTGTCCATGACTGTTGAATATTTGTGCCCTCTTTGCTGAACCATGATGCAAGAGTGAACTCTATTCAGTTAAGTCTCTGCTTGATTCATCCATAACCAGACTGTGTCTCCTCTTTTCTATCTCTCTGTCTCTAGCTCTTCTCATCAAAGTTCTCACATCAGAAGAAAAAAACAGGAAACAAATCTGAGTATGATTACATTAAACGTTTTTTTTTTTTTTTTTTTGCTTAGTGCAGCAATTTGCTTGCTTTCATCTGCGGCTAAATGGATTTTCACACCCTACATTACTAGTAAAACACATTATGTAATTTAGCAACAAACAAAAAAACCCCTACTGTTTACAGACATGAAAACTGAAAGCATGACAATTAATCAAAATATGAGCAGCTAACAACCTCCTTCACATTGCTTAAAAATAACTTTGGCATCACATGTTGAAAACGTGCAGTGGTTCAGAAAATTCAAAGCTCACCAGCTATTCAGCAGGGTTAGAGCTGTCCTTCTCCTGGCCGCACGCACAGCACTGGAAACCGGCGTTCTCCCCGGCTGTGTGGCATGAGTCTCTGATGCTGCAGGACGTCCACCGGTTCCTTGTGCAGAGACGCTGGGAGGAGCAGGGAGAGGAAACGTAGTCGAGAGCCCCGATCTCCGTCTGTGCGTCTCACCCCTCTGTCCTGCGCTGTGTGCATGCAAGCAAGCACCGTCTGTCTGCGTCTCTCTATCCCTGTCTCTCTCTCTCTCTCTGTTGCTCGCTCTCTTGCTCACTCTCTCTTTCTCTTGCTGTCTGTCTGCTGTCTCTCCAGCCTATCCCCCTTTGTAGGGCCAGCCCCTCTGTCTGCTGCTCTATAAACCTTTTCTGTAAACAGCTCAACCTTCCCTGCCAGGCACAAGCTCCTCCCCCCCCCACCCCCCCCACCCCAACCCACCCACTGCTCGGGCTGTGTGTGGGGGAGAAAGTTTCCACGACAGAAACACGGCGACAGAGAAAAGAGAGAGGGGGGAGACTGACAAAGAGAGAGAGAGAGGGGAAGAGGGGGAGAAAGGGGCTGGGAGAGCCAGCCTAGCGAAACGGCACCTGCCTTCACTAAATGCAGGATAGTTTCTGTTCACATTGCTGCATCTGTGCGTTGTAAAAATTATTTCTTGCTATAATGGCTGTAATGGACATGAACCTAATGCATTTCACAGACGTGCTTGTGGTTTGTATGCACACACATGCATGCATGCACACACACAGACACAGTGACACACACACAGACACAGAGACATACAGACACAGAGACACACACAGCATCCTCCATAGTTATTCATGACCTCATTAAATACAAAATATGGTGTTATAAAAAAGCAATATGCATCTTGAGCATTTTTGGGGCTTTTTAAAATTAATATTTTATTTTAATCCTATCAGCATTGCATGGAGCAAAGTCATATTGTTCACAAATATTTTTAACATTAATGTTATTTTTTGGTAGTTTTTGGTATTATTTCAGAAAATATACAGGTATCGCCTATTTACACCCCTTTAGTTAATATTTTTGCAGGGGTTCTATAGGTTATGCTGAGGACAATCTTCATGTAGTATTTTATGAGGTATTTTCTGAAGCACAAAGTGGTTCAACCAATTTACCATTCCTCTGGGTAGAACTGTGTTAGGTTATTCAGATAGGTAGATTTTTGTTTGTGAGCTATTTCCTTGCATCCAAACCACACATGTTCAGTTGAATTGAGATCTGGAGATTAAGATAGGCAGTTGAGAACATTTTTTTTGTCCTCAGTTAACCATTTTGTCTGAATAAATGCTTGGGATCATCATCATGTTCTAATGTCCTCTTTTGGCTGCGGTTGAGTTTCTTGCCAGTGGAAACCAGGTTTTTGGCCAAGATGTCCTGGAATGTGTGTTGAGTTCATGACTCCCTCTACTTTAACAAGCGTTCCAGGACCCTCAGATGAAAAACAGCCCCAAAACATCATAAACCCCACTGTCATATTTCACACCGAGCAGGTTTTTTACACCTAACATTGCCTTGCAGCCCAGCTATGAATTCCGTGTTCATACAGGCAGTGATGAATGTTACTTTTTGACTCTTTGCTTCCTGAAGATGCCAGGGTGTCTCACTGCTCATGGTGGCAAGATTCGCTCGAGTTATTTTCCTGGCAGGAATGCCACTGTACCATTTGCCTTAAATTTCCTTAATAATGAGACACCACAGTGGAAAGTTGTAGAGTCAGCTTTTGGTCAATTCCTGTATAACCATCTCCCAACTTGTGGAGGTCAGTAACCATTTGGCTTCAGTATTCTGAGAGTTACTTGACCTTAACCATGATGATGAATGATAACAGTGATTTTCTCTTTGTGTTACCTTCTTTTACACCCCAGGGAAATGGGAAACCCTCTATGTAATCCACTGAACTTCCAAAAGCGGAATGCTGGTGTAGATTTGCTGTTCTTCTTGTATTTAAAAGATAACTTTTACCCTCAAGATTAATACCATTATGTTTTCAAGAATAAAACACATCAGTTATTTGTAAACAATATCAATTTGGTGTATGCAATGCTATTAAGGTTAAAGTATAACATTACCCAAAAATTAACAGCTCAAAAAGCTCTTTGGCCAGTTTAATTCACTGATATATATCATTTTATATTATATAACCAATATGCACTTGGCTCTTTCTTTTCTTTATCTATGCATTTATTTATTCACGTTTATTTGGTCTACAGCTAGCACATACACTGCATAATGTGTGCGCTAAAACAGAAAATATGCATATATGAATGAATCAGGAAATAAACAAAGACCTAAGGTGTGGTACATGTCTGGGGGAAAGTGTCTCGTGGTCTCACACAGACATGGGAGCAGGTGAAATATTCCTTGTAGACAGCTGTTTCTATTAATTTGATTAAAGTTTTTGAACGAGGAATTTCAATTAAGAGGTAATCTGGAGGGGGGGGGGGGGGGGGGGGGGTATAAAAAATTGTGCCAAGTCACTATTAGCATTTGAATGTCAAATGTGAGGAAGCATGAAAAATGAAGCTGGATGTCGCATCATGGCATCAGTTATATCATTAAACCTTCCAGAAAATGGACCATTATTATGAATAATCTTATCTAAGAATCTGTGATGTGCTTAAATGGTGGTACTATTGTCCACTCCAGTCTGAACCACAAATAGTCAAAAAAGACACTTATGCAGCAGTGACGAGCCAATATTATAAAATGTGTGCTATGTTGTAAACATTTTTCATACGTTCTTACATATATGTCCTTTGTTGGATGTGAGATTACTCTTAAGATTTCAAAAGGTGAAAACCTTTGTAAGGAATTGAACCATAACATAGCTTTATATACTAAATTGTCCCCAGTCATACCTGACCACTCCTGACCTTTAGCTTGGCCACACCCACCCTCAGCTCAGAAGCCATTTTGTCAAACCTTCCCTTTGACAGAGAGTGTAATGAAAGGATTTGATCCTGTAGTGACCTTAATTTGATGATGTTTTGATACCAAGATACTACATGGCCTGCCTTGTGTCATTTGGAATCTGCTTAGAGTATCACTGCTTTCTCTATCAGTTGACTAGGGTGAGTGAAGCTCTCTCCCTAGCCAGCTCTACAAACTATACAAATTACACAATGTAGATATTCTAACAATTATGCTAAAATGCCTGAATCTTCAAAGGGCTGATGGCCTTTCCACCATGTTCCAGGTTTATATGGTAGCTGACTTTAGTATCTATTAAAATTGTGCACTCAGCTGAAATTGTAGCAAAACCTCAAGTACAAAAGTCACAAACTTTATTTTCACAGTGTCATGTTTAAAGTGTATGATCAATGGCTCTGTCAAAGATCACAGCATCATGTGAGTTGTGCTCTTGTGTTTAGTATCATCTGAAAACAGTCCATAGCGGCCAGCCAGGTTCGCCAGCTTTGAGTCAGAGAAGCATCCTTCTTCTGGAATGTGGACACCTTCTCACAGACTTTCTCCTGTCACAAAATGCAAGGTTAACAGGAACCCTGCTCTCATACGTATGCCCCAGTACCTTTGAGGACCGATATGGTGCCAGCTTTGATGTCTGCTCTGTGTAATTGTTCTGGAGTCTAAACCTACACTTCCACGGGTGGGTCCCAACGTTACCATGTCTAAAATAACAGATCAATACTTCACTCCAGTTTGTAGAGGCCAAATCAGCCAAAGAGGGTCTGCTGTTCATTTGAATGTTACTATTTATCCCCCAGCACATTCATTTTAATAAAAATTAGTTCATTGAAATCACAATGATTTCATTTCAAAAGTATATATAATAATGTCATATAATTGTTTGTGGAAACATCTACAAAAATGTTGTACAATGTGCAATACTTGTACATTTTCTGGGATAGATCTGATAACAGAGAAAAGTCAACATTTGCCATTATTCTACTCTGCTGCTTATGCACCGTAATTTATCATATCATCAAAGCGGCATGGCAGCAAGGAGGTTAACAGATGTTGTTTATATATTCCTGTCTGTTTATAAACAGTTATTCATGCATTAATAATGATGCTTTGCTAAATAAAGTAAATGGATAAATAAGTCTGGTTCTGCTTTTTTGGCTCTAAAAAAAGTGTGCGGTCTCCTATTCCAACTCTGGAGAGTCAATGCTGAGTAATCTAACTCCAGCTCCCTTTTAATTAAACAAAAACAAACTACCGACACCGACAACAAAAAATGTTGACAAAAAGGCTATTGACAAAAAAAGCGGCAATTTACAGCATGTCAATACGCAATGGGCCCATCCTCCCGATACGGGCTCCTAACAGTCTGGCTCTTCCAGCAGATTGCATATAAAGAACCGGGTCACTGGGTGTATGTCAGTAATATTCACTTTGACAAACACACCGACATTAGCCTGGCACGGCAAACGTGAAAAACAACACAATCACCCCGGCGACCTACTTCAGCCCCTAGCCCCGAAAATCCCACCGCAGACACATCTTCTAATTATTGCTCTGGTCAGGAGGATTGGACCCTTTCCATCACGCTGGGCAGCCCTGGTGTATCTCTGTCTGGCAGATAAGGTCTGAGGTTGTGCTCACCGCTGTGCGGAGAGATAGATCATCTTTCAAGGATTATCTGGCTGCTAGAGAACTGAACAGCGAGCTGCTGAGCTCCCTTCCCCTGCTCTCCATAATACCCCCAGCCTCCCTGGGCTCTCAGACACCCCCAGCATTTCTGTGGAAAAACCATCAGTGTTTGGGCCTTATGGTTATCACATCGCATGTGCCAAGCCTTTATCCATCTACTTTTATATCTGTTCTGCGCTTGGAAATTGAACCAATTCATTCCGTAGGTTTTAATTCTGAAAAAAAATCTATCGACATTTTTCAAGAGAACTCGAAGGAAATTCAAGCTCAAACTATATCAAATAAGGTGTTAAATGGGAATAGCAAAGCAATTCTTGAAAAAAAAAATTCTGTGAAAGGCCTCGGGTGTCGGTGAAGAGCTGGTGTCTCTGGTACCTTCTTGCTGACTATGATCCAGAGGGCTTTTTATTCATTTATGAATCTCACATGTCTCTCTTTCTCCAGCTCTAATTGTGAAGTGGGTGCCTTTTAAATGCTGCTAATTATTCATCTGTGTTTTTAATTGCTGTTGTTGCTTATCTCCCTGCTGTAGAACTTTCTGATGAATTTTGCTTCAAAAATGGTGTAATGAACATGTAGACTTGCGGCAGTATAACATGCCAGTGTGGATTTCAAAGGAGGCTGACATGTAAGTAAATAAAAATGAAAACAGATAATAAATTCTATACATATATATGGAATTCTATTTGTAACAGTCTAGTTGGCTAAATGATTCCAGTAATTCTGTTGAGCCCTTGGCACCCTCCTGACATACCTTTTCAAATCCAGTGACATGAATCACTTTGTAACAACACTGCATTCCGAAGAATGTCAGGTTATGCGCTGTTTATTTTAAGCAGAGGGGACCCTTGACATGAAGCCAGGCCATTCTGTGAGACAGTGTTTTTCACCGCGGAAAGGTCAGAGCGTGTTTTCTGGTTTGAGGGGGTGGATTATCTCCAACATGTGCTGCCGCAGACAGCTGAGCGGCCCAGGGTTTTGTCCCCTCTGAGCATCCGACCTCTGACCTTTGTCCAACAGAGCAGACAGGAGCAGGAGAAATGAACGTGAACTCCCCGCCTCCTAGACTCTGACCTCTGACCTCTCTAAGACAGCTACCAACCCCCAACACCCTCTCTTGAGCCATCCATTCCCCATAATGGAAATACAGCTGGAGCAGGACACCAGGGAAGAGGTGAAGGAGAGGAAGCATGACTGCAAACCTTTTTTTGTCTTCTTTTACGCTTTCATCCTTGATATACTCCCATTATCAGATTAAGAAATCTCAAAAGCTAATATGCACACCAGATATTGTATGGATTGATTTGTAGGGGATTCTAATGCATGCTTTACACATTAGCTACACACTAATATCCAGATATGTGTTAAGCCCACGTTTATGGGAATGGATAGAATTCTTGTTTAAAATGTGAGGTTTGTGAAAAATAATGATATATGGACGAATAAGGATGATAGACATTAGAAGAATAAACATCTAGGTTCCATATTTTGAATATCTGCTTGTGCATAGCCTTTAAATAAAGTGCACTATGTGCAGTAATTTGTTCACTGAAAATACCTGTTATTTATCAGTATATCCTCTTTCACTTACTTAACTGATAATTTTTCTCTGTAGGGCAAATGTGTCAAATTTGTAGATCAGGTGTGTTCAGAATTCAAAACCCCTCTATTTTCATCACCGCAGTGAAATCGGTTGAGAGTAAAATGGAATCCAATTATCAAAGATTAATGAAGTCCATATATTCAGTTTGGATGCCTCAAATGGTGCCACGTATGTGACTTTGACTGCCTGCCCTCACAGTCACGAGCGAGCTTGTTGTGTTTGTCCACTGCACAGATCCACATTCTCACTTTAAGTGTCACTGTCTCTGAGACTAACTGCTGATGACATGACACAAACAGACTGACAGCGAACTAGATGGCCTTCCGTGTGTGGCAACAATAACGCCATGCCTGTGTACTGCTGCCTCCCACTCAGCGCCTGAGAAATGTGTGCGGGAGACTGTGATAACACCGCAGTCAAGGCTGTGGGTCAGCAATGCTCCCTGCAACTGCCAAAACAGCAGCTGAGGGCAGAGCTTCGGGGTAGTGTTTTTATGACACTACGGAACTGGCAGCCAGATTCGAGTGTGAATGGCAGCTTCTGACCGAGGTGCGACAATCCAGGCCGAACACAGCACTTTGGTACTGCGGCTCTTTTCGCAGAGGGGACTCTGGAATTTGATGTTGCCGGTTGCTTTTTGAATTAGCATCTGGGATTTTTCAGCCCCCGTTATGCAAGATTTAACGGGCATCACACTATGGAGTGATGTCAAAGAGATGACACTCAGTCTACCCCCCTTGCTGCTCGGGAGTACAGATGCGCACCAATGTGAGGTCACTGCACCCAGATGGAGAGCGAGGTAGTCTAAATATTTTCTCTCTCTGTCTTGCCGTGCAGTTCATCTGGCTCGAGCAGGAGAGTGCTCTCAAGCTTGCTAAGATGATTATGGGGGTAGTGGGGGGATTTTTGGGGTCAGGTATGACAAGTGCTCTCTCTGCTCTTGGTTGATGGCACCATCTTCTCTGGGGTCAGAGACTAACTGAAGCAATGAAGTAAAATAAATACCAGAAACTCAGGCCATGTGCAGAGGCCGTGACAATGAAGGTTTAAAAGGTTGCATCTGAGCACTTTGGGAAAAAAGACTCCCACCCCAGTAGCCGAAAGCAAAAAAAAACCTGGTCTTCCAAGCTCCTTGTTTATTGATGAGTGACTCCTAATTAGGCATTCACTGGTCATCCTCACGTTAACATCACTGAGCATCAGTAAAAATGTATGTAGAAATACTATAATGGCTGATCATACCTTGGATAATGGAAATACGGTCTTTTGTGTTTAAGACAATCTCATGTTTTCTGCTATTTATTCATCTTTCCTTATCCCCCACACCAACTCACCCCACTGCCTGCCACCCTCCACACACACGCACACACAGACACACACACACACACATACACACAAGCACACACACACGTCTGTGTGTTTCACCTTGGGTATTTGTTGACATTTTGCTCAACTAAAAAGGTGTAAAATGGAGGTCACTGAAGAGGTGATGTGAATATGAATATGTGGCAACTACTCTCCATCTCCTTACTAATCATTCCCCTGGCTTTGACATTGTCAGAGAAAGGCAGCTGATTTAATTGGCTCCTGGTTGTGAATTTGGGAGTGGAAAGGCAGGGTACTGTGTTTTCCCTCGTTGCTGTATGGGCTCAGAATGGGACCGTTTAAAGAATGCTTTGTAAGTTATCAATTCGGTCACGGAATTAAGAGTAAAACATTTCAATATCCCCCCTGGTGAGGACCCTAAAGCCAAGGAGACTGATAATTCTAAACTCATTAAGCTGTTCCTCATACAGCCTTCTTAACACTAATTTAAAAACATCTCCTTCAAATGTGTTTTTTTTTTTTTTTTCATTTTTTTCCACCAAAGAGCATTTAAGAACTAAAGCAGATTTCAATGATAAATGGCACTTTACTGCAGAATGATAAAAAGGATGCTCCATACTTAGGAACCACTTCATCAAACCAGCAATTTAGGATTATTCTGAGGATTATTTACTAATGCAAGGGAAGCTACACACTGGAACCAAGTCCAAAAATAACATGAATTTATGGGTGTTTTTCTGCAAGCTGAGAAGGAGACTGGCCACAAAAACAACCAATACTGCAAAGGTGTTTGTTGACCATCTTCAAACCATTTACCTTCACCAAGGCCTTTTACAAAACAATACCTTGTTCGTGCCTCATGACATTATCCTGTGTTTGCCTGAATGTATTGAGGTGAGACCTAAAACCGAGATCTGTAGCTGTTAAACACCCTATGATACTTCCTATGATACTTCTCAAAGACTATGGCTTTCCCTGGTGTAATGACAGAATTCCCTATGTGTCTCTTTCAGTAAGTGTAAACATGTTGTTTTAAAATACAGTAACTGGAGATCGCTCGCCAGCGCGTTGGTCGCTAACGTTACAGCAGTGCTCCTCAACACAGGGTCACTAGGGTCCACTGGCAGTCCGTGACAAGTGGCCAAGGCGTCTGTGAAAATCCTAGGATTGCTTTTTGAGCCAACTGCGCCCATTTGGCGTACGCTACTGACGTTTGGTGCGCGTTTGCGGGCGCGCAAACACTCAGCTGTTGTGATACTGTGCTGTTTGTCAATAAGAACACGCGGCCTGCAATACGTAGGAAAGACCTGTTCTGCGATTAAAGGGAAAGACAACAAATCACGGCTGTGGAAAGCACTGAACCGACGAACAGCTATACCTATTAACGATACGTTCCGTGCATAAATTAGGCAGAGTGTTTAATGTTTACGGCAAAACGTACAAGCAGTGACTAGCAATGTGTGTCTGAAACAGCTATCTGGCCAGCAAAGAAAAACCCCGTCGCTAGCTACGTTCTCACTTGGAAAGATGGAACTTCGTATTATATTAATCCGGGAATGCTGATGCAACTCAACCAGGCTAAGCAGACCCCTTAGTGACTCTAAACTCAGGTTTGCCAGATTGAGGCCAGATGATTTCCACGATCAAATCCCGTCAAAAACTACAGCGTTCGTCCACGGATCACTGGGGTGAGTACAGCGGCAACTGTATAGCTACAATAATAAACAAAACAAACAACAACAACAACAAGAACGGTGAGATAAGCTTATTTATTTATTTATTTCCACAGAATTGATGGTATTGGGGGTGGGTCTACCTCCCTCTATGTACTATGTTGCTCTGTCATGCAACGTAAGGGTAGCTATGCCACTATAAATAGTTAAAACAGGGTGTTACTATTTATTATGGGTGGTAGTCTGAATCTGATGTTAAGTATTGATTTGTGGGAGTGTCACAGTGTAGGGAGACACATTTTGAGAGGAGTAAAGCAGATGTGTAACATGTTACAGATGGTCTGCCATTTTTTCCCTTTCAAATACAGCATGACACACTGGTGGTACTCAGAGTGAGTTACACTAACACCAGCCCCCTTCACTGTAACACTCTTTGTGATCCTAGAAAAGTGTTACAAACACTATGAAATTGCTGTTTGATAATTTATTAAAGAGCTGATATCGAAGGTCATGTACAGCACTATTTTAGGAAAGAAATTTGTGAAAATGTGCAGAATTTGCCGGGGGTGTTTGGCGAATAGAAAAATGCACACAAGCTAAAATTACTATTGCTATACTGTGTTCATGTTTCTGTAGAAAACTCTCTAAGATGAGATGATAAAGAATGTCTAGAACCTCCCTACGTCAGTAACGTCCTTTGTTACATCCTCCTGATGTACATCCCAGTTTCTTTTTATCGTCCTAATGGTCTCTTTATCGTAATTCCCATATCTACCATAGTCTCTGAGGACAGAAGGGAGGGAAATAAGGTCACTTCTCCCAGCTTTATTTAGAAATCTGCCTCTCTGTTTTTGAATAATATATTTTTAGGTGAGGGACAATAAAATGGCCAATTACCATCAAGCCTATATATATATATATATATATATATACACACACACATACATAGGCAGACACATACACACACACACACATATATGTGTGAGTACATTTGGTAGACATGTGAACTGGCTGTTAACAAGCATCTTGTCCTCAGTCCAGCTTGTGGAGTATGGTTCAACATGGTTCCACAAGCTGGTTACATGTCTGTGCTGCAGGTGAACAGATTTCATACATGTAGCGTGCAACTGAACTGAATTAACTGTGATTATTACAGAAGCATATTTAGAAATTGCATTTCTGAGGCACTCGTGAATGCCAGTTTATCAAATTTTTGTTGCCACTCAAACCATTGATATTTTCTGCATGATTATGAGGAAAACTCACTTTACACTGAAATGCTGCTTGATTCACTTTATACTAAATAGCATGTTCTGCGCAGGAGGAGACATTTTAGGACCGTGTGCTTTGCTGGAGCGTGTCGCGTTGCTGTAACACATTCGGTCATGAGGACTTCCTCTTTTTTTTCGCCTGGGGTGTTTTTCTCTTTGCTGTGTTCAGTCTGATTGCGGCCGCCTCTGCTCTGACAAGGTGCTGCCTCTCTTCTGGAGTCGGGAAGCCGTGCAGCCGTCGCTGGGAGCCTGTCACTTCGCCATCTCCTCAACGGCGGCGGCTCTGCAGCTAATGACGTGGACCCGGAGCAAGCGGCGGTGACTGCTGGAGGTCACAATCCTGTACCAATTACTGTCTGCCCACCAGGCAGCTCCAGCTCCTACCCATGGTTTTAATATTCCTTCCCCGGGATTTTGATCTTGGCAACAGGGGGACGGGTGCATTATTCTCCCCCTGCCCTGTGGGACCTGCCTCCCCCCTGCCTTTTGCTGGGAGTTTTGATCCTTCTCCAAGGCTCCGCCGGCCTATCTGTGCTCCTCTGGCTGCCGACAGGAAGGCCCGTGGATCGATCTTTTAAGTGCCGCCTCCTGTTTTTCTGCTGATGCGCCGCGGCTTGCCGGATCAGATCGTATCGCCGCCTCCTCCTCCTCCTCCACTTCCTCGCCTCTTGTTGTTGAGACGTTCTTGAAAAAGCCTCTCCTTCTTCTTCCGCTAACGAGTGGCCGGCTCTCTTACCTGTGGCATGCCGGGTACCAGTCTGCCACTTTCAGAAGCCGTGGCATGATCAGATGAGCGTGTTGTTACTGTAGTGCAGGTTAGCGGGAGCTCTGTGGAGACGTGTGGGAGGAACTGCCGTCTTTGTGCTGTCGTTTCTGTATGGAGCCACTTGAAGATGAAGCCTCGGAGTTAAAGTGCTCTGTGCCTGTAATAATGGACTCAGCAGTGCTGTAACATCGCGCAAGTGTTCACTTAATTAACAAATTTGTTTCCATTCAATCAGCCTTTCAAATAAAATTGTAGCAACTATTTCCAGAATATCCCCATATAATTAAATCTGTCCATTAAATCTATTTTTTTCTAGTTTCAAAATTGGCAAAAAAAAAAAAACATTGGTAAGCATTTATTTCTCTTTGATCAGTACCTGAAGTATCGGTAGCGTGTCTCAGTGCTTTGTGACAGTAATAGTATTGAGTAAGCAGGGTTTTGTTCCAGTGTATGTCAGGACAGTCAAGGGGTAACCTGTGCATTCACCATTAACTCAAGTAAATCTGAAGTTCCAAATGCAGTTCATTCAGTGTGTACCGCATTCCTGCCTGTCTGAGGTTTTGAGATTTGTTGTTGATACAGAGAGGAGCATCTTCTTGTATCATAGTAGTAATCAAAATTCCACAAAGGGAAGCAAAAAATAAGAGTAGAGATATTTTCCTTCAATAAAAGTATTGTAGATTACTACTGCATGTTAGTCAGTTAGGGTTCACATCCACCATTTAAAATAAAATAAAACACAGCATGTTTCAGTTAATCCATAATCCAGTTTATAGAGAAAGTGCATCCGTGAGCATTTTTTTTCTAGCCTGATGTTAAAAGAGATAATATTAAAATAATACACTTAGCCTAATTGATTACTGCTCATTTGGGATGGATGCGAGTTAAAAGCATACTGTTTTTGGAAGGGATGAGGACATGCATTTTAATCGTGTTTTTTTTGCAATCCAGGACAAAGCTACAACTGTCAGACATTATTGTCCAGATATTGCTGATGTGGGGCTAATCATAATATTGCATTTATGGGTGCAGGTGTGCGTGTGTTTGTGTGTACTGAAGACAAAGAGACACAGTGGGAGAGTGACAGTTTTTACACTCCACACATCACAGCTGTATCGTTATCAACGCTTAACTGTAAGCTTTTAGGGTAAATTCAGCACTCAGTATGCAACCCCCGCCCCACCACCGTCACCATCACCACCACCACCACCACCCCTCCCAACCCCCACTAGTTACACGGAAGTAATTATCCCAGAGACCTATAGCGGAGATTTGTAGTTGTCATGTAGAGGAATGGCCTGGAATTGGCTGGCTGGTTGTATTGTCTGGATCAGTCATCTACCTGACTTCAGACCCCTGGCTCAGTGAGACGGGGGGTGGGGGGGGCATTAGGGCGTTGGGGGGATGTCGCCAAACGCAGCCACTCTCTCATTATGAAACTTACTGGAGCTGACTGACAGCCCTCCAGACGCACGAGGTGACGGCGCGGATCACTTTACAAACTTGTCAAGACACCAGCTCGCAGACTGGAAATACCATTACCCACCTCTCCTGGAAAATGGCATAGCCACGGCCTAAACAGAGCTAATGAGCTGCACACAACATGTAGGATCCTGTGAAAGTCGTCAAAGATTGGTCATGTTTGTAAATGAGGACGTGTTAGAGGAGAAATATGCCACTGTATCTCCCTTCTGAACACAGTAATTAGTGAATAAACCAACATGTGGTCATGACAGGAATTTGTCTTTTAACAGGCAGGAAAACAAGCAGAAATCTAGAATGTATATATATATATGTATACACACACACACACACACACACACACACCTACTGACAATAACAACACTAAACATGTCAGATGCAAATTAAGGTGAAAATAATCGTATTAAAATTTCTATAAAATGCTGCAGGCTTGCAGTTAATTTAAAGAAATAAATCAGCGTTGCACTGTAATGGTCCATTAGCATGGATGCGGCTGCCATTCCTACGGTGGAGGTGAATCAAGAGCAGGTTTTTTTTTTTCCGGTTCCTGATCCTGCAGCAGCTCCTCCTCCTCTCCCGGCTTTAAAGTTCGGCTGGATGGCTTCCCCGGGCCTGTGGGCCGTGATTAGGGGCCCCTGGCTGGCTGTCGTAATTATTCTGATGACACACATTTTAGCGGACCCCTGGAGGCGTGAGGTGTTGGTTAGGGTTGGGGTTGAGGTTTTGGGGGGGGGGGGGGCGATTTTGCATTCCCCCTGCGTCTCTGCTCTGCGCTATCTAGCCCAGCCAGAGAGACTGCATAAGTAAAGAAGGGGAGCGCTTTTCACTCCTCTCTCCAGGGTGCACAGCGCCTGCATGGAGGGGTGCAGATACAGCCCTCTCAAAGTGAAATCATTACATTAGGCACCCTCTCTCCCTCCCACCCTCTCTCCTCTCTCCCTCTCTAAATCCTTCTTACCCTTCCTCCCTCTCCTCTCTACCGCTCCTGCCCCTCCCACATTCACATGCGGCCCTGCGCTGCCCGGCCGTTGGGTCGCCACCTGTAATTTGGGTCGACAAACCGCGGCGCACGGAGCCTAAATGCCACACGGCTTTGCTGGCTGTAACGTCCAGGAGGCTTCACTGTGAGCTGCTGACTGTACGCAGGTGCCAAACGCTCTCTGGAGTCTTCATGCAACTCGCTTGTGGCTGACATTATTTGCAGGATATTTGTGTGAAACTGCAAAGGAGGAAGGGACCTGCGTGGAGTTGCAGAATGGTGCAGGGTTTGTAACGGAGCACCTACAGTACCTGCAAGCATAATTAGGCAAGAAGTATTAAACAAACACAAAGTTTAAATTCCCCTGGGTCCTTACCAGGTATAGTTCCATCCTCATAGTTCACAATGAGGTTTCTCCTGTAAGGATCTCAATGTATAATTAAATGATAATGGAGATAAAGGATTATGCTGTTGATACCACAATTTTCTGCTCATGCAGAGAACTCATTTTCAGTGGTGGGGTGGTCACACATTGACCTTGCATGAGTATATTTTTCCACACTAGTTATTAAAGGGTCTCTTATGTAGTCTGGTGCTGTGATTTCATTGCAAGGATATGAATCAGTTTAAGTTTTTGCATAAATCAAATATTAAAAGTACATTAAATAGTACAAAGCGTTCAAGCGCATATTTTTTAAGCCGTATAACATTAATCAGACCAAAGCCTCATTTGAACTTGAGACAGGGATGTTTGTGAATTCCCTGTGATCCTAAACTATGCCATATCATGTAGTTTTCACAAAGCAACAGAGATCTTTCAGAAATGTTAATAGAGTGAGAGGAGTCATGTTGGAGCAATTAGCGCTCTGAGACATGTGAGGGGCGCAGACCGAGAGGGTGAGGTTTCACATTTGCTGCCAGTCGTACAAATCATTACATTACATTTACATTACTGTCATTTTGCAGAAGCTCTTATCAAGAGCAACTTACATAGACATACATACACACGTCATCCATTTATACAGATGGATATTTACTGGGGCAATTCTGAGTAAAGTACCTTGTCCGAGGGAACAGCAGCAGCGCCCTAGTAGGGAATTGAACCGGCAACCTTTTGGTTATGAGCCCTGCTCCTTTTCACTATACTACACTGCTGCCCATCATGAACAGAGGTCTGCCATGTTCTGTCCTCCCAGCCTGCAGTTTGTCCTCAGCTAGGCAAGTATTTCTGTTATGTGTCATTCTCTCTCTCTCTAGGTAACAAAGAAAGTGAAACTAGCCTATAGCCTATAGCCTATCTTGATCAGACAAAGTGAAGGACCAACTGCAAAGCTGGAGGAATGAATCACAGACTTTGTCTATTTACAATGGAGGCTGTGGAGGTTGTCTGGTCACTGTTTCAACAGTTAGGTGTGCAAACAGGAAACTGGCAAGAGGAGGGAGGTCATGAGTGGGGGTGAGTCGGGGTGAAAGTGTTGGTATGCAGAGACAAACTCACATTCCTCGGTGCCTGCGGCTGAATGCCTTTCACCTGCCCCTTTTCTGGGAGTGTTTGTTGCTTCCAGTGTGGGTCAGTGTTTTATATTGCCTCTGCACAGCCTAATGATCTGAGCTATAAAAAGGCCAAGAGGGAGGCCTGGCAGGAGGAATGGGAGTTATCAGTAGCTGGGAGCCCCAAGGCCCCTAATGCTGAGCAATCTGATAAGAATCCCGGAAAATCTTTACAGCCTGTTGATCAACGTAATCCACAGCCTGGGAGAGTTGGGCTATTCTGTGGACATGCACACATCCATTACATTACATTACATTGCACTACATTGCTGTCACACACAAATACACACACAAATGAGCACACACTAATGTACACACACGCACGCACGCACGCACGCACGCACGCACACACACACGCTTGCACACGCTTGCACACGCATACACACGCATACACACACACACACACACACCACTGTATACACATGCACACATACACTTGAGCACACAACAATATACGCACACCGCGCACACACACACACACACACACACACAGAAGCTCAACTCCAGCACTTACATCCCCCTCCCTCTCTGTCTGGTGCAGAGAGGGGGCTGTCTCTGCGAGTTGAAACGGGTTCACAGTGTTACAAGGCATCAGCAATCAGTGCTAGTGACCAGCCCTGACAGCTCAACGGTAAAATCACACTCTGCTCACGCCCCATCAGACACCATTACATGAGAAAATGACAAGCGCCAGGAAATGAGCAGCAATTTACTGCCATTTAAATGCAAGACGCGGTCCCGGGCTCCCGGCTCCTTTTTTTTTCCCATAACTTAGTCACAGGAGACCCATTGATTTCCGCAGACAGCTCCACAGGCGGACCTATTGGCATCTCTGCGCGGGCGATGATGACCTACGACTGAAACTGATGAACAGGCAGGATGCGCTAACCTCATCTGAACCTCTCCTCCTCCAGCTCGGGGCTCAGAGCCTGGTGGGATGGAACAGAATCTGAGCACACAATGCAGACACATAAACGCGCACCATCATTAGGATGAACAGCGAGCGAGAGGCCTGACTCCCCTGTGGTGGACTGGCATTGTTTTTCGCCCGCGCTCTGTGTAAATGTATATACCGCTATGCTCCGCGTACGTGCTGTGTTAATAGTCATTAGCCTGAAGAGCACTCGTAAAACAAAAGCTCCAGTCCGGTGCTTAAGAAAGCAAAGGGAGAGAGTCGCTGGCTGAGATTATTAAATCGATGTGGGACGGTACCGCGCCGGCTCCGGGAGAGAGAAAGGCTTTCTCTCAACTCCTTCTCTCCCTGTCCGTCTACACAAATGAGATTATCCGAGTGGAGGCTGCAGCGGATTGACTTCCCAGGGGTCCCTCGGCTAGCGGGGACCGCGAGAAGTTTTCGAACCCGAGTGATGAGATGTGGTGAGCTGAGGTAGTTACACACACAGGGCTCCGCCACGAGACGAAGCGCGGGGAAACGAAACAAACAACATTGCCGATGCAAGGCATGAGGGCCGAGTCACGAAGGTCACAGGAAAAGTTACTCTTGTTAGGATTGAGACTGGAGTCCGTAATGTATTCGCTGCGCAGAAGTTATTGAGGGAGAGAATTCCATGCGCCGCCGAGGTGCTATGCATCAGGGAAATAAAAGTTTCATCCTTAGACCATGCAGGGGATGTGTGTAATGCTTTAAAAAATAGACAGGACGTTTTTTTTTTTTGGACTCCTGGGACAGAGACCGGCTTTGTTTTCCTCGCAACTTCAATAACAGACGGATCACAGGAAGGTTTTGTGGCAATGAAGTCAAGGAAATGTAATTCATGAGCTACTGCGAAACACTGTGTTCATCTGCAAAATCACATTTCTTTGAAATGCGAGGGAGATAGAAAAAAACAATAACTAGATACATCTATATGTGTCTCTATATGTGTTTATGAAAGGCTTCAGAACTTGTTCATTGGTGCTCTGTCATCTTATTTAAAAAAAGAGAAATACAGTAGGAGTAATTAGAAGAGCAAGAAAAGTAAACTTCTTCGTTGCATAATTTAACAGCTAAAGCATTAATGTTCTGTGGGAACTACACAAGTGTCCCATTCCCCTTGGTTATATGGTGCGTGTCCTGTTTTGATTTTATGGAATGCAATTTTATTTGTGCTTGCTTATTCACAAAGCCATCTGATTAATATGAGTAGTATTCATTATAAAATTCTGCAATAGACTGGAAAAAAAACAAGAGTTGAATACAACCGAGACTGAAAGATACAACTGAGACTCAAAATAAGCCCTTATAGAAGTCCCAGTGGTGGGATTTGTGATCTGAAATGACATACTATGATTCAGTGTGAAAATTTTGTTTGTTTGTTTGTTACTCCCTGTAGTGCTGGAAATACATATAGAATTTTGCATCACACATTCAAAACATGTGGCTCAGCAGACAGGCAGCTATGCTGAGTTTTTAAGAGGTGGGATGTAAAAAAAAAAACAAATCATACCAGGGGAAGTCTGTTATAAGATTCATAAATTGGGAAAGAAACTGTACAGCAGGTCTCGCTGAAAAGAGAGGAAGTCATCAGAGTTGGTGCTGAGCCTGTGTCTCCTGCCGGAAGCAATACTCATCTAAAGAACAACCTACAGAAAGCACTGGAACCCTGAAATAAGATGGCAGGAAGAGTGGGAAGATTGTTCTTTTTTTTTGTCCTCAGAAAACCACTTTGTGCTCACAGTTTCACTCAAAATAACGTTTGTAATCTTTTACACTGTATTCATACAGAAGGGGAGGCACAAAGAGGAGAAGCCTCCATTGAATTGTGATTTATTACCCTTCCAGTGTGGAAAACCTAATTAATGGACACACGAGCCCTCTCCAGACAGGAGGTATGAAATCTCTCTGAGTCCCAGTCTATCATGGAATTAATTCCGTTCACCGTGACATGTAGATCTCTAAATACCTGCAGTATACAATAATCTCTATGTAAATCTCTTGGGAATTGCAATTTAATTTCATGGTTGTAATGCTAATTTGTATTGGGGGAAAAATGGATCGTAGGGTAGGTGGTAGATGAAGAGAGGATGGGTTAAAAAAAAAAAGTATATCTCCATATTTAAATTTGAACTCCTTGTTTCCATGGGAATGTTATAGCAATTTCCATGAAGACATTTAATACGCTGTGCTCACAGGATATTGTTTTTCTAACCTGGTTTTAATAGAAGAAAAAACATTACAGATAGAAAATGACTGAGCAAGCGCACATATTGAAAAATTAAGTAGAAGTGAAAGCCTTACTAGTTGTTCAGACAGGCTGTCGCTGAAAACTAAAAGCATGAAACGAAAAGCAATGGCAAAGAGAAAATATCCCCATTCTGAAGCGTGCACCGTTCTGAATTAAACTGCGGTGCAAGGTCAGCAGACGTGCGGGCCTGACCAGCCGCCCGTGTCTCCGCGAGCGGAGGAAATGGTTTCACAAGCGCCCTAAAGTTGCTGAACATGGAAGCTTGTGAGATCCGGGCTTCAGAAACACTGTTCCCCTTGTAGTCCCCTGTCTCACCCCCTCCACACCCCCCCCCCCCCTCTTCATGTGTGGCTTTGTCATGTCATTATATATGACATAGGGGACACATGAAGCTGGAACTCATCGGAGACCAATACAGCTAACATTCTGCTGATTGTTGCAGCGTCATCACAAAATTGCGTTTTGGCTGGGCAGTTAAATTTTTGTCACCATTGTTAAAAAAATGATTTGGTTAAATTTACGATAAGGCCCGGTTTTCACAGTAATGTTGCATTGTTGTATTCTGGCCCTGAAGCTTTCATGTTTTAAAAATTTTCTCTCTCTGTTTTGCAAGGTGATTGTAGGTAATTATAATATAAACAGAGAATAAGAATCCTGTGTTTGCTTCAATTCTGCGGTCTCTTAGCAAACAACTGGTTTTTCATTCACAAGACTGTATCATTTCAAGACAATTTGAAGTCAAGAAGCAGAGCCATCAATCTAGTGGTGAATGAACTTTGTGTCTTTTCCAGAAAGATACAGCCTTGCTGAACTGTATTAGCAGTTTTGATTTGTGGCACTGTCTTTGCTGTTTTATAATTGACAGTGAAATTTAAAATAAAACACATGGCCACAAGGTACTTTATGTTTACTGTTGAATGCACAAGCGTGAGATCAGCAAAGGCATGCATGAAAAAATGTCTTACCACACCAGTGTGTTATATTTGGCAGCTATAATAATCACTGTTGAAGACACGTCAAAAGACCTAAAATGTGTGGGGGGAAAAAATGAAGCCTCGACTCGAAGCCTGAACAAAACCTCATCAAGATTATGACAAGATAATTAATTCTTGTAAACCTTGGGACACATCCCCATTTTACATTTTTGCTGTGTTGAGCCAGAATGTATAATTGTGGCAAACATTAATTTTCATTGTGGTACAAGGGTATGACTGTTTGAGAGATCAGTTCAAGTATCTGTGAAAGTACTTCAGGTAATCAGTATCGGGTGGGGTGGGGGGGGTGTATTCACACAGTTAAGATTATTTGGAGGGGCTGTTTGCATATTGGTTACAGTTAACATGTTATTCATTTATACAGCAGGATATTTACTGAGGCAATTGTAGGTTAAGTACCTTGCCTAAGGGTACAGCAGCAGTGCCACAGCAGGGAATCGAACCAGCAACCTTTTGGTTACAAGTCCTGCTCCTTACCGCTGTGCTGCACTGCCTCCCGTGCTCAATGCTATATCAATCATATTGAAGTGCACTCCATATAATTCATAGTGTTTTTTTATGTGGAAACTAAGCATTGAAACAGAGGGTCTGGGGACATTGACAGGTATATGCTGATTTGTCCTGTCAAAATGGCCCTTTCAGTTTTCCCATTTTCACCATTGGTTTTGGCTAAAATGTCTCATTAGACTCTCTACAGACTCATTAACAGATACTATGTAAATAAAGGCCAGTGAATGGTAACAGAAAATCTTTCTCAATTCAACCAGACCAATCCAACAATGTGAACAAAAATTTCTGAAATCTCAGGAGAATCTGGGCATTTTTATTGTGGTTTTGCTGGTTTGTGTAATATATGACAATTGTATTTTCCATGATGCCAAAATTGTATACTTTCCCAGTAAGGTTGCTAAACCATTTTCACACCAACATGACTGGCGAGAGTGTTTCTTATCAGTTCTTCAAGCTTTCTTTTGCGAAAGCCAGGGGGCTGTTTTCAAGACCCCATCCAACAGTCTGCAGAGGAATCAACTGTGCAGTCAACGTGGCTTTCCGTGAAAAGTCCTTGGTTTTTTTTTTGCATTCTAAAATCAGCTCATTCTGTCTCATTAATAAATTCAGCACCGTCAAGCAACAAACCTGAGAAGACATTTCTGACAACTGGCAAGCATCCCTTCCTCTGGCTTGGCAGTATGTGTTATGATGTCTCTTTGATGGCACTCTATTGTAAACATCTGTTTGTTCTCCAGGGAGCCCGTTCTGTTGTTCTGCCTTCCAGTTAAATTATCCTCACACTCTTTTCTTTCCCCTGAAAAAAAGTGCATTAATTATATATGGCCATTGTAAAAAGAATTGTATTTATTGCATAGCAGAATTTAAATAATGGAAAAGTACAAATGTGATTTATGGAAAGTACAAAAGAGATGGAAGGAACTTTAGGAACAGTATATCAGACCATGAGGAGAGGGCCTCAGATACTTAGAAAAGAGACGCATGAAAAAAATATGAATCTATTATCCTTTTCAGAGTGTCCGCCTCTCCAAGGACCGTCTCTGTGCAGTTTGCAGAAGCCGAACATTATACAAGTGCTCTGCTGAAGGTCTTCTCAGTTCAAGTTTCCCCACATAATTGACACATCATAAAGCAGATGGTAACCCACCAGGGCTCAGAATATTGTCTCGCCATGTGAGAGTAGATACTCTCCCGATGACGGCCGTGCTGTTTCCACAGGTTCTGATCGGCATCACTCCTGGTGCTTCTGAAGGTAAGCTACTGCAGTTCACCCTAATCTGGGGGCTACAGGAGAGGTTTTTTTTCCCAGAAGTTTTTAACCTTTGAAAGACTTTTCACCTCAGAAGCACTCTCTCCACTTAGTGTGTGAAGATCTCTCGGCAACGAGAGGCTCGTTTAGAGATGCTCGTTGGAAGAGCATTGCCGAGAGGCTTCTCTGATAGGGGAGGGGAGGGGGGGCGCTGGTCATATTTCATTCCTATCCAGGCTAACCAGCGGTTGATTTGAGCACCAATGACATTACGCAATGCTCTGATCTTAGGGTTCAAGGCAGGTTGCCGCACTGAACTTCGACTTTATCAAAAAGAAAACATGGGAGGAAGCATCCAAGATTTCCTTTTTTTCACTTCAGTCATCAGAATCCTTTAACGGATTATTCATTTCCTCATTTGAAATTCTGCCAATTCTTCACTCCCCCTCATCCTCTTCCTCCCCTCACCCTCCTCCCATAGCAGAGCTCCAGCTGTTTAGTGTTACACTCTCCTAATCAGTGCACAAACACATGCATTGGCACTGACTTTACAGAAGAACCAAACAGCTCTCTACACTCACGCACAAAAACGCTGTCAGGCCCAATGCATTGCTTTCCATTGGTTCTCCCCCAGCTCTTGAGCCCAGCGCCATGAAGTCAAAGGTGCTGACTTCTTGAAACAGCCTCTTGAGAAGGCTTCTGCTGCCTCTGAATGACCAAAAAGACTTGCGGCAGACAGTCCTTTATTTTCCGTGACCGTCTCAAGGACAGGTGCACCAGTGATTAAGAGGTTTGATTGTTCCCTTGAATGTCTCTAGTACTTCAGCGGGAAACCGGCTCGAGATATTCCCAATTTAGTCTTTCAGAAACTGAATGGAGCAAATTGTGAGAGTTTAAAAGTTGTTGGCACAATTCGAATACAGTGCGTGTTGATGTCAGACATACACACATATCCATTCTGTTAGTTGTCAGGGCGACCTTTTGCGTCACTTGAAATATTTGTGACATCATAGCAGTAGTCCTCGTCCGCGCTATGTGCGGATCCCGATTACACAACCTGACAACATCATTTTACTTGCTAACATACATGAATGTACTCACGAATTTATCCATGACACCATGACCAGTAAGAGAGGGGCTGTATTATGCATTCGCGTCGCCTTCCTACTGAACATGTAAATAGAAGCAGCATGTCCGGTTCCCTCAACAAAGTCTCGGCCCTCGCCGGAAGGCTCGCGGGCTGCTTCGGGGAGCTCTTTAATGGCAATGCCGTCCCGCTGCGCGCACGGTGACCTGTGAAGTGCCGGTGTCAGGCCAAGCCGCTTCAAATGCAACAGATAAACTATTGATGGGTGCCTGCTGAGGACCACTCTGATGTGAAGTTCAGGCCTGACTGACAGCCAGCTGTGTCTCTACCTTCCAGAGGGGCCCTGAGCAACGTGTGCCTTGTGGGGGAAGGGGGGGGGGGGTGGACGTCTGTCCTTTGCACGCACACACCGACTCATTCTGTCACATTGGCCTCAAATCTCAGGCTTCCAGAGACAAGGGCACTTTGGGGGGGGCTTTTTTAGAACAGATGCGTGCCGTTATTGTAGGTTGAGCCGATGCGAAGTTTTATATTGGTAATAAATTCAAGGTTTTACTGTGGCTTTGGTCCGATGGAACATAAAAAGCATTGAATTGACATTGGCAGAAAGTTGTTTTGTGAAAGAGTAAGACCATCACGAAGCCCTTGCAGCAACTGTGTGTGTGTGTGTGTGTGTGTGTGGCATAGCTGTTAAGAAACCAGGCTTCCGACCAGAAGGTTGCAGGCATGACTCCGAAGCGGGGTACAGTTGTAATGTCCCTGAGCGAGGTGCATAACCTGAAATCACTTCAACAAATGTCCTTCTGTCATTGCTGTCAGCATCTATCTCCACCGCCAATACTCAGCCATTCAGACCATCTACACCACCAGCCCACAGATTCGCCACCGCTCATCGGACGTGTGTCAGAGCAGGCATCAATTTCCTTTTTGAGGGGGACCGTTGAGACGGTAATTTGACAGGACGCTCTTGAGTAATGTCAACAGAAAGAGAAACTCAGCAGGGATGGGTCCTCTCTCTCCGGTTTAACCCACCTTCGCATCTGAAGAGCGTGGAATCGATGCGCTAAGCCTTGGTGGTTTATATGACAGCGGGCCCTTGCGCCATGTCTGCTGTATAAATATTTTGTTAACATTAATAGAATTGATTTTTATGGGGCTGGCTGGAGTGGAGGGCGGATTAACCACTGCAAAAGCCCGGCTCCGAAGTTAATGAGGCTGCAAATAAGGCCGGCTACCCCCAGAAACCTCCCTTGATCCGGGGAGGAGCGCAAGCGGGCAGGCTGGGCTTTATGCGGGGGGTGTAGGGAGACAGCTTTGGAGAAATCAGCTTTTTTTTTTTATATATCTGCGCAGGGGCGATGGGGGCGGTCGTGGGAGGGTGGGGGGGGGGGCTTTCGGGGGGGTTGAATAATTGACATTGCAAGCACCGACCCACCTCACAGCAAGGGGGAGGAAAGCAATCGGCCGCATCGATCCGCGGTAATGCCTCGTCCCGTTCCGGGCCCGCGTCCGCGGGAGAGGAGCCCCAGACGCGGAGAGCGGGGGGGGAAGCAGGGGGAACTGGTAAAAAAAAAAGCTGCATCATAACAGGCATGTAAAGTCTGCTATGACAAACAGGCATGGGAAACCGCTACCCCTTCCCACTGTCTCCCCAGCGCATCTACACCGTAATAATACCCCCGCGACCCCCGTTGGGACTGTAGGGGAAGACGGCGCGTGTGTTCCGAAATTGCTGATCAGCAGGGTGCATCCGAGGCATGGCACTAGGTGGTTGTTTACGGGCAAAAAAAAAAGGATGTTTTTCCACCCTGTCTTTATTAAGGCGTCTGGAGTCTGGAAAACGGTATGGAATGGAATGGATATGAACAGATGGATTTCTGAAATGTGGAGATTTTCCGCTCTCTCTCACACACAAACATGTAGGTGTGAAAGGGGTTGTGGGGTTTTCGCTGTGTTTTTTGGTTTAGTGCTTATGTATATTAGTTTCATGTTCACGGATGGAAAAAAATGAACCCATAGCCACCGGCTGTTCCAGATCACCATTGCTGTATAGGAGAAGAAGGTGTTGATCAGTGTGTTCTTCACAGCCTGGTCTTCACTACGTCAGTTTGGAGTGAGCCCAAGGCTCTGTAACAGGAGGTTTGCTATTTTCCACCAACTGCCACCAACACATTACCGCTTTTCATTTATAGTGTTACAGGGGGGACAGTCCGCAGACTGTGTGATTCTGTGGAGGAAACAATGTGGTAATCCTTGAGCCCATAATCTCCCCTGCCAGATCATGTATGTTGTATGAAATTGCGTTTCGGATGGGGGCATATGGCTGCTTTTGTGGGGCTTTTTTATCTTTTTTTTTTTCCCCTCTATCAAATCCTGCCATGGAATCCCTCCTAACCCAAATGGACCACATTCTTAGGAGCATTAAAAGGCTAAACCTCATCCATCTTAAGGATTAGGGCAATATGTAGTTATATTCAGATTGAATAATCAGTCATGTTAAGTCGAAAGCCATACACAATGTCTCCCGGCTGGACCTGACAGATTGGTCCAGTGAGTTTGATTGATGGGTTTTCCACTCTCATCTGTGCCAAGTGGCCCAGCTGAGACCAAAGGTTGAGTTTAACGGGATCCAATCACTGGGTCACCTGCGTATTCTGCCATTATTTTACATTATTCATTTGCTTAGCAGATGCTCTTTTCCAGCACGTCTTACATTTTTTAAACTCCCCCTATGTACTCCACATATTTACCAAGCTGGATATTTACTGTTGTTGAGTCAGCACCACGCTCAAGGGCACAACAGCTAAACCCTGCCCAGAACTCAAACCGATAACCTTCTGGTGGCGATTCCAGTCGCTTAACAACTATTGCTCTGCTGCCATCTCTACTGTTGCTTATAAATTAGTAAATTATTAGAATTTACTGTAATTTTTAAAAATAAAATTGTGATTATGAAGCAGCTTGCCCCTCGCTCCTTTCCCTGGGAGATGAGAATTTGTGGATGTTAGGGCCCTAAGAGACAATATTCTGTTATGAAAATATGTATCCTACCCCTCCTAGACCCGACACATTGACATGCATGTTGCTGTTGGCTTTTGAAATGCTGAATGGGCAGTAAAAATGCCTGCCTTAAACTTCTTTTGAGGCTTAAATACGTGAAACAAAGGAGCCAACACAATTCACACTACATCAAATGCAGAGCAAAGTGACTCTATCTGCTGTGAAAGTGTCTTGAGCTTTGAAGAGACATTCCATCTTCCAAACACGCGTATGATTTAAAGGAATGCGGACGGCTCTGTTCCATATGATATGTGGAACATATGGCTTGCATCACGGGTTGGGGGGGTGGGGTGGAGGGAGAGAAAGAGGTTTCATGAATATCAAATTCTCATTAGATATTAAAATAAATGATCTATCTGTTATGTGGAATTTACATCAATATAGGGTTATGGTTTATAATTCCACTAGAACTGTACTTTAATAGTCACGGTTTAATGTTTCACTTTGATGTCAATGTCATTTGGCAAATAAACGGCGAGCATTTCTCTCAGTACGGCTGTAATTGAAAAGAGATTCCAATCAGTCAGCCAGTCGATATTCTTGTGGAAAGAGTGCGATTTATTTTTTTTTTTTGCTGATGAAAGCATTTCCTGCCTGAGACAAAGTTCACACATACCAGTAACTTATAATTATGAGGTATAACATATTACTGTGATATCTTTTTTTTGATCATGGTGGATAATGACACCTGTGGATGTCCCAGTTAAATCCACCTGCAGCCTCTGACTCATGCCGTTATCATTCAAATGCATGGTGTCAGAAAAATGTGGAGGATATCTGATTCCAGAGAGCACCTGGAAAGAACTGATGAATTGGAATAGGGATTAAATCAATCCAAATTCAAGCAAGACCCTGGGATGTTGATGAAACGGAACGTAGTCAGTGCAATTTATTCAGATCAATGAGTAAACAAATCAACTCCTCTGTCAGATTCAGACTCCTGTCTGAGATTCCGTCATAAGGGAGGTGAACCGAATCCCTGCAGACATGAAGAACGAACCTGTCTCCCCTTCTCTGGAATCTTATCTTATTTCCTTACGTACAGTAGCGTGTATTACTCAAAGAGAAAGCCACTGAAGTTATGGTAAGGTTTGCAGATCAGTTATATGTTTTAATGTAGTTACTGTACCCTACCCTGTCACCTCACAGCCACCATAATTTATGTGTCTAATAAAAAAATCAAGATGCTAGTCACTGTTCGACTGTCAAAAGCAGAGCTGTATTTTAGTCAGACCAGAAATAAATGGGCCAAAATTAATTAGCTATTTAATTGACATATTTTTATTCTGCTTGCAGACCCAAAGCAGTTCAGCTGAGGTAATTTGAATAAATGTGAGCCAGCCTGTCAGGCAGAAAATGCTGTCTGGCTTGGAGGAAGTATTTCAGCCAAGTTATACAGGCACAACAATAAAATATCCCCTTCTCTCTGTAATTTGACAATGGACAGCCATACATTACTCTGGAATCAAAAGTGGCAGCATTTCCATCAGCCAACAGTGTCATAAAATTGCGGATAAAATATTGTAAAAATGAAAAAAGAAAAAAAAAAAAAAATCAGGGGATGACTTTTCCCCCCATCAGGTCAGCACTGACAGAAGCAGGAGATCACTTCATAAAACAGGGGGAGTTCAGTTACAGAGGGAACATGTGGCAACCATTTTCAGGGGTTAAATATGACTTGTCAGACATTCTCCCAGAATTCTGTGCAACAGCGGCGGGCCCCCGGTACGAGGTGATTGATGACTGGAATTCCGGGTCCCGTCCATGCACTGCCGGTCGTGGAAGGCTGTGTTGCATTTATTCAAATGATTAATGCGTTAATTAGGGAAAAATCACATGGAGCTCATTAACCTTCCGGAGATAAATTTTTATCTCCCGAGTTACAACCTTCTTTCCGGCGGTCCCAGGTGCATTCCTGCCAGACGTGCTCGCACACACATATGAAGTGTGGCACACAACAGGATACATCTGCCACCTCCCCGAAATTTCCCCCGACTGATCGTTTTATGAGCTCTTATTGCGCGCGCAAACAATAAACAGCCCTGTTGCAGTTTATAAATGGGGCTACACCCATCGCCGGGGGGTAATGGTGATTATGGTTTTTGGAAGCTGAAATGAGCGCGCCACTTGTGCCGTTTCCACAGGGGCTCGCATGTGGTCCTTGTGTTGTTTCTCTGAGAAGCTAATGGACAGGCTGGCGCATTGAGATTCTGGAAGAAGAATGAAAAAAAAAATAGGTAGCGAATCAACATTTGCAATGCTGGGAAAAATAATGAGGGGTTCCCGTCAATACATGGATTCTTTCTGTTGTTTTTCCATTGCTGTCACTTTCACAGTCCCTGATTTTACGCTTTCAATCATGAGCCCTGGAGCTTGGAATGTCCTGCGGTCATTACAGCTCACGCTTGTCTCCTGTTGGGCACTGAGCTGTAAGCCAGTTGTAAAATGAATACAAGAAATACATATGGATATAGTATTTTGTTGTATGTAGCATGCTGTAGATTATTTGATAAATCTTTTTTTCCATATGCTTGAAAAATGCACACCATATTCTGTGTCATATGCAAGCTTGTTCAGAGGAGCCAAATATTGAACACATAGTATATGATTCCTTTGCATACAATTTGGAGTTCAGCCACTGCCATTTTAATACAGTATCCTTCACAGGCAGCCTGGCAGGGATTTGCAGAAAGCAAGACTGCTTGAGCTCTCTGTGAGGAGAGGTCTCTCATATTTATTGATTACGTGTTGCAATTTCTTTCCTTTTATAATGCATTTCTCCGGCCGATGGGCTAAAATAATCTCGGAGATTTATGATAAGATATTAACTGTAACTCCCCCATTAGGGATAATGGAAGAGCTGAGAAAAAAAGGGGCCCTGATTCTTGGCCGCCATAATAGTGAGCCACACTTAATAGCTGTTGGCAAAACACTATTTATTGAGCTCAATAATACACAGTTTAGAGCTGCAGTTCAGCCGGAGAGCCTTTTGACCCGGATAACACAGACAGATTTATGGCTATCGATCATTGACTTTTTCTCCCCCCTCAAATCAGACACTGAGCCTAAAAGCATCTGCGGTCAATCATATGCCACTTTCCTATAGTGTTCTGTGACTCTGTTAACCTCATGTTATACTGGTTCGTAAACAGCACAGTGGTGTTTTGATATTGTCTCATTATGAGGTCATTTTTTTCCCCAAAAGAATATTAAAGTTTGTTGTCTTCATTTTTTTTTTTTTTCTTAAGGGCATTATTTCTTTCCGTTTAAGAAAAGCGTGTAGGAAAATCATTTGCCATGAATCTGCTTTTAAGTATATAATCAGTATCTTTAACTGAACAAGGCCAGCACAGAGAAGCCATTTTAAACAGGAAGGGGGGGGGGCTGTAGCACGCACTTGTGTGAGTGTCCGTGTGAACGAGCTCATGCTTGTGCACGTGTGGGTGTGTAAACATGTCTTAGCGTTAGTGTATCCCTACATCAGAAAACAGGAAGGCCTTGACATGTGAAATTGACATTGAACTTCGGCTGTCTTCAGCTCCAGCTGACCCCCACTGCCCCTGCACAATCATCAAAGCCTCTCTGTGGTCATGGGTGCAGAGAATGGGGTGCAGTCTGATGGCAAATGGGCAGAGACTAATGAAATGGATTATTTGGGGGAAATCGATAGGGAGGGGGGGGGGGGGGGGGGGGGGAGCA
Organism: Megalops cyprinoides; assembly: GCF_013368585.1. Classification (NCBI taxonomy): domain Eukaryota; kingdom Metazoa; phylum Chordata; class Actinopteri; order Elopiformes; family Megalopidae; genus Megalops; species Megalops cyprinoides. The sequence continues at coordinate 33,962,024 of NC_050588.1, read as the reverse complement.
CCTGAGCTTTCCGATGTAATGACCACAGGACCCAGTGGTAGGCTGGAACCGAGTCAATTGAGATCGAACCACCGGGAACGGACATGACAATATAAGCAGAGCTCTATACGGCTTGTGTATATGTTAAAGAGGGCACATAGGTCAGCACTTGAAAATCTTTTATTAGCACACATACATAATATTAGCTTTATGATTTATAGGATTATAAATTCAGTGAGTTACAATCTTATGCTGCATGATGCTGTAAAAATGGTGGAGCTGTATCCCTAAGATGAAAAAGGTTGTTTCAGTAGAGTTATGATGCACATTGTGAGTTGACCGCAAACAGATGTAGGATGGAAAGCATATTTTCTGCATCCCTGAAGGTCCATTGAGTATTTCAGTCGGCTATGGGTAGGCTTTTCAGATTTTTTTCAAATTTAATGCTTAATCTCAGATTTAAATTTTTTGCACATGCTAAGGTTTATCAGTGTTCAATTACATGGATTCACAGACACAGGTTCCATTAATTTACAAGAATATGAAGGCTGGACCCATAGAACAAAGATTTTGGCACCATTTGGCACTTAGAACTGCACTTTAATTGTTGTGGTTAAAATGTCAGGCAAAATACAAATCATTGTACTCAATATTTCAAGTATTTGCCATTTAAAACTATTGCTGTTCAGCCAAACTGGGCCCCCATACATAGCTCTATACAGTTTTATTTTTAGAAGGTACTTTAACACTTGTATCAAGGCCTTTAATTAATTGCACATATTTTGAATGTGAATTGTCCAACTGAAGACTTTTTTATTCTAAGAGTACTCTTACAATTGTCAGATACTGAAATCAGAGTACCGTTATGGGTCCTGTCAAAGTAAGACTACATGAGGTCTCCTGTGTCTGCCTGTGGTAGTAATTACGTGACACATATAACTCCAAAACATACAAAATATGTTCATATGAAAAATTCAGAAATGAGGCCTTTGAGCTCGAGGCAACGGGAAGTCACATATGAACATGTTTCTTGTGATTACGAGACACTTTAAGAACAAGTACATCTGTCATAAACATTCTCAGATTGGGATAAACCTGTTATGAGAACATTTCTCTTTTGAGACTAGTCCCCTCTTACAGTCTTGTTTTTTTTAATGAAGGACTGTGATGGAGAGGAGCATAGCCCAGTGGCAATAACCGCAGCAGGGCCTCTGTGGGGTTTTCTCCTCCCAGCACATCCTCTCCTCTATCCTTTCTCTATTTTTTGCCTTTCTTCCTTTCCAGGGGATTTTCTTTTTTTTTTTTTTTTGCCTGCCGCTGCAACTCTGAAAGCTCCGCGCGCTTCAAATCCCATGCCATTTACTTATCCCTAAGCAAATATCACTTCCATGCAGCACACTAATTACAATGCATTTCCATGTAAAAAAAAAGCCTGTCCCGCTTGCACTGGGACGTGGCAGTGTGCGTCTGCGGGATGTGATAGGACGAGCTAATCAGAAAGATAAATGTCACGTTTACGGCGTAGGAAAAGCAGGGGCTCGTCTGCCACGGGACGGTCGATCCTGGGCAGTTTAACCATCCAGAAGAGGGCCTCCTGGCACCTGAAGGCATGGGCCTTGCACAATTAATCCATTTATTAACCTTTACAACAGAAGGAGATTCTCCCAGGGATGCTTCCTTATGACAATGGCTCCTTGCAAGTTTGATTTCATTACACAACAGAAGCGCACACCTGATATCAATAGGTTGTGACTGCAGTTGCTTGCTGTATTTCCATAATTATTGGTATATCCGGCCACACAGAAAGAGCAAGACCTCATTTTAGTAATGTTCAGTGCTGTTACATAGTAGACATATGTGTGTCTGTGATTGTGTGTTTGTGTGTATGTGTCTAGCATTGTGCTTGTTTTATTTTTTTTTTTAACAGAGGCTCTATTTTCCTGGGTGAAGGTCAGGAAGGTTATGTAGTGCCTGGCAGATTGTTCTCAGTACGTGGCTTGATCTCTGTGAACATGTGTTGTGGGTTTAAGCACATGGGTTTATCTGGCTTTTTGCTCACTGTGCTGTATGCCTTTAACCTCCACTGTTGAGGGGGGGGGGCTCAGTCCAGATGGGACCCCCAGGCAGGTGTTCCTCCCATGTCCCCGAGCAGACCTCCAGTACCCCACAACCCCCACTCCCCCCCCCCCCCCCCCCCCCACCCCATGGGGAAGGGGGTCCAGCAGCCTCAAGTCAAAGCCTGATGGAACACAAACAGTTGGTGATACAGGCAATAAAATGTGCAGAAGTGCTCATTTTCCATTAATTAAAAAGAAAATAACTTCAAGTTCAATTTGGTGAGTGCTCTGGACACCAATGGACACCAAAATACTCTCTGAATGTCACTTGCTTGTGATGCAGGCATAGTGGCTTGTTTCCTGATTAAATATGAATACAGAGTGTTGAGGTTATTTTTGAAATATACTGAGCTGAAATATAAATGTATCACTTTATTTCTGTGTGTGAATTTAGAGAGATAATGTATAAAGATGTTGGTTACTGATGAAATGTTTTTAAAAACATTAAAATTGAACATTCATAATTGATCTGACAGATCTATTACTAATACTGCATTATCTTATTAGATGACTTTACTAATACTACACTACCTTATTAGTCAGAAAGGTAATTGCACACAGGTGGCAAGGTGAATTAACCTTTTGAATGCCAAGCCTGGAGAAAATCACAAAAGAAATGGAAATAGCCAATTAGCCCAGCTCAGGAGGAAAACAAGGTCTTCATTGCCTTGGTATGTTGGAGACGAGACTAAATACACTGTCCCTGGCTGTCTGGGGTGTGCACAGACAGCATTTTATAACCTGGCAAGACTTTACAGCCAAACTCAATGACAGGCCACGATCTGGAGGATGGTGAGTCACACATTGCCAAGACTGAATTTCCCTGTCAGTTTCAATGCATCAGGATCACCAGGTCATAACAACCCACTTTATTTGCTGAACAGTCTGACTGTTTTTCAACAGTAACATTGGATCATATCAGTTTCATTTGCCTGATAACTAATAATGTCACTGATGTGTGTTGATAATGTGGTGTAGTGGTAGCGAGCAGGGCGAATACCCCAGAGGTTGCTGGTTTGATTCCCAGCCAGCTGAGGCACTGCTGTTGTACCCTTGAGCATTGCTCTTAACCTACATCGCTTCAGTAAATATCTAAACGTATAATATGTATGCTGTGCATTTAAGCTACTATAAGCAACTATAAGCTATGCTTGCTCTGGGTAAGAGCATCTACTAAATAAATGTGTGATGATAGTTACATGGTTGTGGGGTTGTTTAATGTTCATTTATTCTACATTTTAATAAACATGACACAGGTCAAAGCCAGGTCAGTGCAAGAAAATGATACATGAGCAGTTAATATAGGAGGTGATGTTTAAGTAAATAAATAGGTAATTGCAGAACACACTGTAGGCAGCTCACTAATTAACAAGAAATGCGATTGTCTGAGAAATGAACAGAGCTGTGTGTTATTCAGGGGTATTTGTATGCTTACCATGACATCATTTGTACTGTTTGCTCTTTCTTCTAGCCATATTTTAACAAACAGCTGAAATTATACGAGACTTACCATGGAGAACTAAACATGAGTTTGACGTGAACATATCAGAGTCCATTATTGTTTCAGCTGAGACCCTCTGAAAGTGTCAATTCAAATTACTGTCATTCAAATCAGTCAAGGCGGCCATATTTGAAAATTATCACCGCTCAGTGTTTAGATGATGTACGTAACTTTATTGTCCCCAAGGGGGAAATTTGCCTTGTACATAAAGAAATCGCTGCTGTAGACACAACACAGAAGAAAGCCACAATTAATTAAATAGAATAGGAAAAGAAAACAATTCATATACCAGTCTTCTTCACGCATTCCTAAAAAATTAACATTTAACACATCATACAGATTATAATAGACATGTAGCATACACACAGCAATCTAAGGCAAATCAGTAATTAACACTGAATGATTTAACCAATAATACTACACCTAGCTAAGGAATTGTAAATTACCCATAAAAGTCAGTAGGAATGTGTTGTAATACCACCAGCTGGACTAACACTGGTTGGTAACTTTGTAATAACCTCTGTCTGTATGTCCACTCAAGTCAAAGCTGTCAGCAATGTATTTTTTAGAATAATGAAAACCTTCAGCATGTTCTCACTTTGTTCACTTTTTTCAGGCTTGTCAAGGCATTTCCACCAGCTGACAAGATGCTGTGGGTTATGTTATTAATTTGCTTTAGCTACTGCTGTTATGCTGGCTGCATCATTGGCAATGGTTAATATCATTACAGTTAAACCTTGCTGAATATCACATATCTGTTCTGCATTACAGAGGGAATATTACCAGGGTTACACTATTTATGTCCCAATGTTGATGTCTGTAGCACCAAATGTGAAACATTCTGCCTTATCTGCCTCAGTAGTGAGGAGTGAAGGGAGGTCTGGCTAGCAGTTTGAGTTCACCTGCACTGCACTTCAGCTCACCTACCGCTGCGCCCCTCAGAACACAGGATGGAATGTGTGATGTCATCCACTGTTGAGTCACCCCCGCGTTCATCCACACCAGGCATGCGAGTTGCTGCCATGCGGACACTGACACCATTAGCATCGCGGTGCGGCTAAGGCTCTACACAGGCGGTCGCTCCATGGGTGGCAGATTCCTGTCAGCGTCCTCACGTCCACTCCATTACCTTTATCAGAGACACACGCGGCCATTTCTGTTTACATTCAACAGCGGGGGGGTGGGGGGGTGGGGGGCAGAATAACAGAGACTTTCCGCTGCTGCCATGTACCGGCATGCAATCAAAACGCGCACAAAAGAGGCACAAAGCCGCCGCGTCGCCACGGACAGTATACTCCATCAATCTATTTCAGGTGTCTTATTATTCGCTGTGTGTCTGAATGGGGTCTGGGTAATTGGCCGGTGCTCCGTCATCTCCATGCTGATTAGGCGGTGCTGGGGGGGGGGCTGGCTGAGGAGGCTGTGGGCCACGTCGCGGGGAGGCAAGAGATAAGAAGACAGGGTTTTTTTTTTTTTTTTTTTTGATTCAGACAGGCTTATGATTCATCCTGCAGAAATAGAAGGGAGAGAAATAGAAAAAAAAAAATCCTGGCCTACTTGGATTGGGCGGTGAACGGGAGAAAAATGGAGCCATGGAGAAACGTCACCAGGCCTAATCCTTCCTCGGGTGTTGATTTATACGTTTGTTTTGCACAATGATGCCGAGGAAAAAATAAAGAAAAGATAAAAGAAAGGAAGGGGAAGACAACAACACAATGAGGGGGAAAATAAAAAGCTTCCATCAAAGCCAGAGCAAGTACACTGTAAAAATGTGACCCGTGTTAATTCTGACCTGAGACACTTAAAAAACAACACTGGGAAGTCTGCTTGAACTCTCGTAGAGCCGAAGAAACAGCTTCCATTTCGCAGTGTAGGAAAAAAGTGATTGTGTCAGCAGAGAAAATGTTTATTCTTTCTCCTTTGGAGGAAAAAAAATTCTATCAGGATATGGCTGGATTTGATTTAGCATTGTGTAAGGTGTAAAGGATGGCAGTATGATCTGGTAGGAGCTTAGATGTCCAGCGCTCAATAGAGGGAGGTGAACTGAAGGCATTCATACAGCTGTGTGACACAATCTGAGAGTGGAGAGTGGGGGGGGGGGGGGTGTCTGATACGAGGTGGTGGCATGACGGGAGGGGAAAGGAGGGCCCTTTGTTGTTGAAATGAACAGCAAGAAAAAAGCAAGATGTAATTTGCATAACAAAGTAAGACACGCAGGCTTGTTAAGAGACTCAAGGCTGGTGAAAAAATAAATTGACACACATTGCTTTTGTTCCTTATCTCAGAGCTGTGCCTTGGTTTGTTTTTTTTTTTAATATGTATATATATATTTTTTTGTCTTCTCCACGGATTGAGTTTCTCCAAGATTATTCTCAAATCAATAACTGCCGGTAAGATACCAGAAAAGGGCTGCTCAGACCCCTTTCATTTGAATATATTAACTCATTTTCACAGCTCGGATTAAGGAGAGCGACGGATATGCTGGAGAGTTTGTCTCCTCATAATGGGGGGTCAAAGACTCCAGCGTCAGGCCGAGGTTTGTGTTTGCTTTGCCATATTAAATAATGGATAGGAGACGAGGGCCCTTCTATGATGGCACAGCCAATTCCTTCTCAATAATGCATCGCGATCAGCCGGGTCTTATTCTCCAGTGAGGCCGAATTTACATAGCTTCTATTTGATTTCATTCCTGTCTATAGGGGAGATCAAAGCCTGCCCACAGCAGCACCACAGACACCAGAAGCCCCCTAACCGTAAAATGAGCACATAAAGGTAATATCTATGCAAAACAAGAGTGAGCAACCGAAGACGGCAAACGTAAACACAAGGATAGCAGAGTTCAGATGTGGTCATCTGTGATGCAGAAGTGTGGTTTGGATTAGATTTTGGGCTGCAGTGTTGCAGATGAACAGCGGGTTGCATTATGGAGCTGTCACAGAATGGTTCTGTTCCCCGCTGAGTTTTATAAAGTTAAAAAAAAAACCAGACTGAACTCTTGAGAAGGTTAATACAAACTGGTATCTCTGTCTCTGGGGTGTCTCTGCTGTGTCTGTACTCTGCCATGCCTTTACAGACTTTATGTACATTTTGTGCTGTTTAACCGAAGTACTGTAGGGTAAAAAGAGCAGAATGAACCTGATAGCACCCCAGCTAACACATAAATTACAATACAGTAAATACTTAGGCACACAAAGTAATGTAACACTGTATAAATATACTAATACTACATGCGTTAATATTGGTATCAATTTACCAACTGTTACCTATCGGTATAAATCAGCCACGATAGTGAAAGTCTGCTTGTCTTCCTTTTAGGGGTGTAGTATGGCATGTTGTTTTCATGTATGTATGTTTTCTGGATGTTTTCAATCAAACGGTTCTCCTGTCTTTGCAAAAATGTATATTGTACCCTTAAGTTCATTACAGACCAAAAAACAAATAAATAAATAAAACCAACATGTTTTCAATCAAGCAATTCAAGGTAAACAGGAATGCAGATTTCCAGCTTTACATATATTATTCAATATAAAGCAATGAGTTTGAATTTTTAAGTTGCATTTCACTTGTATTTATCATTAGAGGGAGGATGAGAGAATAATTACCTTCAGACAGTATTTTAGTGGAAAACTACCAGGCCACACTCAATATAGTACATGGCTGCCTTCTTGGACGTACTACAAGGTAATGCTCACTTCAGCGTATTTCCCCCAGTACAGAAGTTTAGCGGGGTTATTCCGATAATGAATTATTCTGAGGGTAATCATCCATAAGCATAATGAAGAGAAAGTCTTCAAACCGTGTTTATATATAATACAACAAAGCGCACGCGTTGCCAGTGTCTGACTGCTGTGTGGTGCGCGGCAATCTGAGCCAGAGCTCCTTTGAAAAGCGAATCATTTTCAGCGAGGAGGGAAAGTGTTCACTGCCAGGACGTCTTCTGCTGTCTGCACATGGTGTCGAAATTTAAGAAGCAGACTTTGTTGTCTGAGGAGAAGCAGAGGTACTGTAAGCATTTTTTTCCCCACTCCTTTTCAAAACACTTTCTCTCGCTCCCTCTCTCTCTCTTTCTCCGCACCAATAATCCTCTGGCAGACATGCCATCTTTTTATCGCTATTTAACAGGGATTCGAACAGTACTTTGAGTCCCGGGCTTTTTCTAGACTGCAGCGCATTTTCATCAGCAAACAGCGCCACTGCATCGCTCCCTCCGACTGCTTTTGCCAGTTCCCGTCACTCCTACATGCGGTTCACTCCAAAGAATACATTATACAGACCTACGCTGTAGACTCTATCTATCGGTAGGACTGGCTTAATTGGATTGAAGGTGTTCCAGGCTGGCTTCTGGAGGTGTGCACTTATGGAGCAGATCAAAGTGATTGACTTGGTTTCTTGACAGCCTCCCCTTAGCGGGATGGTATCAGTTGCCCCATAACGCTTGGTGAACTGAGTTAACCCCAAACTACCGTTCTTACATTTAATCTTTTGCACCTTTGATAAACTTTCATTGATTTACTTTCTGATATTGAATAGAACTAGACGGCTGGAGTTTGGATTGAACAAGCTTTTCTTCTGTACATGAGAGCAAGCTTTCCATAATATTTATGTGGCTTGAAAGGTATCATGGCTTCAAAAGTGTCGCTCAGATCCTGCACAATAATATCAAGTATGCTCTTGTATGGAAGCTTGACTGTCGTTGGTAACATACTGTAACTTTAAGATTCAATAAGCACAGTGCAGGGTGCACCTTGAATCAATGCAATCACTTTATCATTCACCTGTTCAAATGAAGGTGAACGATAAAGTCTTTTATCCACCACTACATATCCTCGTATGACACAATAATAGAATGTGCAGTAAGCACAGACCATGGTTGCCATCCACTCTGGTGTACAGTTCAGGGAAAAGAGTACAGTTCAGGACAGCGAAAATCAGTTTGAAGACTTGGTTTGATACAGCTGCTCAATAAAATATACATGAAAAATAAATTAGACTGAGCGAAATGATATTTCTGTCTGCAGGGCTGTCTGTGCTATTGACTTCCTAGATTTAATAGTATACATCAATGTTATGTTACAAGTGACAGCATCACATTTTTTTTAAGTGTAAATTACAAAACCCCACTGCCAATTCAGCAATTGTAGCCCTACAGAGCTGACCAACGTTATGTAGTTAAATGGCTTATTTAATTGCTTTTTCTGTTTTAAATCTTTAATCCAGTACACCAGGTTACAGACTGCAAAAGTTTATGTACTGTAGCTTGTTCTAGCGTCTGTCCTTGAACAGAATCTGATCAATGCATGGATATAGTTACAAGTCAAATAGGTTGTGATTTATTTCCCATAGGATGGCTATGGTAGGTTCAAGCATTTGTCTTGCACTAATCTTAGTAAAATGTTGCTACACTTTAAAACAGTTAAACACTTTCATATTTCATATGGTTGTTTTTATTATAAAGACCTTTATTTTGTTAATGAAAGTGACTCTAGCTTTTGCTGCAAGATAATGCAATATACACTTATTGTAGTGTAGGATATTAAAAATATGTATAGTTTACAAAAAATATAAATATATAATAAATAAAAGGCCAGACAATGGTCACAAACACTGGGATAAAGATTAAATGAGTTTTTAAGTATTTTTATTTATTATTTTCATATGTTTTGGTGAGGTGAACAGTATACATTGACATTTTTTGATATTCGGGCGTGGAGCAGGTCTCCATGTTAAAGTCGCCTGTTTGCATGAGGTAAAGTTCTGTTGTGTTCCTCCTGTGTGATGCTTACACTACACCATCCTCTGGAGAAAGGAACATTTCCTCTTGGCACCATTTTCACCAACACCTTGAAGCTGGAACTCGCTTGACAGGCCAATCGCTCCCCAGATGCAATACCTGAAGGCTGTTTGTCTTTTGAGTGATCAGGTTCTCAAACCCCTCTGAAGCTTAGCCTTCGTTCTAGTTTCGTCTTGTTTCAAAAGTATGTGATTGTGTAGTAAGGAACTATTTCAAAGACACTGGGTCTCAAAGGGAAAATGAGTTTGATCCCAATTTCCTTGCCCCGTGAAAGTTCAGCGTACAGAGGAGTTACCCCAGCCAGCTGGTACCTCAACACCTCAAGACGCTCTGAAGTGTTGCAGAGTAGGGTTCTGGGGCCCTGGACTCAGTCAGCCAGAAAACAGGAGGAGAGACAGAAGCAAGATGGCTCGGCTCCAGCACCCAATCGCCTTCCCCTTTGCCCTGCCCCCATCTGCCTTCCTCCACACCCTCCACCAGCCACTCAAAGACAGCCAATAATTATGTGACTGCAGGTAGTAGAAATGAGGCATTGGACAGGTTGGCACTGTCAGAGTTACAGAAGCTGGCATAGAAATAAAATTTTCTGAAGGCTAATAATGAATGTGAAATTGCTTTCAGTCCTGGAAAATATGCTTATTACGCTGCTGTTTTTTCCAGCTTTGTTTTTATGTAACTTGACATCATAGCTAACATTAGACTGAAAGTCAAGTAGAGTACTTTTGAGACATGCATTAACACAAAGCTCATTTAAATATAAAAATGTAAATATTCATGAATAATTTATTTAATCTGACAGTGAATGATTGTTAATTTGTATGATTTGCTGTGAGTATTGCATCAGACACTTTAAAGAATATATCCATCCCAATGCAAATATTTGGAAATATGACAAGTAATGTACAATCTACCTCTACCTTATATTCCACTGAATTAATTTATACCTGACATATTAAAAGTCAGAGACATATTTTCAGTGTGACATCAAAAGTGTTCTTATCAACCCATCTTATGGCAATCCAGCTTTTAAAAACTTTGAAAAAATTCACAACCACGCCAAACAGTAGGTGAGAAAGTGTCAAACAGGAGGGTACTGCTGCGTCTTAAAGCTGGAAAATGGATTACCTCTCAGGGAGAGTTTCACAAACCTATTGCTCCCGGTGAGCCTGCGAAGCAAGCCAAATAACAGCAAATAACAATGATGAAAGAGAGGACAAACTTTAGACGCCGAGACATATTCCGAGAACTGTGTATCCTTACCTGACAACCCATCCAATCAGAAAATGCAGATCATAACTGCACAAGTGCAGGATATGTCAAAATCAGGATTTATTTTTAATAACTCATAATGTTGCCCCAGGGTTGTCACAACATTGCATTAGCGCTAACAGTGACTCAGCCTGTTTTTATAAGTGTGAATGCACATAGCGGCCTGCAAACCCAGGCATTAACATTGTTATGTTGAGTTTGCCCCAACCAAGCTACTGTCTCACTGCACCCATTTGAAAAGTTTTACGTGTATAAAAACCTCACAAGAAAACGTAAAAAGTCAAATCACCTTTTCCAGGAAAAGGAAAACACAGATAACTGATTAAACATTAAACTGCGCAGTAGCTATTCAAACAGCTTCCGTGAATCCAGTGTCCCAGCTAGCTGTTTATCTAGCTAGTTAATTAGAAGGGTAGATAAAGTGAAAACTTGCGGCTAGCTGGTTGAAGGCATATCATTTTGTGTAAAGAAAACATGAAGATCCATAGATTTCATTATATATTTCACATGCAAATTAATGATGCAGTAGAATTCCTCCTTCAGTTGGGACAATGTTGATCTTTTCAAAACATTCTTCACTAATGAGAACAAACTTTGAGTGTGTGTTTACTCTATCAGAGTAGAGTTTATCAGATGCACTGGATATTCTTAATATTGTTGGATAAGCATTGGATGTTGTTACCATTGTTAATCTTTCAACCACACACAAACTGACCCTTATTCAAAACGAACACATTTTACATTTCACTGGAAAATATTTTGATTTTTAAATTGTTTTGTTTGTGACTTATTTTAGTGATTGAAGGATGTTTTTTCTTAATGAGCTGATATGTTCAACAATATTTAAACAAAGTGGTCTGGCTAAACAGAAACTATTATGTTCTTTCAACACTGCAGATGCAAAAATGTTTCCAACAATTCCTGGCTTTTTTAAGGCTGTAACTAGCGTAACGCTCAAGGGGACTGAAGTGCAACGGAACCTTAAAGGATTAATTACTCTACTGTACATGCATTAACTTGCTCAGAGTGGAAGGACTGGAAATTCATCCATTACAAATTGTAAAAATTCATACATAGACTAGACTAATTCAGCTGGAAGCTAACAACATGTACAATCGGTGTTGGTAACATGTATAAATGAAGGAATATTGTGTGGATCTGTAGCTTTTTTTCTGCAGTGTCAAAAGGCTCATGTTACAATTGTAGTTGAAGAACAGATTTATCATTAGGGCTCAGAATTTCAAAGATTATACTGTTGCAAGACCCTTCTGTTCATTTCTGTGTGTGTGCTTTCTGTGCTTTAATGACATATGTTTCACCGACTGAGGTCTAAAACATATACTAAAGACAGTTTTGACTTAAAATGAAGTGTACAAAATATTGTCAAAATACAAAAAAGAACAAATGTAGTGTGTGAAAACTGAAGAATCTAATGATATGTATATATATATGATATGTATAGAGATATATAATGTTAAATTAACCATAATCTCCAGCTTCTGTCAAGGTATAAAAAACATATACACAGCAGGTAGATATTTATTTTCCTTTTCATACCTCTGAAATTCTGATTACTTCAGAAGCTGAGGATTTTAACGAGACTTTGTGTCTGTTCTGCTTTGACGGAAGTGTTTACTTTTTTTTGCACAGTGTAGAATCCAGGACTCATCAGAAACTTTCATGGTTTTGGGGCATGCTAGAATAAAGAGCATTCAATAATTTATCCCAAAAAAAAACTTTGCCATCTTCCCTCTAATGAGTGAGGAAGGTAAAAATGATTGTGTTTCCCAAAGCCCCTTTATCCTTTCAAATCTGCCTAAATTTTACACCCCACAGCGCTCGGTCTTGATGCTCCACACTTGCTGCTCGGGAGACTGAATAATTCATGAAGTATCAAGGAAAACGAGACCTCAGTAGTATTGATGCTTAGCTGTGTTACGTTCCCTGTTAAAAAGAGGAGGCAAAACCTTCTGTCTCCATCTCATATTGTGCCAGCAAATTAAAACAGACCCCATGGCTGTGTCAAAGACAAAGATCTGCCTGTCAGAGGTTTCCAAGTTCGGCGTTGGGACGATCAAAACTATTCGGAGCCAGCTGACCCGCAGCATATTTCAGGGCATGGCTGTCCACCCCCCAACCCCCCCCCAACTGGGAAGAATTCTGTGCTTTTGTTTGTGGTGTTTATGCAAACTGGACATATGCGTTCTGTAAATCTGGGATCAGCTGGGATCTGTGGTTGAAGGTGGCCACTCGCTCAGCTCTGAATTGCCCTCTCTCAGTATTTCTCTGCTTATTCAGATCCTCTTGAAAAAACCTGGTAGTGAAATGATAAACCCCCCAAAGAGTATTTATTTGAAAGTAATGCCCGCAGTACAAACCACTGCCCTCACGCTGCGTCGAAATCTCCATGCGGTCCTGTGTATCTCCCTGCTCAAAGGGGAAATTAAGGGAAAGCACAGTAATTGAATGCCATTCACCCCCCCCCCCCCCCCCCCCCCCCCCCATCCCACCATCAATATCCTCCTTAAAAGGCATGCCGTATCAATCACTCTCCAAGTGTCCGGCTCTGCAATTGGCAGCATAAGCCGGTGTCTGTCCGTTTTCGTGTGGGAGGGGGGCGCGGACGTAGGGCGACGGCCGACACGGGATTGGGGAAATGAAAGCTACATTGGGGTGCAATTTTGACTGATGTGCGAAGATGAAGGAGGAGGGGGGGAGTGGGGGGTTGCGGGGAGTGGGGGTGGTGGGGGGGGAGGGTACTGTGTCGGGGGGGGGCTGAGACAGGCTCCTCGCTGGAAGATTCCTCTCGGCGGGTGCTGTGAAAATTGGTAAGAGCCCCCCTCTGTCCTCGGGAGCAGTGCGTGGCCCTCCCCGCTTCCTCGGGAAGGAGCCGCTTCAATTACCGCTGCAGACACAGCCTAGAGTGCGGTGACTAATTTGAATCAAATTGTCCTGACAGCGTATGATTGACGTGTTGGGAATGTTCCTCCTGTGCCCGGCAAGATTTGCTGTAAATTAGCTCAAAACACTATCAGGGGCCGTGACTTTTTCCCTCTACCTTTTTTTTTTCCTTGGCCATCCCTGCAGTTCAGGAGAAATACAGTCCTTGGTATTAAGGCTGCAGCAGGGGGGTTTAGGGTATCAGTAAGAAGCAGGTTCTGCTCTTTTATATGTGTCTTTGTCAGAGGTCTCCATGCACTGGTGCAACTTTGATTTACAGATTAGAAAATAAGAAACTGCGATGATCATATTGTGATGAAATTGTCGACATGATCCTGACAGTAGTTTTCACAAGGTTCCCTCTCTCTGACCTTCCTGTAATTCATCTCTGTTTTAAATGACAAGTGAACAACAAATTATGTCAGCCTTCGCAAATAGCTGAAAACCAATTCAAACAGCTATGGCTTAAGCACGACAATCTTTATTATGATGTGCTTTATTTAAAATTTTGTGCACAAGTAAATTAACAGTTATTATGACATTACGAGCACCTTACTGTTTTGGTGGTTTGCGTGGTTTACCCTGTGTAGGTACACACATGAGAAAGTGTGTGTGTGTGTGTGTATTTATAAACTCTATGACTCACACTTATGAAACAGATGTGGGGCCTGTGAATGCTCCCACTGTCACATTTTCCCCTGTTGCTGTTGCCATGGTGTCACGGTTGCTTCCCCCCCCCCCCCCACCCTGAAACTGAGGACGGTCTTCTGAAGTGTCGCGGAGTAAAGGTTCTGGGGCCCTGGACTCAGTCAGCCAGAAAACAGGAGGAGAGGCAGGGACAAGATGGCTGGGCTCCAGCACCCAAACGCCTTCCCCTTTGCCCTGCCCCCTTCTGCCTTACCCCGCGCCCCCCTTTTCTCTCCCCCCCAAGCCAAACGCAAGGGAACAGGGGGATTTGGAGAGGAATTGGGGCAGATAGATTGTGAAAACCATGACAGCTGGAGCAGACCCTGGGTGCTTACATGTGCTAGCATTGTTCATCTACGGCATTTCTGTTTTCTAATTTTTTCTGTTTTCCCCTCTATCTAGACAGTAACTGCTGTGAGCACCTGTACCGTACATACACAAGGTTATGAATGTACTGTCAAATTTGACTCAAATGACTGTGTGAGATATTGTGTTCTTTGCATGAAGAAGATTAATTGTGGCACTCACTAATGGCAAATTTCACTGCCGAGGGTTGTAAATACTTCTGTGACAAAACTTCAAATTTTAAATGTACGTTTATGAACTGACTGCGTTCATGAACTGACTACATTTAAGGACTGAAAACTCTACTGTTAGACAGAGTTTCTTTGCCCCCTAAAGTTTTAAAATGGGGAGAGACTGACGATATGACAGGCATATGGCCAAATCAGAAATTACATAAGGTGCAATGTGTGGAGCAGCTCAGATGTTGAACTTATCCAGTATTTCAGTTTTGTATGACAGGCTTTGTTCTAGAGATTGCTGGTATTCTCATCTTCGCTATTAGTCAGTTGCAAATGCATGAGACTGTCTCCTACATCCTGCGTCTGTCTCAATTGGTGCAAGCTTGGATGCACCCGAAGAGCATGTTTCCAGAGTTGCCTCTAAATTAATTTTCTGCAGCGTTACATCACTAGATCGGGACGGCTCCAACAGTAGAGGCCCTGTCTGTCTGTGTTCATGCAGGGAATCTGCTCATGCAATGTCAAATGTCAGACCTTCATGTTATTTCAATAATGGCTGAATATCCCCTCTAATCCATTACTTCTACAAGACTGAGTTTCCTTCTGCCACATAAAACAGGACAGAATGAGTCTGCAGGCTTAACACCCCTCCCACACACACACACACACACACACACACAAGCTTGCCCTGACTCAGATATTGGGCTCTGGATCACATCACTCTGTGCTAACCTTAACCCCACAAATACTATTGCAAGACAGAACCAGAGCTACAAAAAAGCCTGTGTATCAAACTGATAGATAGTCATACGAAAACCAAGGCTGTGTGAGGTGATAAAGGGGTGACTGTACAAGCAAGTGAAGAGGACAGTGAAATTCAATTAGGACTGATGCCCGTGCATTATTTGAGGCATCTGGGCTTAAAGAAGTTATAGAACACAGGCCTGTCACAACCCCGTGCAGTCCGCAGTCCACAGTCTGGGGTTGGGGGTCTTGAGGTTGGAAGGAAGGGGTTTGAGGAGAGGTGAGAGGCACATTTAATATCCAGTGCCCTCTGTGTCTCCCATCTTCAGCCTCAAGCAAAGCTGCTCAGCTCAGCCAAATAACACATTGGGGAGGGGGGGGGGGGGGATTGAGGCCACCGTTCCATCACTGGGCTACAGACCCGAGCCAGATGTGCCCCCCAAAACTCCAGAGATGTCAGGGTTTAAAAGGGGATTTAATTAACCTTGCAGCACCGTGTCCTTGTCACTTTGGAGCACAGGTTCGCATGGCTGCTGAACTACATTTCGAGCACAGATTCCTCTCCTGAATAAAAATGTGGCTCTCTATATCCACAGATAGACACTTGGCTTGAGGCAAAAGTACTCATTTACTAAAATTACTAAAAATGTTTGTGAGGACTTTCTGAGTTCTTATTCTGAACGTGAGTGGACCAGTTGGAGTTGAGTTGAAACTGGGTTGCAGATCAAGACTGTGTACAGGACGCGCATGAGGTCCTCATCTACCATGGTATTCTTTTTGGGAAGGCATCCCTTTGACACCAGTCCTTTGAGAATCTGAAATGCAATTTAAGTTTCTAAAAAGAGAAAATAGGTTCAATGTACAAAAAAAAAAAAAAAAAAATGCTCTTCAAATTAAAAAAAAAAAAAACTCATGCAAACTTAAAAGATGTGCTTCTTCCAATTATGCTTCAACTAAAAAGACTTATCACTGACAACCAAAAAATGAAAGTGTCCCTCTGCCATTAGACACATTGCACCAGCATGCAAATAAAATGTAAGGTGAGATTCTGCAAGCTCCAGCTTTACCTTTACAAGCAAAAACAACTCCAGTTGTCCCCATAGCGGTCCCTGTTATGATATGACATGACAATGTGTCCTCATAGTATTAATGATGAAGAAGATGGTGATGATGATGAATTCTGAAAATTTGAAGTTGAAGAAAATTAAGAGCGATTAACATGGACTTCATTACAATTGTAGTAAATTATGATGAGTGGTCTTTTTCCAGTCATGTTTCCAATTCCATGTTTTTTCATGATTCATACATTTTGTTACATATATTGCAATAAATGTGTACGTAAACCTAAGAATAATTATGCTGAGTAATAGTTTTTCTGTATACCTCATGAGCAGTATTTACAGCTAGAAATCGATATCCCTTATCCTTCCATCAAGACCAAGGTGAATGTCTTTGTTTAATTGTTAATTGCACTGTTAATTTAATCAGGCAAAAGTATTGACTCTGTGGCTTGTAGTCTTATTTGGAAAGGCTGCAATCAGGAAAGGCTCAGTAAGACCAGTAACTGATATTTGTTTAGACTTTTGCTGTAGTGCACTTCATTAACTGAACAGTGATATATGAAATAGAAATAATGCTATATATGACCTTCTGGCCAGGCTTCATACAGCTGAATTATATCAGTGCATCTGGCTCAAAGTGTTTTTGCTGAGTGCATTCTGCATTTCTAGTTATTATTATAATCTGCTGAATAAATGAGGTTTATATAATTAGTATCTGTTGTTGAATTACCTGTGCTCCATTGAGCTTTAAAGAAAAGTGCTTTCAGCTGGGGTTTTTTTTGTCAAGGTAAAATAGAAGTTTGCCGACTCAGTGCAAAGTTAGTGCAGTTTTAATAACAATACAACTAAAATATCAGACCTTGTTCTTACTCTAACATCATGGGAAACATTATGAGACTGGCCTTAGCCCTCATTCTTATGCGTTAAAAATGTGACCAAACCATCATTTCCTCTTTATTCAGTCACATTTGCCATGATGTTGAAAGTTTTTAACATAATTTTCAATCAAGATTGCAATGAATCTGTAAACTATGATTTTGCCCTAAACCCTACGGTCATAATTAGGGAGGATTTTGGAACATGTGGTGTTGCCATTCAAACCAACCATGGTTTTCGCATTTTTCGAGTAAGAGTAAGGCCTACAAACATTCAGCAACCCTGGCCTGAGTTTTTGCAGTGAGCATTAGAAAAGGAATTCACCAATAGTGATCAGCAGGTTTGACATAATCCCATTTCAACTCCTCAAGAAAATGTTAGCCTGCCTGAAAAAGTCCTGCCATGGGATGATGAATAGCTGCTCTTTCAGTTTTATTTAAACTGAGTCAGGCTGAGGTTAAAACGTATAAAAAATTTAATTGGGGATGGCTGGATTAACACATGGGTTAGCATGAGGCTTGCAATATGACAGAATCATGCATTGCTGCCTCTTACCCTCCCCCATATCATTTTCCCCAGACTGTTAATTTTGATGTATTTTTGTTTTCCTTTAATCATTGGTAGTTTGATGCTGCGCTTCTTGAGAATAATGAATTATTAAAAACGCAGAATAATGCACCCATTTGCTGGTACTTTAAATTATTCATGCGTGCATACACTGTACACCGCTTTTGATCAATTGTGATTTCATATTGTCAGCCAAAAATGCTTTATGCAAGGACAGTTTGGAGGAGAGTAAATATGATGAAATTTAGAGGGGGGGTGGGGGGGGGGGGGTTGTTTTATGTGCTGAAACGAAGTGTCCTCTGTGGGCTATTTTGCTAGAGTTTTCAAACAGCGTACTCTCCTAATGAAGTATGCTTGATCGGTCTCAGGGACTTGCATTATGTAGCAGCACATCTGTCACAGGAAAAGCATGGGCTTCTCCAGGAAAAATAGACCAATTAATAGGAATGTCGCCGAAAAATAATACAGTACGGTGGCCGTCTGTTTTTCCCCCGCCATATCTTTATTGTCCTCCAAAACAGCCTTTCAGAAAGGATTTTCTCTGCTTGATGGTCTGTCGTTCTCAGTTGGTTCATTATTTTAATCGTTGAGTCCAGCTTCATCACTTGTTACTGCCTGAATAGTGTTAGCATTGAAAGGATCCTTCTTTTTGGAGCTGAAAAAACCACTCTCTAAACAGACCAACAGGAGCTGAGTTTCTGTCTTTAATAAACACTGGTAATCTGTGGAGGAAGGAGAGTACAAAGAAAAGTTAATGAAATGTAAATTTCAGATCTTGGGGTTGTGTTTGCCATGGGTTATTAATCTAAACGACGTGGGCGCATTTTCGTCAGTTCTACACTACAGAGCACATTAAAATTGCTGTATTTGTTTTTTTTTTTTCCATTCATATGGATATCATCTCCGAGCACTTGTGGAATAAGATGCATTGAACATGGGAGGCGCACTGCGAGGGGTTAAGTGCTTACAGCTAAATATCTAGTGACATCTACTGCCTGCTGCCCGGAATTACCAAAAGCTGTCTTTCAGGCAGCAAATTCAGCAGGCACAACTGTGCTCATAAATGCCTCAATGTCTGAAAAGTGGCTCCAGCAACTGCAGTATTTAGAAAGGGTGGGGGCGGGCAGGGGGGGGTTGAAGTTATGGAGATCTGGCAGAATGATCTACGCATGAAGAGAAAGTGCAGTGCAATTTACTGCCAGGATGGGTTAATAACTTTGTGCTGGAGATGATTAGCTGAAATACTCAATAACACATTTCTGCTGGGGTGTGTGTCTTCAACAGCGGTTACAAGCCCTGGTGTGAGCTTGTCTCACACCTAATTTGACAGGTTTCCTCAGTCACCAGTCTGGTGCTGAAAGGTGTACCGCTAAAAAGACTCAAACAGCAGTTTGCAAAATTACAACCGTTTTGCTGCTGTTTCCGAGTGGTGAAAAATTTCACCAGAACATTTAGAGACACAGTCCTTTGTGATTTTGCTGTGTGTGTGTGTGTGTATGTGTGTGAAAATTTAGCTTCTTTATCCAATTTAGAATGAAGGTCCTCCTTGCCAGGATTGCAGTTCTGTGTTCCACGTTTTTTTTTTCTTTCCTTTGTTTTTTCCTCAGACAAAGACACACTGAGAAAACGAAAAAAAAAAAACGATACAATCTCCAGCTGGGAGACATAGAGAGAAAGAGCAATGTCTCGGGCCCTGAGACACAGAGGGACAGAAACAGACAGCTGTGAGATTGAGACTCTGATAGCCCCGGGACGAGAAGAAGAGAAGCAAGGTGAGAGAAAGGGAGCATGAGGCAGGGCTCCTCAGATAGGGGAGGCTCATGTCTGACTGCACAGCTGAAGCGAGCCCATTAAACCATGGGAGAATTAACTCGCTTGGCAGCAGAAGAAGCAGGGAGTCTGAAGCCAAGCCCCCCCCCCCCCCCCCCCGCCTCTCTCTCTCCCCCCATACCCCCCCCCCCCCCCCCCCATGCTCTCTCCCAAGGCACCGTGACAGCAGGATTAAGGAGCCCTGGAGAGGGTAAGAGCGCACTCCCAACTCACATTCCTCTGATCTCCCCAACCCAAGTCGATACGCGCTGCATAAATATGTCTCGCCAATTTTTTGGCTTAAAAGAGGTAATATTCACAAGGGCCGATGTATGTAAACTGATTTTAACACCACCGCCCGCACTGCTGAGTGCCCTGCTGTTGAACCCATTATATACTTCCAACCGCTGCACCGTGAACTAAATTGGAGCTGTATGCAAGTTATTATCCCATCAGGTAAAGATAGAGAGCACAGTGCAGCATATATACTGAGCACTGCATACACAAGCATATGATCATGTGGCATCTTGTCCTTACTGTATAACATTCAGCCCACAAGATAGCCAATCTTTAGATGAATTTGTATTTTTCAGCTTGTCCAAAGGACCCAGGGTGGAGCCTAAAATGGTTGATTTTCTCTGTGTTCAAACTTGAAGTGGTTGTTTTTTTTTTCTTCAAGTGGAAACTGAGCAAAATCATATAGCAATACCCGCAAACGGTGAGGAACTGGGGTGGAATAGGGGTGGAATAGTAAAGGTAGAGGTGAAATTCGAATGCACACCAGCGCTTGTGTGAATGTTGCCGTGTGCTGTGTGTCTGAGAGGGACAGGGCCACCCTTCTCTTTTCAGGCCTATGCAGATGGGTGTGTCTTCAGGTCTTAGGTCTCACAGGGGCAGCTTTACAGGAAAAGGCTGTGAGGACTGGAGGAGGCTGGTCCAGGCCGAATGAAAATATAGATACGGGAGTGAAGGAGCCCCTGCCGGTAGAGATGGCATCCTCCACTGTGTTGTCCCATGTGACCTACCTTCCTACAGCCCTCCGCCCACTGATGCAGTGATAGACACCCGTCCCGCCCGCGCCCCAGAGACCAACCCCCCTCCGCCACCACGTCACACCTCCATCACCTACACCCCGCTCGCCATCCACAAAGGGTTAAGCGCTACGCTTGGCGTACGACCGTATTAGAGCTCCGCTTTTCCACGCGAGCCTTCCACTTCCCTCTGGCCATGGCTCCACATGAATAAATAGAGAAATGTCTCCATATCTCAGACTGACAGCGCGGCCCCCCCCCGCTGCGTGTTTAGCCGAGCGTGACCCCCCAGCCCCGGCCCCCTCCCCAGCGGGAGTCCCATTATCAAACGCCAGCCAGCAGACTCTGCGCAGAACCGCCCTAATCCTCGCTGACATTTCCAGAGACAGTTGTTACACAACATGGCGAAAAAGAAAAAAAAAATCCCAAATTAATCTTTAAAAAAAGAGGGTACATCATACAAACCTCATTCTATCAGTATGGTTTACGTTTTATGTTTACCACAGCGCGGAGGGTTTGGTTAGCCTGGAAGGGACGCTTGGACTAGGCCCCGCACTATACCACACAGAGGTCAAACACTGGTGTGATTTTGCACTAAGCCGCTACAGTGGCAGTACAGTGGTATGCACTCAAAAGCTTATACAGCTGAAATACCCACGACAATTTCTGTTCTTTACATGTCATGTCTATGCCTTGTGTTCTTAACAAGAAAGAACACAAGGCATAGACATTTACCCTTTAAACTGTCGTATGATCTACAAACCAAGGTTGTTGGTGGCGGCACCACACACCTTTCTGAAAGCTTGTCTGTCAGCTTGACAGCGGATAGCCTCTACTTCAATATGACTCCTTCAATCTGCTAAGCAAGCACAAAACCAACTCCTCAAGTATTGAACACGCACTAGCTCCAAAGGATATGTGTTATGTGATATACATGCTGCATTGCGGAGGTGCAGAGGTAAAGAGCAGAGCTCCCCTCCTCTCTCTCATCTCTAATACTAAGCGCTTCAATCGTTTTATTCTCACAGACAGGTTTTACACCATCAGCTCACTGAGAGGCGATAGACAAATGTGGTGCTTTACATTCCATGTTCTTGATATTTCGTTCCATCTCTTTGATTTGCATGAAATCCCAAATTAATCTTTTTTTTTCTACTGAATGAAAACTGAAAAGATGGTGACTCCCTGTGGTGTTCGTCAGATAAAGGAAAAACAAAAAGCAAAGGCCGTAGGTAAAGAGTTATCCTCCATTTTGCCTTGGAAGTGTTGGAAGCGTCAGAAGGAGATCTCACTGGCATCGGGAGGGCTGATCATTAACTTAGCTAAGTGTTTTTTTTTTTTTTGCGTTGGAGATCAAAGCGGAGCTCCGTCTCGGGATGTGGCAGATGGGATATCTCCCTGGAGAGGCCCCGGCTGGCGCGGCCGGGAACGCTGAGCCGGGGATGAATCCGGTGTCGTGCAACGGGAGCCGCCGCGGATCGCCCCGGCGTCTTCCGCCCCCGCGCGCTAATGGGATCAGAGCGGGATCCGGGGGGCCCCTGTCTGCCAGCAGAGGGCACGGCGGGTTTAAGGAGGAACGAGGTCAGCGTGACAGCGCCTTCCATGAGGGGGGGGAGGGGAGGGGAGGTGGAGGAGAGGAGCCAGTGCCAGCCGTGCCCACAGATCACCGCCCTCCTGTCTGCAGGCTTTTGTTTCCACACACCATGCGGGGATTACCTCCGGGGTGTCCGCA
Organism: Megalops cyprinoides; assembly: GCF_013368585.1. NCBI lineage: Eukaryota > Metazoa > Chordata > Actinopteri > Elopiformes > Megalopidae > Megalops > Megalops cyprinoides. The sequence continues at coordinate 33,939,396 of NC_050588.1, read as the reverse complement.
ACGTTGCTAATCTGCGGTAATCCATAGGCCAGGCACCACTGCGGAGCGCATACAGTGCATTCAATGGCAGAGGCTTAGCATTGCCATGACTGAGTGATAAACCAAACAGACATTCTCATTGAGAACCACACTAATGGAGCAAGTGCCTAACTGAGGAGGATACAGTGCTACTGCTAATAACAACAACAGTAATAATGCTATTGCTATCTCACACACACACACACACACACACACACACACAGTGTAGCAGAATTACCTCAGTAAATATCTAGCTGGAAAAATGGGTGACGTAAAAAATTGTAACCTACTGTGAAACTTCCAATAATAGCCGAGTCTCCAATAAACGCAGGCCTCTTATAATCGCCAGTATGTGCGACCCTTTCAGTGAAATAAACGCCTGCCTCAAATAAATGCTGAGGAAAATTATATTTATGTTTTTGTGACTGTAAAACGAAAGAGCAATGGGTTAATGACTTTTCAGCACAAGCAAATAATTTTTTGCATTAGGCTAAATGAGGTTGTTTTAGTGAATTCAGTTTGCCTTATGCATGTTCATCTGTTCACGAATTAGATTAAACATAAACAACAAAACAAGCCTAAATTCACAGTGATACTGCTATTCTTACAGACTGTGCTCTCCCATTATAGGTTGCAGTGACAATGTTTAACTTACTTTATTAGTGGTTCCTGTTTGAGTTGCTACCAAAGAGCGCTATGTAATGTTTGTTAAGTAGGCTACTTGGGGAAAAAAAAATTTCCTGGTCAGTTCAACTACCAATAACTTGCAGAAGCCTGAGGGCTTTAGATGAAATAAACGCAGGTCTCTTATTATCGCTGAGTCACCAATAAACGCTGGTAAAGTTATGTAATTAAAGCAAATAAATGCCTCGGCATTTACTGGAAGTTTTACGGTATGTAAGTCGCTCTGGATAAGAGCGTCTGCTAAATAATGTAATGTAATATATATGTATAAATACATACACACACACACACACACACACACACACACACATATACATAAACTGGCTTAAGGAGTGTTTTTAGTGAGAGATTTGGGAATCCCAGTGTCAGCTAAATCAGTTGATGTATTCACTCCAGGCTGCAGACTTGGGGGGGGGGGGGGGGGGCTGTAATCATTAAAACGCTGCAGAAAAAGGGGGTCACATATGGCAGGGGACGGCGGTCACAGGGGCAGAGTGTGCCTGTGACAGGGGCAGCAGACGTGTCAGTGCAAGCTGGCTTGTGGCTGCACGTTAGGCTGTGTGTGGGGTGGTTGCCTCCGTCGCTCTGTCTCCGTGTCTCCCGGACCCCCGGCGGAGAGGCTGGCAGGCTGGATACCAATTAGTGCCAATTACGATGCAGACGAAGATACAGCTGCCTGTCCACCAACAACTGGACTGTGACAGGCAGGGAGATACTCCTCCTGTCTACACCCACCCCCCTCTCTCCCCCCAACTCCTAATGAAGGTGTACCCCCTCCCACATGCACCCCCCCCCACCGCCTCACTCCACCCTCCCCCAGTTCCACTCCACTCCATCCCAGTGGGGCTGTGGGCTACACATCCACACTCTTCTTTCCACTTACAACTTTTACACTTACACTTCCTTCCACTTACAGCTTACAACGGTGAAGTTTGATGTTCTCATGCACAGGGCTTGCCCGGCACTTGCACTTTGAAGTCACAAACCTTGTAATAACTGAGGCAAAAAAAAGAAAACCGCGGCGTGTTCTTTTGGTGGTGCTGTTAGCCTCTACCCGCGGCTCTGCCCTCATCCCGGATGGACTCCATCCTTCCTTGAAATCACCTCTGGCGTTCACATCTGTTTAATCCTGTGTGTCACCGCTTGTGTGCGCGCTCTGAGCGCCTGCGTTTTCTTAATATGGCAGTTTCGGGTCACCCACTGTGGGTTCTCACAGGGTTCAGTGGACCGGGGCTTTTATTAGCTGGCTCCGTTCTCTTGACCTCTCCTTCTGTGGATGCGCCCCTCCAACCCAACCCCCACCACCCCCCCCCAGCCCCGCCGGCCCAGGGCGAGTCCTGCGCAGGCCCCCGTTAGCTCGCCGAGCCTGCCCCGACGGCGCTCTCGCCTCTCCCCCCGCGCCTGCCGCTGCCCTTGACAGTCCCAGTCCTTGTGCCTTGGCTGTCCTTGCCTCCACACACCCAGCAGTGCTGCCAGATGCACTCTTTTTTTAACCCCCGCCGCCCCCACCCCCCTCCCACATGTGTTCCGAGAGATTAGGGTCAGGTGGGCAAGATTCGCTCAGGCGGTGACGGTATTCCAGAGTGACCTTCACATGTCCAGCGGAAAGCCGTGTGGGGGAACGCTGTGGGTGCGTGCACGCCGCAATGAGAATCCCACCAGCGATGCACAAGCACACCCATTGGTTCGCTTTAGCAAGGTTTTACCTGCCCTGCCCAATGTGTTTGTCCTCTCACTGTCTTGCACTGTTGCTGTACAACGCCTTCAACTTCACTGAGCCAAGTGCATGAAGAGTTTTTAGGACTGTCATGTTAATGAGGTGAGCTTCTGCTGAAGCTAGTGTGAGTAACTGAGAAATGTTCTCAACATTTCAACATCTCAAATGCTCAGTATGTTTTATGTTTTGACGTTTCCTGCAATTACAAGAATCCTTCATCTGTTCCTCATTCCCTCATCAATTAACTTTCCAATTAATTTAACAATTAGCTCATTCATGCCCACAGAGCATTTTATTCAACCTCTCAACAGCAAATCCTATTCATGATACCTTAGTGTATGTACATCACATTGCATTATAGTCATTTAACAGGCGCTTTTATCCAGAGCGATTTTTAGGTGTTATCCATTTATGCATCTGGATATTTACCAAAGCAGTGTTAGGTTAAGTGCCTTGCCCCAGGGCACAGCAGCAGTGCCCCAGCGGGGAATTGAACAAGCAACCTTTTGGTTGCTTACCACTATGTTACTCTGTAATGGATGAACCTCTAAATATTCTGGCAGAAGCACATCTTAATGAATGTCTGAACAGGTGAGGTATGACTGTATTTTTTATTATTTCAGTGTTAAGTGAAGCGGAGTGTTGCCCTCCCCCAGGTATTCTGTGCTCTCAGGTACATTTACTTTAGGGAAATGTCTGCGCTGTTATTTCAAGCAGCACTTGTGGTGTGCTTAATATATTCTCATGCTGTCTTGCAGGTTGTTAGCTGCTGTTTCCTCTACCGTGGTTTTATTCCCTGCAATTTAGTATTTTAGTTTTTGCCTTTATAGCCTTTTTAAACTTGCCGGCATTGTTTTATTTGGGATAAAATTGAGCTAAAACAGATGCTTTTTGGTGGAGTGTATAGCCACCCCCTGGGGGCGCTGTCCCGTGACAGAAGGGGCCTCAGTTTGGTGTTCACTAAAGGCAGTTAAAAGTGATTTGGACCAAGCATGAACTTACACATGTCTGGTACAGTGTCGCTTGTTATAGATCACATACCTCCCTTATTGCATCTACAGTTCAATTCACGTGTTTTCTCTCACAGCAGGTCCCTGTATGATGAGCAACACTGAGGTCTAAAGCCAGTTAGCGCTCCTGCCTCAGGAAATGTGTTACCTTCTTTTCTATCCTGACTAAATATTGGCTGATATTCTCAATACATATTTTATTCACTTTAAGGTCAGCCTTGTCTCTGGCTGTTTTCTTTCACTGAAAATGTCTTATGATAGAACTCCTCTGGCATCATAGGCTGACTGGGTGATAGTCACACTGGTCACATGAGGTATATATGACAGAAATATGTTGCATTTGGCATCAATGGATGAAATAAATGAGCTCACAAAAGTAGGTTAGACATACAACAGCTGATCAGTGATCCTCGCAACAGCTAACAATTTAGTCTGTACATTGCTCATTCAAAGAAAAACACTTTCTCATAGTCATTTCTCATAATCATAAGGTAAAAACTTATATTTATACTTACAGACAATCACAGGTTCCAGTGATAGACCACCAGTAAAAGATAAGGGAGACAGAAGACATTCCTATAAACTGATAATTGCCCTGAAGTTGTTTTTCATGACTAACATGCTGGGCCTTTTAAGTTAGGGTCACCCATTCATGGTTGATTTATATTCACCAAAATGTATTCGACAGTATAGCATAATGGTACATACACAGTATAGTCTGCTCTCCTGGCATTAGCCTATGTGTTAAGGATGAGTGATATTCAAATTGATGTGCTTGTTAATGAGTCAAAATGTTCTTAAACAGGTTCAGGACCATTATCGGTTTGACGGAAGGTTCTCTTACTCCCCTGTAGGTCCCAGGCTGCCAGTGCTAGGTGCAAGAGTTATGTGCCAAGTTTCCCCCCCCCCCCCCATGAATTGTTTTTCCCAATGTCAACACTAGAGGGCAGTCACAGAACACTCGCTTCACTGGCGTGCTCATAGTGATTCTGTCACTATACATTCTTAAGTATCAGTTGTGCTTGCATGTGGAGCACATGTCCTCATGGTAGAATGGACAGGACAGAGGTATAATTTGAAAGCTAAACAGCCCCTAGATAGAGCTTCATCTTCTCATGATCTTCCCGGGCAAAAAAGAGGGGAATGACCCCTCAGAATTGACGAAAGCGAACGGAAGATTATAAGAGGAGTCACAAGCTACACAGCACAGCCATCACTCCCCCAATTTACTGTGAATCTCCACATGATCGCTCAATTTAGTTGCTCATAATGTCAGTATTGTTCAGCACGTGAAATACCTACCACATGAAAAATGCCTGGCACCTTTGGGAAAAAGAGCCCACAGTTCACCCATACTGGGAGGGTGAGCTGGTAAGGTCCCAGCTACTTAGGGCAATGAGGTGTATTCAGTAGGTGATCACAGAATATGCCTTAGATAATCGATCACCCTGTGTGGAAGCAGTTTTATTTAGTGGGCAGAACTGGAGGTTAAGCCAGGAGGGACGGTGGCGTGTGTCCCGTGTGGTGTGTGAAATAAAGTGTTACTGAGAAACCCTTAGTGAGAAGCATGACTCAAAGCGCTTCTGGCGAATTCCCGAGCCAAAAAAAAGAAAAACCACCCGCTCCCCTACCAAGGTACCTTTTGGTCGCTCGTAAAAAAAAAAATGGAATGGCATTACATCTTGTTACTTCTGAGGATTTTTTGCTCTGTTGGCTGCGTAAGACTATTTCCCCCAGCAAGAACTCTAGATTAGCTCAATTACCAAATTGTTCTTTGCAGAAATGGAATAAATTTTGGTTAAAAAAAACACATCTGATTTTTTTCTCGGTAACGGTAACGATGTGGGATGGCTATTGATATGTCACATGCCGGTGGGGGAGAGCGAACGGTGGTAAGCGAAGGAAGCTGTCGGCTACTAGTGAACTCAGTCACATGTGCCTCATATGCTACAGATTACAAACGGGGAGGAGAAAAAAAAACTACCGGCCTCTCTTTTATAATGAGATTACTCCTGTCAAGTGTGAGGCATGCCTCGCTCATTATGCAGCTGGACCCGGCATCCCGCTCACGGGCCCGGACGGGGTCAGCCTCGCTCCTGCTCGCTGCAGTCGGTGTCCTCACCTAAGGTTATGGACCCCGGGTCTCGGAAACCTTTCCCATCGGGTGACACCGCAAAGCGCAGGAAGGCTCCGTTGTTTTGTCTGACAAAACTCAGCAACAGAGCTGATACGAGAAAGGGGGAGTTCTAGGCTGGGATGAGTCTGATACACTCTGTTCCAAAGCAAAGTTAAAAACATCGCCAGGGTTTCTCAAGGGAAAGACAGATAAATGACCTTTGAACAATTTCCACGGTCTTCTTCCCAGTAGTTCTAAATGTTTTGGAAAAACGTGCAGTGCTTTGGATCGTACTGTACGCACCTGTGTGTAAACATGGCATCATAGATACTTGTTCACTATGCTTTGAGTTTTCACCTAGACGGTGAAAATTATGTTACACATATTAATATGTTCTACATTAGCAATACAGTAGGTATATGTACAAAAACGTCATATAAAAGTGTTTTTAGCGTGTTTCTTTGTTGAATTTCAGTCTTTTCAGTGAATGGCAATGGTTTCTGTCACAGGTATACACAACTGTAGCCTAAAACATTGTTCATGGTTTCGTGGTTGTCGGTTAATGGAGATATAACCTTCAGGGCAAAAAGTACATTAATTATGTTTGCTTCATAGTCAAATTTCTTTTCTCTGTGTGTTGTATTAGAAAGAAAGGGTAACATTATTTTTTTGCATTATGCATGGCAGTGGAGTGTAGTAGTAGTATATTCAAAAACATTTGTAAGTTGAAATCCTAGACATTTCACTGCCTTTATGGAATTTCAGCAAAGTACTTCAGCCCAGTAAATGTGCCTATATCAAATGGCAATATTTAAAATTTGAGCTATGTAAGCTGCTCTGCGCTGCTAAGTACAGACGCAATGTCTATTCTCCAGATCACCTTTGATTAATGAAAGACATTTGGATGAATCACACTGAAGATTGCAAGTGTTTGAAAGTAAAGATTTCCTTTTTTACATTCTTTTGTCTATTATAGAATGCAATAGTCTATATCAGACTTATTGCATTTTTTGAGAATTTCACCTGTTTTAAAAGGTAAAGATAACCTCTGTTCACTATGACCTGTGAACAGTTGGGACCTGAAGCAGCTGGTACGGTACATATTGCAGACATATTGCGGTACATACACTCACTCTGTACTTGTCATAATGAGTAATTATCACGGAAGTTCCCTGTAAAGCGTTTGTGTTTGTCACATCAATTACAATCAACAGATTAAATGGGATTAATTATCCTTAATATGCAATTAAACATTGACCAATGGCATGGGCAGTGTTTCAGAGAGGACTGTTAGAGGACCTTTGTCTGAAGGTAGTTGTGAATAAGTAAAGAGGAAAGTAATTATGGAGGCATTAAGAGTTTAATTAAGCCATTAACACCAATTAATGCATGGAGTGAAAGCAGGATAACTTCTTCAGAGAGGGTGCAGATGAATGGGGTCTTTAATTAGCATCGGTTAGGACTGCCTGAACTAAATGGCAAAAGCTGTTCGTCTTCTTACAGTATGTGTTCATGGAGCTGGTGAGATGGGACCTTTGAGCTGTAACATCAATATATGGGATCTCTTTTGACTGTCTGTCTCTCATTTTTCACATTAGTAGAGTAAATGTATTTGCAGCATTTATTATATCCATTTTATACCTCACACACAATTAGGCAGGGTGGCATAGATTGAAGAGACTGATTGATATTAAAGTTGTCTGTGAGCTTCTCTGAGCCAGTGCTGCTATTCAGTCATAGTCATATTAATGTTGAATAAGATCTGTTTAGAGATGTGGCCATTATAATGCTATCCAAAACTATTTGACGGGCGATGATTTTAAAAAACCCCGCCTTTTACCAATGATACACTGGCTGTGTGTTACAACTGGAGATGTCTGAAGTGAAAAATGACTCTAGATCTGTGCTAGGACTTTGAGTTTGTACTGCGTTACTTGGAATAGTAACATCTCACTCAATAAAGAAATTGATCGCAAGGGAAGGTCACACTGCTGACCTGCTAGTATTCGCCATTAATTCAATATGTCCAACAAGGCCATGGTTGTACATCTAAAAAGGGAAAATGGCTGGTAATTTCAGGAACCTTGTGAGGTATACAAATTCAATTTCTTGGGTCCCATGCTTTGGATTTGGGGCGGGGCCTGGGGTGTGGTAATGGGCCTCACATGTTTTTGGTCGTGCTTCAGAACTCGGTGGACCCGTTGGCAGCATCAGCTGGTGACCTCTGGGAGCGAGTGGGTTACACTATTATGCCACTGCCCTGAGAAGGCGGCTCAAAAGTTCACTCTGCTCCTCTGGATAATACGAATCCCTTAAATATCTATGCATGCAGATAATAAGGTCAAAAAATAGCACATGTAAACATGTCAAGTGTGAGTGCTGTTAAGTAATAATGATGTTTTTCCTGACTTCTCTGGGTACAGTACATTCTCATTTTAGGGAATATCCTCAAGGAGCAGTTCACTGTGCAACTTTCCACAGGCTGACTGAAAGCATATAGCTCTTACAGCTGCGCCTTCATTTTGTTTCCATTTTTTGGTTAAAAAAAAAAGTTGCATAAAATGACAAAAATCAAAGTCATTTTAGACAGAAAATTAAAATGTGTTGCTTTGTGACCAGGTGGAAGAGCTGCAGTAATCATTTTGAACCTCACAGAGTCCTAAGTCTTGCTGTAACAGCATACCTACCAATTATTATGTATTGTGTATTTGTATTTATCATATTGTACTATATTTGAACGTATCATGTTGTACTTATTTGTACAATTATTATAAAGTACAATTTAGTATTATATAGTACAAATAAGTACATATAGTACTAAATGTACTTATTTATACTATATCATATGTACTTATTGAGCATTCATTGTGCTGGAAAAGACTCAGTGTGTTCAGTGTTTTAAGAAATTGGAGTAAATATATAAATCACAGAACCAAGACACACAGTTAAGGCCCTGGAGGGGCACAACCTAGTCGTCCTTTTGAAAATCCAGCTTCCCACATGTGAGAAAAGGGCTAAACTATCCCCGTCAAACAAGAGGTCTGATCAGAATTGGACCAAAAATGTGCATTATGATTGACGTAGCTGGAAACAGAATTACATTGTCTGAGCTGCAGTTAGTCCACTGGACTAATTCTTTTCCTTTTTTAAAAAGTCACGTTCCCACAAAGTAACTTGGTTTTTTGCTACAGCTGAGCTAAAATCCAATTTGTCCATCAGATTTCCAAGCCCCTGACACACCTCTTTACAACCAAGGATTTTATTTGCTGGTGTGGGCTACATCAGGGAGCTGTAACCAATGAGGACGCTGGCTGAATTACTCAGGACCAGCATGTTGTGTATTTATTCAGGCCGGAGCCAATGCCTATTCATTCATAAACGAACACATCCTGGAAGTTGACCTCTCCACACATCACAATTTCATCAAAGGAGAAAGCTGCACTTCTTTGTATCAGGAACCAAAGATTCAAAATTTTGAGATTCAGACCGTAATCTTCAAAATGCACAGCAAAGATCAAATCTGGTAAGTTGTGCCATTCTTGTGGCTTGTTGTATGACAGATATTTGATTCACTCCTGGAACCAAGGGATTTTTATCTCATCTGACACTTGTGGAAACAGCTGAAAGACCAGAGTAAAGTCTCTGATCATTTGTTGGATGTTTGTGTGGGAAGTTTGGGGGGAAACTGATCACAGCTGAACAGCAATCTGTATATCTTATAGAGCTGAAATCTTCCATTTCAAGTTCAGAATTGTGGCAAGTACATTTTGAAAGGTGGAATTGTTTTACATTGCATTTAATATGTAAATCAAAGGTGAGTCGAAGACAGAACAACAGACTGCCATGATTGTGAAATTTTAGTGAATATAATTACTGTATTTGGGGTATTAACTAGATTTAACTGAGACTGAACTGACTGACTCAAGTCCAATTTCCTTCCAAAACAATACTTAGCAGATCAAACTACAGGATTTTATTTGGAGAGAATTAACCATTGCTGGTATACAATGCACACTTCATCAAAGATCTATATTATGTCTGTCTAGATCTATATTGCATACAAATTTCCTATTGTACACAGAAAATAGAATTCTGTTGCAGCAAAGCATTTTTACTGCTGTGTTCTTTTTAGATATTATGAGATACTATCCAAAAAAAAGATTGGTTTGCAGGAGATGTTGGTAGACATATTGCCTACTGTGGGAACAATATCTTTTTGAGACGGTATTTAGGGTAAAGTTTCTCAGTTCAACATGTCCTTAACTGAGTGGCAAAATTCCAGCCATAGCATGACACCAAGGTATGGCATTTTTTTCCTGCGATGCCTTGCATTAAGACAGAAATGACCTGGTATTCGACTTCTTCACCAACAGAGCCCCCTTATTGAAACACAAAGGGATACCATGTATGCACACAGCGTGCACCAAATGAAAACAAAGCAAAGTGCTCTGGACACAGTATGACCTCTGTCTACTTCACCGTATAGCAAATGAATATGTCTACTCGGTTTTATTGAGTTGGCAGGGGTGGGGTGAACGACAACAATGAGCCCCACAAAACATTTGTCCTGCCACCTCGGGTATCCTGACCGCTGTGTTTTTCTCCAGCCATGAGGATTACCAAAAGACCGCAGACTGGCTCCTGGCTCACACTCAGCACCGACCCAAAGTGGCCATCATATGCGGCTCGGGACTGGGCATGCTTGCGGAAGCCCTGAAGTCCCAGAACTCCTTCCAGTATTCCGACATTCCAGGCTTCCCACAGAGCACGGGTGAGGCTGGGGGCCGATGGGGCCGCGGGACCTGCCTTCCAGCTCATGTGTTCCAGCTTGCAATTATTTCAACACAAATTAATTTTGTGAATGTAATATTTTATGAATATATATTGAAATACATATAGAATATGAATATGTAGATATATATAGCAATATTATTTTGCTATATATATAGAGCAACTTTTGAGATGAATGAAATATAGATTTGCTTTGAGTGTGAAATAAGTTATAGCCATTTTTATGAAATATATTGTATCAGTCTATTTAAGCATGGTATATATGGGAACATGGGTTGTGGCTGAGTCACTTAATTGTGTTTATATGTGTGTTTTGTCCGGACCAACAGTGCAGGGACATGCTGGCAGACTGGTGTTCGGGGAACTCAAAGGGAAGATCTGTGTGTGCATGCAGGGGCGATTCCACATGTATGAGGGACACTCGCTGTGCAAGGTTAGTTCCTGAACAATCACTCCACTTATCTTTAACTTACACGTGATAAAATGCGTCAGAGGGAAGCATGGCTTTGCATTTTCGGATCTCTTAAAAACAATACTACACTGGAGACTGTTTAGGGGTCTTGGGAAGCAGTGAGCTCTTGCAGAGATAATCACATTAAAGCCACATAACTGTCACAGGGCGTGGCTGGGTTGCTGTAGGGGTAGTGATGCTGTGTGAACCCAGCAATCCTCCATGGGTGTGCGGGAGACCGCTCAAAGATCTCACACCAGAAAATGTCACCTCCAGGCGGGACTCACTGCATCTGTTCGTGAGTGATCACGCTGGCCACGAGTATGTGCCAAGATCGAGGGCGAAATCCAGGCTTCAATGCTCATATTGTCTGTCTTATATAACCCCGGGTTTAGTCTTAAGGTGGCGGCTCTGAGCACAGTAGGCTTACGGAAGCTACGGAAACTGGATCAGAGCGGGATTTTGAGCTCCGCTCCATTTTTCGCAGGTCACCTTTCCGGTGCGGGTTTTCAAGCTGCTGGGGGTGGAGACCCTCATTGTCACGAATGCTGCGGGCTCCCTGGCCGACAGCTTCTGCAATGGCGACATCATGATAATCCGGGACCACATCAACATACCGGGCCTGGCCGGACTCAACCCTCTGAACGGGCCCAATGATGACAAGTGAGTATTCACTGCGTCATTCGCTGTGTATCTAACTTTTTAACTCAGTTAGCTGACTATGTCATTAGAGTAATAAATGCATTGTTTTTGCAGACCCAGTTCCAGTTAACTGGGTCTGGGTTTATATTTTTGTTTACTGTATTTACAAATGAATGTTAACATTAGCTACCTGCCTGGTAAAATTCAACAAACAGGACAGATTGTAAAACTAATTAGAAAAGGAATATAGACTATAAACACAAGCAGCTAAACTAAACTGTAAGCAATGAAAACAGTATGTTAACATAACAATTATGAATGTGTGCTATTGTGAGCCATCAAGTGACAACCATAAACCTTAACAAAACACTGGAAACAAATGTGTTTTGGAATGTCCAACTGCACTAAAGTAAGTCACTTAAACACACGCATACGCGCACACACACACACACACACACACACACACACACATCCAATCAATCTACCTATTAATCAACAGAAAAAAAACTAAGCATTTTGGTAGACTGGAAGCCTGAATTTACATTTATGTTCTTCTTCCGGTTTAATTTTGTGTCCAGTTTGTATAACCTGTCGCTTTGTGGCTCCATCCTCCGTCTAGTTTTGGCCCGCGCTTCCCCCCCATGTCTGGTGTCTATGACAAAGACCTGCGGCGGCTTGCCAAGGACATCGCCAAGAGCCTGGGCTACTCCCACTTCGTACAGGAGGGTGTGTACTGCATGGTGGGCGGGCCTAACTTCGAGACCATCGCTGAGGCACGCCTCCTACACAAACTGGGGGTGGATGCTGTAGGTAAGATACTCTCTGCAGGCAGGTTTGTAAATTCACAAATATTAAAAAAATAAACCGCAAACCTAGGAAGAAAATAATACAAATCCTTATATGTTATGCCTTTCTCTTCCTGCTCAGATCTATGTATCTCTGATTTTATATCTTCATATAGCTCCCACACATGGTAACAGAAAGAAAAGTAGCATTCTTTTTGATAGAAAGTGAGTGTGTTGCTCTATTGTACAACAGGGAAGAAAGTTCCCGTAGCGTAGAATAAAATACTTCATTGCCTGTCTAGGCAGTATCTCAAATTTTTCAAACATAATGAAACGTAATGTTGTTCCTCACAAAGACCTATCTATTTTATATACAACCCTTTATTTACAATTGCAAAGCTTGAGGACCTATTTGAATGTAAAGTCCAATCAAATATAGTAGATACAACCAGCTGGTGACATCAGAAAGAGTCAATTCATTGGAACATAATAGCTCAGTATGGTTCCTGTATATTTTACTAAAGCTGAAAAAATTCAGTTGCCCTGTTGCTGGGTAACACCATTAGGCTTACGACTTACAAAGGTTACAGTTTTTTTAACCAATGTTACCCATTTATACAGCTGGATATTTACTGAGACGTTGCAGGTTAAGTACCTTTGTCCAAGGGTGCAGCAGCAGTGCCACAGTGGGGAATCAAAACAATAACCTTTCAGTCTCGAGTCCTGCTTCTTAACCACCGTGCTACACTGCCGCCCCACACAGGTATGAGCACAGCCCCAGAGGTGCTAGTCGCCAGCCACTGTGGCATGAAAGTGTTCGGCCTCTCCCTCATCACCAACAAGGTAGTGAAGGCCTATGAGGACACAGAAAGGGTCAACCATGAGGGGGTTCTGGGGGTCAGCAAGATGAGGTCGGAATATCTGCAGACCCTGGTCACAGAGCTGGTGAGCCAGCTGGACATCAACAACAACACCGCGTAATGACCTGCCCCAGGGGACGGGCGTAACTGAGCATTCCACTGCAAATCCATACATTTGACAGGATCTTAAAAGCACATCAAGAAATGCAGCTATCTGAAGTTGTAGGCCATGGATTCTGTTACAGTGGTATCACCCTTTTCCACTGTATGCAATCTATGCACACCATCCTGTTTACATGTGTATATTTTTATTTCCATCCTGTGCAATAATGTGGAAATAACAGCAAATGTCTTCTCATGTGTAGTACTTCTCACTTTGCAGCATAAATTAAATACGTAATAGACACATTTTTAAAAAATGAGAATGATGTCAAATCTTAGATTTTTTTTCTGTGTGATCTCACATATTGGTATCCAATCATAACATCTTAATTGTACACATTTGTGTGTTCATTATCAAGAGAAATATGTCTAGTTTACATTATGAGAAACGATTTGCGTTCATTGCATTTTTAGCTTGGTATATGTATATGTAATATCATTCAGGTTAACTTAGCAATGCAATGTATACAGCATAACATTACAAATGATGGTTAATTTGTTTGAAAAGTTGAAGTTGAGAGATTCTGAGAATAATATATGATATACATCTATATATTTATGTTTTAAAGTGTATGATAGAATATTTATATGGCACCTTAATGCTGTATGTATGATACACTGTTCCTCACTACTTATTCATTGTAGTCGTACATTGTCAGATCTAATCATTTTGAAAATTCAATCATACTGTGTAAAAGCTGTAATGACATATTTTGATTAATAAATTATGTACTGCAGTTTAAAAAGTCTCTCTTTTTTAACAAATTCTAATGCATATTCATTCTACAAAATGACACTAGGCGATGTGTGGTGCTACACAGGGGACAGGTGAGTATGCATGGTAGTGATCCCTCAGAAATAAAATTCTATTACACATTTCCTAACCACTGTATGTCCACACCTTTGTTAACACAGAAAATAATATTTAAGCATAACATGCATGCACCTGGGAATGTCTAAAAAATACAGTGCAGTAAAACATTTTGTTAACTGGAAAGGAAATACACATCCTTTAGCTGTGATTCATCATTAGCAGGGATGTGAGAAAAGTCAAAAGCAAGTCAGTCATTGAGATCATTATGGAAGTTATGAAAGAACAGAGGTTGGGAAAACATACCATCAAGTACATAACCTCCAATCCGAGTGTTTTCAAATTCAAATCCACTATCAGTTCCTAAGGGCGAACAGTACTTATGCCAAGGCTAGGTGCTTGCGTACATTATGACCTCCCATTTAATCCACCCCACCCAACCCACATGGAGGAGATCCATCTTTTTTCTAGTCTTCTCTTCTATGCTCTGGTCGAAATCCATCTCAGACACGTACAATCTGTGAAGGATAAAGCACTGCCAGTTCCTGAGATCTGGTTGGGACATTCTTGCAGAATTTTCACTCGTTCAAATAATATTTCAGTCAAACCTTGAACAGAGTAGTTCGTGTGTTTGGTTTTAAGTAATGTAAACTTTAAAATCGCGTAAACTTTCCAGACAGAACAGTGGTAACAATCTGTATATTGATACAGATATGTTTTCAAACACGGGTTAATTTATATTCAAATCCCAGGCGCAAGATAGATCACCTTAATCGCCTTAGTCTAAAACTTATTTCAGTAGGTTTAAAAACTCAATTCTGAGACTGTGATCTGGCCTCGAGCCAGTAGGTGGCAGCAATTTAGTATTTTGGACCTGAACTGCGCGTCTGGTTGCTATGGCAAGGAAAAAGCTGCGCGTCTACAAGACGGCTAACGTTAGCTACTGTTACATAGTTTTGTACGTTACCCTATATTTGCTAAATGGGGAATTATTCTCTTGCAAGTCTATAAGAAAGCTAAGCATACTGAACGAGCCACAAAATAATGAAAGTGAGTATATTTTCAATTTTCACTGGTATTTTTTTTTTTTTTACTTTCGATGTCTCCTCTAATAAGAGTAAGTAAGTAGCTTGACTAGCTAAATGCTCTGTGCTAACGTTACAGTTAGCAAGTTGGTATCAGTCATCTGCATAGACCAATCAAAATCCATAATTACTGTGCCAGACCCACCTTACAAAACGTAGACGAAATCTTGCCAACTTCGGGCGTGAGCTGAGTCCAGCACCGTAGAAGAAACGAACACGGAATAAAAATGATGATGATGATCATGACTATTATTATTATATTTCGTTTTTTGACATCAACAGCCTTGGCTGTCAAGCTGAGAGCCAACCTGTAGCCTAGACCTGGTGCCAAACCCATTACCTGTTTTACAGCGTTTACACCTCGGTGCTGAGTTCATGCAGGAGAAACCTAGGCCAGCCACCACACTGAATACCAACATTGGCTTATTGGCATTAGATCGTCACAATTAACCAATTCAAACTTAAAATTATGATAAAGGATACAGTTGTGAATATGTCTGAATATTGCACTGGTTCAGTTAGTAATACTGAGTGAATGGGGGAAAATATATCATCCAGGCTGTAGAGCGTTGTGATCAGGGATATCTCATTTTAATGTTTTCACAGATTTTGAAACTAGCTCAACTTTTTTTGCTATCTATAAATGTGATATCAATTAGAGATTGCAATCCATCTTTTGTGTAGCGGTTTTATTGAGCAGTGTTATTCATCCAACAGCTGAATGAGTCATAGTGATTGTCAGAATGGTATCTCTGACAGAGGTGTTATATATGAGACTTCTCCTTATATAGTGGTAGGAACACCTCCTTATTATTCAGACAGCACAGCAGTAATATTAAAACCTTACATTTGATTTAGCATGTCATCATTTCTAAAAATAGGTTAGTCCAACAGTCACTTTGTAGCTATTTGCCAGCTTCATATATCTGAGTGAATGCCTAGTGTCTTCAAGTTCACACAGGATCTGAAAGGCCACTGACATCTGATGTCTTGTCTAAATAAGTCAACCAAATATAAAAGCCAAACAAAAAACCAAACAGTGAGCAGACTCAGTATGAAGTGTACCATCATGTGTAGCACCTCATTAAACTTTATTAGTAACTTAGTACTTACTTGCGCATAATGGCCAGTCAACAGGTTTTAATCTGTCATTTTTGAACTCAGTATGTCCTAAAATCCCCTTCTGATTTTTTAAAGGCAAATCTGTAAGGGACGGACTTTTATCCTCTTGCATCTGTCTTTAAATCACTCTTACATGGTAAAGATGTTCTCAAGGGCTGGATTCAGATGTTTGTCATCAGTTTAAACTTAAAAATGGAACCACATGACTAAAGAAGTATCAGCTAAGAAAGCACCTGATGTCTGCTGGATTGCTAGTTACCCAGGTAGGGGAAGATGGGTGGCCAGGTATCATGTCTTGTTCATTTGAAACTGGCCATGATATTAAACATCTACAGATACACGGGAACTAACCACTTAATTATTTTGATTAGTGTAATTGTTTTATTCTACAGAAACTTTTGAATATTCAGAAACACAATGAGCACAGTACCAAACCATCTTCAGTCCTTAAAGGAATATTTCAAGAAAGTGGTAAGTTGCAGCTCTTGTTTTATTTATTTGACGCCATGTTTTAACTGAAGCTGACTGTTTTTCACACCTCTTGTTATTTCTAATACAGCTTTATTTCTTACCTGAAATTGCTCTGTTTGTCTTGTGCATTCCACCGTTCTCGGTTAGGTTGCTTTAAAACTACTATGTTTGGCTTGGGCAGAGAACGTTAAAGTTAGCTTCTGGTGTGTTTTAGGATTATAGCAGCTGGGAGCGGAGCAGCAGGAGAAAGGAAGTCTTGGGGCAGAAGACAGAAGCTGTCCCTTGGGCTCTGATCCCTCAGCCCAAAGCTGCTGCCTTGCCTCCCAGTATCAAAGCTGTGGGCAGAGGGCACGGCAGCACAGCCTCCTCTGCTGTATCCAGACAGCCACAAGCCGATAGGCCAGGTGAGACAGAGGTCACACAGGTCATGCAGAACAGAAAAGACTCTGTGAATCACATGTTTGCTCACAAATGTTTGCTCAGAGAAACAACAGCTTAAAGCCAGTGGGCTGCTTTAACAAGGCTTTTGCACAAAAATTTTAATATTGCTGGATGTAGTTTCTTTGTTAGGACAATCTCGGGCCGGCACTTCCCATGTAGAGTCAGCCATATCGTCAAGGAGTTTGTACTCGAGGAAGAAGAACATTGTGGAATTGGACCCCACCCTTCGGAAGGGGAGCAATATCAAAGTGCTAGAAGTAAGATGACTTTAAGCATATCTGTACAACAGGAGTGAATAGAGGCAGCATGTATGTAACAATTGTACAATGAAATGTTCAGGTGTTAAATAGTAGTGATGCAATGTAATCAGTTATCCTCTGTTCCTTTTTCTGCTCAGTGACATATTCATGCAACAATGCCTTTCAGTTGCTGATAAAATTGAGGAAGAAAGCCATTGACGAGCTGGAGGCACACTGTGCATTCTTACAGGAGAGCAACCAGCAGCTGACCAGGGAGATTGAGGAGACAGGCAGACACTCTTTCTCCAGTGCAAGGGAATCTCTCATTCAGCATGAAAAACTTGGGGTGAGTATGTCATGTGAAGTTTTAGAGCCCGCAGTTTTTTTCCCGTGTATTTTGGTTTGACAGAGTGTTTGTTTGCAGCAAATTGAACCCCCCCCCCCCCCCCCCCCAAAATCTAAAGTTGAAGAGTAAATAACTGGTGCTTTGAGTTAAGATGCTTTTCTCTGTTCTTTTGCCTTCAAGCATTCTTTTGCAGCTTTAAATGGCTGGAGTTGCAGAGAGATTGAACAGGCTAAGGCTGAGCTGAAGGACGTGCAGGTTTCTGCAGAGAAACAGCTACACGGTTAGTTCCACTGTCCCAGATTTGCATAGACTGAAAGCAAAGAAAAGTGCGGTTGGTGCATACCCAAGCAGACGATCCAGATCACTGATCCCCCATATAATTTGCCCCAGGAATGATTTCATCCAGTACAGTTGATGACAGACAGGACTACCATCAAAATTGGCCACAGTGGATACAGTGTCCGAAGGATACTTGTAATTAAACAGTAGGGATTGCAGATGGCAGTAGCACTGGTAGTATCTGCTAGAGTCCGGCATTCCTCCTGGGTGTATGTGAGTGTAGGAAGAGGAAGATGACAAAATTCCAGAGCATATCCCAAAATGAAGCATGCTGCCCTGGTAAATGTGGTCTGCAGAGTATACATGAGACTAAGAGGAAAGCGCGTTCAAGAGGAACGGCATAAAACAAAATTAGAACAAGACTTAAGGAAACTGGCCATAACCAGGCCGTTGTAAATCCATCTGTTTAAATTAACAGCTTCATTTCACAAACCCAAGCATGAAAAACAAACATTTTCCTGCCGAAGTGTGAGACTGCAGGCGCACCTAATCACACCTGGTCTTATTACAGTCTCACCAGCAGGAGAGCAGAAATTAGCAAAAGGCTAAACTGCTGACACGACAGAGCAGTGGCCCTGCCTTGCGCTTTGTATAAGTACAGGATTGAGCAAATGCCGTCAGTCTTATGGATGCCAGACACTTTAATTTGTCCCATTATGCTTGCACCCAAAAGTCACTTTTCTTTCTTCATGCTCAATTTGAGGCACTGTTGCAGGGAAAGGTTTCAAAACCCCAGGAATTCTGTCTTCTCAGCTGGCCAAACCTGAACACATCAGCCTCAGACGAGAAAAACGTTTCCTAACACTCAGTGTTAAGAAACATAAAGAGCAGATTCAAACTGCGATACATCACTGAAATGACCATAGCATGGTTGCGTGTAATTTGTGTACATTAAGTGCTTTTTAAGTCCAGAACGTCAGTTGTGTAACGTTAAGTCTTTTGTTTCGCTTCGTTCTCTGCTTATTTGCGATGAAAGGTTCAGGCTATCAAATTGTGTTGTATGGTCACTTAAAAAAGAAGCCAAGACAAATCTAACATGAACCTGTCTTGTCTTAGCAGTGCTCTACAAAAACACTGGAAAATTCCAGAAGACAAAGAAGTGCCCTTCCTGTTGAAAGTCAGCCAGTATTACTGTGCAGCACCACATCTTTGTACTATGTCTCATACTATACTCTTTGAAGTATGATCAAAATGCCTGGTGATTAAATGTGTATGCAGGGACAGAGGAGGTATTTTTTACTACAACATCCAAGATTTTGATTTATTTCCACTTTGACATAGTCCCAGAAGCCCCTCCTGATGAATGGTACCATAGATGCCTATTACTTTTGGTATTTTGGGATCATTTTGCATTGAACTTAGAAAGCTCACATTCTTTCCCAACATAGAAGAGTATCCATCAACACAAATATACAAGTTGTGGCCAGATAGAGGCAAAATGAACGTTTCAGCTGTTGGATATCAGACCCCCATGTCTGGCCAGCAAGGAGTTATTCCTCATAGTACCTTAAGAAGGACACCTGACCCAAGTGTGAAGTTCAACCACTTCCAAATTAAAACACTTCCTGGACATAGTTAAAAAAAAGGGCAGTACTCCCTTAGAATCTCTCTATTGTGGGCAATTTTGTCATCCACAAATCACAAGCCTTTGATTTATTTAAAAACTGTTGATTCTTTTTGAAAATCTTGGCAGACATCACAAAGCATTCCTGCACAGTTCTTCTCCTTCCTAAAATATGTTTTTCCCTTTTTGTAATGTCCAGGCAACTCAAAATAAGGCCTACTCTTTCTGCTGGCATGTTGTACAGAGCATTTATTGAGCATTCAGTCTTAGGTCAGGAATTTCTTTTGTTTTTGTATTCCTTATCATTCCATATGACTTTGTCGTCTGCGATACCTGTGAACATTGTCAAATTTATTTTGAAGAACTTTGAGAAAAAATGTTCTTATGGAGTCCATACCATATCTGCAGCTGCCAGTCATGTTCACGGTGTAGCGCAAGCAAACTCCCTTGAGTGGAGTACATTCTTTTTCCATTGTGCAGACAACCATTTTGTCATTCATTCCTCCATGCTTGCTCATTTCATTTGGGCTTTAAAAGAACTTTGTACTTGAGAGTTGCATAGTCCTTTATTGAGGTCACCATGGTCAGAATGAACACGTCATGTCTTAACACTGACCTTAATTTTTTGTCTAGGTCTTTTCGGTCAACATCTTGTTTTGCTAGATGCCTGTTGGTATGTAATTTAGCTAGCGACCAACAGAGAATGACTTCTCACATTCTTTATGAATCTATTTTAGTTTGTGTGGAACGTTGGCTTCCAAAATGAGTGTAGCTGGTTTCCATTGTTAGATTCCATTTGGTTTTGCTAACTGCTGGCTAGGGAGTTACCCAACAGGGAGGGCTTGTGCAAACATAGAACCACAACATCTTCAGGCTACATTCAGAGGGAGAAGGGATATTCAGGTGTAGAGTTGGAGAGCATGAATGAAATCATGGGTATGATTTGAGGACCGCTGGTGTTGTCAAAAGCATTTGAACGGAACATGATGTTTGTGACAATCTGCTCCTCAGTAATTTGAGCTTGCCAAATCAAGCTTTTCAGCTGGTGAATAGGAAGTGATTTCTGTGTGTGTGTGTGTGTGGCTAGGTCTTCAGGAACAGCTCAAGGGGGTGGATGCAGAGGTCTTAAAGGCCCGAGATGAGCTCCACACACTCAGGACATACAAGGATGTGCAGTACCCAGTGAAACTGCTGAAGATCACAGAGATGAAGAGAGAGCTTGAGGATCTGAAGGACACGCTGAAGGTGAAGGGGTCTGGAGCCTCTCAGAACATTCATGGCTTTGCTTGCGCTCATGAGTCACTGCCTGCTCATTAAGATGTAACATTACATTCCATAACATTACATGCATTTAGCAGATGCTCTTATTTAGAACTTTCGGAACATAGAACATAACATGAAAATAACATGACATAACATAAAAGTACTGTCTTTCTTCTCTAGGATGAGCGTGATCGTGTGGCTATGTTCTGCCAGGAGGATATAGAGAACTTTCAGAAACAGTCCAGCCAGGACGAAGAGGATATTCTGGCTTCAGCTGCTAAAGTAAGCATCCCCTTAGGTAGTTACAGCATCATGTTATATGGTGGTGGCAATTTGCTCAGCTTTGAATGTGCAGTTCACTCCTGTATCATCATAAAAGTTTGGCTACATTCTGCTGCATGTGTTCATTATAACTATGGAAATAGTATATACTAAGACAGATGTTGTGTTTGTTGCCAGTGTTAAAAATACTGATGATTGTTTTGGAAGAGTATGAAATGCCTTTCCACTGAGAAAGTGGCATGGTTTTCTAACTTAAAAAATAATTTATTGTTAATTACACGGTTGTCTGTGTCTGAAATACAATAAGAAGAAAAATGCACACAGGGGAGGTAATTTAGAAGCATTAAGATAAGACCCCAAAATAACTCAAGACGGATTATTCTACTCGCACATTCTTCTGCGATATTTACTCTGTACCAAATAGCCTCAAATTAGCCACTATTGTTTCTGCATTCCACGTAGGCCCGTAGACAGAAGGTTTTTTACAACATCCTCTTATCCGGCAAGCTCTGTATTTTTTCTTAGTTTCATAATTTTTCATCATTGATAAAATCAGTAAATGTGGCCCTACACCGCTTCCTCCCCCGGTAAGAGACAAAATTACCACCGACGCACAGAAAAAAAAAATCACTTTTTTAAAAGATTTAAATCTTTGAGTTTCAATGCAGAGCAATTAGTTTAATTCAAGGTGCCATTGTCTTGATCAGTTATCATTTCATTAAATTGTGGTCGTCAGTCCAAAAATGTGGTGTTAAGCAGTCACAGACAACCCCTTCCAAACTGAAAAAAAGGAATCTCTCACAACTCAGAAATAACTACAGCTTGCCAACTAGGACATAATGAAGTGTGGAGACAGTCTCAGTGTTTCATGGTCATTACTATTAAATGTACATGATTACAATTTAAAACCGTATCAGTTTATAAGTATTTGCTTTATTTATTTTCAGAGACACTTGTCCTACATTTCCCCTATGATCCAACAGATGGCCACCCGAAATTACAGGATGACGAACGAAATCGAAATGTACAAAAAAGTATGTTCTTCATTATTTGGTTTTAAATTGAGAAAATTTAGAACCAACTGTTAGACAATATTGCAGACTATGACAGTTTTTTTTCATTCATTCATTTATTCAGTAATAAGGAACATGGGCTATGTTAATATGTGCTTTCATCTGATTCTGGATCCCTCGTGTTCCTATAGGAAGTTAAAGACCTGGAGGAGAAGAACCAAGAGCTCATCAGTGACATTCAGGAGCTCCAGCTGACTCGTAAAAACATCAGAAAAGAGATCTTCTACGATGTCTTCCTCCAAGCAGATAAGTAGGTGAAGGTGGTGGAGGCGGGTGGGAGATCTGGGGGGTGGGGGGGGGGGCTACACAACACATTGGTAATTGGCTGTATAATGAGCAGTGACTCCAGCCCAGCGCTACAGAGGCGCTCGGCTCTGGAGTGGTTAAAGTTCAGACTGCCTCGAGGAAAGGCTCTCCTGTGCAGTGGTCCTTTTTTCCCAGCATGCTTTTCATTAGAGCGCGGTGGGAAGAGGACAACAATGTGGAGCCATGTTATGGGCAACATTAAAGAACAGTTCAAACCGAGTGATAAACACTATGAAAAGCACACTGGGGAGATGTGTTGCAGTAGCACTTTAATTTACGGTAGATTTCTGGACCGCTTATGGAGAGAGTTCTTGGATTGTGGTTTATTTTTCTTTTAACTGTTGGAATGAAATTGTTGAAAATGACACTTTGGAATTTCCCAGAGAGCGTTTGTTTTTGTGTGCATGTACGTGTAAGTGTGTGTGTTGATAGGGGGGAGGTCGTGTTTTGTTTAGTTTTCCGCCCTTGTGGAATGTGTAAAAGTTTGTTAAAAAAAAACACCCTTGTGCATTTTCCATAAAAGATCCTCCAATCTAACAGAAGCACACATATTTTTTATTCTGCAGTTTCTTTCCCACACTTCTTATCACAGTCTCTTATTTTCCATCCGTACCCCAGAGAATTCTTTTCTTTCATCTACGGAGTAACAATGCAGTACAATCCTCGCATTTTGTGCTGTGATATTTTACTCCTGGTATTTGTTGTTTCAGTCCATGTCCCGCTGCATGTGGTGTCAACACACACTGGCACAGTCCGGGCCTGATCGCTGGAGCCCCGCTCTCCTCAGAGCACATCGCTCAGTCTCGGTCTCCAGCCGTTCTTTCGGTGTGAAAGCATCCTCCGCCTGCACGCGTGGAATTTCCCCCTCCCAGGTTTCCGCCCTTCGGCGAGCGCGGCTTTTGCTCCGTGCCCCTCGCTTAGCCCAACCCGCGAGTCCCGCTCGGCTCTGGCCCGACGCCACAGCCTGATGGAGGGCCCCGTGCCAAACCGCGGTGGCGCCCGTGTCCCCTGCCCGCTGCACCCACCCCGCTGAAGCAAACCCACCAGGCCGCTTCTGCCTTTTATTATTTATGTAAGAGTAACTTGACCCCTGCCACAGGTCAACCTTCGAGTAAATAAAAATCAGGACGAGCAGATGGCACGTATCCATGTGTACCCCAAGTTACACACATGAAAACGCCTTGAGAATATGAGAAATGTAATAATGCAGATAATATATTTGTAGTATAACATAATATACTTAGTTTTGTTTGACCTTTCAATACATGTGTTTTTTTCAGAATTCCTCACTCCAAAGGCCTTAATGCTCTCAAAAGGTTTTTTTTTTCTTGTGAAATTCAAGTTTTCAACTAAAAATGCATGCAAATTAGAGATATAAGAAAGAAACTTAATCTCTCTCATGCTAAAAAGAAATAAAATGTGGTTGGAAAAAGCAATTAATGTGCCACAGTATAAGATTACAGAGTATTGGAAAAGTCTGTCAAAGACATCTTAAAGATAAATGAAGAAGCAACAGTGCGCCCTACATGCAGGAAATCCAAATCTGCCATTAAAGGTTAATAAGGGGTTCACGTTTCCAGCGGCCTGTTCCAAAACAAAATGACATTTTCTAGTCCACGCATATCTATTTATATATTTAATATTCATACTTGCTAGAGATGACTACCAAAGGGTCATTTGATACTACTTAAATATTTTAATCAAATGGTAAAAGTATTTATTATTAATAAATAAACACATCAACAGTCAGTGGAGAGGAGACTGATTTCAGCACCAGGAGATGTCTGCTGTTGCTATGGAGAGGTCTCCTTTTCCTGTGTAAAAATGTATAAAC
The DNA here is from genome assembly GCF_013368585.1 of Megalops cyprinoides. Lineage (NCBI taxonomy): Eukaryota > Metazoa > Chordata > Actinopteri > Elopiformes > Megalopidae > Megalops > Megalops cyprinoides. The sequence goes on along the minus strand of NC_050588.1, from coordinate 33,914,984 downwards.
TTAAGTGTTTCTGTGAAAAAAAGCAGCAGCCCCATAAAGAGTCCAGTCAGCAGACTGATTTAAAGTCATCATTATCTCAGCTCCTAAACTGGTTGAAGTCACACGTTTTGAGGGAAACTTTTGTGATGCACTTTGGAAAGTTTTCTCTCCCTCTTTATTTGACACAGCACAGTCTCGCAGTGGAAGACAAATGTCAAAAAAAAAGTTTATTCTATCCATGGGTGACATGTTACATTTCAAGATCCTACTTTCCTTTAATTTTCCACTATTTTTTTTACTCTTTTTTGACTGTATAAAAAGGGGTCCTCTTCCCTATAGGACTGAGCTTTCCTATTACTGTTGTATAGGGCTGTCTTTATAGCTCAGTTAGTGCACGGCATAAATGGACATGTTACAAACTGTGCTCCATACAGTGGCTTGTATGGATGTCAGAGGTGATGTGAAACTGTTCTTTGTGTGCTGTTATTTCCTCATGAGTAAACCACAGATGAAAGTACATGCATTGTGTATGTGTTTGCCTCTACTGAGAATGTTAAAGCTGCATGTGCTCTGCACTTGAGATTGTCAGAGATGTCACTCTAATAGTGAAATTAACACCAGAAACCACACAAGCCCAAAATTAGATTAAAGTAATAGCAGTTGAATTCATAAGGATAGGTTCAACACATATTTAATGGAATTCAGTCACAAGCACCAACTGTAATTACCAGCACCATTGCACTTTTTTTGAAATCCTCTTCAAAGTATCTCTGTAACATCATTACCATGCATCCAAAATTGTACATTTTTGTTGTGTGTAGTACAATTTAATTGTCTCCTGTTTGCTGTAATGCACAGCCCACAGTATGTATGATATATAGATGATCCTAACAGTTTGTACTCTGTTTTTCAGATGTTCTCCAGATATGGATGTGATGCTGAACATCCCCCGAGAAGAATGGCTCCCTATTTAGCTGTGGGGCACGTAGAACTTATCTGCAAATCAGTGTCCTTGCACACGCACCCTTTGGCTCTCTTTACACAAAGCCGGAAAAGCGGTTTAAACACATTACACTGATTTACTCCACAGTTCATGAGTTCATCGTTGTGTTAACAATCAACTGCTGACAACTTGTTTAGAGTATTTGTGAATATTTACAATAAATGGCCTCTACCAATTTCCCTATTGTGCAATTTTTAAATTAATGCATGTCCTCTTCTGTCCATGCACCGGGCAGGAATTGGGATCCACTGCAGTGAAAACCTGTCATTTTCTTGAAGTGTACAAATGTATGATCAAAGTGACCGAAACTATAGCACCAAACGAACTGGAAAGCTGTTGTAATATACGTTGGTCATCTACATTTTGTTGATTACTACACGTTGTTTTCATTGGATGATAGTTTGGAGTGGATAATTGTAACTGACCATTACCAGTTGTCTCAAAGCTATCATTTTTTGCTAAGTTTAATTATCGGAATGTTTGATTGTCAGGTTTTTACATCTTGCTGTCAAGTGAGCAGAGTATTTCTAAGCCCTCTACATTTCTGTGGCCATGTCGTTGTTGTTTTAGGGAGCTGTTGTAATTTCCTTAAGTGTGGGAAAGAGGTTTGCTTTGTAAACAGCAAGGGACATTGTCACCCCATCCTATGGTCCACTGCTTTGATTACTTCTGATGTTTTTCTTGGAAAAGATGCAGCTCAGCCTCAGAGAATCTGATTTCCTCGAAAAGATTGCTCAACATCAGACAGGGGTGTCTAAAACCCTTTCCGGATGGCATGTATATTGCAGCCACACTGTTCTTTATTCTTTAAGAGAATGCATGTGGGTTATATGAACCCATATTTTGAGGAAGTAAACAGAATAATATATATATATATATATATATATATATATATATATATTTTTTTTTTTTTTAGAACTGTTATGATATTTAATCATTATGGTTAATTAATTTGGAGGCTCTCCTCTCTGAACTCTGAATCCATACAATGGAATTAACAACGGGAAACCTCGTAGTGCCAATGCCGAGAGAGATTACGCTCTTAGTGCACTATACTTATTTGTGCAGTCCTTTATAATGCCAGGTTGTAGGTGTAAATACAGTTAATTTGATGTGTAACTTTACCTAGGTCAGCGTCAAGGAGATTTGTATGTTCGAAAAGTTGATAGTTCTAATTCAAAATGTGTGTCCCAGAGGGGAGATAAAATGCTCGAATCACACGAATAAGAGGCAAAACGTTCATGTTGTTTTTAAGAGGAAGTGACTTACAGTCAACGTCATTGAATCGGGGTGGGTTCATAAATAAGAATTAAGTGAACTCGCAGAATGCAAACCCAACTTCGAGCGCAGGCAGAATGACGGATCGAAGAGGCAGAGCGCGCACACTCACAAAGGACCCGCACGTCTGACACCGCACAGGGTGGGGGAGTGCGCACCGCTGCCCGAGTTCAGCGGCGCGCCGAAATTCTGCTGTACCGCGCCGGTGAGTTCTGCCTGCTAAACTTTCTGAGAAAATGTCCCGGTAGAGGTTTTTTTTTTTTTACTGTGAAACCGATCATTGATGCAGCGGCGTTGCTTGTCCGCAGTGTTATGTAGAACATGTAGTTGGGTAATGGAACAGAAACTGGAACGCGAGCAGAGAAAAAGTTAATATTTATCAAAAAACCTTGGTAATGACGGTGACTATCATCGTGAAATAGCCGCAGATGTATGGAGAACAATTTTCACCTATTTAATGAACATGTATTCTCAGCATAGTCAGTATTGCTGGTACTAATTAATCGACTCACAGTTGCACAACACGATACTTTTCTTGTCGGACAATGCTGTAATTGATTATTCACTAGGCTGCCTTAATTGTAGACGAATAATTAATTTCAGTTGCATTTGTTGTTTACCGTATCTGCTTCGATAAAGTTGTCTAGCAGACAAGTGAGAGTGAGTGTGTGTGTGTGTGTGTGTGTGTGTATGTGAGTGATTCTAGATATCCTTGTCTCGCTGTCCTGATTCCACTCTTAAATTTTTAACAGCGTTGTGGAACTTTGCAGGCTGTTGTCATGACTCCTGCAGTATACTGTTACAGCGTTCCACTGTCAATTGTATACAACCTTCACGAATCAGACTGAAACATTGCTAACGTTACACTTGTTCCCGTGCATCTAAAGAAATGAAGCCAAACACAAGGCTCACTGAAGCACGTTCATTCTGTCCTCCAGTTTGACCAGTCTTTGCTGGGTTACATGGAGAACTGAGGAAAAAAAGTATCTGAAGATTCATGGCACTGGTTGTGAATGAACTTTTGGCAACCAACGGCTATTGAGGTAATACTGTCATGTACATGCTGAGTCATTTTTATGTTTGAATATTGGCTAGTTACGTGTCATTTACACAGTATGGTTTGGATGTCATTTAATGCAATGTTGAATTAACCTTTACATTAGGACTTTAGTATGTTCTAAAACTTTTGTAGTACGTTATACTTCCCTTATCAATATTTTATTTGCATTCAAACGCGTTAAATCTGAATGTAGAAAGTAGAAGTTGGTTTTGTTTCAGCTACGTTTCGTTACCGTATCTTCTTGTGTTAAAACCTGTAAGGACAGGGTATTTTTCTGTTTTAAAGGGGCGTTTGTTCCATTTTTTTTCTAAGATGACACTGAACACACAGAGGGACAGCAAGGAGACGTTGCGGAGAAGGGCGAGCACTCCTATCCCCTCGTCCCATCAGGCAGGCCCGAGAAACAGAGATGCGCCAGCCGATCCCCATCACCCGCCGCTCGGCCACTCTGCGTCTTACCATCCCGGGGACAAAACAATTCTCTCTCGCGTCAACTGGTCCTCAGATTCGGAGGACTCCGACAGCTCTGGGGCAGAATGTCTCTACCGAGTCGTCCTGTTAGGAGACCACGGAGTAGGAAAGTCCAGCCTTGCGAATATCTTTGCTGGGATACAGGATAAGGATGCCCATGAACATTTAGGAGGTACGAGCATAATTATTATTGCTTTTACATAAATTATTATTATTATTATTAGTAGTAGTAGTAGTAGTAGTAATAGTATTTAACTCAGTAATATGCCTTAATACTGGGCATGGACATAGACAAATTGAAATGAACAGTATTGGAATAATCAGTCTGCTATTAGCCAAAGGATATTGCTGAATATACAATAATATGGATATAATAGAATGCTGTACTTGGAAAATGTCATAGAGGCTGTGGTCCCTGCTCAGCCCTTTGTCTACATCTCAGTTTGAAAATTAGTCAAGATGCTCGCTTGTTATTTTTGGTTCTGTTTGTGCTCAATGACATCTACTGGTTATGATTGCTGATGTGAACTTTCTCATAATATGGTACTTTATATTGTAGTATATACTGCCAAAGTGCTGGTACATGACATCCCACTGGCCCATATAGCCTTGGCTAACCTGTCAGCATCACAGGCTGTTTGATTGATAACAGAGTCATCACGCTGTGCTGATTGACCTCAGAAAATTGATTGTCAACCAGTATTGATCGGTACAGTGTGCACAGAGAGGCTGTTAAATGTTTGGGGATGTGTGTTAGTTGTTTGTGACTTTCTCAGGGACAGTGTAGTTTTGACAAAACGAGCATCCGTATTGTCAAGTTTTCACGTTTTGCATTTTTTTTGTTACTTAAGCACACAACACTAGAGGCTATTTGTAGGAGGGTGTGTGCCCATACCAGAAAGGTTAGATAACCGCAGAACAAGCAGCAGTGTTTGGTCTGAGTTTATGGCTGGGGAATAACTCACTGGTTGAAAAGAGAGATGAGGCTGGGTGTTTGGAGACCCGTCAGCTGTCCCGTCTTTTGCATACTGCATAGAGACCCCGTGATGTGACAGGACAGTGAGTTCGTGTCGTGTGTGACACTTGTGAGTGATGTCCTTTGGCTGAGTGCCTGCTGAGTGGGGATATCTGTGCGTTAGCATCAGCACAAGGATAACACTTTTAATAAGAAATAGCAATGAAGCCTGGGGATATATGCAGAGAGTTAATGTTTTGGATACAGATGGGTGGCTGGTATAATGTGTAAATATGCCCTGTGCAGTGCATTGCACAGCATACTGTTTTAAATCAAGGCACACTTGAAAGTTTTTTGCTTCTCCAAATTGTTCTGAAAGGAGCAGACCAAGCGGCCATATGCAAAGGATGCAGATATTGAAGGACAGATTGGTCACATGAGCACAGCTGACAAAAATTAAACTTGAGCCTCTAAACATCAGTGGATCACAGTCAATGCCAAAAGGACAATGGAATTGGCAGGAGTCTTGCCCCGAGGTTTGCTCCCTGTCACTCCAATACCACTCAGCCGTGCTGAAACTGGCTGTCGTCTCCGGCTAAAAAAAAAAAAAAAAAAAAGCGCAATAACAGACATATCAGACATCTCTGGACTCATTTCCAAATCAGCAAACAATTACATTTGTTTCATGAGGAAAAAAGGAGGGTGATAACTTTGTCAAGACACAACGTGTAGTTTGCTGCCACAGACTGAAGCACTTCTGTACTACTTGTCAAGCACAAATCCTTAAATGTGTGCCACATGCCAGGACAGGTGTCTCAGGTACAGAAGAAGGACTCAGAAGCTGGCAGAACAAGGAATGTTATTTTATAACTATTCTTACTAATGTAATATTAAGCTCTTAAGTAAGTAAATTGTACTGTGATAAAGTATTTGGTTGGACATATATTGCAAAACATTTTCATATTAGTTTACTGCTTGGTACAGTGAAGTTAACACTTTGCAAACGCCTCATTTTCCAAAAATGACTTCCTCAAATTATGACTGTAAGGTTCTTCTGATCAGTTTCCAGAGAATGGCGCTTTTAAAGGTGTCTTTTAATTATTATTTTATTATTTATTTTATGTAGGATTGGATGGTATTGTTGTTTCGCTGTAAATTCAACATAAATTACCACAATGAATTTTGCAATACAAAAACAAAATGGCAAATTAAATCCAGACTTAAAACTTGTAATTTTTTTGATGTTATATCCTTAAATTTCATTTGAGCTAAATGCAAAAAATAACAATAAATTAACATCCTGTCATTGTCTGTAGCTAGCTAACCATTACAAATACCACAGTGTGAATGCAGACATATCAAACTGAAAGGAAACTGAAAAGTTGAGCTGTTTTTCCTTCCTGTTTCTGTTTTGCCTCCTTTTTTCCTCTGGGGCCCCACAGAGGCAGTGAGTGAGGAGAGCTGTGGAGGTTGTTCTTGTTTGGGTTAGCCGTTTGCCCGATGGGGAAGATTTGCTGACCTGGCAGTGTGCGGCCGGGCACCCCCATGAGACCAGGGTAGCGCTGCTGCCGCCTCCACTTCTCCCTGCTGTCACTGTCAGCTTCTGAAAAAAGAAATGAAGAGGCCCCTGCTTTCCATCCTCTTATTTATTTATTTCATTACTGACCTTTTTTTTTCTTAGTTTTGCTTTCCCATACACCCATTTCTTTCTCTATCTCTTCTCTGCTGAGGATTTGTGGTGCTGGAAGAACTGAGGGATGTTTTTGTTTTTTTTTTTTTACCTGAAAACCATGTGTGTCAGTGTGCTTGAGTGCAGGTTTAGACCCAGAGAAACCTCTCTCCAGCAGTCTGCAGACAGCTGCTGGATACATCATGTGTTTATGCAGGTTTGTTTTATTTGGTTTTGACCAAAATTTTCCTACTTATTATTAAGTTCCACATCCATGTTTAGAAAGCAATTACATTGTTTTTATTTTTCCTGCGCAGAGATTTATTGGCTATTCCTGGGGTATTTTTTCATAATCTCTTTTTACAGCACATCTGATTTGATTTGCAGGGCATCCCTGTCTCTCCGCATGCAGATTCTGTTTGCGTCCATCAATCTTATACCTATGGGAGGTGTTTCAAAGAAACAACGCTGTTTTTAGGCTTTAATAACAGTGGCTTCACTGTCTGTAAACACAGACAGTGAGTATCTCCACTATCATAACTAAATTAAAACTTTTGTAATTTAGTGAAAATAAACTCTCTGTTAGGTTCAAAGATTTAGCCCATCTTTGTGCTTGAGGCTGAAATAACACTGGAGAGAATGGTTTTTCAGCAGAGCTTGAAATGTTCTCAGGCCACTTATTCACAAAAATGTCAGAATATCTCTGTGCAGACAGAGCTGTCATTAATGCATTCCTTGATGATGCAAATAGATGAGGAACATCTTTCAGGGTAGGATTGGTCGCAGTTTTGTTTAAATGAAGGCGACCTTAAATGGGTCCATCACGCCTTTTAAACGCACCTGAATGTCTTGCATTTGCTCTGTTATTCTGAGACTTCCTGGCTGTCTGACAAGGCCACTATTAAAAGAGAGGAGAATGAGAGAGAAGTGGAGAATAGAATGACGTTTGCCTCGCTCCATGTTTTGATGTGTGTGTTTCTCTGTCGTGCTGGCTGTTAGGGTGAAAAAAACAGAAGGTCACAGACAGTTGATATGTCTAGCTCGATATATTTTATGTGTCATGTAATGCCCTGTAGGCTTTGATTTAACAGAGTCCCTGGCAAGATAGCACGAGCAGGCTTTAACTTCGCACCCACGTAGGAAAAGGACACCAACGCGAACATGTGTACACAGTCGGTCTGCACATGTTCGGTTGAAACGAGGTGAAAAATGCCATCGTCTCACCGCTGCTGGTTTGCTGCAAGGAAAAGTAAACTGTTTAGCAGTTGTGGAGTTATGACTCCGATCCCCCCCCCCCCCCCCGCCGGCTCTGATGTACAAACAGCAGCATGTAATTCCCTCAGGTGCCACCTTCCTCTGGACAAGCGCAGGTGAACTTTAAAAGCGCACTTTAAGGGCAATGCCTCCTTTGCCATGAAATTTCTAATATTACTCGTTACTTTTGGCTTTTCAGAATTCAGCTATGCTGTACACTGCAGTAGCTCCTCCTGTGTTCAAAAAGAAGGGCAGGGAATTTTAGATGTTGCTGAAAATGTGTTCCTCCTGGTGAATGTGTGACCATGATGGGAGCCCAATGAGACACTAAAGAGAACTTGAGCGGGTATCTGCTTTTGTGTTGCTTTTACTATAGACTAGACCAGCTGCTCTTTTTGCTATTTTAGAGGACACCCATGAAAGAACTTTGACTGTGGACGGAGAGGAGACAACCCTCATTGTGATGGACACATGGGAAACAGAAAAACAGGTACAACGCTAATGTCTCCAAGCACATGTGTCCCACTCTCTCCTGCAGGATATTTTTAGATGACTGGTAAAAACCATGTGCATTTTATTGGAATGGCTTCTCTAGTGTGTGGAATGTGAGCTGTAGAACTTTCAACTCAATTTTTTTCCTGTTGTAGCGGTTTCACAATAATTATGTATACTTTTTTTCTGTTGTGCGGGAAAAGCAAAGCAAAACGTGAAAGCACTTAGCCATTCAAACTGGCAGAACGCAAGCGGGGTTTTGGTTTTCTTGATGGAAATATTAGCGCTGAGTTGAAATCCTGTGGAAAATGGCTTTGGCACTTTTTCCTGTTGTTTATGAAGCCACAGAAAGCAATTTGCATTTTAAGACCAGGTGTGTGCAAGAGCTTCCCTTTTCATTTGATTCCGCAACACTGTAGTCTGGTACGTTGCACCTAAATAAAAACTAGGCACAGAGTATTATGAGACAGCACCAGAACATTTACAATAAAGACCTTGAGTGAGTATGGGAATAGCCAGCCGTGCCTGTAGCAGCCACATGTACAGTAACTAAACCATCAGCAGGACAACCATATGGCGTGTATCAGTGCAATAAGCTGCGGTGTAACAGCTATAGCGAAAGGCCACACTGCCCTTCCTCGGTGTTGTGGAAAAATGTATCTGCCCACTACATTCAGCCTGTAGCGAAAATCCATGGGCTGGAGCTAAAGTGGAGCAGAAGGCCCCTGCGTTTTCGCGTTCGGGGCTCAGTTAGAGAGCTGCTAGCACGCAGTGCCGCTATACGGAACAGTGGTGGCCTGGGGGGCTAATTACACCAGTATCGATTCGTTCGTACGCGGGGGGTCAGGGCCGGAGCCTGCGGACCACGTGCAGGACTGTCTTTTGTCTCGTATTGGTTTACAAGGACATTTATCGTGATGTTGTATCCCTGTGAGGTCAATGGGGGGGGGGGGGGGGGGGGCACCACTTTACAGTCTGGAAAAATGGTGATCACTGTAATACGCCATGCAGTGCCAAGCATTGATTTACAGAAAACTGAGCTCTGCAATGTTCTGAAAGTTGCTTACTTTGTTTTTCCTCACCATAATGAACATGTCTATTTGATGTGCATAATATGTCTTATGTGCTATATGCCTCACATTTGATAATATTTTAAGGATATATTTTAATTTCATTGAAATCGCATTACATGTTACAATACAAAGCAATATTCAGCTTATTCGTATGCAATGTAGTATGTACCATTTTTGGTACACATTGTGACTTTTTATGAAAAAAAACAGCCTTTCTCTTGTTCTCATTCTGACAGGAGGAAGATGAGAAGTGGGTGCAGGACTACTGCATGCAGGTGGGCAATGCTTACGTCATCGTGTACTCCATCACCGACCGCTCCAGCTTCGAGAGCGCCTCCGAGCTGCGCATCCAGCTGCGCCGAATCCGCCAGGCCGAGAACATTCCCATCATCCTCGTGGGCAACAAGAGCGACCTGGTCCGGTGCCGGGAGGTGGCCGTCGAGGGTAAGGCAGGACGAGGCCTCCGGTCCTCCACGCGATGCAACGTACGCCTTACGTTATTGTCATTTAGCAGATGCTCTCATCCAGAGCACCTCACCTAAGTTACAGTTTTTACATGCTATCCATTCATACAGCTGGATATATTTATTTAGGCAATTCTGGGATTAATACCTCGCCCAAAGGTGCAGCAGTGGTGGCCCAGTGGCGAATCAAACCAGCAACCTTTCAGTTACGAGCGCCGCTCCTTACCACTCTGCTACACTGCCGCCTGTTTAGTTGAACTACTTTATTTTACTCAGCTTTACTTTGTTCATTTTAATGATCGCCAAACTCAGTGTTGTCTAAGCAGTGTAAAAGGACAACCTGTGTTCTTCAAAGTGAAGGCTGAAGTGCACTGTATTTAGATTACATTAAATTATTGGCATTTAGCAAACACCCTTATGCTGGGTGACTCCCAAAGTTTCTGTTTTTTTTTTTTTTTTTTTTTTTTTTACAATGTTATCCATTTATACAGCTGGATATTTACTGAGGCAATTGTGGGTTAAGTACCTTGCCCAAGGGTACAGCAGCGTCCCAGCAGGGACTCAAACCAGCAACCTTTTGGTTACAAGTCCTGCGCCTTAACCACTATGCTACACTGCTGCCCCAGACTGGCTTAATCAGAACCCATAGTCCTGTACTTGTACAGCTCGACAGTGTATCTTGCAGGAGAATGTCCCCCGGCTGAGGAGACCTCTCTCTCTCTGTCTCTCGTCCTCCTTTCCCCGGAATCCCTGCAGAGGGTCGGGCCTGCGCGGTGGTGTTCGACTGCAAGTTCATCGAGACGTCGGCCTCACTGCACCACAACGTGAACGAGCTCTTTGAGGGTATCGTGCGGCAGATCCGCCTCCGCCGCGACAGCAAGGAGACCAACGAGCGCCGCCGCTCCATCTACAAGCGCAAGGAGAGCATCACCAAAAAGGCCCGCAGGTTCCTGGACAGGCTCGTGGCCAAGAACAACCAAAAGATGGCCATGAAAGTGCGCTCCAAGTCCTGCCACGACCTCTCTGTGCTTTAATGACATTGGGGTATGAGAGCGCAGTGGACCCTGCCTTCCAATCCTGGTCACTGCTGTCAGGTCTCTAGGCCTTCCACCCTGTCTTTTTTGTAAAAGAACAACACAAGTTGTATTCTGAAAGCAACGCGAACACTTGCAGGTGGAAACCACCTGTGTTCTCACAAGTTTCTTTGTCCTGTGTGATCTACATGTAGAGAGGAAATATTTATTTTACCATTTCAAAACTAAAATTTGAGCTGAGTAAGCAAGTCAAAATCTATTGGTTTGAAGATGCGTCAGATATTTTGTGATGTTGCCCCAGACTCATGCTTTATAAGAGGAGGGACCAAGTTGTATGATATCACAGTTTGGGCAGACTTTTATTGCTGAATGGACATCTTATCAACGTTTTGCCTTATCTATAGCAAGTAGAGATGAGACATCTCAACTCCCATGCTGTTTCTGACTCTGAGATGTTTCTTTTGAAGATCTGAGACCCGTTAAGTCACAGATCTTCAGCTTCCCTTGTGTAAATGTCTTTTTGAACATTTGTGACACTGGAGAGTGGTTGATGTTTTTTTTTTTAAATTGTATCTAGCTGTAGTAATGCTGACTGATGAGATATGGAGTCTCAGTACTTTACCAGTTACTGCCTACACCTGCAGGCTTTTCATCAGAAGGTCTTTTATCTCACCATTTACAGGTGAATGTTGTCACTGAGAGCAAAGAGCAACTGTTTGAGCATAACAACATGAGAACTTCTGTCGCCTGTTACCTTGAGAGCCTTTACCAGACTTCTTTTCTTGCAAAGTATATTTTTAAATTAACGCTTCCCGAAACTGAAAAAAATCCTTATTCATATTGATAGGTTATTGTTTCTGTCTTTTTAGCTCACAGAACTTGTTTCACATATTTATCACTAGCAATGGAGAAAGCTTATACTGGAGAGCGAATTCAGTTGTGATGAATGACAGTTGAAGTGCAAGGCTCTACACCGCAGATGCTTTATATTAAAGAGGAGAATTCAGTGGACCTAATGAATCTGTATACCTCCACTGAATGCTCTTGAAGACTGGGAACTAGTTTCTCTGTCTCATAAAATGCAAACATTGAGTGGCTCTGAGACCTCTAGTTATTTGTCTTGAATTGACACATTGGGTCAGTTTTATCCCTATGATTATCAAACTGTTGCCTTAGTTCACGGGCAGTCCAGCAACTCCAGCAAAAAAATGTTTTGTGTGTTTTGTCTTTTCCTGGTCAGCTTTTTCAGTGTCCCATGTAAATGATTTAGTATGGTCACAAACAAAAAATATTTTAACACACCTCTTGTGACCATACAAGGGAAAGAAAGAAAAGAAAGTTTTGGGTATTAACATTTTGTACAAAGGGACAATTAATTTCTGGCTCTATATTTTGGTTTTGTAAATAATTTGTCTAGGAGTTTTTAAGAAATAAAAATGTTGAATAATTATATCAGAGGTATTTTTGTGATCCACGTTTGCATCTGAATGTAGGATGTATTGCAAGTAGGATACACAGCACTTTGAGTTACTAAAGCACACAGCTAGGTCTCAAGTGAAACTGCACAAGCTAAAAGGGAGAGATTGAGATCAGACAGCATTACAGAAGGCTAAACTCATCACAACTGGAGGGGGAGACGCTATCTGCAGGGTCAGTGTTAATGACGCTGATGGTTTCTGATATGGGAAACAACGTTGTTAGGCTTCGAAGGAGGTGGAGGAGTGCTGCATGTACTGTACCATAGCTGCTCTGCAAGGACTATCTAAGGAATCTGAGGAAAGACTGCCACAAATGCCAGCAGTCTGCATCAGTAAATCACCAGCTCCCACATCCAAAGGCCATAGGCCCTTGGGTGACGCAAAAAAAGGGCTATGATGAGTCATCTGCCAGGTTTTTCACATCTCAATATTGTCCTAGATGGCAGTTTTCTGACATAAAAGCGCATAGCAAATGCTACATGTTAAAAGAGGTTTTAATAGCGTAACTCCCTCCAAACTGTGTAGCAGATATGTGAGAGGCTGACGCTCTCATACGGAGGCTGTGAGAGTTTCTAGAGCTTTCATTTGACAATCATGCTTTTCAATCTCCCACCGAACAGAGACATCCGGATATTGTTAAGGAATCAAGCTGCATTTCACTTTTTTTGAAAGGTGAAAAATTTTCCCACAAGTGGCTCTGCCAGGTCCTACAGCTCATATCTGGGTTCGAGTCTGAGTGTCATTTTGTCGATAAAGACCATAGTGTCGATAGCGGTGGAACACAAATGGCTTTGCTCAGAGGGTAAGGTGAGTTTTGTCACCCACAGTTCCCTCATCTCACCCCTCCCAGTGCCCTGCTACTCACCAGGCACCCATGAATCTGATTTTAAACCCTTCTTACCTCGTGCAAACATGGGGGTCCACCTCCCTATTGTATGTGTTTCGGTGGACTGGGAGTTCTGCCTGTTTTGCTACAGGCTGCATGAATACGAATCCAGGAATTTTCAGGTGGAATCAGATGAATGAATTGAATTGATGATGAATGAGTGAATTAACTCTAACTGTTTTCTGTAACCTGGCTGGAGTTTGGAAAACTTTTTGTTCACACATAGTGATACATTTATCCTCTGAATGTTTTGACCAAGGATATGCAGATTCTTTCGTTCTTTAGGTTATGCTAGCACAATCTATGCTATGGTTAAAATTTCATTATTTTCATGGGTGTTTCTTAAGTTCATTAGTATGAACATTTGGCAAGCTGAAGCCGCAGAAAAAACACTGACAAGAGTCCTTTTGTGTTTATGCTCAGATGGTCAGTAAGACTGAAGCATTTGTACACTGAGTCATATACAGCTCAAGATGTGATTTAAAAAGGGCTCTGTTTCAGTTTCATTTCTCTGCCAAATGAAACTAACAATAAGTCCCGAGTGGTATTTCAGGTCATGAATGCGCGTCAGAATATTTTAATTAATTTTTTTAAAAAAAGCTTCTGCTAAAATCAAAAAGAGTGCATTTAATGGTCTTAATGATAAAAGTCTCAAGAGTCCTTATAAATTAAACAAATGAATGCTGCCACATCGATTTTTTTTGGGCACACCACTTATCGCGTTACATAACACGCTGTGGCATGGGAACTTCATATGAGCCTAACCTTTTACATGAATAAAATCCATTATCATCACATAATTGAAATATTTAATTGGTACGTCTCTTGGGATTAGTTCTCATATTGTGGTTGAATTTCCATAATAATACACTAGATATTTAAGTGGCCGGCACTGTCCTTCCATTGTGTCTTTTTCAAAAAAATTATACCGGGTCCTGTCTTACACAACAAAGCAGACATCGTCATTGAACACCAGTTCTAGAGATCTCTCAGCAGGGGTCACAATGTGAGTACGCCAGGCCATCTCAGGTAAGTTGCCTCTGTTTGTTCTTATTATGAAAATTGGACACATAATTATTCAAACGTTTAGTATGCATAACGTAACTGTGCATCAAAAAACACTATGATTTGCAAAATGATTTTTCTGAGAGTTCTTATATTACATAAAATTCCTATGTTATCACAAATAGAGGTAGCAATGGATGTAAAGCAAATCCTCACTCAGCTTTCATTAGTCAAATAAAAAAAATGTGTGTTCTTTTTATGAAATTGTTTAAACGCTAATGGTTAACAGCATCATTTTCTGCATGCTTTTGCACACTCTCTATCACAGCTCTATCACTAGCCTTTAAGAGCTCAGAATTTCAGCCCTGACCTTATCTTAACATTCTGTCAGCCTGCACTTTGTTCTACAGTGTTCTCAGTGCTTTCCTCTGGTGCGGACTTCAGAACCCACATTCAGGCAGGTTTAGAATCAGATTGGGCAAATTTATGCACAGTGGTTTGTTCAATTTAAAGATGTCTCGGGGAGAAGGCGGGAAGGCCTGGTTATACCTGAGCTACACCTTGCGTGAGGTGTATGGGGAGGTATTGTAACATCTTATCCAGGGCAATTGCATTGAACAGCCAGTAGAGGGCAGTGGGGTGGAGATCCGTGTTAAGTGTGTGTGGAGGTACATCACAAGCCTTGATTGCATATGTGTTAGCATGCTGTAATACCCATGCTGTAATATGTTGTGGTAACATACGGAGTGACACAATAAGGCCAGTGTGGTGAGGTCAGATTGTGGACTGAAAATCTGTTCAGCTGACTAAACCAGGAGTAATACTGGATAGGAACAAGGCTTGCAATACCTGTGCATACAAAAATAAAACATATAATGCAGCAAATACAAAAGAAGCATTAGGCCAAGGCAAACTGAGTATCTGAATCTGAATAATACTGTCTGTACTGACAGCATGAAGTACAAATAGAGTACAGACCATCTAATCCAAAGTTCCGTGAGATTCCGAGCTCATAGCTAGCATTCATCTAACTTCCTCCACCTGGACTCCATCAGGTCATCACCCCTTTCCCACAACACACTGCAAGTAACTAGTCATTAGGTTTTTCCATCAGTCAAACCATGTCATCGATGAGGGGAATCATTTCACAAAACACATGGGCATTCAAAATAGCTGAAGCCACACAAATAGCTTTTTAGCTATCTTTATCTATCTTCAGTGACCATTCGGTGACCATACAGACTGGTCAGTAGTCAGTCTTTTTTCCTCAGAATGGTTAAAAATACATTTGCATTACATTACCTGTGTGTCTGTTGTTATAGGGCAAATGTCCTTGCTAATGTGCAAACATATGCTAAACGAACAAGACAAGCTCCTCACTGCTCACTTTGATTGTAAAATGTTATGAGGTTATATAACAATAATAAGCAGTATAATCTGTATATCAGTATCTGTAATGACTAAATCAATTTTTCTATTATGATGTGCCCACACAAAAAGCAACCTCTCTCAGTCTCAGTTCAATTAATTACAATAAGACCTCTTTTTCCTCTTTAAAATAAAGTTGTTTCTCTCTAACCGAATAATGTTAAAACAGACTTATGTTTAGCATTTTGACCATGCAGATGTTCTGCTTAAAAAATGGCAATGCAATAGGTAGGAACTCAAACATGTTAATGGTATGCCAGAATGTTTCATTTGGATGAATTATACAATGTATATAACATATTCCTAAATTACTTGCTACATTTACAGTTACATGTATCTGTATTAATTTCACTGATTTACTATGTAGTTTTTTTCTTTAGTAATAAAACATAGCTTTATCTCATGTTTTTCATTATGACCAATGAAACTTATTTTTGATCTGAAACTATTAACTGTATCTTCAACATACAATATAAAACCTCTGTGATGGTCCTCCAGGATTTCCCAGTTTAATAATCCACCAGCTTGTTTACCATGGTGTTTTTCCATTTCCATAGAATAGTGAGAGCCTCATATACTCTGGTGACCCATGGATTAGCAAAATTTACCATGTGCTCTCCGAAAAGGAAATGCAGAAAAAATGTCTTTGAGTCTTGCAAAAAGCATCAATATCTCTGGAGTACGTTGCCAACACACAACACACATATGATAGTTAATTAGTGGTTTAGAATAATGATTTATTGGATGAGGCATTTGGCACTGCAATATGTAGGATTGCACTGAAGGGTTGGACTGTGCTGTGTGTTTGTTTACATATGGCTGTGCTGTGTCCATATGTGTGTGAGAAAATGAGTGTGTGTGTGTGTGTGTGTTTGTGTGTGCGCATGTATGTATGTACATGACCTCTTGTGTATGCATGCGTGGGTGCATTTGTATATCTATGTATTTGTGTGCATGAGTATGTGTGTGTGTGTGTGTGTCTGTGTGAGTGTGCGCGTCTGTGTGTGTGTGTATAGTTGCATGTGCGTTTCTGTGTGTGTGCATTTGTTTGTGTGTGGATGCATGTGTATGTGCATGTGTGTGCGTGTATGTGTGTGTATGTGTGTGTGTGTGCGTGTGTGTGTGTGTGCGGATCTGAGGAGGAGTCAGGGAGGCCGCATGTGCTCAGATAGCCCCTGTGCTGTGCCGGGATCAGCAGGCATGGGGCCAGGTCTGCATCAGGGCCAGCACGGCACTGACAGGGCTGGGTCAGCTCTTTCCACTCTCCCTGTCACAGCCAGGGCGGGGGGAGGGGGAGGGGCCGCTGGCTGGGAGCTCTGTGCATTGATTTGGTCTGGGTAATGGAAAGAATGCATCGCACCACACAACCTTTCCCCCAAACCAATACACCAGACACCCACATGCACACACACACACGCGTGCACACACACACATACACACACACACACACACACACTTGCACACACATGTACGTATGCATACACACACACACACTCACAGAAATTCAAAGAGATTAACAAACAACACAAAGAAGAGGTAAGTATTATTGAGGTTGGGCAAAGCCCCAAATCTGAATATTTTGGAAATTTAGCTGATTTGTTGACCTTGCAGAGGCTTCAGCGGCCTTAAATATGTCTGAAATTAAGTGTACAGGCATCATCTCTTAAAATAAATAAAGTGCCAAGCAGTGACAGGAACATGTTAATGCCCTTGACATCACCACACTTGATTTCATGTGTTACCTGACATATTATCAAACACCAAACCATACAAAACATATTATTGTGAGGGCATCTTTGCATTACATTGGAATGCAAAAGTAAAATTCCTAGTCATGTCTGGTTTGTATACAGGGACCAATGTGTACGCAAGCACTTGGACAAAAATGCCTTTATTTAGTATTTAGCTGAAGGAACAACTTTTTTTCTTAATCGCACCAATAACATTTCACCTGATTTTGATTTGCCAGCAGCTATCCATGGTACCGAGCTTCGTGGTAAAATGAAAAGGCAGTACATCCCGTACGCACTGTATTACAGTCATATACCAGATTCAGCATGATTACGGCTGTAGTTTGGCCTACATCATCAATGAATTCAAGTTTATGCTTACATTGTGCAAGTGAAATAATCTTATTGTGCTGCAAATCCATCTTGTTGCATTCTTTATTTTAGTAGACATTTAATTAGCAGTAAAATCCTCACTATAGACTAATCATATTAAATATGATAATAATAGTGAAAACAATTCATTGTAGTCTCAGGGCATGGTACTTTGTACAAGGGAACGAAATATTTAGTTATACTTTAAAACAAGACAGGATTTGTCTTAGAGAAAAGTAAGACGATTTGCATGGGATTGCAAAGCCCAGAATTACAGAGGTTTGCTCATTGTTCTCAAAGGGTTTATTGTTCACACAGACAGGAAACACACTAGACCTTTTTTCACTCATGAAGCTGTTTCCAGATCTGTGGTTCTTGGTTCTGTGGGACTTCCTGTCTGAAATACTCATGGGGATGCCACAGAAGTTACAACCCCCTCGAACTGACAGTGGGGACCTGTATCACTGAATTGCTTTAACTGACTGCTTTTATTGGCGATGGTACTGGGTCATATCTTTTCTGGGCTTGTGGCCTTTATATTAATATCTGTTAAAAAAATACTTCTTTATCTTGAAAGCATTAAATTGTTTCACTGGGTGTCAAATTATATTATGAGCATTTGGAATAGAACCCTGTTCTGTTCTTCAAAAAGTGTGCCGCGTGGGTCTTGCACTGCCATCTTCATGGTAGGGCATTAAGCATTTTAACAGCGTTTTTGTGAATGTTAGTGTTTTAACAAAGCCAACAGCCAACAGACCCTGATCCTGGTCAGGCTCCAAAATGGTTCTGTTAAAGAGTTGAAGTAAAAACCAACAAAACAAAACTATTTGTGTGTGCGTGTGTGTGTGTGTGTGTGTGTGTGTGTGTGTGTGTGTGCGTGTGTGTGTGTGTGTGTGTGTGTGTGTGTGTGTGCATATATGCAGTGCCTTGTCATGTTTCGCAGCATTTCCACTTGTGAACATTTTCCTGTCACGCAGGGCAGCAGAGCTGTGTGAGAGCGAGGAGCCGGGGGTTTCTCTGCCGACTGCACGTATCAGAAAGCAACAACAAAACAATCCAGCATGGAATGGAAAATGTGAATAAGGGGCTGGGGAGGTGGTGGCGGAGAGGGAGAAGATGAATGCTCCCGCTCTGGTCACAAGGCTGGTTCTTGTAAAGTGTCAAGAATCTGGCGTCCTCCAGATGTGTGTCATGTTTATACTGTCCAAATCCCCCAGAGAGATTTACATTTGGCCGCTCTCTCTCTCTCGCACCCGTCCGGCACAGGGGGGGGGGGGGGGGGGAGAGAGGGAGGCCTAATTACGGAAAGTTGGCAGCCAGCGGAGCAGCGAGCAAGCTGAGGCAGGGGTGCAACGGAAAGAATGAGATTAAACCCAGAAAAATGCAGGGTAATAAAGTTTATGAGACAAAAAGATGAGTAATGAACTTGCTCCACAAGCCCTCTCTCACATTTCTTTCACTAAACTTTGACTTTATTTCCCTCTGAACAACATTCAGAACAAATTCAAGCTCTTCTGCTTTTCTAGATAGCAATAACATAGATGCAGTGAAATAGTAGAAGGCACAGATTGCTCAGAAGAACAGAATAAATCAAAAAGCGGTATACAGCAGCAACCTTAGAATGTAATGGGAAATATTTTATTAGACATTTTCATAGTGCTAACTTCATGTAAAATACAGCTCTAAAAAAGTAAGAGAGAGAACAAGACAAAACTTAAATCTCTATATATGAGCAGCTTACTAAAACATGATATATCCTGTAAGACAGGAAGGAAGAAAATACTCTTGACTATTCTAAAGGACATATTACATTAAACCTTTCCTCTCAAAAAGGAAACTCTTTGAAAATTCAAGAATCTGCTTACCAAAAATGTGTGTTTTGTATCTAACAATGTATCTGCATTGTCACCAACATTATGAGAGAGATATGACCAGAACATTTTCTTGCAAATGATTATAGTACATTATCCTTGTTCCATATTACATACCAATGTCAGGTTTATTTATACTTTGGTGTTAATGTCTTTTCTATGGAGGACATTGCATGAAGATGAACAACCTCCATTCAGCTATTTCCTCGTCATGTTGACATTAATTTAGATGCATATTATTCTATATAGAAATGCATGCCTCAGTAGCTAACTGCTAGCCAGTGACCTAAATATTAACCTCACTCCTTGCAGTGAATGGCACCATCCCTAACCCTATCCCTAACCTTAACCCTAACCCTAATTCTAACCCTTAAAATCAAACCCATGCAGAATCCACCTGCAGAATATTTGCGTTAAAACTCCAATGGACAGCACAGGATCAGCACATGTTACAAGTACAGGAGGGAAGCCTTCCCTTGAGAAGGTATCCCACTGAATGCCTCTCCACACACTCAGACTCATGTCGGCCCACTCCAGCTACAGAGCCGAAATGGATTTCAGACCTCCAGGCCCACAACTATCCACTTCCTGGCTCTCAGGTGACTCTCCGAGGGGGATGAAACTTAAGAACCTTGATCATGTCATTAGTTCTCATTGTATTCACCAAGGCATTCGAATCCACTCATCGAGGAATTGCCTTTTAAATACTAAAAGCACATGGCAGCCTCCCAAGCGTAATTCAGGCTGTCTGAACGACCTAAAAGGATACAATTACACCAGAGGGCACAACCCTTACATTACAACTTTTCTGTGTGCGGAACACTAATCCTCCCTTCTGGTGTGCTGCCCATTGATAGTAATCTTAGCCTCAGAGTAACTAGCATTGTAATTATACCAAGAATTTGTAATCCTTCACACAAATCAGATAAATGAGCCCAAATTAGGATTAGCTGGTGAGGGTTTTACCAACAGGACCCAAGGAGGGAACAATCATAATTCAGCTACCCCTCTAATGTGTCACATGATGCCATATACCCTTTACTGAACACTGATGCTTGCATCTCTACTCATCTTATTCCTCACTGAGGTAGAATTACATGGAGCTCACAAGCAGATCGCCTTCCTCCAAACAGCCTTGGACGCTGTGCAAGCTTTCAATAAGAGACATTGAACGGAGCCCGAATGATGTTCAGGAGGCTTCAATGTCTCACTCACAATTATGGCTTTGTGTTAAAAATAATTCCCATGTTCAAAGGGCCCTATTTATTGCCATAGCAATATAGGAAACGTTTGCAGAATCAGTGACCATGACAGTGGATGTAGGAGCTGCATTCTTTATAATGAGGGAAAGTATTTCCTGTGGACAGCTCGAATAATGGACCTTGAACACAGTAAAAGAAAATGTGCTGCATCCGTCCACATCGTGATGCATCGTGGGACAGCAACATAGAAATGATCCGTGACGAGGTGAGAGTATAAGATCCAAATATACATTTTAACACTGTCATATTCAACACTTACAATTGCCACCATTAACCCTCTGGTTAGCTGAAGTGTGGTTCTCTCATTGCTGTGGTGAAGAGGTGCCATTGATTATTTGCATCTCCAGCGATGACTCATCCCAGTCAACCTGAAGACAACCAGCAGACTGGTATGATCAAGGCAGCTAAATTAATTAAAGAAAACTCTTTCATTTCTCACAGTTTTTATTTTTTATTTATTAATATTGTTGTTTTAATATGTCCTTTCGTCAATGTGCAGACCTATTTTGGAATGGCAATTGGATATGTTATGTTCGTCTCACCGTGACAACCACTGTTCTCATGCAGGAGAGCTGAGGCACAGTGAATGAAATCTTCTGACCTGCAAATGTAAAACATTGTGACAGATCTCAGAAAGATCTCACTTTCCCCCTATTATTTGGTATTCATTTCATAAGGCAATGAGATAGGTGATTACCCATGTATGAGAACCTGTTGTCAGGAAACCTACTTCATTATTGGAAGTTGAATCCTGCAGTATCGCAAAACACTTATTTTACAATGAACTGTTTAACAATACATTATTTTGTAAATCATTGGTTAAAAGTGCATAAATCAAATACATGCTCTTAATGAAAGTGCATACTGTGTTTTACATGTCGTCATTCATCATCAGTTAAATATTGTTCGCTCAGTACTATTGAGACATTATGTCCAGGAAGTGCGGATTAGATAAGCTTGGCGAAAAAACCACATGCATCGTGAGCTTCCCACCCAAACTCCAGCCTTCCTCTGAGCAGCTGGATAGGTTTGAGTTCAGCCAGGACACTTATTTAAAATTGCTTTCTTTCTATTGACCGACACGCAGGTCCTGGTCTTTACAATCCTGAAGTGGAAAGCTGTAATAACCTAACAAATTTGCCAGAATATGTTTGTGAAGAACAGAAATAAATGTAGAGAAAGTATGTTTCAGCAGCCTTTCCAGATGCAGCCTTTGGAGAGAGGCCACGGCTCGGAGCCCTGTGCTTGTTCAGCAACGGAAAATTTGTTTTCAATTAAAGGAAATTCTTCTTTGCTGTACAAAATATGTGATGGAATCGAGGACTAAATGTTTGTGTCTTCAGAATTTGAGTGGGATCCAATTAAACAAAAGGTCATGGGGCACAAAACATGAACCGCAAAATACTAAACAACGTTACTTGTGCAGGAGAAGTAAAGGGTCTGTTCTTCACAGGAAGAGAAATACAGATGGAAGTTTAAAAGTGTGTAAGAGACAATGCAACTATTCTGCCCACCTTTTATGCTGCTATATTTGTTTCTTTCTGGCCAATCAGTGTTTTCAATCAGTGTTGCTATGGAAATAACTTACACACAGGTGGAAAGGACATGATGTATGAGTAGTACTGGAATGTACTACTGATGTACTGTACTGTACATGATGTACTGTAGAGTGCCATTTTCTAAGTCAATCTCTATATACAGGTCAGTGAGAAATAATTTCCTATTCGTGAATGAATCAATCAAACGTAGGAAGTTTTGTGTGTGTGTGTGTGTGTGTGTGTGTGTGTGTACAAGAAAATTCAACAAAAAAAAATGCTCACAGGCCATTGCCTGAGAAATAGTGCCTTGGTATATATCACTTGTGAGTGTGTGTGTGTGTGTGATGCA
The DNA here is from genome assembly GCF_013368585.1 of Megalops cyprinoides. Taxonomy (NCBI): domain Eukaryota; kingdom Metazoa; phylum Chordata; class Actinopteri; order Elopiformes; family Megalopidae; genus Megalops; species Megalops cyprinoides. The sequence goes on along the minus strand of NC_050588.1, from coordinate 33,892,333 downwards.
ATAGGTTTTATTTGAAGTCCAGGATTGTATACAAATTTGTATAAATACAGGTCCCTCTAGTGGACATAATACTTACTGTCGACAGTTTACATTTGGTCTGTGAGCTATGGTTACACTACAAAAAAACTCACCTAGAATACATTCTTCTTGTAAAATTTTAATTCAGTATATTATGCCACTGAGTTTCTACAGATGAAGTTGTTTTATGCGCTTTATAATCAAATCCATAAAAGGTTTTAAGACCAAACTACAACAAGTGCAAGTGTATGCTTGCTGCTGGATTATTTGGATTTTGGTTTAAATTATCTGCACACATAACTAGGTTATGAAAAAACTGTTTGTTTTAGTGCCTTGAAAAAGTATAGTTTTTCTTTTACCAAAAAAAAAAATCCTGTCTAGGTTATTGAAATTTTGGCTGCCAGGTAGTGAAATCTGATTCATGCATAAAATGTTAGTAACAAACACTCAACAAATATTCTCTTAAATAAGTTCACTTAATACTTGAATTTAGTTATTTTCTCCACAAAACACCATGACATTGTAACTTCTGCCCACAGATTATCTTCATGTTAAATTTCCAATGACATACATTACATTAATGTAATGTAAATGACTGTAATGTAACATGTACCATATCATTCCTCATGGGTTTTCTGGGGTATTTTCATTCCAGGTCTGAATGATTCAAGGTTAATAACCTTGTGTTAATTATTCCTCATTTTATGCTGTTTCACTCCAGTAACAATATTTTTGAATGTTTTAAAATAAATTATCTGTGTTTACAAATGACAATGGCATATATGGAATGGAAGAGGGATTATAACAGTTTGTTTCACAGTGTTGTGCTAGCTGAATCTAGGGCATCTACATTGATTAATTTGTCCATGCAATTTTATATTAAAACTACTTGTAACGTTGGTAATTTGACTTGATTATATCCAAAAATGCATGCATTTCAATTACAATTACAGTCACATTTCATCCTCCAATTGCTAATATTGGGATAAAAGGAATTTCCACTTTTTATCGGAGAAAACATATTGAAGAAAAGTGACACTTATTCATAGATTTATAACATGTATTGGTTATGTGCGACACGTAGGAAATTTGCATCGTAAAGCACCATGGGTTGGATCATGTTCTTTTCTTAAATACAAGGCTTTCTTTTTTGAAGACAAATCCTAGGGACAGTTCGGTCTATCCACCACCCATAAAGATAAAAATATGTGTTCACTTATCTTAATTACAATACTGCATTGAGGGTCCACTTAACCAATGAAGCCTGTCTGAAGCTTACTGCACAAGAATGATCAACGTATAGTACTTACATATAAAGTGAGAATGAATATAATATTTATGAAATTGAAGAGACAGTTTCACCTGCGAACTAGGTTCAGGAGAAGGTTGCTGTCGCAGTGGTGTGTCTGTCAGAACACAGGAGTCAGGTTTCCAGTTCAGAGCTCTATTGAGGGGTTTGCATGGTTGACTGTGTGTGTGTGTGTGTGTGTGGGTGTGGTTTCTTTGGAATAGATGCACACAACAACACAACAATCTGTCCCCAAGAGTTTGGTGTCCCCCGTTCTTCACCCCACAGAAACTGGTGCAGCACTGAGGTAGAGGAGGTCATCACTATTTTTATATTGTCCAAAATCCTTGGCCCTGGGGTTCCTATAGGTGGCCAAAGGATACGGACAGGTCAGAGGGCAAATGGTGACCTGGGGGCTGTCCTTGGGGGTGCGCCTGTGCCTCGGGTTACCTGTGGGGGTCCTGCTGATAAGGGGAGCAGCAGAACTGGTTTGGGCAGGATTCAAGTGGGTTATAAACAAAGGGTCTGTGAGAGTTTGGGGGCTGTGTGCACAAACAGAAGCAAAAGTCCCTTTTAACAATTTATTTTTTGACCATTCTATTGCTTTTACAACAAAAACAGATGTTTTTCCACATTTGACACCTAGGATTTGATACATAAGCTGTGGTATGTTTGGAAGAATAGATATACAGGGCAGTTACACAAAAGAATTTAGGAAACAGTGCATATTCAGTTTGTGTCAGGTAAATTTAGCCAAGAAAGACTTGGTTTCTCTTGGAAAGAAGATCTATTTATAGTGTCTTTTTTGTGATCAAGTATTTTACGGAAATATGGAGCTGGTGTGGGTGGTGCATAGAGTATCTGTGGTTTTATTTGAGACTTTATGTATAGTTATCTATAACCCGTACATCTATGTTTATTCGTCCGACCAGCAAATCTCGCGGTTTTTTCTCCTTTGGAGCGCGCAGCGAGAAGCCCCTCCGCCGTCGGTTAGGAGACCCCTCGCGCGTAACATAACAGGCGCCATTTTGGTGAAACGCAGGGACGGAGAGGCACAGAGGCGCGTACGTGGGAGGGGAATTTCGTCGTTAAACTCAGTTCAGTTACCTGAATCACTCACTGTGATTGATGAGGTTTTATGAATCGCGAAACTTCGTGTGAATGGTTTTGTTTAGAGTCGCACTTAGTTAACGGTGCATTTCTTCGGTTTGGAAAGTGGAAGAAGGAAGAAAAAAGACGGAGGTCAAGAGAGGCCTAGTGAAAAGAGTACGCCGAGACGAAATTGTTGTGGAAGCCATTGGAGTAAACACAATCACATTTTCACAGTGAGGTAATGTTAATGTGGGGATGATGGCTAGTTGGCTAGTTATTGGAGCAGTTAAAATAAACGATTCCGACTGGGTAGCTGGTTGGAATTTACTTCACAACTACCTAAATATATAATCTAACTAACTAGTTTACATCTTCATTGCCCGTCCGCGACCCGTGGCCCATTTAAACTGAGGCTAACGCAACGCATTTGGGTGCTTTGGTGGGATATTATGTACTTTTGAGTCAAATTACGTGTTAACAGATTATCAAATTACTTTTGTGGGTTCTTGTCTCACGGGTAACGAAACACATTTAGCCATCTAATGTAAATAGAAATCAGGAAGGACTGAGTGCTGCGAGTTGTACGTTTACCTTGCAGTCAGCTAATGTAGGTAGACTGGTTGTTTTCACCTGTTTCCCAGATAAGTAAAGTTTGTAGACACCTGATGAACGAGGAATTCGTTTTGACAATTCACTGTATACCATGGCTCGATATTGTTTTTACACTAGGTACCGATCAAGGGTTGCAAGTTCTAAATAAACGATAATGGATCATGCACTGTAGTTGGGAGCCATTTTAAGAACAATTGAAAGCTATTAACTACTTCGAAAGGACGAGGGACGCTTTGTTTAGCAAATAAATTCATCGCAGACAAAGGGCGAAAGTGATGCTATATCTTTATACGAGTGCTATTAATTCAGAATGTTCTTTGGTGATGGCAACGTTTGTACACGTCGGAGGTTTTAATTGTAAATATTGTTTGCAAGAAATATTGAGTGATTTGTTGCAGTTGTACTCTCACCCTTACATTGCCAAGAATGCCATCGTTCTTGATTGCTGTTTATGGTTCATCAATACTGTAGTTTCACACTTATACCCATAGCTATTCTCTTATCTTCGTAGCTTTTAATGATAGAAGCAGTACATTTAGCTGTCTGAAAGTAACATTAAACAAATTCTGCTTTACTGACATCCTTATTTTTTTTCCCTCCAGCTAAACAGCAGTATGGCGGACGATTTTGATATTGAAGCTATGCTTGAGGCTCCTTATAAAAAGGTGAGTGGTTTTAAGGAGTACCTTTGGGTGGCTTTAATGCACTACACTTGAATCTGCTGGTCTGTTACCATCTCGTCTCCCCAGAGCCGTAATTTACCTGTGGAAAACTGATTTTAATGTTTTTGTTTTTGTGATGTGATGCAGTAGTTTCAATTCAGAATTATGAATAAATGCCCATCTATCTCTTTTTGTAGACTTGCCTAACGATATCTCACCTCTACTCCCATGAATTCCAGTGTGAACTGTCAAAAAAGAAAGGTAGTAATTGCGCAATGTATTGATGTACTGTGGTCCCCTAGGTAAAAAGAACCTCATCTTTGAACATCCAAGCTCCTGTTTGGTAGCAACAGGGTGAACGCAGTGGATGAAAACCACATTTAACTGGAAAGACACCATGGAGACAGTATTCAAATTTTATGTAGAGATGGTAGTTTATACCATTACTGTTTCCACTCCCTGATTAGTGGATAGACCTTTGTTTAAACCACATAATTAGTGCTGCAAAGATCGATCAGGTATGGAGTGTATCTATACTTTGTACAAATTAAATCTATATGCATGCCTTTTACTCTGAATTTGTGACTGATACATGTGTTAAATGTCTTAAGCCGGTTCAGTTTTGTCTCATAATGCTATATATTTTATTTAACAAAGCAGTGAGGCCATTAAGTGGTTATTTGCTCTTGCTGATGTTTTTGGCAGTCACCAGGGGCCAGCATCACTTGTAAAAATAAACTCGTAAAAATGTGAATACTGTCTCTTGACCCTTGACTTGACATTGTGATGGTTTAAAAGTAGCTTTGAATCCAGGGTATTTCAGCCTCTAAGTAATTTTGCATGCTTTAACACCAGTTGATATTCTTTACACTTTCCCACAAGTGAAATGTATTTGCAGTACTTTGGCCTTTATATTTAACAATAAACACAATTGAAAGTGCATTTTTAATGTAAATTCTTTCAGCAATGGGTGTACTGTTCCCCATTAAAGCAGTGGTTAACATGGGTCATCTCCATGCAGCTGGCTACGAACTAGGGAGTTTCATGAGGATGAACTGGTGGATTTTATTTTTTACATGAATTTCTTGGGAGCCGACATTACTAAGCAGTGTGAATCCCTGTTTGCTTCAGGGCGAGATGTGTGACAGAGGTGGCATCGAGCTCTTACAGTCCACGAACGAAAATGGGTGAAGATCACTGGAATGGCATCCACCACAGGAACTCGATTAGTGGCTGGCTGCTAGCATGGCCACATTGGTCTTAGGCAAAGATAGCCTTGGTACTGATCAGGAGGGGTTGCTGACCAAATACTCACTTAACATGGCTTTCTATAGCGTACCAAATTTTGCATTTTACCACGTCTAGACCTTGACTTTTGGATGAATTAACTATGCTTACGAATGTATTAAGAAGACAAAGGGGAAATGAGAGCCAAGTGGTTTAAAAAGGGCCCAGTTGTAGAAGTTTGACAAACCTATTTTCTATGAATACATTTTAAATGATTATATTTGTATCTTCTCTTGTTCCTATCCCCCTTACCCTGACGACTTGAAATGTTACCTCTTCGTCCTCATGATGTTCTTCTATCAACCCTGCTTAGGATGAGGTCAAGCCTACTAGTGCCAATGGACACGAGGAACGCAGTAAGAAGTAAGTGAAGCCGCTGAGCAGGGCCGCTCAAACTTGATGCTAGGGATGGTTGGGTGCAGCCATATTTTTGTAATGAGTCAGACTTGAAATGGATGCAGGTTTGGATTACTCTTTTCTTTGTCCTTGTCTTCCGCAGTCAGGTATTTAGTTTCAGGAACCACACCATATAGCAGATTTGGAGCGTATCACATTAATTGTATTTTTTTTATGGAAATACTACAGATAAAGTAAAATGATACTGAAAAGTAGGGGAACTGTGGGGGGGGTGGTTGAAGATGGCTGGAAATCATTTCCAGTGATTTTAAAACTTTTAAATATTTCAGCTGAAGTTTAGCCTTTCAGTAGCATAAAGGACAAATTCAGTAACAACAGTGCAAAGTATGTGTGTACTCATGCACACACACAGTTGTTGTAAATGCTTAAGGTATACAGCATGTTACATATGGAAAATGATGATTGTTTGTTTGTTTTGAGCAAAACCCAGAGGCTGCCCAGGACAAAGTTTGGACATAGTTTTATTTAATGCTTTCATTAAACTATCAATGAATTGAAGTCTTTCTGTCCCATAAAGCGGTCATGTAGCGCCGCCACATCCTTTCACCTCCCAGTCTGTGTGCAACCGTGTTTTGTTTTGTGAAGGAAAAAGCGGAGTAAGAGTCGCAGCCGGAGCCGCGACAAGCGCAGAAGCAGGAGTCGGGAGCGCAAGAGAAGCCGGGACAGGAAGAAGAGCAGGAGCAGGGAGAGAAAGCGCAGTCGCAGCAGAGAGAGGCGCCGCAGCCGGTCACGCAGCCGAGAACGCGGCGGCCGGTACAAAGCCCGCAAGAGCCCCTTGTACGTGCTACATTTCTTCCGTCACGTCTAGCGTTCCTGTCTGTGGTCCAGCGCGCTTTGTTCTGCAAGGCTGTCACGAGACATAGAGATGTGAACGTAGTCGCACCCACCTTGAGTCTGGATCAGAGCCTGGGTGTTAAATAAAAGCCATTTTGTCCAGATTTTGTGGGTGGTTGAAGGGCCATCTAACCAGACCCTCAACTGTATGTGTGGCCTATACGGGAGAGAATGGAGGCTGTGGAGTTTTCTGAAACCCGCCTCAAAAAAGCAGAATCTGAGGTGTAGGCAAGCGGCTTGGACTTCATTGGCTACTGGAGAGCAGCTTGCAGTGCGTGGTCGCTCCACCCTAGCTCCACCCCACCCTCCACATCACCCTGAGTAGATCCGTAGTAGTCGTAGATACTGAGATGAACCTTGTTTTTAATCGCAGTTCTGGGCCGAAATTTAACGGTGGTTCCAGGGGGAAGATTGGCCCACCACCAGCCATCAAACAAAGGTTTTTATTATACTATTTTTTGTCATTTGTGTGGGTAGTTGCTTGTTCAGTGTGTGGCGCTAGGCCAGATTATACTTCTTTGCCATCAATTAATACTAATGCTGTTTTTAAAAACTTTTACAGTCGAAGACGTTCCAGAAGCCGGAGTCCTTTTAAGAAAGATAAGAGCCCAGTGAGGTGAGTTACATACAACATTATTACTTTTTCTAAAGAGGCGGTGTAAAGTGTAAGATGACCCAGTATCTGCTAACATCCCCCGCTCTCATTCAGTCATGTCACTGGAGTACTCGAATGACCGGACATTGAAAAGCAATATGCCCACATGTCCTTGCTATTTTAGCCTGATCTGCAGTTGGCTTCACTGTGTAAAATAACCTGTCAGTGTAGAGCTCTGTGAGTGACTGTATTTTCACTTGAGCACTTGATTTCATCCCAACCTTCAACCCACGCCTGAAATGTGCTGTCTGTACTACACCTATCCACAGTTAAAGATCCTAATCCTGCAAAGGTAGCCGTGTTGCTTTTGATGATCATATCGTACAGGAGGTCCCTAAAGCTTATGTTCCTTCACTTTATTTAAGGGAGCCCATTGACAACTTGACACCCGAAGAGAGGGATGCGCGTACAGTGTTCTGCATGCAGCTGGCAGCCAGAATCAGACCTCGCGATCTGGAGGAGTTCTTTTCAGCAGTGGGAAAGGTCAGTTGTTTAAGCGTTTGCACCTAAAATTTCATTCTGGCTCCTTCCATAATGTTAGTTCTGTAGTGTGCCAGCAGATACAGCCATATTAACGTGTGTTAATTTTAAAAGTTAATTTTAGTTATTGCACATCAGCACAGTATTGGTCGCTGATTTTTTTAGAATAGGAAAATATGGTGTACTAGTAGTTGAATTTATTACTCCGAGTTGCTATTAAGCTCTACAGTGCTAAGGAGTGCTTCTCATAGTTGCATTAATTATTGATGTGTCGTATTGCTTTGTAAAGTAGTGGCTAGGCAGTGTGCTGGTGTAATCTCTTGGCACTTCCCAAAGCATATAAAAAATGTACTAAGCTTTTTTTTTTCTCCTTTAGGTGAGAGATGTGAGAATGATTTCAGACAGGAACTCCAGACGGTCAAAGGGGATTGCTTACATTGAGTTTGTTGAAGCAAATTCAGTGCCATTGGCAATTGGCTTGACTGGGCAAAGACTCCTGGGGGTGCCCATCATTGTCCAGGCTTCACAGGTAAGACCACAGGATTTGCATTTAGTGATCTCATTCAGGATGTGTAAACTGTGTTTGAGACATTAAGCAGATGATTGACAGCGTGATTTTTGTTTTTAATTAAAGGCTGAAAAGAACAGGGCTGCTGCGATGGCCAACAACTTACAAAAGGGCAATTCTGGACCAATGCGGCTGTATGTTGGCTCCTTACATTTCAATATCACAGAAGATATGCTCCGAGGAATCTTTGAGCCTTTTGGAAGGGTAAGGAACATTTTTACACAGTATTTTGGTATTTTTTCTCTTATGGCTGTTGATACACCATACTGAATTTTCCTTTGAATCACATGAGACAGCATTTTGCTTATAATTATTTGAAATTTTCTGTGCTTTCAGATCGAAAGTATTCAGCTCATGATGGACAGTGAGACTGGAAGATCCAAAGGATACGGCTTTATAACAGTAAGTTGAGTCATGGTGTTACATCACATGTAAAGTTTCACGTCATTTTTTCATGCAGCACTGCAGAATGGAGTTGAAATGGTCCCTCTTTTTTTGCAGTTTTCAGATGCAGAATGTGCTAAAAAGGCACTGGAACAGCTGAACGGATTTGAGCTGGCCGGCCGGCCGATGAAAGTGGGACATGTTACAGAACGCACAGACGCTTCCACTGCCAGCTCCTTCTTGGACAGCGACGAGCTGGAGAGGACCGGCATTGACCTGGGAACAACTGGCCGTCTGCAACTCATGGCCAGGCTTGCTGAAGGTGATTAAGGCTGAATGAACATCTTGTTATCCTGGCCTTTGCCAGCTGTATCCTGCAGTATGACTGTCACATGCACGCAGTAGGTTGTCAGATTTATGAAAATGGAGGGGCAGCTCTTCTAGAGGGTTTTTCGTGCTCAGGTCTGGTTATTGTCTGAAAAGGGAATGCTTGTGTGTCTTTGTAACTATGTGAATGCGTGTTGTATGTTTTTGTGAATACAGGGAAATGGATGTGTAGCCTGATTGATTAAATGTTTCTTTTTCTTTCTTTCTTAGGCACTGGTTTACAGATTCCCCCAGCAGCCCAGCAAGCCCTACAAATGAGTGGATCAATTCCTTTTGGTGCCATGGCAGCTGTAACTGGTAATTAAGCACAAGTTACATAAGACATTGCCTGCTATCTGTACTGTGCTTGTTGGGTGTGGGTCATCTGTGACATGTCATGAGTTTCACGGTGTGGCATAAGTGCTCATCTCCCGTTCCTGCTGGAGGATTCCATTGTAGCACATAATCATATCTCATTATGTCATCACTGTTATATTTTTACACAAATTAGATGGTAAGGGGAATAAGAGAGTAGGGTTTCAAATGTTATTGTGGGACATGTAATGCCAAAGGAATACTGTCACCTCTAGGTTGCATGCAGTGTTGCAAGTGCAACACTGATGTAGTTTGTGAGCCTGGCAGTGGTAGTGTCCAATTTGATTAACTACTTTTTGTTGGGGATCAGGCACTTGGTAGACAGTGATGGGAAGAGCCAGGCTAGAGCCTTCGTGGTAAGAGGTGGCAAGTTGCCCGCAAGCTAATAGCCCTGTTTGTTTGTATCAAGTTTTGGCATGATTCACAGTCAAACCTCGAGGGTAAAAATTTCTGATCATTGCCAAATTGATTGTCTAACTAATCAATTTGGCAATTAATTTTTATCAATCAGCTTCTTCCATATGACCAAGATTGTACCTGTGTCAGACCAAATCATGTGTTTTATTTATTTTTTTGTTCTTGTTTTTGGTGCTATAATTAAATTGAGGGCTGGTGGACATTAGATATTTGCACACTACAAATGCCACAAAGTGATTGGTTGGTGAAGTGTAGAACATCTATTTTTGTCAGCAAATATGTTTGTATGAACAAAGCTTGGAAGTAAGTAACAGCCAGCTAATAAAATCCTGTCTTTAATTGAGCTTTTGGTTGACTGGGCAATAAACGTGGTCACATAACTGAAGCTGTGTTCACGTACTGTAGCTCAGTAGGTAACTTGGCTAGCTTCCAAGCATTTGTTATGTTCTTGTCATGTCATTCGATTCTAACAATGACAGTCTTACGATTCTGCAGAAAGTGTGATGCCTGAAATTGTTGATGTCATTGTATTTATTTGCAAGTTTTATTCAAACCAGTGTATGTAAGGTAAACTCCATATGACACATTCTGTGTTGTCTTGGATCAGTGGGGAGTCTGTTCATGCTTAGCAAGCTAGCTAAATTACTAGCTTTGTTATTACCAGCCAAGTTTTCATTGTTTTTAGCTGGTCCTTACAATTTTCCCTTTATCTGCAAAGATCTGTAGAAGCTAGCTAGCCATATGTTGTTGGCTTCTGAAACTACCAGAAGTGAAATACTGACACGTGTTCTGGAGAGTGTTTGGCCGTTCGATTGCTGTCTTAAAACGAAATTGAATCAACCTGTTGTCCACCTGTTGTTCCTGCAGTCTATTAAATGATATTGGTATTAAATGATAGATCTGCTCTAGGCAGCATCACTGACCTGTCTGAATACGTTTTTCTCTGCTTATTCAGTTTTCACACCGCTTTGTTTTTTGACTTCAGGATACCCTTAGGCAGTCCATTAGGTTCTTCCTTATTAAATAGTTAATTCAATAAACAATAAGTATTCTGGTCAGTGCACCTTTCACTCAGGCCCTGCTTGTTTTTTGTTTAATTGAAGTAGAGAAAATGTAAACATCCATCCATGTTGCACTGTCATTCCATCCTTTCCAGCCTCGTTATGTTAGTTGTCACACAAATGAAGTGCACGTGGTAATTATTTTTTTCCTTCTAATCCATAGATTTACAAGCAAGGTTGACTCAGCCCCCTGAAGGTGAATGTAATTTGTATCTAACGCATGTGAAGTACCTTTGAGTTTAAAGATTTTTTTTTTTAGTCTAAAGCGTTATACTTAAGTACTAAGGTATAAAGTCTAAAGTACTAATTAGTTTTTACCATATGACACCTTCGGACTGCTTAGGTGCCTAATTTTCATAGTTTAACAAGCTCAGGTTGGAATTTGTTATGCAGCTTCAGCAGGTCATATGCAGCAGGCAGTGTTGGGACAATGAAGAGCACCTGAGTCAAAACTCGTATGAGCAGTGGCACAGTTACTTAAAGAAAGTTTAGAGGTCCTTTTATTCTGCAGTCCACATTAATAATGAAAATGTCTCTCTTTCTCAGCAGCTGCCATCAACCCTGCGTTGAACTTGAACCTGAATATGAATGTGAACACTCCTCTGAATCTACCAACACAACCGATTGCTACGCATTGCTTCCAGCTGTCGAATATGTTCAATCCTCAGTCGTAAGTATTGAAATGAAGCCCTTGTTATTTTACCACAACATGTCTCCAAAATGTGTGTGTTATTACAACCCCACTCAGTTCAAGATTATATGCTGTTGCCCGGTTGATTATGAAAATGGACACAAACGTATAGGTCACGTTGCAGTTATTTATCACTGAATGGCGGACCATTTGCTCCAAGAGAATGAACTTTTGCATCCAGGAGAACATGTTGATTGTCACCCTGTTCGGTGCTGAGCAAATGTAACTTATTTTTACAGGGAAGTTGACCCTGGCTGGGATGTGGAAATTCAAGATGATGTCATCGAAGAATGCAACAAACATGGCGGGGTTGTACACATATATGTGGACAAGAATTCAGCTCAAGTAAGAATTTTTTTATACCATGTAAAGACTCCTCTCCTATGTTTATATGCTTTTCCATGCTAAAATTACGTTCCCATTTCAGGGCAATGTGTATGTGAAGTGTCCAACCATTCCTGCTGCCATGGCTGCCGTGAATGCACTACATGGAAGATGGTTTGCAGGTATGACACTGTACTCTGTTACCCAGTGGTTGCTGATTTTAAATGAAACCACATGGTCTGTTTTGGATGCATACTTTTTAAAACATGGAAAAAATGATTAAACTTTGTTTCCACAGGTAAAATGATCACAGCTGCATACGTTCCTCTCCCAACGTACCACAATCTTTTCCCGGACTCGGTGGTGGCTACTCAGCTTCTGATGCCTTCTCGCCGATGATTCAGTAAAGCGAGAAATCCATTAGACTGAATGCCCGTTTTTTGGATTGTACATACTTGGAAGCCTGTTTCTCATTTATTTTGACACTTGGACATCTTACTGATCTAGGATCAGCTCTCCAAACCTGAGTAGCAAATTCTGGCACACTTGTCCTTTTGTTTTTTCCATGTCTTCTGGAGAATACAGCCTCTCTTTCCACTACATGTCATTTTGTGTAGGCCTCTCCTAAAAAGGAGTTGGCAGTTAGATACTGGGCTTCATTTGTGTTACCACATCTGAACATGATTTAGACATTGTGCGTGAAGTTTACACATGCATAATAAAGGGACTAGTTTTATGTACAGCTTGCCTGTTGGTCTTTAACCATGGGCCATTTTATCATCTCTTGTAAAATTTTTTTGTACATACACTTGAAATGTTTTTCACTGAGAGTGTAGAATTGAGATGCCTTCAAACAACCAAAAATCATATTTTGATCTTTTTGAGGAGAGCAAACATTGTAATTTTACCTGTCCATCTGCATATTCAATGTTTTCAGCTCTATGAGCTCTGAAATCTAATTGACTATTAATTTGTTTTAATTTGGAGACCACTTGGTATTTAAGTATATGTTTTGTAATCAAGATTTGGTTTTGTAAAGAATTCTTGATTAAAATTTATTTCAAATAAAGTTACTGTTGTGGTCAATGTAGTTAATTTGTTCTCCTTTCTGGGCCTACACTGATGGTATTTTTGAGTATTCGGGTGTTAAATGGTGGCAAATAGACTCCCTGGTCTTATGAATTAATGGTAGCATATCTCAGATCTTAATAAATGACCAATGTCAGGGTTTCTTGATTAGCTAGAGTGATCTCCTTTCATTTTCAAGTAGCTTCCCTCTTGCATTTTGGTCTTTTAAGTGTTTTGCAGCTTGAAACTGCTCATGGATAGGAGACGGAACAGGACAAAGCGTTTTTGGACTGTTGTGGAATTACAGAATATTTCAACAGGACATGCATACATTAATTGCTTTTTGAAATTATTTGTGCAATGGGCCCAATGATATGTAACTGAAAAGCTAAGCTTAATGGAGACAGCAGCCTCAAATGTGTCAAAGGAACAAACTTTCCCAAAATATGTTGAGTAACAACTTAATATTAACATACCACTGACACTACAGTTCTTCCATAAAAAGTGTATTAAATATAGAGCTGTCAAATATTAAATTGGACCTTTCCAAATGTAGAATACTCAGACTGTACAACTGTACCTTTAGAACAACACGTCTGGCTGAAAACTAGATACTGACAATATTATAAATACAATGAACTGACAAAGTAACTTGTCTAGTGAACCAAAGAAGGTTTATGTGTACACTGCAACATTGTAGACATACTGGCTAATTGTTACATCATCCGCTATTGGCTTTCAAATACAGTTGCTAAATATGGTGCGTGTTTTTGTGTTAGTTCCTGATCCCAGCAGTGGGGTATTAAACTATCCAAATGATATCAATTGAATGACACTTTTTTAAATGGTTATAGCATTGGTGGGATATCTATAAAATTGAAGACAGTTTTTTAGAACAGGAATTATCTGAATGAATTAGGGCAGACATGGATTTAGCAACCATGTTATGCTTATCTTAACTTCCTGGTGTGTTGTCATTGTAACAAAGAAAGCCTTGTCTCATTGCCAACTTCTGGAATTTTATCATTTTCAAAAACGTGGCTTTGTGAAACAGCCCCTAGGACACGCTGAATCTGTTCATATATTAAAACTGTTTCAAGGGCAAAAGGCAAAATATGACTGTTAGCCATGAATAAAAGCCTTTGACAAGGCAAATTTTAAAGTCTGTAGTATGAAATGAAATGCCAAACCCCAGAGAAGTACCTGGTCATTTTGTCACTAATGCCATCTGTTAAAATGTCAATGTGAACAATAATGAAAAAGGAACACCAACAGACTCGCAGAGACTGTTTGAAACTTCCCAGCTCAATGTATACCGGCATTGTAGAACAAAAATCAGCTGAGTACATGTCTAAGTACATCGAACAGTGTTTTACATTATGATGAGATTCAAGATGCATGGAATATATTTTATGTAGCAATGGAATTAATTTACTTGTGTCAAGGCGTTCTTAAATCTGGATTATAGATTATTGCAGTAGATAGTGATAATTACTTATGCTGCCTCGGTAATGTTTGCCTTGTGATTTGCTTCAATGACAGGGCTGTTTAAATGGATTACTATAATTGTAATATCATCTCTGTACATTCTTGCCAGCTCTTGAGGAAGGTTCAGAATCTTGGACAAGCGCCTGGGATCCACAGTGCCAAAACCGTCACCTCCCAAAGCATGGCGCAACAGATATGTAGCAGAGTTATCATCTTCAAGGGCTGAGAGGGACCTAGCTTTCCTCTCCAAAAGCAACCTGTGCATCTGTCCCAAGGTGAAGGAGAGTCCAGAGACTGGTTTCTGCCAGTACATTCCAGTCAGGTGTTCTCCTATGACCTGCACAACACTCTGCCTATGCATCAGTTCCCACAGGCCATCTGTGGCTAGGACGAGGAACTTGTCTTGAGGTCGGAGCTTGTGATGGGTGACCTCGGGCTCCGCTATGAGATACGGGGGTGTGTGATAATTTGGCGGAAGCATTTTAGCGTGCTCGTTACCCGACAGAATCTCTGAGCGTGTCTCACACACACGATTCAAGAGCTCGCTGCTCCACTTGAACTTGACGTCCCCAAAAGCTCTGAAGGGCATGAGAAGACCCAGCAGCCTGTCGTGTTTGACCACCGTCTTCTTTTCGGAGGCCGGGTGCTCTGAGCGGATCCGCTGCACCTCGTCCGGGTTCTGCGCGTTGTGGTCATTGCTAATGGTCATAGCAGACCAGCTGCCGTCGTCTTGCTGAATCCCGAGCACGGCCCTGCTGTCCCCGAGGTTAGCAACGTGCAAGTCAGATCCATCCACATGGGCGACGCAAGCGGTGCACCCCGACAGTGCGACTCTGAACGGAGTGTAATGCGAGAAGGGGTCCCCAAAGTCCACCTGCGCCTCCAGCGAAATGTCGTTGTCCAGCCTCTTGAACGCGTTCACCAGGGCGGCCTGGATGTCCTTGTCCTCATCCTCCGCCAAGTCGATCAGCTCCTGCCAGTATGTCCGCAGGCTGTTGAAGTACAGCTTCCCGGAGTCCGTGCTGACGTAGTCGTTGGGGTGCTTGTGCCACTGCAAAATGGGGAGCACGGGACGCTCGTTGTCCACCGCGTCCTCGATGTCCACCAGCGTCTTCAGCGGGAGCAGGGAGACGGCTATGTAGTAGAAGAGCCTCTCACTGACGGCCTGCGCACAGGCGTGGCCCGCGTGCCCGTCAAAAACCCCGAACATCATGCCTCTGCTCTGCAGACAGGTGGCGGCGCTCCTGCGGTCTTCGCTGGGCGAGTTGGCCGCCAGGAGGTTGCTGTCGAACCTTAGCACCGAGCTGACGTTTCTTCCGTCGTACCCGTTAACGTTGAAACTGTACTCGTTCGATTTTAAAATACGGTTAATCTCAGAAGGGGGCATCTGACTTTTGTGAACGTTTGCTCTGTATTTCCTGCTTGGGCTGAGGAGAGCAGCTGTTGTGGGGCTGACAGCCACCATGCTCACTGGTGGGACAGCAGAATGGCACAGTCTGGTATTCAGCTCACCACACACAAGCTGTGCAAAACGGATGTGGCATACTGATCTCCAATGGTGCATGGCCCACTGCTGTCCGCAATGCTGAAGATTATGCAAAGTTTGCATGTTTCACAAAGCGTTGGAAAATGGAATAGTTGAGACCTTTAACTGTGAAGACATGATACATGTTAATTAAACATTAATTTTAAACATATTTTACCCAATACGAAAATGTTTTAATGAAAATATTGGCACAACTAAACATTACCATATCAAATAAGTATGTCTTGATGTAATGGTACGTCAAAAGATACACTGATTTAAACTTGTTTACTTAAAACGCAACTTGCTTGATTTCACACGTCAGTTGTTCTGTGTGTACTTTATTGCCAGTCCTAAGCAATCAGTTCCAGATGGTTCAACTATGCTGAGATTGGCATGCCCTGCACAGACGAGAACCGAGAGAGATGTGGGGCACTTTCAGGACCGACTCGAAACCAGGGTTCCCCTCTGTAGGCGCAGCATTACGCAATGTGCAAAGGTAGCTTAGTCGACACGTGAAGCCGTCTATATACTCTGTCACTCTGTGACAACCAATAAACCAATAAAATGTCTCAGATATTGCATATCAATAAATAAATTATGACGTTATGTGGGTTACTGTGCTATATTCCGGACGGCACTCAATGCCGATTTTGCCCTAGCTGATAAAGTTTCTCGCAGTCGGGATAGGCATACAGAATAAAGCTTAAAGGAGACTATTCGTATTGCACTGGAACACAGGTTTTCCTCGTTCCGCAAGTGTACTATCTGTGTGGGAGATGTTTGCCATTTACAGCTTTAATAAGTTACCAGAGACATTTACAGCCCCATCGTTTCAGCACGGCGAGTTCTCTAGTCCATAACTAGCTGGAACTGCGACACAAGGCGAAGAGCCATTAGTGTCAGTATTTTTTTTCCCAATTTTAGCCATGCAACGTAACAGATTTAAATTATAAACATGTGCGTTGTTAAAGCTCCACTATCACATTTCCCCTACAAAACTGAGATGCGATATCGGATAGCCTTTCAAAATATGAGGGCATATACTAATATCCACACGTGGCTGAAAGGAAACAAGTGTATTATTAGGAATTCACGTATATATTTCAATACCATTTAGCAGTTAATCCCGCTTTTGTTGTATAATCACAAAGTACACTCAGTCCTCTTTAACAACGAATGGGCTACTTACGTTTATACAATCTACCTCCACAAACAACAGTGTTAGCATTCGCGATGTACACCTGATATCCCCTCCATTGATTTCTCCGGCGAGCCTTAATCAGACCTGCGTTTTCTTCGGAAGCACTTCTTGAGATTACTGTAGTAGTTACAAATTAACTTATTCGCCACCTCTCTCACTCCACAGTGTTGCGACACGCGATCTTAGTTTATTTATATTCAGATTATTCATACGGTCTCGATGATTTTATCACATTTTCTTTTTTTATCAGGCAATTTTACAATGAACACATAAACCTGAAGAAATAACAATTAAAAAGTACCATACGCGTTTTTCAAAGGTTTGTCGACGTTATGCAATTTCTACAGTATCCATGACATGTCAAATCTCACGCACTGGTATTGCACGTCACGATTTGGTTATCATTTTAAAATTCCATTTAAATATGGTATTGCAATTCATTATATATATATATACATATATATATATATATATATATATATATATATATATAAAATGATTTGCAATATATATAATAATGTATGTATAAATTCGTGACAATCACTGAGAACTGGAGTCGCTCTGCTAATTAAATGATAGAACTGCACAACAACTGTGGTATAGCATAACCAAATTTAAATCATCATGGTCAGATATTGTCTTCATGATCATATCTTATCAGGGTTGCAAGCAGAGTACTGAATTTGCAAACCAATCCCTCTGAACTTTTCAGGTAAAAGAGGATTAATGAAATAATATCTTAGTAATGACTTTCGGCATGTAATGGGAAAAATCGTTTTTAGAGAGTGAAATGATGAATTTTGACAAAAGATGTTCATTAACCATAAGCCTAAGATCAAAGGTCAAGCCTGTATCTATACATGTGGAAGTGTTGCTATGAAAATGACGCATTTTCCCCAAAATGCAGAACAAAACATCTTTTTTCAGCTTTTCACATTTTGAAAGAAAGCCTATAATGGTACCCTTAGATGCAAAGCATAGCCTAATTGGGGAGGTGTACTTTGCTGTTGAAGTAGCATGGTTTAGTTTCAATGGGAAGATTCAGCATTTCGGGTTTACTGTCAGTCGTGTCCTTTATTCCGCGTCTGCGTCCGCTTCAACGTGACCCTCCCACCTCTCCTGTGTCCTCTGTGCACTGGTTCCCAATCCTGACCATGTCACGGTGCCAACTACATTTTGTCCAGATGGCTTGATGCAAATGCAGTAAATAGTATGCAAATGACAGCACTAGACAGAAAATTATCTTCCGGCTTTTGCGCGCAGAAAATGCACATAAATAGGTGGTATTTTCATTTTCTCTCCTCCAGGTGGCAGCAGTACGTCACTTTTGTTAGCAGCAAACGGCATCATTCCAGAGGCGCAACACATGCACATCTTATCTACAGCGACTTACAACGAGGAAACGCTTTTATAAAACGAAAATGGAAATTGAAAGCCCCATTTCAAAATTCTGCCTGTACGTCAGAATATGCATTTATTGTCAGTATACTGCTTCAATAAAGAGTCATTTAATAGCTAATAAATAAAAGCTAATTGATACTGAGTGTGTGAGAGGCTTACCTGGTACCTGGTAGCCCTGCGAATGCTCTTCCTCCGCCAGCCCCCTTCACTCAGTGGAAGACAGGTGCAGCCCTCTAAGGCACGGCGGCAGCAGAGGGGTGGAGACAGAGGACCATGTCATCTGCGGTGACTCCCGGTGTTCTGTGGAGGATTCTTTCTATCGTATACCCTGTCTCAGTGATTTCTATTTCACTGCAGACTCCTCCCAGCCTCTCATCCTTGCCAGCAGGCAGATATATCTAGCTTACGAAGTCATAATTTGGGAGAAACAGCATGGACCTCAAACTCACCAACACCAGGTCCCGCCTTTTCCTCTGTAGCCATGTTCGCATTCCCTCAGACTCCCGGAAGACTAAAGACTTCTCCGTCGAAGAAAGTGGCCAAGGACTAACCCCCTGAACAGTCTGTGAGACTTTTGTAGGGCTGTTATAGCGAAATGTTTGTGATAAGTTTTTTTTTTTCTCTCCATATATAAACCAAAGTGATTGTATCTGGTCAATTGTGTGTTGTTGATTTTGTTTTGTGTGGGGTGCCTTTAATTTAAAACTCGCAAATGTTCTCATGACAGAAATGATGCTGTCTGTCCTGCAAAATATATAGCGCCTCCGCTACATTGTTTAGTTTGCATACATCATGGGGGACCTATGTACCCAATCTGACAATGCCATGGAATGTAATGATTGGTCTGGCTGTGACAAGAACGTCCGAACTTTCTTTTGCACAATGTTTTCATGATCAAAAAAATGTGCCGAACCTTTGTCTCCAGCAGCCACTACCAAGATGGCTGAAACTCTGGGCCAACACCTTCGCCATTTTGGCATACGTAGAACTGAAGGAATCTACTTTCACTAAGATTACAACTGAGAAAGTTTTTACCTCCAAACATTATGAGGGAAGTGTCAGCTCAAGTGCACAATATTTCACATCGTCCTAGCAATTGAATGCACCCCAGTTAGTACCACACGGAAATGTTTTGCCGGTTGGATGTGCTTGTATACAGTCTTCCGCTTTGAAGCCTAATGTTACTGCGCTGTCATAGTTATCAGACACCAAAGCGCTTGATTCATTGTCTTCAAAGGCAACCTAACTGCTATATCTGTTTAATTGAAACTTACGTTTGGTAGTTCGCATCCGTCTATATGCTTCCGGGTTGAAGACCACGCTGGATGCCCATTTCCTGCTCTGTGATCGTTTACTAATCCTAGCTTGTGTAAGCGTTGCACAGCGAAATTGCGTGGTTGCGTGCCCGTCAGTGTTTATTTGGACTTGCCTTGCGCCTTCCGAGGATTTGGGAAAGTTCTGTAGACAACTTGATCGTCAAAGTCACAGTCTTACAAAAACTTGTCAGGCAGATACAGTCTAGTTACAGCTGGGTAACGGGCTAGCGCCTGCTGCCTGTAAGGTTTTCTGTTCATATCGAGTGTTGTCAGCTAGCTGGCTAACTTAGCTAGGTAGCCATCGTTAACACATTGAAATTGCAATACAGAACTGACTGGCATTTGAAATCACTTTGGCTAGCTAGTTAGACTAGCCAGCACAGGCGAGCGAAATTATTAAATTGCGTGTTCTTACAGCTTAGCTATCAACATAGCGAGCAGCAATGTTGAGTAAAACGGGTCTGATGAAGAATATTTTGGGATCCATGAGTGGGTTCCCCAGTCATCGTCTGAAATTTGCAGAAAGTGCTGCAAACGCCGTTCATCGGGAGAGAGGTGAGATTTGAGTCTTCCCCTTTTCTAATCTGATGTCGGTGACGCAGCTAAAATTTAGCCTGGCAGCTCAGGGTAGCCTGTCCTTGATTTGAATTCCAAGTACCGTTAGCTAGTTTGCTCTCCATAAGTGTTCACTTTAACTGTCATTAGCAAACGTCATATTGCCAGCTAGTTAACGTGTTAACTAAGTAATCAAGTGTCTACCCAGGTGTGGGAGATAGTCATTCATGCATTGCACCCTGTCCTTTGGTTTGTTATTTTGGTCTGATCGCATGGATGAAAAACGATGTGTTGCATCCGATGTGTAGTTGGGGTCGTTTGTCTCGGCTTGCGCGTTAACAGTTGGATAACTATAATTGATCAAGTAATTTAAGTATGATGCAGCTGCCCTCATGTTGTGATCACGCCATTTATTTAATTCTCTCTGGCTAGCTCGTTAATTGTTTATTTTAGTTTATGTCCCTGCGGCGATGTTTGTACGACTTAACCACCGTACTCATTACTTTTAATAACAGAAATT
Source organism: Megalops cyprinoides (assembly GCF_013368585.1). Lineage (NCBI taxonomy): Eukaryota > Metazoa > Chordata > Actinopteri > Elopiformes > Megalopidae > Megalops > Megalops cyprinoides. The sequence continues at coordinate 33,871,725 of NC_050588.1, read as the reverse complement.
ATCAAAAGCAGAGAGTTGGAGAGAGATGAGTTGCGGCCGCTATACATGGATTTCCAGGCTACAACGCCGATGGTAGGTATTCGAATCTATAGACAGATTGCTGGCTGAGTTACAATACATTTATCTGAAACAACACTGTCAAAGTTGAACGTAAAAAGTAATTTTCAGAAAATATGTATTTTTTAAGTACAAACTACAGAGTTTAGCTGACGGCTCTCAGTAATGGGAGCTACAGAGGAAGCGCAAGCATGCCACCAGTGTATGTCATTTTGCGAGTATGTTTTTTTAAGGTTTTGTGTTTGGAAGCGTTTCCCCTCATGATATTACTTTTGACGCTCAGAAACCTGTAACTCCCCTGTTGTATCACTAAATCGCAGTGTTAGTTTGTATTCATCTCAATGAAAGCACCCGTCTCATATTGACAGGACTTATTTTTCAGACCATTGACAAACAAAAAAAATGTCGGGTATTCACAGTTTACTCACTGATATGTTTATACACCGGCATTGTTGTAGTTTGGGAATAAATAGATGTGAACTTGAATGGTCCAGAACACAGTTCATGTTTATTTCGCCTCTGCTGTTTTTAATTTCCTTCACTTAACTCGCATTTAACATTTCTCTCATTCCGTAGGACCCACGAGTTCTGGATGCCATGCTTCCATATCAAGTGAACTACTATGGAAACCCTCATTCCAGGACGCATGCGTACGGCTGGGAGAGTGAGAGTGCTATGGAGAAAGCCAGAAAAGTAGAGTCTAATATTGATCATATATAGACATCCATAGACAACAGATAGGGCTTGCTATCTATAGAATCCAACTATTACAGTGTAAAATGAGGTAGTGTCGTTTATGCATCTGTGAAGTTTCTTTTTTTCTCATTACAAAGACTAATTTAAATAACATCTGAGTTTTGCGTGATGAAGGTTATCGAAATGTAAAACGGGCTACATGTCTGTTTCCCACACAGCAAGTGGCAGATCTGATTGGTGCAGATCCCAGAGAGATTGTGTTCACCAGTGGGGCTACAGAGTCCAACAATATGTCAATCAAGGTGCGTATTCGCCGTCTTAGTTAAGAATTAGGATTAGGATGTAAGATGTCCTCTGGAAGGGATTTTAATTCGGGCTCTGTACTTTTATAAAAGCTATGGGGTCATAATAATACCTCAGTAGCTGCCCAGAAGCATACATTGAACATGCATTGGTTTACTAAACATATATAAAAAGTATGTTAGTAAATTTATTCCATGAGAAGTAAAAGGTGCCTTCGTTGCTGTGTTATGTGCAGGGAGTTGCACGGTTTTATAAGGCCAAGAAGAAGCATATAATCACCACACAGACGGAGCACAAGTGTGTGCTGGACTCCTGTCGAGTATTGGAGGCAGAAGGGTTTGACGTCACGTACCTCCCTGTCCAGAACAATGGCTTGATTGATCTGCAGGCAAGTACCTTGTTTGTTAATGTGTAAAACCTTAACAGCTCACAAAAAAAGCTCACAAACAATGATTTGGCAAACCCACTGTAACTGTGAAATTTATTGGAAAAGACTGCCCTCTGGTGGCAGTTGTATGAATTTCTCAATTCTGTAGAGTTGAGAACTCCTCATGATGCTTATGACTATATGCCAAAGTGCTGAACAAACAAAAAAAAACGTCACAGTGTTCAGAATATATTTGTTTCATGAGAGTATAATTTAAGAACTATATTAATTAATTTAAAAAATTTGTTAAAGAATTTTTTATTTAAGAATTAATTGGAGAATGAACTCCTTGAAACTGATGTTTAAGGCATAAAATGGATTTGATTTTGTTATTTTGTCAGTGAGGTTTCTGTACCCTGTCATGCCATTATTTTTTTTTTTCAGCAACTGGAGGAAACCATCCGGCCGGATACAAGCTTGGTGTCGGTGATGACGGTGAACAATGAGATTGGAGTGAGACAGCCAGTGAAAGAAATAGGTGAAGCCTCATTAGATTATGTGTGCTCAGATGCTGGCCAGAATGAAAAAGTGCTTACACCATTAGTATGAGTGAAGATTATTTAAACAATGAAGAGTAATGAGGAGCAGACAGTTCTCCTCTGTTTCTCTGCTGTCTATAGTGAACAGCAGTCCTAGCTGAAGCCCTAGCTTTAGAATGACTATGTAAAGGTAACTGCAGGGTGTGCGTACATATCTGAGTTGATGTTTCAGATGATAAATCAAAGAAAGAATATTTAATGCTGTAATTAAGCTAAGAGGTGTTTGTGCATACATGTCTGAAAACAGCTTTGTTTTTGAGTGTGTTTTCCCTACTTGTAGATTGTCTATCCTTTTTAAATATAAATTAGTTATCTGTTAGTCTTCCCTGATTGGCTGGGCCTTGTATACAGTGTGACTGGTGTTGTGAAAGTAGGAATAGACCCCTCTCCATACTGTTGTGTGTGCCATGGTGCTGTTGTGTTTGGGTCTGAGGCTGCTTCTGTTTTATCATTAGCTCTATACATTTTTCTGTTTTAGGCCATATTTGCCGATCAAAGAATGTGTTCTTCCACACGGATGCTGCCCAGGCGGTTGGGAAGATCCCCATCAATGTTTCTGACTGGAAGGTGGATCTGATGTCCATCAGTGGCCATAAAATATATGGCCCCAAAGGTAAGCTTGATGACACAGGCTAACCTTATTAACCAAAGGATTATTAACAAAAGGATTATCAAATCCTGGTACATAAGCTGAGTTGCATAAATATGCAGCTGTATTAATGGGCAATATTCAAAGACTGTAAACAATTAGTCTCCGAGAACACGGATGTCGGCTAAGCAAATAAATATTCAGATGAATAAATCTGTGTGCACGACTGGTTTTTGTGGAGTCCTGGTCCCCTCTGGGTTCCTTTTGTTTCTCCTGGGGGTAAGGGGTTTGTTTTGGCTGCTTCTGAATCCATTACGTGGTGGTACACTTGGAAATATTTTGTGTCTGATGAAAGGTGTGGGAGCGCTGTACGTGCGTCGGCGGCCCCGGGTTCGACTGGAGCCCCTGCAGAATGGAGGAGGGCAGGAGAGGGGGCTGCGCTCGGGAACGGTGCCCACTCCCCTGGCTGTGGGGCTGGGAGCCGCCTGTGAGATAGCACTGCAGGAAATGGAGGTATAAAACCAATGGGGCTGGCTTACTGAGCAGTGTTAGTGCTCATATGATGTCATGAGGTCTGATTTTTCAGCCCATCACACAGATTCCATAAAGCTGAGTAAGCTAATAGTTCAACAATAAAGTAACTTCACAAGTGCAGTTCCTATTATTACCTTATGCATTCTGCTTTTCTGAAAGGATTGTTCAGAGTGGGCCTTGAGCATTGATTCAGAAGTTTTGGGTTTTTTTTTTTTTTTTCCTTTCTTTATTTTGTCTCTAGTACGATCACGGTCGCGTGTCCATGCTGGCAAATCGTCTCATTCAGAAAATAATGGGAGACATACCTGATGTTGTGATGAACGGTGACCCTGAGCAGAGATACCCAGGTGAATAGTACTGTCAACCTTGTCTGTATGGTCAGACAGTAACTGGCCAATTCTTAGTAATAAAATTATTCCTGTCCTTTGGACGTGGTTTTGATTAAGGCTTCTTTACAGGCGGCTGCAGATCATTTGGAACGAGCAGTGTTGATGCTCTTTCTAATTTCTACAGGTTGCATCAACTTGTCCTTCGCCTATGTTGAAGGTGAGAGTCTACTGATGGCCTTGAAGGACGTTGCCCTCTCCTCTGGCAGGTCAGTCAGCTTAAGTTCAGCCTCTTCAGTGTTTGTGTTGGTGGTTCATAGTTCTCGTTTGTATGTTAAGATGGTAATGCGCTTCTTCAGGCTGTAACCGTGATCTTTTCCCTATAGCGCCTGCACCTCGGCCTCGTTGGAGCCCTCATATGTGCTCAGGGCCATTGGAACAGATGAGGATCTCGCCCACTCGTCAATCAGGTCAGCAGTTTAGTCAGACAACGCCAAACAGGACATCTAAGCAGCACCTTTTGTTGGCGTTTGTGGTCGTTTTTTTTTTTTTAAACCAACCCTTCTCTAGTGTTTCATGAGTAACCTAGATATTTCAAGTAACGTAAATATTATTTCATGAACTTGTCTTTCCAGCATCTAGAAAACATCTAGATGTTGATATCATCTCTTGAGCTTAAATGGTTTGCGTTTGCGTCACTGTTCTGTGGTCATTTCGTATACATGCTAATTTTGTGTATTTGCTTGGATTTGGAAAGTTGTGTTTACTGTTTACTCAGATTTGGCATTGGGAGATTCACCACAGAGGAAGAAGTGGACTACACAGCTGAGAAATGCATTCAGCAGGTTAAACGTCTGAGAGAAATGAGGTAACTTATAGGCCACTGGTATTTAATGAAACAGGTATTTAATGGTTATTCCCCTGAGAAGGAAAGCCAGTTTCTTCTATGGTGATTGTGTTGGAAGCTTAAAAAGAGTACCTCCTTTGTAAGCATTAACCCTAGATTTTGTGAATGTGTCGTTTTGCAATGAAGGTGAATGGGTGAAATTTACTGAGCTTTTCCTTTTCCTCAGCCCATTATGGGAAATGGTGCAAGAGGGGATTGATCTGAAGAGCATTAAGTGGACGCAGCACTGAAGACTCGGCAGGAAAATGCTGGAAAGACCAGAGCATCGTGTATGCTAATCGTGCATAATTGGCATATCATGCTTATATACTCAGCGTGAATTGCCACTCCTAGCGTAACTAGGATATTTTTCCTGATGTTTCCCTGTAATCAAAAGCAAACACGCACAACCTTTTATTTAATTTTTGGAAATGATGTGTTTATTTTGGCAGACTATGTTCTGTTACTTTGAATTTGACAAAGTATACTTAGTGCATACATTATGTACTAATGGATGGGTGACGTCTCCAGCAGGGTCACAGCAACCTTTGATGGGTTTTCTGACCGTTTGATATGGTTATGGGTGAAGTATTTTTTTAAACTGTGATCGCCAAGAACTACATTCCAGTAGGATTCTAAGAATTAATACATTATGATAATAATCTTCAATATTCATTCAATCTTCAATAGGGGTTCACAGTATCTGCACATCACAGAGAACATTGACGTTGTGATGAGTGTTTTATAGATCCTGATTAGCCTTGAAGTATGATTACATTACATATTTGGCCAAATTTGAAACAGTTATAATTTTGTTTCAGATCAGAGTTCATTGGCACCATGAAACACCACCACAGCATTGAGGAGATATGTTACAAGTATGCTTTTTATTCATGTGCTATGTTACCATGTTAAGTACATCACAAATTTTAGACTGCTTTCCTGACTAATACCCACTTTCCACTTGACTCAGATATTTTGCAATACTTTCTTAATAGGTCTAAGCTTATAAGTAAATGTCAATAAATAGATGTATGGACATACTTGTGTATTGAAAGCTATGTTAAAGTTACAGTACTTAATGGTAGCAACGGTTGAAGTTAATCAAAACACCTGTACCAAAAATCCAAAAATATATATATATTTTTTTCAAAAATATTTAGAAATGTCTAAATATGCTTTGACCTAAGCAGCACTGAACCTCTTCAGCAAAACACACTAGGGGCTTAATTTTATTCAGTAATATAGCAACCACATCTGGGCACCCTCAGTCAGGTATACTCCACAAACACCCCAGTCTTCCATCTGTGTACTTTATCCTCTCCACATTAAACCTCTGGCATGCTTCACTGTATCAATATCAATAAATTATTATGAAAATGCCTCTGTTGTTCTTATTAAAATCAGTGATTGGCTACATATGCGATCAATACCAAGATGCATCCATCGGGACAAGAAAAATGACATAATTTAACATTAATATATAGCCTGTAAATATATAGTTTCTTATATCCAATCCTTCATTTTTCCTTGTTGAATCACCACAAGGAAGTTTTTTTAAACTACTACTTTAAAAGATCTCAGTTTACTATATAGATCCTGCTTAAGACAGTCAGTTGGGATGTAACTTCCAAGTGCAATCAACCAGAGATTTAAAATACTAAATGGATGTGAGGTTACTGAGTCCTGCTGTTCCTGCAGACACCAGTTGCTTCATGGGATTTATTAATTCCTAATAAACTTCACATCACACCTGCACCAATTTACAAAGTTTAACAATATGAACACAAGGGATATTGGTTAACAGGTTGCAATCCAGGGTGTTCCACAAGGTGCATTTAACCCTTCACTATCTGCATTGAGAATGTAAAATGGAGTTTTACACACTCATCATATATTGTTGTCCTTGGTATTCTTAAGAGTATGTATTGATCCTTAATGTCTAGAATGTTGCACAGCGAAAAACCATTTTGATCTCCTGGGGTGCACCAATAATGCTACCAGTTGCGTTTTTTGTTGTGATTTCAATCGCTTCTGTTGCTGTTGCTTTTGTTGTGAATCCACAAGAAAGCGATTTCATAGAGTCAACAAACAATCGTGGGCATCTTTTTCTGCAATGCATGCATAGTTTATTAAATATACCAGGCAAGGGAAATATGCGTGAAAAATATAAAAGAGTATTTCTTCAACCATGTGAAACGCACTTTGGTGTGTAGCTCTTGCTCACTATTTTCTAATACCTTCAAATCGAAGCAGTCATTGTGGTCGTACTGTGGCCATATTTCAGCGACGATTGCAATGGTTCATTGGTTATTTCAACCGCAATCTGGTTTATAACATGACGTAAAAAAACGCAAACTGTCAAAGCATTGTTGACGTTTTGGAGATATATTTGACCTTCATTCAGAGATTACATGTGTAAATCGTGCAAAATGTATAAAAGTACGGTTTACTGCAAACAGCAAAATCTCGATATCTCCTGACAAAAATAAAGTTGGATGCCATGATTATCATTGTTGTGAGTGCTAGTCTAGCGCCAAACCGACCAAACACAACGCATTGTAGCTTTTTACCACATTGCTTTCTTCTCTCCACACCTGGCAAACTCCTCTTACGATTGGCCGAGGAAGTGTGCTCGGGTACGTTACGTCACTTGTGACGTAAAACGACGCGCAGGCGAGGAACCGTATGCGGCGGACATTTTGTAACTTTGCTGCACACAGGAGCGAGGGGGAGGAAGCGCAAGAGATCGTCTCTTTAAAATTAATTAAATCTGTTTGTGTACAGATATATTCGGTAAGACCAAAAAAAGTACAAAATTCACAAGACTTTGTAACAACGATTCGTGTGGCAAATCAAGACGTACGATACAGCGGCTAGTTTGAAAAATAGTTAAAATGACTGAATTCAGCAGACAGAATTACTGGAGTCAGCGACAGCTTGAGTCTAGCTGAGCAGCTAGCGAGACTTCAGGCCTGTTGCGAATGAAAGCTTGCTAACTAGCTTTGATTTTGTTGATTGTTTTGTCTTAGCTTTATACACATTTGTCCTCTTGCGGAGGAGAAAAACGTAGCCAGGTTACTAACGAACATATCTAGCTAACCAGTGTGTTCTAAATACTTGAACCATTTGGAATTAGTTCTTTTTCTTTCCCCCATAGAAACAGAGTTGACCTGCATTGTCTGGTTCAGCGCCATTTTGGTGAATGTGATGTTCTCGCTTGCCTGAGTTGTTACAATCACGTAAAGCAGTTAGCTTAGTCGTCGTTTATTTGTGGTGCAGTGAATTTTAGAATGCATGCATAGACAGGGTGGCGGTAGGTCCAGAGATCAGTTGCCTTTTGCATTGCTATGATTGAAACGAATGGCTTGGTCCCAGTCTTTATTGTGGTCTTGGCTCAGCTGCTGGTGTGACGCTGAATTACATGCAAGGTCTTTTCTCCATGCCGTTGATTTGGTTGAGGTTGGCCAAATGGTAAACCTGAAACTTCCCATTTGTCGTCTTGCGCTTTTTTTTACACTGATGCTTTGACTTGTATTTTAATGCGAAATTCATCTATGAACGCCATCATTTGCTGATTTAATACATTTTCGCTTGCTTTTAAAATATCTAAGGTACATGTCACTGGTGATTGTAGTTGGCTAGTGGTGTGATCCTAGTTTCAGCTTGCACGTCGAACTAGCAAAATGTGTTCATCATGTCACTGAAACGTGCAGGGCTTTGACTGTTATTTGCAATGTTGGTTTTGCCGTGAGCGCTTCCTCTTGAGACGGGTTGAATTGGGTTGTCCTTGGGGTATATTGTGACTTTTCATAAAGTGTGATGTGGTTTTTGGAGTGGTGCTTTCGACTATCATTTGAAGTTTACCATATTTTGTATGAAATAAGTGCTTCTCGTAGCTTTTTGTCTTTGGATTCTCGGGGATGTTTGCTGCAGAAGGTGATTTTGCGTATTTTGGAGGAAGAAGATTGTAATAATGTGACGCATTGTATTGTATGATCTTCTGAATACTCTCCAGTGTTGTAAAGCAAGCTGCACTGCTCAGCTTGCATATAAGGAGCTGGTTTGTATTGGATGAAAAAAGGAAAAACGAATTGTCTAAAATTGTTTAAGGAGAGGTACTTGACTCTGATGTGTTGTAGTTGTGGTTTGTTACTCTTTGAATGGCTGCTTGTCAGTTGTTTTCTAAACATTTTCTTATCTACTATGTTTTCAATCCAGATGGAGTTTCTTGTCTCATTGGTCAAATACCAGACTCGTGCTGTCATTATAGCTTGTGTCATAAACGGGATGGTTTGAAAAGAAAGTTTCCCTTCCTCTGTTTCTGGGTTGAGATTTGATTTGCAGCAGTTGGGAGTTGAATGCAGCTGTTGAGAATTAGTTCTCTTGTGTATATTTTGGATTTTGTTTGGTTTGAGGTTCATAAAATTTCAGTTGTTCTGTGGAAGGAAATCTGCACGTGCATTTCATAAGTACTGTTGCGTAGCACACATTTAGTGCTTGTACATAGTGCAAAAGCATGACATACCCCATGTGAGCTTGTCAGTTTCTACAGTGTGAGTGGTCAGAATGGGTTAAAATAGAAGTGTTTATTACTCAGCACACACCATTTCACTGACTGACACAGGTATCCCATATGACACCCTGTCAGATGCATTGAATCTTTGATGAGTAAAAATCAGCCATAGTCAGTTTGATAGAAAAAAGTTAAAATGCATGTAAAAAGTATTCTGTCATAGTCTCAGATCAGGTTGATGCTTTGGTGCATTTTCCATTCCAACAGGTTGAAGACTCTGTGCAGTGATTTTTGTGTTATGGAATGTGCTGTGCAAGAGTGTTCCAACTAAATCCTCTTCATAGGATTTATTATTCAATGCACAGAAGTTATAAATTGTTCACTACCAAACTTGGCTGATACTGGAAACCTGAAATATAGGTTTGCTTTCACAGGCTTGCTTTACCTTTGTGTGCAGTATTGGGATTTATGCAGATGTGTTCAGTATACTGATTTGTGCTCTGGCTGAAGCAGCATTTGTAAGTTAGGACAATGTTAAAAGCCTTCGTATGACTCTGCATTATTCTGTTAAGGTTTTTAAAATTCTGATTTGACTTCAGTGTTTTTCCCCCACACAGTTTTTTTTTTTTTTTCAGTGCAATCGTGCAATTTACGTGTTTTTGTTTTCACCCTTAGAGTGTAAGTGGGAAAAGTGGGGGGAGTGGGGGGATGTTTTAACTGCACAAGCTTTTGAAGAGAATGCTCTCCTCTTTGCCGTTGTGGATTGTTCTGATCTGTCACATGCTTCAAGATTTGGTACCACAAAACATGACAGCCGATTCATCAAATGTGTCCAAGGTGCATGCTGATTGTGTTCTGAATTCCATTTTGCCCGCTTATGGCTCTGTGCTGATGAAGCCAGTCTGAACTTAAAGTGCTCCCATTGGTGACCTTAATGCATCGCATTCCTGTGCTCCGTTTCTGCTGCAGTTTAAAAAAAAAAAAAAAAAGACAACCTGCTGGGCTGAACTGCAAGAATGGTTTGACTTATACAAGGTGCACATTGGGGCTATTTCAGTTTGCCTGCTGCTTGCATTCATGTTTTTGCTTCCATTTATTCTTTTGTTACAGTCTAGAGTTGGTTTTAATTGCTTGCCGTCAGGATTGGCTTGGGTACCCTGTGCAGCTTATAACGAAGCACCACTTATTATTACAGGTAAGCGTTTATGAAATGGTCCTGAAGTTACAGAAATTCACTTAAGCCACACCTGTAAGACTTTGGATTACCTTTTCAGAGCCGTTTTGGTCAGTCCCTTTTTGTCCATAGTTCATAGAGTAACCTTATTTAAAATGTTAAAAACACCCTAGGCCATTATCAGGCCTCTTATCTCCTTACCCTGCATTTTTATGTTGAGGCTGGTTAACAACTGGTCATCTCACTGGTTAAGATGTGTGTAAACTGTCATAGCTGAACTCATGACAGCTTTTTAGAGCTGGAAAAAGCTGTATTTATGGGTTTGCTCTCCCTGAGACTCCTATCCAAGGTGCTTGCTTGGGTGGCCTGTGTGAGGTGTCAGCTGAAGTTTGCTTTCTGCCTGTAGTAGTTTAATGTTTTTTTAAGGGCATAAACCTGTTACTGGAGTCTTCTCCTAAAGGTAGCACAATCCCTGCTCTCATTCTGACTAGCCTGATGAAAGTGCTCTGGTGTAATAGCTTCTCATGTCTTCTGTGCTCATTTTTAATGGTAGTTTTGGCCCACACTGCTCTGAACAAGGCTAATATTATGTGGCTTAAGTATAGTAAACTATTTTTAGTCTTTTGATCACATTTCATGTGACCTTTTGAAGTTTGGAATTCGTTCTGTGTTGTCGAAAAACACATTTTTACAAAATCTCCATGTGGACTTTAAAATCTTAGTTGATGTTTGTGTGCCTCTTGTTTACACTTCCAAAACAGTAGAGAGAATTTATTTTTTATTTTTAGCTTCTCACATCTAGGGCTAGAACAAGGATTGTTTTTATGTTGCATAAAATTCAAATCATTGTAAACTTAGATGTCATATTCTAAGATGGAAATCTTCTCATCGCTATTCTGTTTTTATTTTGACAGTTATTACATTGAAAGGAGGTGATTTGCCTTCCTGATTTATCATCAGTAGCTAATAGGATCACTGACAGTTCATTATCTGTGCTTCCTAATGTAATTTTAATCAACGTATTGGATGTTCAAGTAGTTTTAGATCCAAACTGTTTAGCATAGCAGCTGTAGGGCGAAGACTGTGTTCCAGGCCACAGTGCAACACTCCACAAATTGTATGCTCAAGGGCATAAGTTGGTTGTGGCTATTTTAAGTCCTGTTCCAAACCGAAGGCTATGTGAGATGAATACTTCTGTGCATGCTCCACAAGCTGCATCATGAAGTCGGCATCCGTGTAAATGATTCAAGTTTTTTTTGTTTGTTTGTTTGTTTTCCCATTTTGGGGGAGAGAACTCAGAACTTGAATTCCAGTTTTTCATGAAGGAAAAACGGCACTAAAGCGGTGGACAGCACAGTACTGCAATACTACAGCCACACAAACAGACTTGCATGAGCCGGAGTCAAATTTGGCTAGCCCAGATCTGCACCGTTTCTTTTGTTACAGTACACAAAAGCAGAGCTGTAGCATATTACGTCAAGTGAGTGCCGATGTCTACCCCGATCAAGATGACTGCCAGTACTTATTCAGCAGTCTATGAAAACCAGTCCCCATAATATATTTGTGTACCTCGTGTTGGTTGTTGTGATCAGTGGTGGTCCCATGTTCCAGTCTACCTTTTGTTTTGACATCGGCAGAAGTAAAGTACATGCAGTTTGTTGACTCTGCCTGTAGCCTCTGTGTAAGTAGGGCACCACCAGTAATGCTATCGGGCTACAATGATACAAATCGGCACAGCAAAAAAAAGATCATGGAGAACTTGGAACATGACCCAAGCAAGCCAGTCTGGTTATTTCCGTTTAGACAAACAGGGATACAAGTTGCCATGAATGAACACTGCTGCTGTGAAAATTAATATTTTTATTCAATGAATGTGTTTAGTAAACACCATTTTGCCAGACAGTTTACAGTGCATACAAATTCAAAACACATTTTACTGGATTTTGAAATGTTTGTTGAATCAGTCCTTGAACAAATTTGTCTACTCTTATATGAGTAGATCTACATTTATGGGCATGGGCTGTCAGATTTGGTGTTTTTAAAGCATCCTGACTTCACCACCGTCCACAGCAAAGGTTGCAGAATGCGTCCTAACTCAGCATAGTTCTGAATAATTCACATTGTTAGCTTACATAACTGTACAGTGCCAACCAGATAACACGTCTGTTTGCTTACCTCCTTGAGGAATATATGTCTTAAGATACAGCAGTGCAGCAGTTAGTGGTTACTTTTTCAAGTTGCTCAGGAGATGGCGTCCTAAGGGTTTTATAGCTATCACTTGGCAAGCTGCTGAACTGTTGGTTTAGGTGTCCTTCCCAACACACAATTTATTGCTGGCTATAACCAAAACGTTTGAACTAGAAACGCTTAACATTAAATGGCTTCTAAAGGGCACAGTTGTTTAGTGGTATGTTGGTTAGGTGTTTCCAATAACCAGCAGCTTTGTAACAGTGGGTGATGAAATGTGTTCTCTTTGGGTGTTGAATGATGATATTTAAGTGCATTCCCTATGAATACTTCTGTGCACTTCATGCTGTTTCAGCCATGGACATGCATGCATTACATACTTTGCACTTAGCAGATGTAATGATTGCTCCTCCTTTTATACAGTTCTAATAACACTTCAGTCAGTATGCCAGTCATTCAGATTATGTCATCATTGAGAAACAAGGAACACAGGATTTCCAAAACAAGTCTGTGGAAAATGGCATGTTTTCCAACTTAAGCATTTAAAATCATACAGGGTGTAATTTTAATTTTGTGTACATTATTCAGTTTAAATTGTTTCATATTTAAAAACAGAAAAACGTTTGCATGATAATCATTACATAAATCAATGCAAAAAAACTGCTTTTCTGAAAAATTGGATTACAGTGAAAAATGAACAGTTGTGTAAGCTATATAGACAGTTACCTCCTGATCCAAATGTTGTAATGTATTTACCTAGTTTGGTGGCAGTTTTTTTTTTTTGGGGGGGGGGGGGGGGGGGGGAGGGTTCACTGGCCAATATCAATAAAGCATGAGGATATACCAGTTTCTAGATATGTACTGCAGTGATGTAAATTCAAAATGAAATTGACACATGAGCATTCAGTGTAACTTCATAAATTTTGGCCAGTTAGTGTCAGTATCGTTCTCTAGTGAAGCCACATTGGCTACAGTCTCTTTGAGTGGAAGTCATTTATCTCACAATTTTTAGCTTGTTCAGTGAAAGAAAAGTTTGTATTAATTAGCTGGCCAATTATGGACTATAATATGTTGCAGTAACTGAGCAAACGCATTTCAAACTATGCCTGAGAAACCTGACATCCTGAACAAAATTGTGGAAAAAATTTTTTTTTAGGTTTTTTGGGTATTTTGAAGGATTCCACATTGCATTTTTCCTTGGATGTTTGATGGCTTTTTAGCTTGTGTGGTTTGCAGTGTTTTCCAAGATTAAGGTGTATCATTGGCTTGAAGATCATAAACATTGCATTGCAAACACTGCATTGGTTTGAATACAATTACTAGCCTTGGTAATTGTTTTATGCGGTGTTGTAAATTTTTGTCAAGATTTGATCATTTTTACTGCCTTAATGTTTTCTGATTGTGTAGGTTGGGTGTTCATATGTCGCAAATCCATTTCACAAACTTAGGAACCTCACTAAGTGTTAGAGCTTCAATTGAAGTTGCTTTGCTATGAGCAGTTACCCTTTTTTGGGCATATGTTGGAAATGGGTTAAATCAGCCTTTTTATAAGCTCTCTATTTGATCCTTTTAAAGGGTGTGTGGTGGTGAAGACAAAAATCAGATTTTGTTCAGTGTTGAAATAAGAACAAAGGCTGCTGGGAATTCATTCACAGAACTACAGATAAGGGTGATATTTGTTCTCTGCAAAAAAAGGAAGCTGTTTACATTTGGAAACACACTTATGTAGAGTGTTCTGCTGCCTGTCAGATACACTGTCTGGGGTTGTCTCATGTCTGTCTGTGTTGTTTTTTTTTTTTTTTTGTTTGACTTACCTGAAAACTGTAGTCTGACGCAGACGTTGCCTTCTTTCACCTGCAGGTGTGTGTTGATACGCCTCAGCATGGCTGTGGTCATCCGCTTGCAAGGTCTCCCGATTGTGGCGGGGACCATGGACATACGCCATTTCTTCTCTGGATTGACCATCCCGGATGGTGGTGTGCATATTGTAGGGGGTGAACATGGTGAGGCTTTTATTGTTTTCGCCACAGATGAAGACGCAAGGCTTGGCATGATGCGTACTGGGGGGGCTATCAAAGGGTCTAAAGTGTCACTTTTGCTTAGCAGCAAGACCGAGATGCAGAATATGATTGAGCTTAGCCGCAGGCGTTTCGAAACTGGCAACCTGGAGGGACCCACAGGGAATGGTAGTAGACCAGGGCCACCTGCTAGTACTGGGGGAAGTGGGAGGGGTAGCTTACCGACCACCATGCAAGGCTTCAGCAGCCCAACAGCAACTACGGTCACCACATCTGCCACGGCACACGAACCCGCTAGCAATAAAAACATATCCACATTTGCAACGACTAACATTGGAACCATGCCCCCAAGCTTTAGCAACAACTTCAGCAGCCCTAACCTTACCATGGGATCCACCATGACAACTGCCATGTCCACAATGAACTCGGTCCCTCCTCCTATACCCCCCTTGCCTACCATGCCATCTCTGCCCCCAATGCCTTCCATCCCACCCATGCCGGTTCCCCCACCTGTGTCCACTCTGCCTCCAGTTCCCACTGTCACACCCTTAACCCCAGTGCCACCCATCCCTCCCATGACACACATGCCACACATGTCCACTATGCCACCCTTTAATCCAGGTGTCCCTCCCCCAGTTGGTCCTGTGGCCAGCGGCCTGGCTGGGTCAGGGCCACCGTTATCTATTGGAAACCCGAATCACATGTTCCTCGGCCCCATGAACCCTCTCGGTCCAATAAACCTCCAAGCCAACATCAAGCCAGCCGTGGCGAATCCAGACGAGTTTTACATTCACCTTCAAGGCCTGCCTTTTTCCGCCACTGACATGGACGTGAGGGAGTTTTTCCAGGGGCTGGGTGTGGATTCCGTCCGCTTGCTCCGGGATCACCTGGGCAGAAGCAGCGGCAGGGCGCTGGTGAAGTTTTTCACGCCTCAGGACAGTTTCGAAGCCCTCAAAAGAAACACTGGAATGATGGGCCAGAGGTATGTGGAGATCACCCCGGCGACCGAGAGGCAGTGGATATCTGCCAGTGGGGGGAGTGGAGGACAAGGGCTGTCAAAACACACCAGCGACTCCAATCAGGACCAGCACCATCGATCGGGCTCGAGTTCAGAATCTCCCTCTGGGCGTGAGAGGGCGAGATCTCGCTCGCCTCACAAACAAGAGTACTGCGTTTATTTGAAAGGACTTCCCTACGAAGCAGAAAACAAACAGATTTTTGAGTTTTTCAAAAACTTGGACATTGTTGAAGACAGCATTTATATTGCATATGGACCAAATGGCAGAGCGACGGGAGAAGGTTTTGTTGAATTTAGGAATGAAATGGACTACAAAGTTGCCCTTGGTTGCCACATGCAGTACATGGGCAGCCGATTCATACAAGTCCACCCCATCACCAAGAAAGGGATGTTTGAAAAGATCGATGTCATTCGGAAAAGGATGCAGGGTTCTCAGCAAAGTGACCAGAAGGGCAGCTCGTCAGAAGGCGGAGGAAAGAACGCCAGGAACTGCGCACATATTTCAAATATTCCATACAATGTGTCCAAGAAAGATGTACGTCTGTTTTTGGAGGGAATTCAGCTGTTCGAGGAGAGCCTCAAAGTTCTAGTTGATGGCAATGGTAATGGTCTAGGTCAGGCTGTGGTGCAGTTTAGATCAGAGGAGGAGGCACTCAAAGCTGAAAGATTGCATAGACAAAAACTGAACGGAAGAGATGCCTTTGTACACTTGGTTACGTTCGATCAAATGAAAGAAATAGAGAGAAACCCGCCACCGCAGGTAAAGAGAGGACAGAAGGGTCAAGGGAATGCCCATGTGCATGCACAAGCACACGCACAGCCTCACACATATCCCACCATGGCAGGAGATGAATACAACTTTCTTAGAAACAGCGTAGGAAATTTAAACAATGGCCCCCCTTTTGTTGCCCCATTCAGTGCACCAGGCAATGGACTTGGCGGTCCTCCTCCTCCTTTGCCCCCAATAGGAGGAGCATTGGGTGATGTTTCTATGAGTGTCCCCCCTCCTATGGTTGGTAGTCACTTGCCTGCTCCAGTGCTGGAACCTCCAGGTTTCCGTCCAGGACCCGGCAGTAACAACGGGCCACCTGGGTTTGTGGGAGGTCCCGAGAGCATGAGGGGTATGCCACCTTTTGATAACGGGCCAAGAAAGAACAGCGGTCTCCCCAGTCGAGGAGGCGGGCAGGGCCGAGGCGGGGCGGCGCAACCTGGCTTTGGCCCTGGTTCTGAAACGTTGAGAGGGCCGTCGGGTATTAGCGGAGGGCCTGGTAACCAACGGCCAACAATTGTAAAGATACAGAACATGCCATTCACAGTCACAGTTGATGAAATTCTTGACTTCTTCTATGGCTATCAAGTCCTGCCTGGCTCGGTTTGCCTGCAGTACAGCGACAAAGGCATGCCCACTGGCGAAGCAATGGTTGCATTTGAGTCGCACGATGAGGCAATGTCTGCGGTCTTGGATCTAAATGATAGGCCTATTGGATCCAGAAAAGTCAAGATAACGTTAGGATAAATTTTCAATGTGAAGTTATACTTTTGCAAAACATCAGAAAGTGCTGCATTTTACCGAATATGTTTTTACTAACACCAAGGTGGGCGTTAACATTTATGGAAGAATGTTTATGTTTTGACACCAACAGGTAGTATGAGTTTAGGTCCTCTACCAAAGTAATCAAGTTGTTTGTAGATTAGGAAAGAAAGGAGTAAGACACTGCATTAATTTAAGAGCATGGTATACTTAGTCCAGTGGTATGTGTGAGATTCCTTGTAGCAAAGAGCAGCAAGTTGCTTGATTCCAATCATGTAAAGAGCTGAAGCTTTTTAGTAAATGTATGACGACCTTGAAAAGAAATTTCTGGCTGGGGCAGAGGCATAGATTCTGCCATTGTATAAGTTGTGAAGTTTTTTCTTTTATTGGGAAGCATGTGAAATTGTTTTCAAATGCTCTGACATCTTAGTGTATTTCTCTTTCTGCTGCAGATTTCACATTTTATATTGCCTTCACCTGAGCTTTAGAGTACATTCAGCAAATGCACCAAGCACTGCTGTGTTTGGTGTGTGTGTGTGTGTAGCACATCTACAATGTGGGGGTTGAAGCATTTGCTTTGGTTTGCTCCATGCTGTTTTCCTTTCTCTTAATAAAATGCCATGCCGATGCGGTTGCTGCCTTGTGTGAGAAATGTTTTTGAAATGCAAAATTCTGAGATGCATAAAGAAAGATGTCTGTTTAATGCTTTTTTCCCCCTCAATTTCAAGCAGAAGACTGCTCAGTTTGTTTCAGCAGCCTGACACGTTCTGTATTTGCAAGCTCTTTCCAATTGCAGTATGTTCACTTCAAATTATGCGTCATGTTTTGCTGGTATGTAGTTCCTATTTGGCCTCTGTTTTTGTAGTGTTGTTGAACCAGATCAACTGTATTGTTTCATTTATTTGGACTTTGTGACGTTCCAGCTCAATTTTATTTTTTATTTTGCAGTTGTAAATACTGTTCAGCTTTTGTCAATAAAACGGCATTCCCAAAATAATTAATCTACAAGACATTGTATGTTTCTCTTGTGCTTTTCATTATGTGCTGTTTCATATAGTTTATGGAAGAACAATAAAACATTTGTCAGCATCAAGGTTTCCATGTGGTCTGCCATGCAAGCATCAGACGGGAAAATGAGATGCAACGAAATGTCACTGAGAATCAAGACGTTTTTGCTTTCCAAATCATTTAGAAGTGTGCATTTTTCTGTTCATTGAGCTGTCGGTGAGTACATGTGCAGTCTAGGAATGGATGTGAAGGGTGGATAGAGACAACTGACATTCTCGTTTTTCTTGCCGAGATATGAATGGTGAGTCAGAGACTCTCAGGCAAAATTACAACTGACAAGAATTATAGGCTGTTTTGTTTGTTGGTGTGGTTGTCACCCATGTAAATGTGAAGTGGCCTTAAGCAAGGTGCACCTCTAGAAAGCTGTGTTGCTAGATATCTCACATGGTGGCATGTGCATGGATGTAAGAGATTGGTCTGTGAACACTCATTCATACAAACTCACTTTAATACAGCTGGTCATTTAAATTATATGTATAGACTAAGTAGTAGTATAATATGAATTCATGGATGAAAAGAACATGAAGTGTTTTTCTCATACAAAACACTAAAAGCTTGAGAAGTTATAAATTGAGAAAATACGGTAAGCTGCACTTTGCTGCTGTTCTGAATAGGTATAAAAATTAATATCATCTTTAGAAATGGGAACACTTCTTGATCTTGATCTTAAGCTGTCAAAGCAGTACTTGAGCCTGACAACTAGGGTAGTCCTTGGTGAGTAGAAGGAGGTGTGGAGTCTTCAGACAGGAGGAAAGAACTATTCATTTGAAGTTTTACTTGATTTCATGTAAAGCACATCTGAAGTGAGCTGATGGGAGGCTCAGCTGTGTTACTACATTGTGAAAACAGTTACAAATATTTAATGAGAATTTGGATTCCTACTGGATTAATTCCTACTTTGTGGAATCATAAAATGAAACGGGTTTAGTAAGCAGGGCACTTACACATTTGGTAGATACCCATAGCTTCTTTTGAAAACTTGGGAACGAAAAGGAGGTGTTGCATTGAAAGTAAAATTACTCATAAGCTCTAACCCACATGATTGTGGTTCAATGTGGAAAAGTCAATTGAGGTGGGAGCAGGAACATGTGAATCCACTCGGCGAGTTAAGTGTTTGATGTTTGCAACAGTTTTGTAGACAGTTGCTTAAGGTTTATAGTACTTGGTTTTCTGATTTCCACTCCTAACGCAAATTAGTGTAACATAGTTGAACTGTTTATTTTGATTACATTTCAAGGGAAAATTGCTCTCTCACAAGGACAAAGAATGGACAATGTTTTAAATGTTGATGTGTGTCAGCTTTGTTAGCTGACGATAATGTCTAAATTATGGAATTTTTAGTTGGCTGTTAGCTGTGTGTACAACAAAGAAGGGTGGCTCAGTGGAAAATGTCTAAACACAGACATGGATATGGAACTACAAGAGGCGTTCAATTTTCTGTGTGATTTGAAAGAAACTGACTCCGCTGTGAAAGCAGAGACCAAACTAGTTGTCAAGGGTAAAAGATCTTAGCTGTGTATTTCTCGGGGAAGGTTTTGTGATATTAAATGCTCAAATACACCCTAATGTGCACCAATGACACAATTAAGCACTCACTGGCTGTTTGACACTGTTTGTTTGACATTATGCTGCTATGATACATCTGGTTTTGCTTTGGAGGATTTTTACTTTGCTGTGCAAGTGTTGGTTGATCTCACTCAAGCAATGTAATGGATTGTGACATCTGTAAATAAAGTGGGTTTTTTGCATATTGACATGGGTGCCTACCTACAGCTACATGGTTTCATCTTAAGGTAAGTCTTAAAAAGAACACTCAGCTTTGGTGAACTGTGCACTTTCTCAGAATCTCTTCCGATTGACCCTATGGCATTTAAGTTGGTTTTATTGAAAATGGAGAGGCATTGCTCTGGTTTCCCATTAATGGTGTTCTTTTTTTGTATGTGAGTATTGCTGGACTAATTCGTGCCTGAAAGTCTTGAGCCAATGGCGAGGTGCTCTTGATGCAATGACATGCATAACGACATGCATTTGCAGTGAATTGTGATGCAGTTAAAACATGGAAAAATGTACTGGCAATATACTCTTGTTGCCACTAGATCAAGGTTCAGATTGCAGTGATTGTTCATAAAGTTTCTACGGCACTGTTTATTAGATATTTATTCAAATGCAAAGACTGAAAGGTGGAGAAGACTATTTACACACAAATCTGACCTATCTTCAGTAATGCTCATGCTCGCTCAGAGTAAATACATCTAGTGCCATATGCCTCTTCAGACTCCAGATTTTACGTGAAATTATTTATGTGAATAATTTAGTTTATATGATTATATTATAGATTGTATATAATGCAGAAATAGCGAGGAACAAAATACAGAAAACACTGCTGCTTGCTGTATTACACATTTTAGACACCCATTATGCAGTTTGAACAGCTGTGAATTTGCTACTGGATATGCAGGAATATATATCAGAAAAGGCTGATAATACAGCAGAAGCAGTATCTTCAATTAAGTATTTCATGACAGCTATAGGAGTTTGTTAACTAGTGCTCAGCTCAGTGAAGTGCTGATTAACTGGCATTGTGCGAGTTTTAGTCTGGTGTACAGTTTCAGGACAGCTACTTTGAATTACATTCAGGCTTAAAAGGTGAGTCTTTGTAGGGTGTTGCATGGGAGTTCTGGAGTTACGGGGTTGTTCATGCCACCAGTGAGGGAGAGTACCCATACTGTGGTATTGTAAGAGGGGAAGGACAGACACAGTCAGTGACAGGGAAGCAACTGGGTGGGGGGGGCGCTTGGGGGATGGGTGAAAACCGCCTTTGGAGGTACATCTCTTATTAGGAGCTTTGTGATTGAATATGCCTTGTTTTATTTGTGTCAAGAGTTTTGAAATGGTTGTGCCTAACACCCAGGTGGTCTGGAGAGTGCAGTGTATCTGTCATATCTTGAGTTGTGCAGTATTTCAGTGGCTTATCTGCAATAAGTTCTTCCTATGCTCATTATTCTCCCACGATGCTCTTTGTATCTAGACAATTAAATGTTCGCTTTGGAATGTGGAATGTGGCAATATACACTAGGTCGTGTCAGCGTATCTGATCCCACTGTTGTTAAACAGCAGCTACACTGCAGTTTCTCACTGACTGTAATAAGAAAAAGCAGCAGTTCTGTGTGGTTCTGTTTTGACTACAAGCAGGCTGCAGTTGCCATATTGACGAGCCTGATCAGAGTTGTTGTTAGGAGTCAGTCTTGCCAGATGTGAAGACCACCAGTGGTTTGACTTCAAAGCCAGTCAGCAAATCTGAGTGGGCGATGACTGCTTCTTCTCATACTTTAAAAAGGGAAAGATCCTGCCTTTCATAGTATTATTCAGCGCTGTAGACCAACGGATCGGCAGTTATGCCGAAAAAATTATTCACAATAATAATAATAAAATACCAAAACAAGTCATGTATTGTACACACAAGGATAGTGCTCTCCAGACAGGTTGCAAAGGCAATGCCGGACAGTTGACAGAGATAAGAATTTCCCGTTGTTATCAAATCACTTGCATTCAGCGTAATCCTTGCTGTGTAAACCACTGATGTAGTGTACGCGAAGATGTGTGTTATAGCCAAAGTCTTACATTTCTATGCGATCACCAAATAAAACGTTCAGTTTTTTGAATGGGTTTTCACGATGTATCTGTTAAATCGGTTGTATTCGGTTTATTACCGCGTTTGGTTTGATTTGCAACCTGATAATACCGTTAATACTGTTAAAGTTTCTTTTTGAATATGGTGGGGTTTCTCAAGTCGAGCTACAAACTGGAATATCAATGTCATCTCGGTGCTGATATTCGTTGGTGATAAATTTACTGGACTGAATACACTGTCATGACTATTACCAAGCAGCTTTTCAGGGAACATTTTACGGTAAACTGTCCCGTCTCTTCGTTATCTTTGACCATCTTCCTAGCATATGTGTGCACTGCCAAACCGATCAGCTTCCTCTTTGCTTTATTTTGCGGTTACACGTCGTTTTCACTTGTACTTCTGCATTTGTGCAATGTTAGTCGCATTAGCACACCTCTTGCCTTAAGGTAAAAACAACCTTAATTTTCCTTATCCTGTTTCTGTACTAAGGAAAGTCATTACTTGTTGGCTATACATAATGAATTCTGTACAGTGGTCCTCTGCAGGGTTATTTTTTTCCCCTCAGTTGTGCTTTGTAAAAACCGTATACTTGGAATTGAATTTCACTGGATTCATTTTTGTGCGTGAGTCATGTGGTGTTTTACACGCCTTGCGCGCACAGCGTAAGATTCTCTCTGCAAGGAGGCGAGGTCTTTTCCTATTAAAAGGCGGGCTCATGCTATGATTGACATCGCTGTTTGTCAAATAGGAGTGTGGTTCGGCGAGCTTTGCGACCAATCGTGAAGCGTCTACTGTGTCGAAGTAGACCAGTTGCCACACCCTTCTAGTGAAGATTAGCTGTAGCAGAGTGTTGAAACGAGGTGGATAATTTTGGAGCTTTCGGGGGAAGCTTGTAACACAGTTTCTTGCAAATATTTGAAAGGTATGTTTTTTATTCACAGTTGTTACGAGACATCGGGTTGGTTGTATAACCGTCGGAGTATTAATGTGAGATTCACTGTTTTCCTCCGCTTTTTGCTAGAGTTCCTTGTGAGGTCTTTCAACACACAGGCGTGTCCCAAAGTGATTAGCTGACTAGGTATCTGTACAGCTAGATAGCTAAAAAGTTTGGTGAAAGTGTGGTGAACTTTTTAACTAGATTGTTTGTTTTTCGGGGTTCATCACCATGAATGGTTAGGATCTGCGTTCGCCATGGTAGCTGTTTACCTGGTAGGACCGCTGGTTGTATTGGACATGTCAACGCTAAAATCACGATTCTAGACATGAGACAGTTTTGCTAATTCTTGCTAATTGCTAATTCCTCATGAAATTAACGCATGCAAATTAAGCAGTTTCCATGTGCTTATCTGTGTTAATACATCGATTTGTTGTGACACAGCGCCGTTTTTCACATTTATTTGATGTTTTTGTTTGGTAGGTAGCTGTGAATTTAGTGTGTTAGCCAGCTAGTTAGACCACCACCGGTTGAGTTTTTATTGTTAGATGGTGGTGGTATGAGTCAATATGAAAAAAAGTTAGTTCAGTTAATGTGAGGGAAATGTCGAGAGGGAAGATCCGCATGTGGGCTTAAGGGTGCCTCACCTAGCCGCGAATTTAGGAAGTTGGTTTGCTTAGCAACGTGTTCGAGTATAGACATTGCGGTGAGTTTGCCGACATGCATTTTATTTTATGGGTGTTAGCGCTATTGAAGCTGGTGTGCCTGATGCATACAAGCTAGCTAAACCCGTTTCGCAGGGTAGCTATCGCAGCATGAGCGAGCTGTTTCATTTGGAATTAGTTGTCAGAATCGCTGCCAGCTGCGAAATCGACTAGTTCATTTCTTTCTTTTCTGTGACAGTGAACATTTTTTTTTTGCTTGTCCACCATCAGAGCGTTATTGATTTTTTTTTTTGTTTCAAACGCATAAATTTCTACCGCATTTTATCCATGACTGGGAAATGCAATGTAAGTAAAGAACAATTCGAATAGAAGCTTACTTTTGCGGTTCATTTGAAAGGGGCGTTGCACCACATCCTGTTCCAGAGGTTACTGGAAAGAACATCTCATCAGTGGCCTTTTGGTAGTGGCACTGTGCATACACCTCTAGTGGGTGTCCTTTCACTGCTGTTATTGATATCGAGTGATTGTATTTATGTATTTTACTGGGAGTGGTAATTTAGTTGATACGTCAAACTGATCTTGGGTACCCTCTAAGATGTAACATTATGGTTTTACTGTATTTTCCTTCAATTATGTCTAAAACCACAACGCCCCTGTCTAGTTTGATACATAGCAATTTGATACACAACATTTTGGAGTTTGAATTAAACGAACTCTACTGAATCCAGATTGCATTGGATGGAGTTTGTAATGCCCTGAGTCTGAAGGACCAGTTAGCTGTTCATCAGTTCCTTTTTCTTTTTTTTCTTTTTTATAGGGAGACTGTTAATGAGCGTAAAGCTGATCACATCTGTGGGTTCACCGGACTCCCAGAGGTGTTGAAGCTGTATTTTCCGTTACATTTGGAGAAGACTGCTCGTTTCACTGAAAGGGGAATGAGAAGTGTAACGTGAGAGCTGTGAATACCAGTGAGTTAATTCCGCTGCCATGTTTTCTCCTGTTTTTCAGATGGCTGCTCAGTGTGTGTCAAAGGTAGAACTGTCCATCTCTTGCAACAGTCTCATTGACAAAGACGTTGGCTCCAAGTCAGACCCGCTGTGTGTGCTGCTGCAGAGCATTGGAGAAGACAAATGGGCAGAGGTACGGTGAGGGTTTTGGGCTCGGCTTGAGTCCTCACGCTCAGTGCTCACGCAGTGCAACTTACGCACTTGGAGATGATTTTATTGTGCTTAGATAAGGCCTTTTGGAGTGTCAGGTGTTAAGAATTTCAAATATGTGTGGTATTTGTCATATGTAACCAACAAGAAGTGTGGGAAGGCTCAGGAAAGCAGTTTGTAGAAGCACAGAGGACTGAGTTAACCCCCCGACTGACTTATTTGATATTTTGTTTGTTGTATCTTTTTCTTTTTCAGTGTGTGAAAGCCCATATTTGGTGTATTGGTTAAAGACACTTTGGGGGGGAAAAAAACTGATTTTGGTGCGGTGTGCCACTGCAATTGTGAAGTATGGAAATGACTAACATTATTGAGAGGGGTTGGGCTATGTGTTTTTTCCCTCTGTAAACCTCCTTGCGTTCATGTAGCAGTTTATATGTCAATAGGACAGTGAAGAAGAGAGAACAGGGTGTGTGCTGATCAGAAGTCCTAAGAAAGGCACTGGTCTTTGTTATGAATGCAAAAGAACAATTGCTTGTCCCACAGAAGCATTTCTAAGGCCTGAGTCCTCTTTTCCTTGGCTTACTTTAGCTGGACCGCACAGAGAGGGTCAAGAACTGCCAGGATCCGGAATTCTCGAAGAAGCTCATCATAGATTACTACTTTGAGAAGGTGCAGAAGCTGAAGTTTGGCATCTACGACATCGACAACAAGTCGGTTGACCTTGGAGATGATGACTTCCTCGGAGGGTTTGAGTGCACGCTGGGGCAGGTAGGAAATGACTAGTGCAGTTACTGTCAAGCGCAATAAAACTGATGAAGCACGGCATCATTAACTTTGAGCATTAACTTCTTTTCCTCTTGAAGCCATAGTGATTGATTCATTCCCCAGATGGGTTCTGGTGGGTCTTCATCCATGTGCCCTAAACTGCTTTGTCCTCACCCTCCAGGTGGTGTCCAGTAAGAAGCTTACTAGACCCTTGCAGCTCAAGAAAGGCAAACCTGCTGGGAAAGGAACAATCACGGTCAGTATTAAAACATCTCTGCTAATTCTCTTGTTTCAGTGAGCTTATATTTGCCCCTCTTTATCTGGACATGGACAAGTGATTGGCCAGTGAAGCACAGTGGTGTAGAGAAGTGTCCATTTCCCATTATCATTTCATCATGTTTCACTTCTTCCTTCCAGTTTTATCACCGCTCATCTAAAACGACTTTGTTGCAAATCCACTAAACTCTGAAATAAAAGCCCTGAACAATTCCAACTGATATACGCAGCAGTGTGGATCAAGGCCTGAGCCCAGCCTAGAGGCTTGTGGGTGTGAGTCCAGGGTGGGGCATCCCTGTCATCCTCCAGGATTAGTACTGTCCATCACATGCTGCGGTAAAACAGAGCCATATGAATGGCTTGCAGAATGCGTGAGAGCTAAAATGATAAGCTATTTAAGTTGTCCAAGATAAGGGTGTCTGCTAAGCAAATTAATAGTTATTTCGGTAAAATGTTCGGTGTCGGTCTGTTGGAAGAACAGTGCGTGTCCCTCATTTGTTTATCAAGCATTGAAGTGCTGGTGCTGTTTGTTTTACAGATTACGGCAGAGGAGATTAAAGACAACAGAGCCATTGTGCTAGAAGTTGAAGCAAGGAGCCTCGATAAGAAGGTGAAGAGCCACTTTGTGAGACAGCTATGGGCAGCTGCTTATCTAAATTTAAAGTAGGATAGTATATGCGTTTCATTTTGTTAGAATGCAAAGAACAGTTAAGGTTAACAACTTTTACTTTTTTTAATCACTTACTTTTGATAATTAATAGCACTGCCAGTTGCCAGTTGTATGTCTCAACTCTGTCTGCTACGGAAGGCTCACTGTTGTGTTGTTGCTGCAGGACATGTTTGGGAAATCTGATCCTTTCCTGGAGTTCTTTAAGCAAGGGGACGATGGCAAGTGGCAGCTGGTCCACAGAACAGAAGTATGTTTTCGTATTTAAATATGCAGTGTTTTATTTTGAATTTCAAATTGTGTTCGTTCTATGCTTATCAATCAGTAGAATTTGTAAGGCTAAATTATAGAGTACTGTTATAACCCAGAGGAGACTTGGAGGGGTAGAGTTCAGCAATTCCCCTAAAAAAGACTGCTGCTGCTGTGTTTTTTTTTTACTCATTATTTAATATGACCATGTTCATGTCTTCTCAATTTTCATTGCAGGTTATTAAAAATAATCTGAATCCAACGTGGAAGAAATTCACAGTTCCCCTTCAAACGTTTTGCAGTTGTGACATGAACAAGCCAATCAAGGTAAGATCTGAGAGACTACAGCGCCTTCTGCCTGTCATATACTGTAGTTTAGTCTTCCTGAACATGCACGCCTTGTACTTGCATGCATGTGACGTCAGCATGTATATTCTCCTGTAGGGGGCAGCACAGAACCTGCTTCACCGTGCAGCCCGTTGTACTCCGCCCGCGGAAATCCGTTTGCATGCAGTAGCTTTGAAATGACCGTTCATTTTGTATGTCAAATCCTCTTTATACAAAGCAGAAATGTAGCCATGCGCTGTGCCTTCTGACCCAGCCGCAGGGGCTGACCAGGCCACTTGTCACTTGTCTCACTGGCAGGTCACTTGTTACGATAAGGACGAAGACACCAGTTCTGATATGATAGGGGAGTTTACTTGCACCACCGCGCAGCTCTTGGAGGCGAGAGATCGTGCGGTGAGATCGGCCTCTCTCGGTTAAAAGCTCTTCCCCTCTGGCCTCTTGTCTTCCCCCAGGTCCATTGCTCTGATTATGATAGCGATGGGTCTCATGACCTTATTGGTATTTTCCAAACCAATGTGTCTGAGCTGCAGAAAGCGGGCCATGGCTCACCGGTGAGACCCACTTTCCTTCCTCTCTGACTTTTCTAAATGGCTCAGGTACAGTACTGTTTGCTCTTTATTACTGCCTTTACCTCGTTACCTTTTTCTTGCCATTCCTAGGACTCTTGAGTGTAACTGCAGTGCGCTTTGTCCTTAATCCTTTTCACTGAGTTCTGTATTGTCTTATACAACACGAGTTTGGCAGGCATTTACATTGGCATCATGTTGTAAGAGTCATGAAACCAGATGCAAAGGCTCTGGGTTACCAGTATTTATGTGGACCTTGATACGCCTTATGTGCAGTTGAGCTTCCAGTCTTTTGTGGTAACACAAAACGGTAGGAAGAGTGACAGAATTTGAATGAGTAAGGTAAATCTATCTTGCTGTAAATGTTGTACCACATCTGGTAAAATGACCTTTAGAATGCATCCAGGATCACTGGTCAGGGCAAATGTGACTTTCATATGAAAACACAATTATTTGTTCTTTAGATCAGATGTGTTTAACATGCATGCTTTTTGTGAGCTAGAACTTTACAAAATAAATATTGTGATTTGATAGTGTACACATTTAAACACCAGCTAGATACTGATATTTGGTCATTTATCCAGCCCTGTAATAGCAGTTTTGGAAAAGGTTATGCTTTTGCCCATTTATCATTAAAACAAAAAACTGGACAAAGTCTGGATACCAACTGTAGAACAGTGGCAGTTGTCGTAAAAATAATGCCATTATCTTTGAAGTCTGTTGGCCAGAAACCTTATAACACTTACATTGCATTACAGTATTAGCTGTATATTATACAGTATAAGCTTACTTATGTTGATTACCCCAAGGACAAAGCATGCTCTGGTTACAGTGCCTTTGTTCATTAGTCCTGCCTTTATGTGTGTGAGGGCTCTCCGCTTGCAGAGTTGAGAATCTGTTTGGCTTCTGCCCCAAGGTGGAGTTTGACTGTATTCACCCTGAGAAGCAGAAGAAAAAGAAGAATTACAAAAACTCCGGAGTGGTGAAGATAAAGTCCTGTTCGGTAGGAATTTATACCTCTCCTTTCTAAAGCAAAAGAAACTCTGATCTTATCATTTTTAACCCCCCCCCCCCCCCCCCCCCCGACACACACACACACACACACACACACACACACACACAACAATCTTAATTGGGTTAAATCATTTCCATCCTTAGCTGCCAGAATATGACATAGTTCCCAGCCCTACTGAGATCATATGACAGTGTTAAACAGCCCCGCTGTGTTCTTGTATTACAATAATGTGACAGAATACAAAACATTCAAAATGAAAAATCTTTCCTGTCCAATCAACCAGTTTATCTGGCCAAAAGATAAATTTGGCAGTTATCCGTATGACTGTCTCACAGGTGTGGTCCTTGTTTCCAGATTGTGACTCAGTACACCTTCCTGGATTATGTTATGGGAGGATGTCAGATCAATTTCACGGTACGTGTTGCTGCTGGAGTGTTAGTGGTGGATGTTTGACTGTGATTGATAGAATCACCATGCAATTCTAGTCTCTCTTACAACCTTCCAAACGAATTGTTTTTAACTTTGAACCTTGATGGAAAGTGCATGATAGCAGCTAAATCAGTCTCTGTATGTTATTGCATTAATTGCATTGGCGGCTGCCCTAATGACAGGTTGTGATGTTTTTTCAGGTGGGGATTGACTTCACAGGGTCCAATGGTGATCCCCGCTCACCTGAGTCCCTGCATTACCTGAGTCCAAATGGGCTAAACCAGTACCTCTCTGCCATCTGGTCTGTCGGACAGGTGGTGCAGGACTATGACACGTAAGGAGGCTGTTTGCATGGTTAAGTCTTACATTAGAGCACTGTCAGTTTCTAGTACTCTACCAAATGTGGCAGGAGACGGTGCCAGGGAGCACTGCATTAGCTCTGGCATTGCTGTTCTCCCTCTCGGTTCAAACTAACCATCAAACTCGTCTCATCTGCAGGGATAAACTCTTCCCAGCGTTTGGATTTGGTGCCCAAATACCTCCAAACTTTCAGGTAGGAGACACAAACCATTTCAGGTATTTTCTAGAAATAAGAACATCTTTCCAGGTTTTGAATGTTTACCTTTTTTTTTTTTAACCCCGAAACTTGCAGGTGTCCCATGAATTTGCATTGAACTTCAACCCCAACAGTCCCTACTGCCAAGGTAAGCAAATGGATTAGTTTGGTACATTAGCGTTGTATGATTTATTCACCTTTATGTGAAAGTGTGTTCTCAGGTTTGTTAACGTAATATGCAAGTCTGAGGTATGTGACGTCCAATACATAATGAGTAAGAGCCCCCATTGGTACACGCAGTTATTAACAGTAATGTATGTGTTTCCCAGGGGTTCAGGGGATCGTGGAGGCCTACCGCATGTGCTTGCCCCAGGTCCGGCTCTATGGGCCCACAAACTTCTCCCCCATCATAAACCACGTGGCCCGCATCGCCTCCGGGGCAGCACAGCAGAATAATGCATCGGTGAGTCCAGCAGCAGGTCTCTTTCCCACAGCGCTGATGGCTGTCCTGATTAATATAAGCACCTTTCTTTCATCCGATTTTATCCTGTTTCGTAGCTTTAGAAAAGAGAGGTTTGATTGGGCCTTGATAACCATGCTTGGCCTGCAGATCCTTCTTGACACCCTTGATTGGTATTGTGAGGGGGTTGCACAAATCTGATTAGTCTAACTTTGCAACACTTTAATAAATCAATACTCAGAATTGTCTCACACATTGCATTACGTTACATTGCATGACATTACATTTATTTAGCGGACGCTCTTATCCAGAGCAACTTCCAGCACAAAAGAACAGTAGTGTATCCATTCCAGTTGAATGAGCAGCAGTAGATTAACTGCTCTCTGGCTGTGGTGTTGCTGCCTCTCTCCCCCTTCAGCAATACTTTGTGCTGCTGATCATCACCGATGGGGAGATCACTGATCTGGACCAGACACGGCAGGCCATCGTGGAGAGCTCCCGGCTGCCCATGTCCCTCATCATCGTGGGCGTCGGTGAGGCCGACTTCAAGGCCATGGAGTTCCTGGACGGAGACGACGGCGTGCTCAAGTCTCTGTCCGGCGAGCCCGTGGCGAGGGACATCGTGCAGTTTGTGCCTTTCCGAAACTTCGCCAAAGTAGGTCCCTTCTTAATCTGAGCACGCAGGCCCCTGAGCACGCTGATTGGGGGGTAGCTTCCTTTTGCACCTGTATTGATGCCAAAAAGCTCTTGCTTCAGAGCAGTTACAGTAGTTTTTCAAAGTTAATCATGTAATTGTTTGAAGGTTTAATTATAATGTTAGGGATGGTTGCTGTAGTAATATCAAGATCACTTTGTCTTTATTTTTCATATAAAGGCGGGAAGATCAGATCCAATGGAAATCTAATGTACATCCTTGCCTTACTGCAAATTTGTGGGATACATAGGAAGGGTAGTGCTTGTTATATCAGTTTAAACTTATCACACTCCAGTCTGTTTAGGAGGTCAATACTGTGAAGTCATTTTATTACAAGTGCACTTGGAGACCAATGCATTAAAGCTCGTACAAAAGGCGCAGTATGCAGAAGTCTGCTGCTGGGGAGAACCCCCTTGCAGACAGAGTCCCAAGGCATGTGTAATGATGTCTGTGAGCCAATCAAAACATAAGCATTAAACATCAACCAGTATAAATACGTGTGGCCAGTGACACAATTACAACAGTGCAATTATCAGAGGGACTTGTCTGCAGTACAGAACTTCAAAATCAGAATAAAAAATCCAGGCGCTCGGCCGGCTCATCTGCACCTGTTAGATGGGCGGTAAAGAGCAGATGGGCAATAGAAACTCTCTGTAAAGAAAAAACAAACATGGACACACAGGGTAATTTAAGGTCAGCAATTTTCCACTTTCACACATGTTACAAATAAAGTTTAAACTGTTACTGTGAGTGCTGTCCTTCCTGTAACCTCTTAGATTAGTCCTCCTCTTCCTGAGTGCTTCAGTGACTCAGTCTGTTCTTCCTTGGTTGCTGTCCCCCTCTCTGCAGGCTCCTATGGAAGCTCTCGCCCAGAGTGTGTTGGCAGAGGTGCCCAGTCAGGTGGTGTCCTACTTCAAAATGCGCAACCTGTCACCCGTCAACCCTCCTGCGTCCAAGTGAAGGGTGCGATGGCTGCAGGAAGGCTTGCTTTCCACATTGTGGCGCCACCACACAGCACCCGGGATCATGAATGAGCAATCATGCAACTTAGAAATGCCACTATCAGTAAAGCTTCACAGTGCCTTTTTATATCAGTTATAACATAGCCACATATTTAGTTTTATTTTTTTAATCCAGCGTATTATTGCCTTGTACGATTGTTTCATGTTGTAATTATGTTGTAGACCATTCTTTTGAGGCCATCACCTGACTGAAAGTAACACAGTCTAGCTCTAGCTCTAGTCTAGGGCAAAGTGAGGATTTTTAAACTTTGCATCAGAAAAAGCACTATTCAGAACAACATATCTGTAATACTGGATACCAAAATCACTTTTCCACCATTTCACTGTAAATCATTGGCCTGGTGTGTACTTCTAATGTATAACTGCCTTTTTAATGTTGAATGGGCTTTAACTCAGTGCATGGCCTTTTGCAGTTCTAGAAGTTTGTAGACATAAAATATGCAATGCAGTTAGGAATATTACATATGATATGCTTTGAAATATCTATTATGGAACCTCACTTTACCACTTCTAAACATAGGTGTAGGCCATAAAATAGCTTGCCTTAATTGCAATTAGAATGGCACCTCACAAGCACAGTTCTGTCGCTTCTTAAGGAAACAATTTATTTTGTAGAATATCTACAGTGACTAGTCCGTTTCTCCAAAAAACTGGAATAAGGTTTCAAGGGTTTCATCACGGTGCAAACAGGCTGTTGTGATTGGGTTGTATCTGAAAGAGAAACATGGAGTCTGCATGGAGTGATTACTGCATGGGTCTGGGGAAGGGAGTGGTTGTGAAACTGGTCGTATGAGCATCTAAACCACTATTGCCTTCAACACATTTTGACCCTAATTATAGAAAATGGACAGTCACAGATACGCTGTGGAAGTGAACAATCAGGGGTGGGTAAACTCAGACACACACCCCTTTTAAGTCATGATGAAATGATAGAATAGGATGTTTCAATGCTAGCCCCTGTTTTGATGTCATATATATATATATATATATATATATCCCTATCTAGCGACATCTGTCTTAAGTAGAATCCCTATAAGCCAGGAAAAAAACTAAGCTATTGTATAGTTTGTTTCCATGAATCAGGTGACCAGGTTTTTCCTCCGGCGGGACACAAATGGTTTGACTTTGTTCCTGTTCCTGTTGCTTGCAGTTCAAAGATTTTCTGATTGGTTAAAAAAAAATGGCCTTCCCAGTTGTAATTTTGCGCTTTAACTTAAGGCAGTTTCCAGGTAGAAAATGGTAGTCCAGCAGAATTAAGTGTGAGGATATTAGGACATTTAGATTCACTTGTCTCAACAAGACTCTGTGACATCAAAACAGTATCATTGGCATTTTATATCCTGTTTTATCATTTTCTACCTTCCACGCTGTATTCAGTTTGTCCTTTTAATACCTGCACGTTCCAGAACAACATCTCTAGCATTGCCTCCCTGTATGGATGTTAGAGGCTTAGACTATCTGTTTTTCCTCCCATTCAAAATCCTTCATGCTTGCTACAGTGCTACTCTGAACAATCCAAAAGAAAGTGTTGTCAAGCCCCTTGAACGTCACATGAAGAACTGAAGCCAGGTAAAATACAGTACCACATTTTAAAATGTGTGCTGAACCATACTAATTTCAAACGGATCATTGTCATGATCTCGCATTATAACAACATAATACAAAATCTCATACTATGAGATACTATAATGTTTTTAATAATGTGGGGTATGGACTTAGCAATGGAAGATTATTAGTATTATTTAAAAATACCTATGGCCTTTAAAATGAACTTTGCTGTGCCTTTGGGAACACACATAGCTGTATGATGGTCTGTTTTTTTTCTGCTGTATGTATCCACACTTAGCAGTGTAAAGGAGGAACACTACACTCCAAATCACATTATTTTGTTAAAAAAATCTTTATGCAGTAAGCAAAAGGTGAAAACTTTGGGCCAAACTGTTCCTCAGTGTCCACTACTTTTGCTTAAAAATTTGAGGATATTATAAAATGTATTTGTGTCAGAAGTATGATAGTTTGCCATATCAAGATGTGGAGGGCTCGGTGAAGTGGTTTTATGGAATGATTTGAATGTTTTGCCTCCTATGCACCTGTCGCCAACTTTACCAACTTTGCACTTTCCCCTCCATACTAACATGTTTAATGGTATACACACATGCGCTTATATTAAAAATGTGTCTGTGTGTGTGTGTGTGTACGTTTTCATTATGCAATATGCATGTAAGTAAGTCCAAGACTAGAGAATTTAAGTTTCATAGATTCACGGGACCATGCTGCCTGTCACTTTACTGTGATTTATTGGGTCGCTGTAGGAGTGTTTACTTTGAACATTTGGGAGATCAAATCTCAGATGAATGCAATCTCGGCAAGTGCTGTATTTCACGAAATTCCTCAATGTATTTTACACTTACCGGTTAATTACATGTCCTGCCCATGATGGAAATGCTGGAAATGTTGCCCTGCCTTATTTTCTGCTTACTGAAGCCTGTGCACCAATAAAGGGAATCATGTATGCAAGTGCCACAAAATATGTTACCCCTTTTGTTTCATGGTTTTATACCCTGATGCAAAAATGAAATAAATGTATGAAGTCATCATCTGAGCGTAGCCTCTTTGTCCTGGTGTTTTTCTAGCTGCTGATACCAGCTGTGAGCTGTCCTTAAAAACGTGTATTTGTACTGAATTCATTTGTTTTGATTCTGTTTCTTCACAGGCCTAACTGCAGACTACATGTCTGTGTGGTGTACTTTGCATCTGTAAGCTACATATGATTACAACAGAGCAGCCCTAGATGGCAGCCAGAGCCTGTGAGAGCAAAGTTACCCCTTCATGGACAACCATCTATAGATATGTCAAACAGCTTTTCATGACAATGGTGTAATCTCGCTGAACACCATAGTCTGTGTTCGCCTGTGTTCAAACAAATCAAACAACCCTGCCAGTACAATGTTGTGAAGGGTGTGTGTGTGTTCACAATGACATTAATAAGTAGCCCTGTGTATGGCAGAAGCTACTTGAATGTATCCTTGGATAGCATACACCCCATGCTGTGTACCAATGTGACTGGATCCAGGAGGTGCAGACCTGCTTGGGCTGATGGTGACTGAACAGCCTGGGCGACTCAGGTCACCGGTTGCGGAGTCTGCGTCTC
Organism: Megalops cyprinoides; assembly: GCF_013368585.1. NCBI lineage: Eukaryota > Metazoa > Chordata > Actinopteri > Elopiformes > Megalopidae > Megalops > Megalops cyprinoides. The sequence continues at coordinate 33,837,271 of NC_050588.1, read as the reverse complement.
TCAGCCTCCTCCAGGTGAGGAAACTCAGGTCCCTCCCTCCCGCCACATGTTTGCACAGGGAGCTGAACGCCAAGTAGTCGGCAAGGTGCTCACCATTTTAAGAGCTGCAGGTATGGCGAGTGCTGTGGAGACGGGTGAGGTCTGCGGCTGAGCGGTCAGAGCCGCTCTGTGGATGTCTGCCGTGTAAGAACTGAAGGGGAAAAAAACTGTTCAATATGTCCATCACTGTCAATTTGAAGAGGATCACCAACTTGCCAGGAAAAAGTGATAGAAAGGTGGAGTTGTCTTTCAGAGGTAAGTGGATTCACAGGCAATGAGCCCCATGAACTTTCATTTGAATAATAATTTATTATTATTATAATTTTATTATTATGGACTAAAATTAGCTCTGCTGTAATTGTAGTTTTAACAGGAATATACAGTACAAATTTTGTCTGTTCATAATTACTTTTAAGTGTTTCATTTTTACAATGACCGACATAGTCACTGTAAGACTTGTAAGGCTTATGAAGCACATGAGTGAAAGGCCACAGACTGGCTGCTTTACACTTCTAGGAATGAGTTTTCATATTTATCATTTTGCTGGTTGCCACCACTCCAGGAAAATGGAATGGAGACAGACTGGGAGTAATCGCTTCAGTCTGAAATATTCAGAGCTGAATTGAAGGCATAGAGCCAGTGATTCTGCATGTTTTTATGACCTTTGTTGGGAGGGATCCTTTATAAATTGAAAAATTTGTTTACATTAATAGCCACCGAGGAGATTCTTTATCTCTGGAGAGCCACAGTAACTGATAGAAAATATACAAGCCTCCACAAAATAAACAACACAAGAAAATAAACCGTTCTACCAAATAAGAAATGATTAAAAAAGCGTTTATTATTATCATTCGAACATCTGTTCACATGAAATCTGCTGTGTCAAGTTGCGGGTGTGTTGTGCTCCTTTGGCCTTCTGTTTCTTCAGGAAAAAGGAAACTTTCGACTATGGAAATTCAAACATTTGCTGTTCACATGTGTCGGTTCGAAAGACTGAGTTGTTTAAAAGCTTCCTGTTGTGATCGAGAAGATGTAAAGTCAACTGTGCGCTTCACGTTTCCTTGTTTCCAAAGATTCTCAAGTTAGGTTACCAAACATTCCCTAGTTTCTGTGAAGGCAGGGGTTTCAGAGCTCTCAGTCCACAGTATTGTTGCAATCACAGACCTTGTGGTAAGTCACTTTGTAAAACATAACGGACATTTGGCATGTCTCTTTAGGGTGCCTGTGGGATGCTGCTCTCATTCAGACAGCAGCAGTAGTCCTCTCTGTTGTGGTTCACACAGTGGCTGTAAATTGCTGCCAGGCCATAATGTGTCTGTGCCTTTTCCCCTCTGCCTGTAGGTTTCACACACAAAACCAGAATCCTGCAGTGTGAAAACGTAGCCATCTTCAACGAGGTAAGGCCCTGGCCGGTACGGAGGCAGGAGTCACTGCGGTGTGACGTCATTTGGGTCATTCAGTCGGCACTTGGCAGATGAGACGGAATCCCTGCTAATGTTTCCTAAAGGAGTGATTGTCCACAAAGTGATTGTTGTCTAAACGGCTCTTGTGGTCCTGGAGTGTAGCTGCTCACAGCTGGCTGTGGCATTCCCTCTGTGACGGCATCGCCTCTCACGAGATGCGCAGTCATTGACAGGTGTGGTCAGAACACTGTGTGGCTCAGATTGATTCAGTTTTGATACTAGCTGGAAAAAAAACATACCCCTCCCCTGACCATTAAAGCTCTGGAGCACACAGTGGACCGATGCCAGGGCCCCACCTTCAGCTCCTTTTCTTGAAAGCTATCAGCAGGGAGTTGAGGCATTAACATTTGACGTGTTCAGACTTTGTGGTTTACCTTGGGACTGAACACTCTCCCACTTAACCAAACAGATGGTAATGATCATTTTTGAACTTGTTCATTTGTTTATTTATTTTTTTTTTGTAATCCAAGAAAGTAAATCAAAACATTACCATGCAAATGGAAATTGCCTGAAATCAACCAGCAGGGTCTCATCAGATGTTGCTTGATGCATCATTTGTTATGATGATATTCACAGCCAGGTATATCTTTATCTAGTGAAGTGCTTTTCAGACAGTTAGTCCTGGGAAACCCTTTTTGAGAGAATTTGCATAATTCACAGGTCTATGGAAGTAGTATGACTGAAGAACATGTGTAATTAAGCACTGTTTTTGTAAATTAAATATCTTTGTTATGGTGCATCAAGTGTTGGAAAAAGATTTTCATGAATTTTAAGCAATACAATCCTGCAATCTTGAGGGTAACCCATAACTCCCCCGCACACACACACATACACACTCACACTCAGACTCATCCTTCAGTAGGAGTGAAAAATGGTGTTTCTTTCCTTGTTATAGCACATAGAGACAATATACAGAGCTCAAATGCGTTTCCATTAATTCGCACCGTGGTCTTTCTTTTTTCAACGATCATGAGGTCAGTACATCAGGCACACCTACCTGTCTGTGAGTCATCGCAGTTCCTGGCACTCGCCTTCCCTCACAGTAAACAGTCAGCCTCTTCGGCTCACCCTGCTAGAAACACATCCCACTCAGTCTCCTCCCTCAATTAAAGTTTAACAAGATCTTTAAGTCTCTGGCAGAGGAATGTAACAACAGAAGATGCCATGACCCTTATAAACAGCTTAAACCATGTGACCATCTGTTTATCAGTTTAAAATAGTTTGACTGTGGGGCATATGTCTTCTTTCTTTGATCTTAGGACAAGTGTTTCTATTTTGATCAATACCAAGAGTTGGGTTGTTCAGTATCAAGTGTATACCTAAAATATTGGTTCTCAGAGATTTCCCTATACGGTTTTCAGCAGTGCATAGATCACCCTACCTGAACTCACTGACCTCACATCAGTCTAGCGAAACATGCCTCACTGGTAAGTGTATGGTGCTCCTCTGTGTCTGCAGCACTTCAGATGGCCACACTATGGGAAGATGATCAAGGACGAGATGCTGTCTGTCAGTGTGTACAACAGCAGTAAAGTCTTCAGCAACAGGTCAGAGCTGTGGGAAACCCTTCATTTATTCCACATCCAATAAATCACAGCATAAACTGTACCATCTACATTGCAGTGGCAATGTTGCATTTTTTTTTACGGGAAAGTGAGCATAAATACAACGACTTATGATTGGATTTATCCTTCACTGTTTGCTTTTTTGTGTTACTGATACTGTAAACACACTTGGATCTCCCGGAAAATTGCACTGTTCAAAATAAGCATTATGTGCTTAGCCATGTCCTAAAAATATGCAGCGAAGAACAGTACATATTTGTCATTGCTGACAGGGCACTCTCTGGTCTGTCTTCTCTGTGGCACCATTCTGTGCTGAGTGAGGTGTGTGAATAAGTCAAAGTCAAAGTCAACTTTATTGTCAATTCTCCAATATGCACAGGACATACGGAGGATTGAAACTGCATTTCTCTCAGGCCCACGGTGACAATACAACAGTTCAACATAGCACAGTGACCCTGAGAGACAAGAACAAGAATTTTCAGATATACAAGAAACACAAATGGCTCAATAACACAGACATAAATAAAATGTGTGGCTGGAGGACTCTCTCTCTCTCTCTCTCTCTCTCTCTCTCTCTCTCTCTCTCTCTCTCTCTCTCTCTCTCTCTCTCTCTCTCTCTCTCTCTCTCTCTGTGCTCTCTTTTTCTCCTTCGTCTCAGGCTCTTGGGGAAACTGGTCATCAGTTTGCAGCATGTGGTGTCGGCCGGGAGGCTGCTGCTGCGAGAGCCCCTTACAGGCAGCAACTACGGCCTGACAGACGTAGGTCCCTGCGCTCTGTGTCATATACATGGAGACAACACTGCACTCTGCTGAGAACACAGACAGACACGCAGACACACACTTACGCTAACACACATATCATTGTGGAACATGAGAATGATGTATACCCCTCCTTGTTCTGACTGCCCGCATCAAAACAAATATTCATGTATTTAACATTTTCTAGTATTTTTTGCTAAGGATGGGCAGCTCCAGTCCACAAAGACGGCAAGGTTTCATTGCACAGTTTATCCGAAGCTGTTTAAAATTCAAAGAAGGTTACATCAATGATGAGAGAAATAATCACTCTGCAGTTGGTCCTGAGCCAGGGCGACTCCTTAGCGTGTTTGTGGCTGTGTTCAGATATATATTGAGCTGGATGTGAGGTACCATCCTGTCGAAGGTGCAGCTGGTGGCTGGCAGGAGGAGGAGTTCCTGGATATAGAGGACCATGATGAGTAAGCATCTTTAACCAAATTCTCCATGGTTATCTCATCACAAATGTTACATTTTAACTACTTACATATTGTAGATTTGAGAATATTGGTCTATACTGTACACTATTGTTGAAGATCTTATCAATTCCTCCCATCTCTCTCCTCTCTCCTAGTTCTGGACTTGTCATCAGAAACACTGGATTTCTTGAACCTGGGTAAGCCAGCTCTTGATTTGAATAAGTTATCTGCCATAAGCGAGGGACACCATATTTCTTTTCCTCATAAATATCGGTTTTTAATGTAATACTGTTTATGTTTTACATTAATGATTGAGAAAGTTCAAGTTTGAAAGTTAAATGACATTATATTATTGTCATTTAGTAGAAACTCTTTAGCAGATATTTACTGAGGCAATTGTGGGTTAAGTACCATACTAAAGGGTACAGCCACACCCCAGAGGGGAATTGAACCAGTAATCTTTTGGTTATAGGCCCTTCTTCTTTGGACACACCAAACACACTCTTGTACATGGTTGGGTCTTTAGGGCTGCTTGGTTTATCCAGACTACCATCTCTGGGTTTCACTCTCAACCCTGGGGTGCCATAAGATGCATGTGAGAGGATGAGTCCAGTGACCCAGCTGGGATTAACTGTGTAGCTCTCTGGACTCTGGCACCCAGCTCTAAGGAGACCATGCGGCCGGAACGGCTGGACCGGGAGACCAGGAAGATAGGCCGGAGTCTGATCCAAACCGGGGAGGAGGACGGAGAAGAGTACGACGACGATGACGACGACGATTATGACGTGGCTGACTTGGAATGTGCCAACATGACCTTCACGCCCATCCTAAGGTGTGCTGTGTCACTTTATCTCTGAGATGCTGTGGGTAGAAATGAGATCATTTCTTGAAAAAATGAAATACAGTTGTGATTGCATTAATAATATAGGGTAACAGGTAACTTGGTATTACCAAACACAGCTGATGTTAAATGTTAAAAACCTCATCAATGACCTCAGCTTATAGATCTGCTATTATAATTTCTCTTCCTTCTCAGTTTATACATTTCACTTATTATTACATAAGGATGTTATTATTGAGTGGCAGTACCCATTTTACTTGTCAGAACGCATAACTTTTAATTCATGTTAATTTGTTTTTACTTTAATGCTTGTGTCTATTCATAGCCAAGGCTACATCTGTGGACACTGATGAAAGTGTGACCGTCGACATTCCGGTGTTTTTTGTGGTTTTACATTTTTTGCTTTGAAAAAAAAACCTCCCATGGTTTATTTTAGAACTGAGCTGACCCCTTGCTTCCTCCAAGAAGTATAACTGTAGATGGTTTATGCCTTTTTAAATAAGCATTTGAATGTTTTTCTGTGCTGACCACAGGGAAAACATCACTGAAGGGCCAAAACTGATAGCACTCTGAGTTGATTATGGATGCTGATATTAAAATTATATTAAAATAACGCTAAAATGACGGTGTGTGCTGTCCTCAACAGTCGCTGCAGGGTTCTGTCCAAGTACGAGCTTGCCACCGTTCCCAAAGTGCAGACCTTCCAGGTAAGGTTTTGAGTGAGAAGCTAAAGGGCTGTGAGGTTCTTCATTGGGGGAGCAGTGAGGAACGGGTTCATTCTCATTAGGAGCTGATCTGCTGATACATCCCCTGGATTCCCCTCCCCCCCAGGTCAATGTGAATGTGGTAGAGGCACAGAAGCTGGTGGGGGTGAACATCAACCCGGCTGTGTACATTACAGTGGGGGAGGAGAAGAGACATACGGCCACACAGAAATCCACCAACTGTCCCTTCTACAATGAGGTGAGACTCAGGATCCCCATGGGGCCTGTGAATGCAAACCGTGTTCTACACTGTGGTTGCACCCCCTGGTTTGACCGTGTGTTCTTTTTTTTCAGAACTTCATGTTTGAATTCCAGGAGACACAAGAGGTTCTGTTTGACAAAGTTATTGAGATAACGGTAAGGGTTCAGTATACACTATAGGTGTGCCCTTCTGTATGTATTGTAACAAGTCATTTCAGGTACCTTTGTACAACATTAATTCCTCTTACCCCCCACACAGACTACTCCTTCAGCACCCAAAGGCTCCATTTAGATACAATATGTATCCTCAGATGTGGTCGTGCTTTATTTTTTATTGTAGGTTGTTCACAAAAAGATGCTGGCATTTATGATGACACGGATTGGCACCTTCAAGGTTGACATCAGCACGGTCTACAGTCAGCCAGGTACACAGACTGAACATGGAAACACAGGCAGACCTTGGGGAGTTCAGCTCTGACGCTGAATTTAAACGGTTTTGTCTCTGCTGTGGTCAGGTGGCAGCGAACCAATAAGCAGTAGCATCAGAGTCTGTGCTACCTGGAAAACAAAAAGAAATACTGAATGAGAATTATAATTGTATTTGTTCAATGTTTTTATATTTGGCTTCATCTGCAGTAGAACATATATTTTTTGTTAATTGCGTTTACCTTAATGCAATGAAACAAATAAATAATTGTTGTGTATAATAACATGGTTCCCTTGAGAAATTGTGGAGAAGTTCTGGGACATGAGCAGTACATAACTCTCAATGATTCCTTCAGCCATTAAGTGAAGAAGCTCTATGTGCCTCTTAATACAGATCACCGGTTCTACCAAAAATGGGCCCCTCTGACAGATCCCAAAGACACGCGCACGGGGGTGAAAGGTTATGTGAAGTGCACAGTGAGCGTGGTGATGAAAGGGGACGCCATGGGCATGCCCAGCATCCCGTCAGTGGGCAGCCAGAACGACGACATCGAAAAGTGAGTCGGGATTTAGCAGAAACACGCTGTCACTTGATCTCCTCTGCGCTCCATCTTTTGAGCTGTGGCTCTTCTGGTCATTGGGGAATGAAACTGGTTTCATTTATGGTTCCTATTCAGACAAGTAGTCAAACCATTTCAACAGCTGACAATTCTTTGGATCCAGTGATCATTTTAAGTAACCCATACCACTGCTTATAGTTCACGTCTTCATAGTCTCGCTCTGATTGTCCTCCACTGACCCCTGTAGGAATCTCCTCCTGCCCAAGAGGATGCCAGCTGAGCGCCCTTGGGCCAAGTTCCTGGTGAAGATTTACAAGGCAGAGGGTCTGCCCAGTATGAATGCTGGGTTCTTGGGCAGCTTTTCCAAGATGATGGGTGAAAAGAAGGTCTTCATTGACCCCTATGTGCAGGTCACCTTTGCAGGCCAGCAGGTACGGGACTTGGGGGCTGTATGTGGCAGCAGTGATATGTCCTCTGGCACTGGAAAAATCATTTACACACCTCACATACAGTATTGCGTCAGGTCAGCCTTAGTTACTGTACAGAAATATATCCCACCCACATTCCAAACTGACATTTTATGGAGTATTTGAAATTTCAATGCAGTTAGTAGGAAATATTCTGAGTAGTTCTTTTGTACAACAAATAAATCCTTTTGCTCAAAACTCACACTCGCACTCACACAGAGAGAAAGCCATCTCCTTGTGTGTGCTGAAGCTTGACATACGCTTGGCACTGAAATGTAGTTAATGAGTTTTGTTTTCTGGAACCGGTTCTGTAAACAGCCTTTTTCCGTGACACTTCGGGACATTTCTATTGCGTTTTCCATCCAGCGTACACAGCTTCCTGTAAATACCCTGAAGCACACCTACTCATGCTAAGCACACACCCAGGAGCAGGTATATTTGTTTACAGGGTTGTGGTCCCTTTATTTGTACTGCTGTCTCAACCTTTCCTTGTGAGCCAATGGCAAACATGTATATAGTGTATTTTTTTCAGAACAATTAGAATGTGTTTCATTGCTGCTCTTATCTGAAAAGGAATTCATATCAGGATGCAAACCAGTATTTCCTCAAATGCCACACTTCTCATGAGGTAATAGCAGTAGCACACTATAGGTGACAGTGTAGCATACTGGTAAGCAGCACTGCTTATAACTAAAAGGTTGCTGGTTTGATTTCCTGTTGGGGCACTGCAGCTGTACCCTTGGGCAAAGTACTTAACCAAGGATTGCCTCAGTAAATATCTACCTGCATAAATGGATAACATGTAATTTTAATGTAAATTGTAACCTATGTAAGTTGCTCTGGATAAGAGTGTCTGCTAAATGCCAATCATGTGAAAGCAGTGTACCTCATAGTTAAAAACCCTGTTGCTTTAAGTCATGAGCTCTTGTATTTCTCATTTCATACATCACGCAAATCTTGTCAGAAGACTCTCCTTTCTGAAAGTCTGTTGGTACTTTACCACATTACCTGGTCAGTGCATTCTTGATGTGTTGAGCAGGGAATGTTGTTCTTTCCAGGGAGAGACATCAGTGGAGAGCAACACAAATGCTCCCGAGTGGAATGAGCAGATCTCCTTCATTGAGCAGTTTCCCCCTCTCGCCCGGAGGATCAAGATTCAGATCCTCGATGACGCTAACATCGGGGACGTTGCCGTGGCAACACACTTCCTGGACCTGCAGCAAATCTCGAACCCCAATAGGAATGGTAGAGTTTCCAGGGGAAATTATCCCAATCTCTGATAATGCAAATCAATGGACAGTGTCTGACTAATTAGTTCCCTCTTCCTCTTGGCTGTGCAGGGTTCCACCCCACATTTGGTCCGTCCTGGATCAACCTGTACGGGTCGCCCCAGAACTCAGCTCTCCGGGACATCCATCGCGACCTGAACGAGGGTTTGGGTCAGGGCATCTTCTACCGGGGCCGGATTCTGCTGTCCCTTTCGGTGGAGGTCTACTCCTCGCCCACCGCAGTGGTGGAGAACAAGGCCATCGCTGCTGTCAAGAGCACGCTCAGCAAGCTCTCCCTCAAGAAGAAGAGCAGGAAGTCCAAGGAGAAGAAGAAGAAAGACAAGGAAAGTGGGGGTGAGAGCAGAGTAAAATTAAACAGGGGTGGCACTGTAGCGTAGTGGTGCAGAGTAGGGTTTGTAACCAATAGGTTGCTGGTTCAATTTCCCTGCTGGGGCACTGCTGCTGTACCCTTGGGTGAGGCACTTAACTCAGAATTCCCTCATTAATATCCAGCTGTAGAAATGGACCCCATGTGAAAACTGTATCCTATGTAAGTCATGCTGGATAAGAGCATCTGCTAAATGACAATAATCCATTGTAATAATGCAATGTAAGCAATGCAAGGAGTAGTAGCCTGGTCCTTAGGGTGGGATAAAGAAGAGTGAGTTATGCAAGTGACTGAGGCACCCAATAGTTCTTCTCTCCTATCCTTCTGAAACCAAAGCAACACCCCATTATTGCTTGCCATGCACTGTGACACATCAAACACTTTGGTTTTGGGGATGGTGCGCTCGTGCTCTCAGGTGTAGCTTTGGGCTCTGTGTTTGTGTGCTTTTTCTGTGCAGCAGAACAGGGCCGCAGTGGGCCCAGCGAGGAGCCTGACGACTCGAGTTCTGAGGTGCCTGGTGCCGTGACTGTTGAGGTGGAGGAAATTCACCCGCTTCCTGAGGTCAGCACTGACGCACCCAGCCATCCATAGGCCTCAGTGTGATACCTATGCTACGTTTTTGAATCAAAATATTACCTTGCAGTTATTGCCATGAGTTATGGATACTGTGATTCAGTGACATTGTAAGATAAGGCAGTTGTATGCACATAGATGCTACCATAGTTTTCTAGACTGTCTACTTTCAGATTAGCCCAAGTTAACTTGTGGTGACTGTGGTGCCCGTGTGCTTCTTGTTAACCTGATTTGTTACTGGTGCTCATATAACTTGGATAGATATACTTCTGGTCTCTTGTGCTGGAGGTCACTCTGGCTAAGAGCGTCTGCTAAATACCTGTAATGTGAGGTTGTATTGTCCCTTACATTTGAAACCACCATGCATGATTAAGTTGAAACAAGTTCATTTGGAATTGTTTTGATTTTTGACTCCTTAGATATACTTCTGCTGGAGGTGAATCTGACAGTGAATTTGTTCCGTCTTGCAGAATTTCGTAGGACAGAAAGAGGAGTTCTTGCTGTTTGCGTCTCTCTTTGAAGTCACCATGATCGATCCGTCCATTGGCAACAAACTGGTCACGTTTGAGCTGTCTATCGGTATGACCGTGTGCTCGGCTGTGTCTAAAAACACCATGCGAAACCATTTGTTTCATAATTGAGATGGCATTATTCACAGACCCGGGTCAATGTGCAGACTTAATCATTCTTTCCGCCTAGTCTCAAGCAGCTGAAGCGCATCAATTAGCGCCATAGCGCGCATTGTAAGTACAAGAGTAATGAATTGTTATTAATCTCAGATTCATGGTTGAATTACATCCATACTAAGATGGCATATTACTGTAATTAAATGTTTCCTGATTGCTGTTGTGATGCATGAAATGGAGATATTACCCCCACAGTGGCAGAACATATGTGATTACTGTGAGACGTGTGTGTGTGTGTGCACGTGTGTGTGTGTGTGTGTGTGGGCAGGGAACTATGGCAAGGCAGCGGATGTTGTGGTGAAGTCAAAGAAGAGCGCAGGCCGAGAAGAGCAAGGGGAGGACAGGCAGCCGCTTCTAGAATCTTCCGAAGACGAGCTAGAGAGAGAGGATGTCCCTGCCCCAGGCTCACGGGACAAGTCTGTCACTGCCCCTAGGAGACCACAGGCCACCGAGTATGACAGGTAACACTGATGATGGAGTGTGTTTGACAGGTAACACAGCTGGAGCGCATATGATAGGTTACATGTGTTGAGTGTGTGGGGCACACCATATCTGTGTGTCTGCACCTCTGTCTCTGTGTCTATCACCACATGTTTTAGAGGTATGCACCTCATTTTAGGGGGTGCTGTACTGATATGTTTACAACCAGTTCCAGACCTGATAATCAAGAACTATGAATATGATTAGTGAATGGCAAACAGTCTTATATGTGTCAGTCTTATGTGTATTATGTGGTAGTTACAAGTAAAATATAATTTGTTAATCTACATATTGAGTCATGGTTCAAATGTTTCAAAAAGTTACTACATCTAAATTCTGGTGCAGGCACACTATATAATTAATTGTCATCTGTTGTAAGGTTATGCACGGAGGGAGAGATAGTTGGTCATCTATGACGGGGGGTGTAATATAAAGGTTCCACTGAAAAGCAGTTTATGTAATAGTCCTTGGGCAGGAAGCACAACTGATAAATTATCAAGTATGTTTGTTATTCTACAGAACTCAACAAAACGTGGGAAGGGGGTCTGGGGTTTGGTGTAAATTCTCACACATCCTAAAGGCCATTTTACAATGCCAGCTTTTCCCATTGGGCAACAGCCTCAAAGAAAACTTTAAAGGGGAAAGTAAAGGGAAATAATCTTGGCAACTAGAATGGAAAAAGATTTTAACATAGAGAAAATACAAATATAAAATCTTATCCTGTGGCGAATTAAATTGTTAATTTCATGAGACACCAAATACAGCAGGTAAGGTTTTCATATACTGTGTTACAGATCAGATCAGACTTAAGACTTACAGATCAGAATAAGAAGTCTAACAAGCCATCTTTCATTACCCTCTTAACAACTGATCATCTTATATTACAAACATTCCTACAACACTCACAGGGTTGTACAAATTTCTAACAAAAAAAATAGAAGTAGATAAAAACAGGAATGCTTAGAGAAAAGAGGTGTGTACATGAATTAATTGTTGTAACTCAGTTTGATCCAGATGCTCTTTGGATGAAAGGGTATTGACCTCTGCATAAAAATAAAATGCAAAAATTACTATGATGTTTTTAAGAAACTAACAGAAAAAAAATGTAAAATTGCAACACATGTGCAAGATCCTCTGTTTGTTGTTCTAGCCCATATATTCATTTTTGGAAATTCAATTATCATAAAGGCTTTTTTAAATGCCAACTAAAGTCAGGCTTTTAAGCAAAGCCCACAGGGCATTCACCATTTTATGCTGTATGTTTACACAGCATGAAGGGGAAACATGCAATACCTGCACACAGTATGCAACTGCCCTCAAACCACAGAATGAGGGACTGACACCAACCATTAACCTCCTTCTTGCATCAGTAACCCTCACACAGCTGTCGCACAAGCAATTTCACATAAAATCCTAAAATCTAACTGCTTTTTCACGGCAGGTCTTTCAGCTGCATCGGTATGTTGCGTGAGAAGCCCTGTATGTTCGTGTGGAACCACTATGAGGATCACAGCTTCCGGCTCCACAACTCCAACTGGTTGTCCAAGATGGCCGACAGACTGGTATGTTGCCTCTCTGTCTACACATCTCCAAGTCTGTATCTCACATTCTGCCCTGCTCATCTCCCAGCCCATGTTATTGCAATGCAGTGACAGTGTGGTCTGTGTGTGCTGATGTCTATGGCCTGCTCCTTCTCTCTTTCAGGAATATGGTATTGAAGAGGTGGAGAAGCTACTGAAGAGACCCAGGAGCAAAGCCAAGGAGCGGCTGGTGGAGGTGCTACTGGAGTTTGTTGCCAGTTGCAAGTGTGTAACTCATCAGCAACAGCATTTGGCTCCTGAGATTGCTGGGTTCATTATCATTTCAGTGTGTTTGTTTACAGTGGATTAAAATACCCCTTACTAATTTGTTTTTACTGAGCGGCCCACTCAACTCCTCAACACACATTTTTATGTGAAATGAGAGCTCGGTTCAATAACCATATCTCATATGCGTGTAGGTGACAGTCAGACAGTGTGAATTAGATGCACAAATGTTGTGTGGTGTACATATGGGATGCACATTATATGTACAATATTTGAATAAAATTAAACACACACCCTCCAAAAAACAGATATAATTGGCTCATTCCATTGCTTTGATTATTGACAAAACTGACATCTCAAAAATGCGCCTATCTAAGTTGTACGTAGGACTGTACTGAAGGCTCTTATTGATAGCTCCATCTTCGGTCTTTTCTCCAGAAGGAGCCAACAATGTGGCAATTCTTAATTCTATCACTAAATTTCCTGTTAGTAATACTACATTTCCTCTTAGCTCATCAGCAGCAGAAAGTATTTGATTTTTTCCCATATTTATTTCTCCATCTAGTCCAATGACCAAGAAAAATATACTTTGTAAAAAGTTTTAGAGGTAAATTATCAGATTTTTCACGGTTACGGCACTAACTGTTCTTTTCAATATTCTTGTTCAGGTAACTTGACTGTGAATTGTGTGTCTCTCTTCCTGACCTGAAGGCAGTACAGCTCCAACACAGACAGGAAGACAATGACTCGGCCGAACAACCTTGACAAATGCCGGATGGAGTTCATCAAGAAGAACATTGTGAGTGACAGGCAGTGAACGTGGGTTGCAATGAAAAAATAAAGTCCTGTTTAGCCTGACACCCGAAACATGTATACATCAGTCCCTGTAAGGGCTATTGACTGTGTGCATGCTTGTCACAGCCTGCAAATATCTCTCCAAGAGGTCATTTTCAAATAGTAATTGACTTTGCCAGAAAATTTTTAATTGATTTTAAGCTTCAACTGGGCATGCATGTTGAATGATAATTATAGCGAGCTGCAGCTCTGTTTTCACATTGCTGCTATAGTCATCCCTCCCTTCTTTTTAGTGAGATATATGAAGTGTAAGATTTGGGGGTGATACTACATTACATTACATAGTATTCATCTAGCAGATGCTCGTACATTACATTACATTAATCTAGCAGACATTCTTATCCAGAGCAACTTCTAGCACGGAAGAACAGAAGTGTATCCATTCAAGTTGAATGAGCACTGGTGTCAGACCAGGCTAACAACACTGCCAGACCAGTGGTTGTGAGCATAACACTATTCACAACCTACCACAAGTTAACTTGTGCAACCTGTGTAGACAGCCTAGAAACTAAGGGTGGCCAAGTACACACACTACCATACATCACAGTCACTAGATCACAGAATCCAAAACACATTGCGATACTACAAATAAAATAAACAGGAAGTACTACAAGTAATACAAGTAGCAGGTGTTAGGGGGTGGGGACTGAGGTGGAACCGAGATTCAGTCTGAAGATGTGGGTCTATGTTGAGCAGTGATTCCACTGTCCTGACTCTGTGGAAAGTTCATCAAGAACTTCACTGACAACCCCTTGAGAAGAGGTACCTCTTCTTTTTGTCTGATGGTGACCACTTTTGCCGACAGATCATCTTGGCCAAGCAAGCCCTCCGAGTGAGGAGGAGAATCACGAATCGAACAGCCAAGGAGAAACTGGCAGACACCAAGAGGATACTGAAGAAGATCCGCTTCCTGGCCAAAGAGGTGCTCTGAGTCCGGCTCTACATTCAGAGAATATTAATGCTTTTCGGTGTGTTAAATGATAGAGCTCACCAGCTACAACAAAAGTGTTGCAAAAGGAAGTACAGTTTTCACCTACAATACATTTACATTTACATTTATTCATTTAGCAGACGCTTTTTATCCAAAGCGACTTACAATACAAGGCTTTGTCATATTGAAACTATGGATTTGTAGACCTGATGTTTTGCTCAAGCATTTGCCAACCATGGAACTGAAGCTGAGTTTATTTATTTTCTTTTTAGTTAAAACCTTGCTGATCCATTACATTACATTACTGTCATTAAGCAGACGCTGTGATCCAGAGTCATTTATATATGTCCCAATTTTTAAATGTTACCCATTTATACAGCTGGATATTTACTGAGGCAATTGTGGGTTAAGTACCTTGCCCAAGGGTGCAACAGCAGTGCCCCAGTTGGGAATTAAACTGGCAACCTTTTTGGTTACAAGCCCTGCTCCTTACCACCATGCTACACTGATCCCAAGTCAGTCCTCAGTCCCCCCTGCTAACGCGCGTCCCTGTGCCCCTGCAGCCCCAAAGCACCCTGCCTGACGTGTTTTTGTGGATGATGAGCGGTGGGAAGCGGGTTGCCTACGCCAGGATCCCCGCTCACACTGTCATCTTTTCCCTGGTGGAGGAGGAGAAAGGCAAGGACTGCGGGAAGCTCACCACCGTCTATATGAAGGTGCCCCTCACTTTCGTCCTGCTTCATATGAATGTATAGGGTGTGTGCTGTGCCAGTAAAAACACAGCTCGTGGCCAACTGGTCGGTCCATCGATACCGACGATAACGTTACTCCTCTGATGTGGAGGGTGGTATTTTGTTGTGTTGCGGGATGTGCCATTGCATACGGCTGTGTGGGACAGCCACATGTTTTGCCACATGTGGGGCACATGTAGTCAGCACCAGAGAGGGGCCGTCCTGTGGCATGCTGGTGACTGCTTTTCAATTCTCCTCTCGGTGGCTTGTGCCTGGGAGTGTGTGACAATACCACCTGCCTAACTGAATACTACATGATAGCTCTGTTTTATGCGGTTTTATGCTTAATAGTGCATGTTATTAACTTCTGGAGTACAAACGCACAGAATTATTTTGAGATAAGAATTATTTGTTGCAGTCCTCCTATTTTTGTCAAGGAAAAGGACTTTTTTTTTTTTAGAAATGGCTCTGTGTATGCTTGCCCATGTGTGCCTGCCCACATTTTTGTGTATCCCCTTTCTTTCCAGACCCCGGACGGGCCAGTCGGGGAGATCTTCGCCAAACTGGAGGTGTACCTGTGGCTCGGCATCACCAAGTACGCAAAGAACAGCGTGAACAGCCTGCCAGAGGAGTTCCGGCCCCTGTACGAGGAGGCCACTGCGGGCACCCCCATCCCCCCCAACATGCCCCCCGTCAAACTGTCTTGCGAGGGTAAGAGCAGCAACTCCATAGGCCATGCTGGCAGGCTGGCCACAGCGCAGCGCTGAATAGAACGAGATTTAGCAGCTCACCAATAAAAATAAATCAAGCAATTTGGCTTTAGTAGCATACCACACTCAAAGATATGAATTTTTTATTAACAAAGACAATTAGTCTTAACAGGACTAAGGCCTGTGCCACTATCATATATTTCTCTTAAGTACATCATAGCAATTAAAAATGAGAGCCAAAAAAAAAAGTAGTTCTGTCTAGCTGGTTCCCACTGTTTTTTCTGTTCCCTGTTTTGTTGCAACAGACAGCCGCTACTTCCAGCTGCGGGCTCACATCTATCAGGCCCGGGGCATCCTGGCTGCCGACGACAACGGCCTCTCGGACCCGTTCGCCAAAGTGGTGTTCTCCACACAGTGCCAGGTCACACAGGTGGGTGGGACCTTTCGAGGTCACGCACACACAGAGCGTGGGGTTCCACCTCTGGATGTTCTGCTGCTGTTAGGCGTGGTCACTGACAGAGGTCTCTCTGCTGCTGTCCCACGGGGAGCAGGTGCTGGAGGAGACCCTCTCCCCGACCTGGTGTGAGCTGCTGCTGTTCCATCAGATCCTCATGGAGGGCAGTAAGGACGACCTGAGGAACGACCCCCCTGTCGTCATCATCAACATCTACGACTACGACAAAATTGTAAGAGCGCCAGCCTCCCGCTCACAGCGTTGGTTGTGATCCTCGGGTGCTGTCCGTGCAGCACAGCCTGTGTGTGTCCGTGTGCCCATGTCACCTTTGCGCCTGTGTGCCAATGACTCTGCTGTGCCCACAGGGCAGCCCGCAGGCCCTGGGCCGAGCCTTTGCCGAACCCGAGCTGAAGTTCGTGGAGGAGCCCTACAAGAAGCCCATGCTGCAGTTCTTCGAGATCAGCAAGGGGAAGGTGTCGGCGGGAGAGCTGCTGGCTGCCTTCGAGCTCATCGAGCTCGACTACTCTGGCTTTGGAGAGGTGAGGTTCTCACATGCACACACACCACCAATGCAAAACGCATTAACACACATAAAGATTACCAAAAAAGAGGCTGTAGTGTGGCTGAGTGGTCTAAGGTGCTGCATTAAGACTTCAGTCTGTTTGAACATAATGGTTTCAATCCCTCCACTGCCGATTTTCAGGGCCGGCAGTTTAGCATAGTGATAAGGAACAGGATTCCAAACTGAAAGGTTGCTGGTTCAGTTCACTGGTGGGGCACTGTTGCTGTACTCTTGGGCGAGGAACTTAACCCGGAATTTCCTCAGTAAACATCCAGCTGTATAAATCGATAACATGTAAGAATCGTATCCTATGTAAGTTGCTCTGGATAAGAGTGTCTGCTGAATGACAACAATGTGAATTTGAGATTACAAAGACGGCTAATGTGAGGGCCAGATATACAAGGTCACTAAATGGAAAGACACACAGAGAAGCTGATCTCCATGACCCCCCCCCCCCCCCCCCCCCCCATCCCCAACCCCCCGGTTCCAGCCAGCTCTCCCAGCTGATGTGGATCCCCGGGAGCCAATGTTCCTGCAGGAGGAGAGGCATTACATCATTCCCGAGGGGGTGAGGCCCGTGCTGAGGAAATTCCGGATTGAGGTGAGCGGGATCCACAGAGCATGCACACATGGGTGTGTATTCATCCATTACGTGAAGCATACGGGCTGTACTCGTGGATATGATCATGGCGTACTGGGGGTTCTGCATGAATTAGTGAGGAAATTAACTGGAACAAAGTGAAGCTATTTTGTTGGGTATTTTGATAGCAGCTGTTTGTATAGATAAAACAGGAGAGTGTAGATTACTGAACGTGTTTTAAAATGGCATTCGGAAGGTGGCCTTGTTTCCTTTAAGCCTAGTTTAAATGTAGGGCACTTTCCTGCATGTAGGGTCACAAGGGTGCAATCTTGGACACAGTGGGGAGATACAGTAGTGCGCTGTATAAATGAGGGCAAAGTAGAAAAGGAGAGTCTATTTGTGTGACTCACCAGACAGTGTTTAAATCACACCCTATTCTCTATGTAGAGCACTACTATAAACTGAATTTAGTGTACTGCAGTACTTGGATCAGTAAGCAGTACTGCTGGTAGCACGGTTAGTGTTTGCTGTTTCATACAGGTGCTGTACTGGGGCCTGAGGGACCTGAAGAGGGTGAATCTGTTTGAGGTGGAAAAGCCCCAGGTGAGGATCGAGTGTGCTGGGCAGAGGATCGAGTCGGAGGAAATTGAGAGCTACAAGCTCAATCCCAATTTCAAGGAAATCGTCAAGCACTTTGATGTGGTGAGTCCCTGTAATGCGGGTCATAGGGGCCAGTGTGCTGGCGAACAACTGTTTTCATCTACAGCAAATCACTCATTTCAATCAATCTTTTCAATTCATACCACAGTAATGCTAAATAAGAACAAATAAGGGCTGCTAAATAAAGGCTAAGAGACAGATACACCAGTTTATTTCTTGTTCTTCTTGAATTCTTCTCAGAAAGAGGGAAGTGACACGTGTAACTTACACACTGACCTTTACGATGCACACTCTCTCCTCCCCTCTGAATCAGGAGCTGCCAGAGCTGGTGTACCTCCACCCTCCGCTCACCATATTTGTCATGGAGCAGAGGGCCTTTGGGCGGCTGGTGCTGGTGGGAACTCACGTAGTCCAGAGCCTCATGCACTTTGCCCCCAAAGACCTGGATGAGTGGAAAGAGGAGGAGGAAGAGCCAGAGCCTCAGGGTAGGAAATGCCCCTCTTTCCTTCTGTGTCCTGCTCCACTCACCCCCACTGTATGACACATAGACTGCTCCCACTGCTGTTACACAGGCAGAAAAGATTGTCCTCTCACAGCTCCATCATCTTTCCAGTAAAAGAGCCTCGATTCTAACAAGCGCACCAAATGAGTTCCACCAGGAGAGGGCGACAGTGAGCCACTCTGCTCTGGATTTAGGGAGAGGCACAGCCAAAGCTAATATTACTGTGGTTTAATACGTAAAACTGACTACTGAGTTCAGAAGGACAGGAGTGGACATGGAGACAACCAGAGGAGCAAATGATAAGTTATTTTTAATAAGCCAGTAACAGTAACCGTACTTAACATAGTACAAATGCAAAATGATTTTATATGAATGCCAAAATTTAATAACTACCAGGCACTTTTCTGCTGAGTTAATTGAGTAATGGGGTTTAGGCCGTTCCAAAATTGGTGGAGACTTGATTAAACGGAACAGCGAAGCTCATTTCTTTAGGTGTTAGGCTTTAACAATGGAATGAATTGAACACTCGGTGGGCTTTTGTCTGCAGATCACCGAGGTGCTGGGAGTCTTGGCATTAATACTGTCAGGACACACCTCATTATCCACTGCAGTAAATGAGATGTGAAGAACTCTGCCAGCCAGTTTTTTTCCCTTCCTGCAACTTCAGATTCTAAAATGAGCATTAGCCTCAGTGTGAGTCTGTGTGCTGGCCTGTTAGAGTACAATATGAAATAAATCTCAATCCCTTCTTGAACCTCTAATGCTACCATTACGTGAAATTGTTGCAGCCTTTATCTGTAAATACCTCCACTTTCTGCAATTTAGGAAGAGAACATTGTCTCCCATCCTGGCATTTTCCTTTTTGAGGAAGATCATGGTAAAACTGGTATTGAAATCAGATAAAAATGGCTCTTTTACCGCAGCCACATTTATTCACAGTTGGCCTCCAAACTGACAAGATATCAGCCTCTTAAGGACCTGCTGAAACATCACCTTTGTGTCTCATTTGAAAGGGAACTTTTGCACAATGGCACATGTTTCTGTGCGGCACACAGGAACTCATCTGATAATCTCCTTAAATTTGCATTTTTGGGTTTTGGAGACCGAGGGTTCCAAATGATTGTGCACTCCCAGAAATACGACAATAGATTATATTATATCAGCTACGCTAGAGTTCTTTCTTGTCTTAGAGTGAATATATTCTTTCCACAGCTGCAAAATAACAATCTACAGGTAACAGAGAATGGCACAGTATAGTAGCATATGGTAATTGTACAGTCAATAGGAGAACAATTGCAAACATCCATGTATACAATCAAACACAAAGTTCTTTATTGTGTATCATTCAGAATCTTTTATTCATGATATTAATGTAGGGACCAAATATAAAGTATGAAGAAATAGACAATGATTTTTTTTTTAAATTCCATTGGGTTTAGATGAACGTGATGGATATACTTTACATGTGATACCAGCAATAAAAGTTTGTTTTGGGTTGGCTCCTTTCAGAAAAGAAACCAAAGAAAACAACACCTCTGAACACTGTGATGAGCATGGACCTGAGAGGACTGCCCATCAAAGACAGCAAGATTCCCATCAATCCCATTAACCTGGTCACAGTGAGTACCACAAGAGCAATGTGACCCTGCCAGCGGGATTGGCTCCTGGCATGCGCGGAATATGTGGGTGCATGAGACCATGGGGCTACCAGCATATTTGATAGTCACAGAAGTTTTATTTTTCATTTTATTTACTTTTCATGGCATAAAAATCCCCACACCAGATCTTGCCTAGGGCTCCCAAACAAATCTGGACACATCCTTGGCAGAGGTTGAATTTTGTATTGTTGTTGTGAATTTCTGTGTCTGCACACATGTGTGTGTGTGTGTGTGTGTGTGTACCTGTCTGTGCATGTGTGTGTACCTGTGTGTGTGTCTGTGAGAGTGTGTGTGTATTTGTGTGTGTGTGTGTGTGTGTCTGTGTCTGTGAGAGTGTGTGTGTATTTGTGTGTGTGTGTGTGTGTGTGTGTGCGTGTGTCTGTGAGAGTGTGTGTGTATGTGTGTGTGTGTGTGTGTGTGTGTGTGTGTGTGTGTGTGCTTTGCATACATGCGTGTGACTGATTGTGAGTTTCACCCAGGAGAACAAACACTTGCATAATGAATTATTCATTGTTGTTTTCCCGCTCCCACACCTTCAGTTTACTCCTTGATGGAATTATACAGCAAAGCCAGGGACCTTTTATTCAACTCTCATGCTGAAAAACACTGTTGTTTTCCATCACCTTGTTGCCCATTTCATTTGCATTCTCTGGCTTGTTATTGAAAATGCTATTCAGACATTTAATGAGCCATTTGCCGAGACAGCTGTGAATATTACAGCTCATCCATATTGGCACAGTTGGATTTCATTGCTTCATCAGATCTTTCCTGCTCGGCTCTTTATGCCAGAGCTCATACAATATGGAGATGTCTGTCTGATGGAGGGCCAAAGAGCCAAACCTCAGCAGTTCCCCCCTGTAACACCAACACCTCCACACCAACAAGCGATTTTTGCTGTTCTGAAAAACCCTCCATTTGCACTCCAGTACGGGCAATGACATTTTCAACGTCTCATTCACTGTCACTGCATGCTCTTCTCCAGGGTTTGCTTGTCGAGTTCTTCCCTACTACCATTGCTTCATCAGTACTTACGGCCAAACCCAGGGATCCACCCCAAAATGAACACATATTGCTGCCCACGGCCGTGGGTCTTGCATAATTTTGAGCCATTTTTAATCCTGAATCCACGCAATGTTAAGCCAACATTCCTTTGAGTGGCTACGCTGAACATTTGCCAATATTTGGAATCAATTTTTTTCCCATACTTAAAAGGAAATGGTACCAATGGTACAAAACACTAGAGTAACACTCAGATCCCAGCCATGATGGTTTAAGACATGGGTTCACAAATGTTCAGACTGAACCTACTATGAGCCCACTGTAATGGGTGAAACCTACATTGGTGGGGTGATGTGAGTTTACACCTCTGCTGAGATTTCTCTAAATAGTGTGCAATTAGCTGTCGCAGCATACATGCAACCCCCAATACTCAGCGTCCGGACCTCTACGGGCTGAAAGTGAGCCGAGTGTGATATCAGTGTCACAGCCCGCGCCACGCTCACGCACACTCGGCGGTAATGACTGGTCATTTTCACACCGATCTACTGCACGCCGGCAGCCCTCTTTAATTGCTACGGAGTTAATTGAGCATCAAGCCCTTGGTAGGCTGTTGAGCTGGCTCCCAGCTGGGGGGAGGGCAACGATCAAAATCGAAATCGCTCTGGGCCTTGAGCTGCTGTGTGTTGTTGGAACACTAGTGTTTATCTCCCCTGCGGTGTAGTAAATAAAGGTTTTAAAAGTGTGGTAAACGCCGATTTTACTTTCAACCTCCTCTTAGAAAATACTGTCTGTCTGTAATATTGTCTGGGTGAGCGGATGTGTTTCCCTCCTTGTATTATCTGTGATGTCTTGTTACAGTTCGTCCTCTGAAACTCTTCCCCAGGCTCCACTAAAAAAGAAGAAGCTGAAAGAGGAAGAGCTGGAGGAGGAGAGGCCAGAGAAGGAGGAACTGGACTGGTGGTCTAAATACTACGCCTCTCTGGCAGAGCTAGAGAAACAGGTATTTAACACTGTTAGCACACATCAGACCTTGAATCAAATATATAATTTAGATATTTTTATGTATTGTAATGTAAAATATGATAATTTACTAATTTTCACACGCTTATGCTTACATGGCATAGTACTAAAGTGCTTGTGACCCAAAGATTTCTAGTAACAATTCCCATGTGGGTCACTGCTGTTTACCCCATGGACAAGGTGCTTAACCTGCATTGCCTCCAGCTGCATAAATGGATACAATGTAAAAAATATATATTTAAATCACGCTGTATTAAAACATCTGCTAAGCCAATAAAATGTAAATAAAGCGTGGCTTGAAATATATGTCTATTTTGCAAGCAGGTGTCTGTACCATCAGTGAGGGGGGTCACTGACATTCGTACATGTACATTCAAATGCAGATGACTGTTTCAAGTACTGTACCAAGACCTAGAGTCACAGCCGGATTATACCTTTGCCATTGCCTGTGGGCCTCTGTAAAAAAATCACATTTTTGAATTATTCATCCATGTAGTAATTTGTGTGAGAAATCTGTTTTATTTTACACTTGCCATGAAGGGGAGGTGATAAAATGGCTACTTAGCTAAGCAAATGTTACAGCTGATTTTATACTCCTGGTGAGATGACGGGGGTAACCTAAGCATTCCTTGCTCAAGAGCTGTTTATCTGCGGTGTAATAACATTTTATGTATTTCACAGGACCCAGTGATAAAATCTTTAATCACAGCACTAATGTTGTGACAAAGGATTTTTTTTTCCTTGACGCTTACTGCAGGGCACAGATGTGCTGCTCTGTGATGTATTGGGCCCTATGGCCACTGGATAGCCATCCCTGTACTATTGTATGATTTAGATAAACGTAAATGTAAATATGTTTGCAGGTGTCGTGTCTGTTTAAAAGATCAAGATCCTGACTGTTGTGTGTGTTTACAGAACGAGGAAGATGAGGACAATGATGAACAGCAGGAAGGAGGTATGACAGTGACTGTCAAACATGTTGCTCTGAAAATGATCTCACAGGTGAATTACCACACTCTTAGATGGCTTCATTTTGGCAGAAATTATGAAGAGCTGGTGTAACAGATCTGAACAACATCTCATCCTGGTGTAACGCAGTTCTTCCAGTTTTTTGCCGCAGCATCTTGTGCCTGGCTTTACTTTGCAGATGAAGGAAATCTCAACATGGCCGCCATAGAGGCAGAGGAAGGTGACACCGTAGTGGTGGAAATCGAGCCTCCAAAACCAAAGAGAAAAAAGATTGCCACTCTGCAGGTAGGCACTGGATTTAACTGCTTTAACCTACTTTAATCTAACTGATTTACGATGCCAGCCACACCTGCAGAGTGTAGGGTCGCTCAGGGCGATGACCTCTGAATTTGTTCACAGCTCTACAAATCAGAGCTGGAGAACGAGTTTAACGACTTCATGGACTGGCTGCACACTTTCCCCATCTACAAAGGTAAATCCAACTACGAGGATGAGGAAGAGGATGAAGATGAGCGAACCATGGGGAAATATAAGGTGACAGACAGTGATTATTTTCATAACACAGTGAAAATGTTGATTAAATCATTTGGAACCCAGGACATTACGTGGAAATTACATTCCGCTTGAAGTGCTGCAGAGACATTTTCCTTTACAAATGTACGCTAATTCAGCCTTCAGTTAGTATTTTACATTCACACACAAAAGTGCAAGGTCAGAATCAGCTTGAATAAAGACTTATTAAAAATAAGATCCATAGACAGTGTTTGGTTGGATGTACCAAGCAGCAGATGACCTTCACAAAGCTGATTTATAACTGTTTGCTATGATAAAGCAAGCACTTTTCCTTGAGTTAATTTATCTTTTTTGTCTGAGAATTACTTACTAGAATTTACTGAGAATTCTCAAATTCTAATTCTGAGAATTAATTGTACAGGATTCCATTCCATGCGCTATCCCTGTATTAACTGTGCATGTGTGTTTGTGTGGCAGGGCTCTTTTTTAATTTACCCCATCTCAAAAGAAGAGGAGGATGCAGAGTGCCAGATCACCAGTGGGATCCCCAAAAATCTGCCCATCAAAGTCCTTGTGAGGGTCTACATGGTGAAGGTAAGTAGGTGTAAAGTGTACAATGGCACGATGATGTCAGTATGATGTCACTTGTTCACGGGGGAAACTGATCAAGGGAAATTTTATGACAACAGTCATTGGTGGGCCAGCGGTGTAGCATAGTGATAAGGAGCAGGGCTCATAACCGAAAGGCTGCTTGCTCCATTCCCCGCTGGAGCACTGCTGCTGTACCCGTGGGGAAATGTGCTTAACCCAGAATTGCGTAAATATCCAGCAGTATAAATGGATAACATGTAAAAATTGTAACCTATGTAAGTCGCTCTGGAAAAGAGTGTGTGCAAAATGAAACTAATATAATGTGATGTAATGTAATCACCAAATTTACCCTGATCTTGCAGGCCACAAACCTGGCCCCCACAGACCCCAATGGGAAAGCGGACCCGTATGTGGTGGTGAAGGTGGGCCAGCAGCAGATGAACAGTAAAGAGCGCTACATCCCCAAACAGCTGAACCCTGTGTTTGGAGAGTGAGTCTGCCTTCCAGCCCTGCTGCTTCAGCTTGCAGAAATGATAAACCCATGCAGTCTCCGTGAAGCCGGAATACATGCAGCCACTCACGATTTTCCAAACTGTTAAATGGACAGTCTGTGCCTCCAATCTTACCTCAGAACCTCCTTGACTGATTGATTGCTGAATTAGTTTGATTGATTGATTGAATGTATTTGATGAATTTAAAAATACAGTATTACCATAAGGCAGACACACTGCACTAAAGACAGATCAAGTATAACACAATAAAGTCTCGATAAAGGTCCTCAGGTGGACAGGCAGAACAGGTTTACACATATACACACAAAGGAGATCAGTGCACAGAATAAATTACTGGATTCTGAGAGGTTATTAAGTTATATATTGACTGTATTTACATAGTAATGTAAATGGGCAGCAGTGTAGCATAGTGATAAGGAGCAGGGCCTGTAGCTGATTCTCCACCGGGGCACTGCTGTTGTACCTTTGGGCAAGATATTTAACTCACAATTAGCTCACTAAATATCCAGCTGTATAAATGGATAACATGTAAAAAACTGTAAAACTATGTAAGTCGTTCTGGATAAGAGCATCTGCGAAATGACAATAATGCAATGTAATAATGTATTTTTAAGCAATGCAAGGGCTACTAGCCTGGTCCTTGAGGCGGTGTAAAGAAAAGTGACTTCATGTAAGTGACTGAGACGAATCTTAGTTTAGATCGCCTCATCACACCCAATAGTTCATCTCTCCTTGAAATATGTGTAAAGATACACTGGCTTATAACAAGGCCACGAAGACCATTAGCTTGCTTTGATAATGCTGTATTCCTTTGTGTGAAAGTAGCAGGTGTTGTATGGCATCTTGTCTGCAATTTGTGCTCTGTGCTCTTCTCAGGGTCTTTGAGCTGACCGTGTCCTTCCCCCTGGAGACGGAGCTCACCCTGTCCGTGTTCGATCACGACCTGGTGGGCTCTGACGACATGATCGGGGAGACCCGCGTCGACCTGGAGAACCGCTTCTACAGCCGGCACCGCGCAGGATGCGGCCTGGCCCTGTACTACGACAAGTGAGTGACAGCCGACATCCTCGCCGACGGGGAAGCGCGGATGCGGATACGTCTCATTATTCTTCCGGTGGAATCCGTGACAGTTTTACAATGGCTTTCCCCCTCACTGGTCAGACCGTGATGAAGTGTGCCGTGTACGGTGACAGCAGGGAGTTTTGTCTCGTGGTTTCAGGGATGGCTACAACAAGTGGAGGGACGCCAAGAGGCCGTCCGCCATCCTTGCGGACCTCTGCCGCAAGAACGGCATCCCGTCACCCGAGTACCGCGAGTCTGAGGTCAAAGTCCTCAACAAGATATTCAAAATTCCCAACGAGGCCTTTCCAGAGGGTTAGTTTCCTGCTCCGCTGTCATTTACCTTTGTGTTTCTGTTTGCCGTCTGCACCTAGATTAATATTTTAGCCTTGGCAGTTATTGAATGAAAATGTGAATGTCATCTGTTGAGGGGATCCTGGTTTAGTTTTATAGCTCAATCACTCAGTCACTCAATCACTCAATCACTCAATCAATCAATCACAGCTGTGTGTGTCTATCTATTTCTATGCAATATAGTACTCGAAACAAAGGAATTGTCACAGACTGCTTTATGATACAACGCAGAGTAACATTGCAAGTTATAACAGATATGGTATCATGTGAAATTCATGGAAAAAGAAGAGCAATTAAATAATGACAATCCTCTGTCCCTCCATCCTCTCTATGTCTGCAGAGCTGGTGAAGAAGAACAAGAAGACGGAGGAAGACCTTAATGAGCTGGACGAGCACAAGGCACTGAGCGTGCTCCACCGCTGGGGTGACATGGGGGAGTTCTGCGTGGGGGCCTGTCCGCTGGTCCCCGAGCACGTGGAAGTCCGCTCCCTGCTCAACCCTGAGAAGCCTGGGCTCCCCCAGGTGATGCGGGCTGGGACGGCCCCAGTCTTGCTCCTGAGTAGCTGTGTGTCCGTACGCCTGCGGTGTGCCTCACCTGGGCTTTCTTCTCCCGACAGGGTTATGCTCACATGTGGATCGACATGTTCCCTGTGGATGTGCCGGCGCCGCCGCCCGTCAATATCAAGCCCCGCCTCCCAATTAGGTGACACTCTTGAGATGTTTACTGTAGTTAAATGTATTTAAGCATGGGCCTTTATTCAATCTATCTGAATGTGGTTTTTTCTTAACTTTGAGTGGCACATTTTTTCAAATTAGTTAGACTTTGGAGGAACACAATTTGTTAAACATACTACCGAAACACATTAAAATCTGGCTGAGAGCAGAACTGGACACTAAGAACCATGAAATAATATTTTATATTTCCGTGAATGTGTCTAAAGGGAAGCAAATATTTTTTTTCAAAGGAAAATGCATTCAAACAGTTGAAAAGCACTGACTAAAAGGATAGGGAATTTCTACTCTGCACTTTACAACTAAGATGGGTTAAGATTTATAACTGAAGAGAGTTCAGTGAAAATTCTTTCTTCTGCTTTTGAACTGTAGCTACGAACTACGTGTGATCATATGGAATACTGATGACGTGGTGCTGGACGATGTCAACCCCTTCACTGGAGAACCAAGCAGCGACATTTATGTCAAAGGGTCAGTTGTCCCTGAGGTTAAATTAATAAACACAACATGCAAGTAAAATAATGAAAGATGTGCTGTAACTGTAAAAGCATGTGCTTTTTCAGTCAACACCGCAGGAATGTGTATTTTATCTTTAAATTGTAAAAGTGGGATGCGCAAAAACTAATTTGATTTTCTGTGTGAGTGATCCTGAGTCCACCGCTGCCTCCTCATGCTTGTCTGTCTGTGCTCACCAGCTGGATCAAAGGGCTGGAGGGGGAGAAGCAGGAGACAGATGTTCACTTTAACTCGCTGACCGGGGAGGGAAACTTCAACTGGCGTTTTGTCTTCCACTTCGACTACCTGCCCACGGAGAAGGAGATCACCTACAAGAAAAAGGAGTCCATCTTCTCCCTGGAGGAGTCCGAATTCCGTCAGCCTGCAGTTCTTGTGCTGCAGGTCTGGGACTACGACCGCATCGGTGCCAATGACTTCCTGGGTAAGGGACCTTCAAATGGAGAGTAAAACATCGAATGTCAATCTGTGTGCTGCGTTCAAATGAATGATACACTACTTTCAAAAGGGACCTCTGTTTTCACGCTATGAAATGCTGTGTGATACAGAGCATTGACCAATTAATCTTGTAAGGGCTCTTTACTGCCTTTCTCCAATTTAAACTGAATTTAAGTTGAACAGATACACACATACACTATATGCTATACAGTATATTGAACATGAATTAGACCAGAACTGCTCAGATCCTAGAAAAGCCTTCCATGCTAAAAGGTATGAAACTGTATAACATGCTGCAATCATGATTAGGCCTGCCACAAATTATTTTTTTATCACAATTTTGTCAAAATTAATTTTAATATTCAGATTATTAACTATAGAGCTAACTTGAACAGTGCTGGAATATGTTTAGTAGTATTTCTCCTACCATAGCAGGGAGAAACTTTCCTGGATTTTGAATTCTGAAAATAAAATAAATTGGATCTCTCAGAAAGCATTAGCTGATAAGACTGCATGTACATTTTGTACCTTGATTGCAGTGTCTTCTAACCGTGCTTAATTTCCCCTCATTAGCCTAATTAAAGGTAATTAAAGGTAAGAAGTCTTATCTGCAGCTGTACACTACTAATGTTTCACCAGAAATAATTACTTAGTGTGGTACTGCAAAACATTTTGAGAGATTAGCTGCAAGGTCACAGGTGTGTCCACCATGGCCACGGAACTTAATGGTATCATAGTGGTGAGAGAGCGCAAGGCTTATCAAAGGCAAGTGTTTTTGACAAGAGAAATAAGTACCAGTCAAAACCTTGGACACACCTACTCATAGAGGGGTTTTTCTTTATTTTTATTTTTCACATTTTAGAATAATAGTAAAGACATCAAAACTATGAAATAACACAAATGGAATTATGCAGTGACTAAAAAAGTGTTAAACAAATCAAAACTTTCATATGGTTTAGATTCCCCAAAGTAGCCAAAAATATATTTATAAAATTAAAAAAAAAAGAATGGAAAGAAATTCATACTTAGGCATCAACTTCACTATTTATATTTGTCTAAGAAACAAATGTCAAGCATTTAGGCATAAGTCTTTAGGTCAAAATGTCTTTGAATGCATGTTTCCCATTATATTAATCAGGTGTGTCCAAACTTACCGGTACTGTATAAGATTCTGCCAGCCCTAGCCATGAGGAAGCTCAGTCCTTTGTGAGGTCACCTTAACCCTGCACACGATGCCAGATGTGATCATTGCAGTGCATGTGACGGTGATGGTGAGGGGGAGGAGACAGTTCTAAACCCCCTGCCCCCCCACCCCCTGTCCTTCCTCCCCCCCCAGGGTCCATTGAGCTTCGGCTGAATGACATGGTGCGGGCGGCCAAGTCCTCAGAGCAGTGCAGCGTGAAGATGGCCAAGGACAGGGCCAGCCCCCGCTTCTCCATCTTCCGCAGCAAGCGGATGAAGGGCTGGTGGCCCCTCATCAAGCTCAAGAGCCAGGAGGACATCGAGAGGGAGGAGCGGGAGGCGGAGGAGGCCAAGAAGAACAAGAAGAAGAAGAAGAAAAAGAAGAGCAAGCGCAGCCAGATGAAGCCCGAGGATCTGCAGTTCGTGGACGCCAGCGGGAACACTTATCTCTTGATGGTAATAATTACAGTGAGGTCTCCCGTGTAGGGGGGTGTAACGCACTCAGGAGGAACAACAATTTATATCCTCATAATAATACAGGGGGAGATAGCATGCATGCTTTTGTCTTGTGTTGTACCCTATCCTTTCGCTGTGGTACACAGGGTAAGGTGGAGGCGGAGTTCCAGCTGGTCACGGCTGAGGAGGCAGAGAAGAATCCCGTTGGTCTGGCACGCAAGGAACCAGAGCCTCTGGACAAACCCAAGTGAGAAGCCGAACTCTGCTACACCTCATTCACACACGTCATATCATATCACAGGGACTTCTGTCGTAAACGTCGTAAGCAGGACACAGGCAGTTTGATTTTTATTTGCTTGGTGGGCATACTTCCCCAGGATGTGTTAAAGACTTTACATTTCATTTCACGTGTCACTTTGGTTCTTAGACATTATTCATACAAACAGCTGCATGTTTTCTAAAGCAACTCCCACATGGGATGCAAACCTCTGATGTTCTGGTTCCAAGCCCAATCCCTTGATCACCACGCCACAGTGCTGCTTCTTAGCATTAAGGCACAAAGTAAACATACTTTGGTTTGCAATGTAAATTCTGCCACTGACACAAATATTTCTTAGTGTAAAATCATCTTCACATTTCTAGTCATAACTTTCCCCAGTGAAAATAGATAGAGATAAATTCTGACAGTCTGGTGACACATCCCTAAGATTTTGTGATGAAAAACGTCATGCTTTCCAAACTGCTCGCAGAAACTAATAAACACCTCAAAGCCGTTCTGGCCAAACAGAGGAACAGGACATATTTTGTGACGCAAGGTCAAAATATTTGTTCTGATAAGAAACAGATGATCTACAGGCTTTTGAACACTGGCAGCGGGTTTAATAAAACCACAGTGTCAGATCCAGCCATACAGGTTTTTATCATTATTTTCATAAAGGGCTGCCTTAGCCAACAGGATGTCAGTCATGTCACTGAAAGACTTTTCCCTCTCCCAACTGGCAAGTGCATTTATGCAAGGCACTTCCAAGATGCTTTTTTGGAAATTACCTTTGGGTTGCAATATATCGCGACATTCACTGCTGTACAAAATATCATTCCACAACTTCCATTAAATATTCCCCTTCAGCGTTAAATAAAAACTCAGTTTAGTGTAGCAGTGATCATGATTCTATATGATTGTGGTATCATATAGCTGTATCATACTTGATGGCTGTAATTGTTTTTCACCAAAGAAATATTTTCTTCTCACAGCAGACTCAAACAATTAACAAAAAGTGATCTGTGCAGCAATACCCCCTCGGAGCAGAGAGGGCAATGCAATGCTTTGCATATTTTTCATTTGAAATTATGTCAGAGGTTTCTGTTTATGTCTTCATGGCATAATATGCTTGTGTTCATAAATGTCCATGGGACTGTGATCATAAATTCCATAACTCCTATGATCTCCTCAACAAATTTATGCCCCACGCACCTCATACTGTACTGGGATATGATTATCATTGCTCAGTTTCTTTACCCCCTTTCTCCCTTCTTCAGCCGTCCCAAGACCTCCTTCAACTGGTTTGTGAATCCCATGAAAACCTTCATCTTCTTCATCTGGAAGAAGTACAAGAAGTACATCATTGCTCTGGTGGTGCTGGCTGTCCTGACCCTGTTCCTCGTACTAATCCTCTACACCCTGCCCGGCCACATCAGCCAGCTCATCGTCAATGGATAAGGGTGACGGACAAACTCCTACAGTCACATTTTCGTTACATTACATTACATTACATTACATTATTGTCATTTAGCAGATGCTCTTATCCAGAGAAGCTTTCACAGGTTACAATTTCATCCATTTATACAGCTTGATAATGATTCTGGGTTAAGTAGCTGACCCAAGGGTACAACAGCAGTGCCCCGGTGGGTAATCAAACCAGCAACCTTTCAGAGACAAGCCCTGATTCTTACCACTACAGCACACTGCTGCACAAAAAAAACACATTTTCAAGTTTAATTCACCTTTGAACAGCAGTTGTTATGTTAGTTCAGGACATTAGGATGTCTGACTCAAAGCAACTGTCAAAATACCCAGAACAGAAAAGAAACAATCAGACTTTTCCTTTTTATGTGTTCTTGTGGTTTCATTATTATGAACAAAGGATTATGCCAAATTTATGCAACAGAATGCATCTGAGGATCACTATGCATATTTTTTCTTTGCAGTTGTCTATTTGAATTGTTTTTATCATGATAGCAGAAGTCCTTAAAACAAAACAAAATACTATGAGTACGTGCTGAGCACCAATGACGTTGTTTAAAGAGACCTTACTGTTTATTATTTAACATTATAAACATGAATATGTAAATTATAAGGGAACAATCGGAGCGCTATATTACAATGTATTAGTACTTGATTAATACTGTAAGACAAAAGCAAATGCAGTACCTACAGGTACATACACCGTCATTATTGTCCGAAAACCTTTTTAGCCTGTATGTGTAGATTCATTTTCACATTTATTTAGCTAAGAATCTGACGGTAAACCTTTTTGCCATCATTATGTCATTGGTGGTATGTCCTGTACTTTACTGTGTTTTTTTAATAAGCATGTACTGTTTTTCAGAACACATTAAGGACTTTGCTGCTAAATTTAATTTTTTTTTTTAGTTTTTTTTCTTTCTTGTACAATGTGTGACTTATATAAAAAGGCATTAAAAATAACTCAAGCAGAGCATTGTGCATGCTGACCAAAATGTGCAACTTCATTTTGTAAATTTTGATTGCACATGCAGGATGATCAATTACCGCTGGCTGAACTGTCAACAAAAAAAAAAAAAAAACTTTTGCATGAAGCAAATTTTCTGAGGAAACGCACCAGCCGATTGCGCAGTTATGCTCTTGCGTGAAGTCTGTTTCCGGCGCTGCCCACGCCGGAGGAATTGTTTGAATTTCAGTTTGACACTTGAGGTGAACAGGATCTTTGTGTTTGTCTTTTTTTCCCATAAAAACGGTCATGTTAGCACCGTGCTGTGAGCGCAGAGGTCCTGACCAGAACACTGATTCACAGATGGTGATGAATCATAATGAGTCTTCCCTCAACAACTGGTTCATTTTTTTCAATGTCCATGTTTTTATACATATTCACCCAGTTTCTCACTCAATGACCCCCCCCACCCCCCATTCCCCCCTCCAGAACACTTCTCTGAGTGTATTTGTGTAATGTGTGCTCAACTGACAAACATAGCCACCCATGATGGAAAACCATTACCCCTAATTTCATCACCTCAAAGGTCACTTAAAGAAATCTCCCTGAATAAGTGCTAATGGATATTTTTAATTGTTCATTATATCCATGTGCATCATGTCTCAATAATTTTAACTGGAGATAGTGAAGGCAATGTGCTGCCTCTGTCCTTGTTTCCATGGTTATAGGGGTAATTGAATCACTGTCACGAAATAGTTCTAGGTGGTATGGATCTATACTGTGGATTATGTATATGTAGCCTACATATTTACTGAGTCTCAGACCCTGCAAGAGACCTATTTATGACACATCCTTATGCAATACAAATAATCTCATCGAGTCTAAAACTGTTCCATGCACGAATGGAAATACATGGCTGGTGCTTCTGCAATGTATTTTGCAACACATTTCAGTTGTTTTATCAAGCAATGGTGCACATTTCACAATATGCTTACTCTAGAATTAAATAACTGTCAGTAACATACCGTGACATGTGCACGGGTGTTAAAAAACGGCGGCTGAAAGGAGCTTCCAGAATCAAATCCCTCAAGATTCGAGGATAAACCCTAAACTTCATTATGTAAGGAAAGTCAGAGATGAGGTCAGGTGCAGTACAAATAGGAATGGGGTGTCGCTTCAAAGCAAAGATATTGCCGATACATTCAGCAGTTATTCTGTGAAGAGCTTCAACAGAGAATTATAAACATACCAAAATGATGATCATAGATCAGCTGTAGATGAGCTGAAGGGTTTTTTTTCTCATTATTACTCTCCAATGTTCTGTGTGTCTTCTGCAGTGCATTATGAGGATTCAGGGATCATGCTGTAGAATTTTGTATTTGTAGTCCCTGGTCGCTATATGTATGATGATTGACAAGGCTGAATTATCTATGAACTGTAGATAAGCTTCGACATATTTGCTGGGCTGCCTGTCCTAGTCATTGGTGGTAATGAAAATCTGTAATGAAAGCATCAGTCACAGAGTCTGTCTATTAACGCTTAACTGGGTTTTTACAGTCATTTCTTTGAAGTTCCACTGTTAATTCTCTGCTATCTATTCATGAATAGAGGAGAACATAGAACTGCAGTGCATGGTTTGGCGTGTAATCACTGCAAAACCTGCCATGATTAAATTTATATCATGAGTATAGAAATTAATTGTAATGGATATGAAATTGAAACGTGATCCTGGCAAGTGAAATTTTTGCCCCTCCTCCAGTACTGCCATTTTTCTATTATGTTCTCAAGAGAGTATATTATACTATATATTACATGTGGCAGTGAAAATAAACACATAAAAACTCTCTTGGAACTTATACATGAATGTGTCATACATTATTCAAAAGGTCTATCTTTCCACAAAGGTACAGTTTTTTTTACTGTGTAAACATAATTCTGGAGTGTATCGCATTGCTAATGATCTTGGCAATAATGTCAGATAGAAGCAAAGGCTATAAAGCGCCCTTAAAAAATCTGATAGCCCTTTGTGTGTTTTTGTGATGTTTTTGTGTTAACCCCATTTTGACATCATGGGACACATGACAATCATTGCTTGATGATTTTTCCCTCCATAATTGATTGAGACAGTGATAAACCCAACAGCCCTGTTTATAGATAGGATTTCCTAAGTCTGTCGTAAGCAAGACCTCAATTTCCCCCCCAAAGTCAAGTCTTTATGGGTTATAGCCTTTTTTTACACAGCATCCATCAAACCCAGTGTTGGTGCAAACACAGATAATGACCTATGACCCGTGGGGCGTCTCATCTTGTTGTAAACCCCCCCCGTGAAAAACAGCAGAAAGGTGCAACGACTGTGTGAGGAAGGATGAGTGCTTCTGTGAACACGCACCATGGGAACTTTCAGCTGCAAAGTCACATGGCGAGACCTTGGAGGCAATAACACAGGCTGGGACCGGAGCCCCCTGGGTGATTGAGTGCAACTATAATGAGTCCTGACAGCTGTGATAGGTGACTTCCAGGCTTTATTAACGATGCCATTTTATTTCTTTGCCCAGTTATGTTTTTGGCAATGGAGTTTCACGGCCGCTCAGAAGTGAGCTTCCCTGGTTAGCTGCTATGTCAATTTCCTAAGACGTTCTACCGTAATAATTCTGGACCTACACCATGCGCAATACTGTATAATGGTGACTGCATCTAAACACCCCTATATGCCTGATTAGACACCTTCTGAATTACTGCGGTTAGAATCTGCATGTCATTTCACTCTTTCATAAGTTTCATAACCGCTTCTTTCTGTATACAAAAAACAACTGATTTATAAATA
Organism: Megalops cyprinoides; assembly: GCF_013368585.1. Taxonomy (NCBI): domain Eukaryota; kingdom Metazoa; phylum Chordata; class Actinopteri; order Elopiformes; family Megalopidae; genus Megalops; species Megalops cyprinoides. The sequence goes on along the minus strand of NC_050588.1, from coordinate 33,802,040 downwards.
TTGCTCTGGAGCATCGGCAGGTTAGATACTGAACAACATGCATTGATTTCACAATCTCAATTTCCTTTAAAGGTCATGGTTTTATTTCTGGCTCCAAGATGTGTGAGATTTCCCCCAATAATTCCCATTTTATTTCTTAAAGGTCATTTTGTTTTTTTTCTGCAAATAGGTCTTTTGAGGAAGCCTACAAACAAGCACTCATAAGGATGCAAGTACCTTTATCTCCAGCATCCAACTGATGTGTGTACATTTTGCCAGACAAAACACACGATCCATTGTGTCACATCCAAGGATGTGCTTGACAAACCTATTCCTTTCCTATCTTGTACCTCCATAACCATTATGACCCAGCCCACATCCTTGGCACCAGGCCCCCAGGGTACTGTGCAATAGAAAGCTCTATTCACTCTATATCTGCTCGAGCACTTACATGACATTTTCTCTCCACCACTTTCTCTCTCTAAGTGTCGCATCACTGTCACACACGTTTGCCTGTCAGTTTCTAAAGACCATTCTCCTCGCTGCCGCTTGGGTTCTTTAAATGTAAGACCTTAATCTTCATTGTAAGAATGAAGAATGAAGTGTGTTTGTCGGTGTTCCTATATTTGCTTTTTCATTTGCCTCTGAAAAAGCCACCAAAACATGCAAACTTCTGAAAGTGTAAATCAAGCATAAACATGCACAAATGAGGGAAATATTTATTTGGCTGTTTTTTTAATTCAGCTTTTTTTTTTTTTTTTGAGGGAAACAACTATGAATAAGAACATATTAGTGTATAACGACAGTAACAAAAACAGATGTCTTTGTATATTTTATATTATAATATGTAATATGGTAGTGGGATTACACAATATGAGGTATAGTCTGGGTGCTGCCTTACTTCCAGTTATATGAAGGAGATGCCCAGTAAAATTATGCTCTGGGATCCCACTGCATCAGTGAGATGAAACAAATCAAAACCATATAAGGTCTATTGGCCTGTATGTGCATGGTACATTGGAATGTCCCGTTGGACAATGGTCAGGTGCCTGGGAAAGACCCGTTTAAGTAATATTCTGGAGACATATAGATTACAGATTACAGCAAGTGTATTTATTTCATATTCACTAAATTTCAGATGAAAAACAGCGGGGTTTAATCTTTAATTTTGGACAATGATAATGTAGTCAAAAACTATATCATTTTATCTTTCAATCAGAAAAAGGGAGACATAAAAAATAACGAAAGCTGCCCTTATATTTTGCCTGACCCATGCTTATACAAAAAGCTGACATATGCAAGATTTCCCTGGCAGGCTTCCAGTTCAAGCTAAAGCTGACACACCCCGGTTGGTGTTAATTTTGGCTAGCGTTCACGCATTTGTTTGCTCAAGGATTCAACACCCTAACATGGGAGGCCAGTTTCTCTAGTTCAAGCTTCACACTTTATTTCCAGTGTGCTGTGAGGAATTTATGGCTAACCACTTCTCTTTCAAATTCATTCAGTCAAAAAAAAAAAAAAAAAAATGAACAAATCCTCTGATTTGCATTTGTGTGGGAAACGTTTGTCATCAAGTGGAATTTTGCATATTGAAGACTGTGCTTCTCCTCAGGGCCACGAATAGCTCAAGCCTTTAAAAATGTACTATGGACCTGCTCTACTCAGATCTTCCAGAGTGAACATGTTGATATTTTCCTGTGGAAACCTATGTAGATACTCCTAGTGGCCACTAGAGGAATGTCATGCATACATAAATTGGCATAAAAACATAAACCCTGCTTTTCGTTTGAATTCATTACATTATCATACATATCCACAAGAGTTCAAAGGTAGATTTCAAAACTGATCCTAAAATTTTTCTGGGTATATACTTTTTTCTACTCTTAGAATATCCATAACCTATGCATGACTGACCTAATCCATTTAAGATGATTGTTGTAAAAGGTTTTTTTCTTCAGCTTCAAGTCAACATCTGGTTAATCAGAGTCAAAACTTTTGTGACGCGTGCAATACAATACAATACATACGTACAATATTTGGAAGTGTGCAGAATCGGCCAAATACTCTACTGTGAATACATTTAAAATGTTTAGCAAACTGTAACATTGACGAATTTTCTAACACAGAACCATTTTGAAGAAAATGAAAAAAAAACAAAGACAATAAGGGAATATCAACAGTAAAACAGAATATAATCCAGGCAATTTAAATTCCAATATCATATCGATGCAGCATAGAAACAGATTACAGAAAACAACATTTTTCAGCATGAAAGACTGATAAAGTATGCATTTCACAGAGTCAGCATCTGTATCGCTAACCTATCCACAAACTGTCAAGGCGCGCACTCGCCGATGCGCGCCACCACACCATCCGCGCGAGTCATATACGCGCTCCTGTTGAGACATCAGTTCCTCGTTTTCCGCTTCCCATTTAATTCAAAGAGATGGGTCGGTGAATGTAGTAAGCACACGCTCCGTAGTTATTTTCAATGCCTGTCGTTTTTGTTATTAAGTAATTCTACTTCACATCATATGAGTCTGTAACTTTTAAACTGGAATAGTAAATTGTCTCGGTCTAATTAATCTGCAAAATGCCGGAGTTCATTTCGGTCGACGAGTTTATCGCCGAAACCTTGGAGGATTACAGCTCTCCAACCACCTCCTCTTTCACCACGAAAATGTCAAGTTGCAGAAATACCGTGAATAACATCGAAGAGGTAGGTTACCGCTTGATGCATTATCATACGCTTAACTGGAGTGTAAGTGGAGCGAATAAACTCTTTGTCTCGGTGACAATACCTAGATCGCTGTTATGATTCGGAGCAGGAGAAGCACCTTGCAATAATAGTGTTGGTATAGGTCTGGTTTGCCAAGGTATGCGTTCGCAATTAAGGTAGACGCATAATACAATAGCAATATGTACTGCAAGGGAAATCGGCAAGCTGGCAATGTTGAAGTGGCTGTCTTTGTGTACGCGTGTCGTTGTGTTGCTGGTATGGTTCACCAATGCGATTAACATGGTTAATCATGCATTTCCGTACAGTAAATCGGTTGTGCATCTTGGTCGGCACCACACAGTCTTGCGTCTCACCTTATTTGAGAATATATTTTGCTGCTTGTTCTGATGAGCGGCTCGATTTGGAGTTAGCTCTCTGCTCTTTGTGCGCGTCTTGATCATTCTGCAAGGGTTAGTTTATACAGCGGAGCGCGTAGAGTACGTCCGAAGGTTTTAGCGACGCGTTTAAATAAAATATATCTCTGCCAATTCTTTCACGTTAACCATGAATTAAAGTAGCATTTTATTGTGGTTAAGAAGTCAAAATTGTGATTCACAGTGCGTTGTAGTCCATGCCCGCTGTGTTATGGAGATAGACCGCTGTAAACATCGAAGAGTAGCCTATGATTTTTGCTGAGGTCGTGTCTCGTCCAGTTGTGGCTTAAGAGTAGTGTGATTATGAAATTATTGGAAAGATCACATGCGTGATATTGACATCGAGAATTTTGTACATATTCTTAACAATACCGTTGTACACGCATGCAAGGTTGTGGGTAGCCCTCGGCCATCTCGTCTAAGCCAAGCTACGGGTACTCTCGTGCTGTGAAAAGGATGTACGGACCTGTATTATCCCAGCCTTAGTTTCCACAGCTGAAGCGTTGTTTGTTTGTCTCGTTTTTAAACATTACGAAATGCATTAACAACAATGAAGTTTTCCTCGCCACTTAAATATGCACCTTCATCTTCGTGTTTTTCTGTTTCAATTTAAGTATATTCCTTTATTCTCTATCACAGCGAAGTTCACACACACACATATTTCATCATGTATATACGACGCACTTCGTTTTGGAAATTTTGAATATGCTCTTGCCTTAAAACGAATGTTGTACGATTCTGTAGTAGTGACTACAATGATTATTCAATTGACGTGAACGCAGTTGCTCCAAGATATTGTGGATTGAAACCAACAGCAGGAGGTTTCCTCTGAACAGTGCAGTCCGCTTGTAAGAATCACACCTCTCCCGGACGATTGATACTTATAAACGGTTTATTCTTCAAAGCAGGGTTCCAAATGAGTTGATGAAATTGGTGTTTTAAACAACGTTTTTTTTTTCTTATTATCAATTAAGAAATGTCCTCATCGATGGAACAAAGCACATCTGAATGCACAGTGTTATGTGTAATCTGTTAAATAAAGTAAAAACAACAAAATGATTCACGTTAGTTATTTGAATGTCACTGTGTGAATTGCTAGCACTGAATGTTTACAGTGCCTGGGGCAGTCAGTGTCCTTAACGAAATTTAAAAAATGTCTAATTTGACTTGTGTTAATTTTCGAGTGTCTTTGTAATAACTGGTACTGTGTAAACTACAAATGTGTCTTCCTGGTATACATTCTCTGCCATTCTCTCATTCTGCTCATGATGGCCATCTAGAATTTCAGACAGTATAGACTTATGAGATTCCCTTTTTCACAGCTTCACGCCGGATGTATGGCCAGCATTAGGCCAGCATTGTTGATCTGTAGAATGCAGCTCTTTGGTTGGTTGTTTCTTGATGCGTTTAAGAGATCACCTAGCAGCACTGTTTGGCTTGCTATTGTTGTGCCAGACTATAGGATTCACCAAAGGTCAGGACAGGAACAATGGCAATGTAGTACATAGCTTCTAATACAGCAGGACATGTTGTACGGGTGTGGTAACCATGGAGATGACCCAGGCAGTTGAAAACAGTACAAATTGGACACTGTACCACATTACAGGGCTGGCTTTGTGGAGACCTCTTGACAAGACACCTCCCTGTGATTTGGGGTGTGTGTGTGTGGGGGGGGGGGGCTCATCCCCCTTTCCTTTGCCTCAGGGGGGTGTAGGGCAGGGGTAATAGCAATGACTTCCTATTCGCCCAGGGCCAGTGTCTGATGGATTGAGTGATTAGATTAGATTAGTGCGGTGCATTGAGGCCACAGCAAAGACACAACATTGTGTGGGAACAGACATTTGTACATTTCCAGTTTTATTATAATGGACCTCGGACTTACATTTTTGGACTTCTGCCTTTGTATTTCAACACACTCAGGCCAGTGAGTTTTGTAAAACCAGGCGTGCTACGCATATACTGACCTGTATGCCATGTAGTCTATTGTTTTCTTGCCTCCGTCAAGAAAATTAGGACAAGAGTCTGCTGCATAATTAACCATATATGAGTATAACTGTGTCTGTGTTGGGGTGAGCGGGGGGTGGGGGGGGGGGGGGGGGTTGAGAGTGTGGGATAGAGGGAAGCTTAGGAGTATCTCTTATCCCTTGTGCTTTAAGCATGGACTGAAATAAAATAACTCCCATTGCTGGATTTGTTGCTGTGGTGGACAGAAACTTGTCAAGCCATCCTTCAGTGCTCAGCTGTGGGTAAATTACTCCATCCATCACCAGTATAATTTCAAAGGCCATTGGTCCTGTGTCACATGGCATTTTCCTTCCTCACTAATAGTCACTTTCAAGTTTGAGGTCAATTCAAATTTTAGGCATGTCAGAGAACGGCAGCAGTTGGCATGCTGTCAATACAGCCAGGAAATGACTGATAGTAGTAATCATTTCTGTTCCTTCACTGGGCTGTGGTCGGGACTCTGTGAAGAAGATGGGACTTGGTCTTTGACTTCCTCCCATATTTTAATCTAATCATGACACATTCTTGGTTCAAACATAGACAGAGAATATAGAGTCATATGGAGGTGTACAATATAGGACTGCTAAGTTGCACATGATGTAATGCATCATGAAAGATCGATGCTCTGATACTCTGTTCATGAGCACCTATTTGTACATTTTGTGCATACTGTTTGTGTGGTATTGGTTGGTAAATTGAAACACAGTCTGATTGTCACTTTCCCCAGTGAAGAAGGGAAGCAACGGTATGGTTAACTGATATCCCATGACATTCAAAGCATTTACGTGAATAGCAGTAATTGAAGCTTGCATAGCTGTAGTAGCGATTGCAGAAAAACAATCAAAGTGCTAGCTTATCCTATATCCATCTGTCAGGTAAGTTGTGTTTATTTGCCCTCTGGACTACCTTTTACTTTTCACTTCATGAGGTCTTGGAGAAAGTCACCCTAGCTCTCATTGCAGCAGACTGACAGTCCCTGTCCAGTGGAACGTCATACATCTCAATTTTAAGGTAGAAGGTTTGTCCTGTGCAATAATCTGTTATTTTACAGTTGACTTGCTAGCTACAGTAACGACCAGCCCACTCAGACGTCTTTGTGTGTATTTTCTTTGTTTTTTAGATAACATAGTTGGCAAGTTTCATTGTCAGCACTTGCGAGGTGCATTTGTTGCCCCCATTTTTATTCAGCCTGTATACAGCTGATTGTAGGCATAATGACATCTGCAGACATTTTCTAAAGATTCAGCAGTTTATGGAAGTTTGGTTTTGATGACCAGGGTTACAGAAAGGAAACTAGGATCCTTGTTGTGGAGCATTGGTGTTATTGCAACTTCTTTGATTTGAATATAAAAATCACAAAAGTTTGTTTTTGCCAACAGCTATCAGGTGTTTTATTGTCAGTGAGTCAAAAAACAACCACCTAGGTATGTATTTTCATTGCAAACTATTGATGTCCTTGGTACCAGTACCTAAGTACCTTTTAATGAGTGTGACTTTTATATGCTGCTGATTTGCTATTGTATTTTGTAATGTCTGTATTGAAGATTTTTTCCCTAATTGTATGTCAGCTTCTGTTTGTCACATGAAATCAATAAAGTCTGTTCTATTCTATTCAATTATTTTTTTGTGTTAAACCTCAAAAAAACTACTGATGACATGGTTAATCCATAAATCTGATAATCTGTGCTGGATAATCAACTGTTAACTGCCGTGAAAGAGAGATGATACAGCAGAGAGTGGAGAGTCCTGTGTCAGAGAGGGAAAAAAACAGCCGAACAGCTGGCCAGTGTGACTTTGGGGAATGAGGTGATTATGCGACCATGTGACCAGCACAATGCTGAGTGTGTAATGGACAGCACCAGAACAACAGCGGTACTGACCCGGACACCCAACGCCCGTTAATCACCCCAGATTCAGATCCACAGAGATTATGCAAATGTAGGGCCTACAGCTGGTGACAGCATCATCTGCCTTTAACATGACTCGTCTGAAATATCAGTTTAATTTAACTGAGCCTTGTGTTGAGTAGATGGGGTTGTTCAGATGCGTATCTGCTGAAGCCCGAGGTTCGCACCTCAGTTTGCCCGTGACACTCGCGGCGCTGAGACGCGTTCTCAGCGGGCGGCGCAGCGGGTGTGCAGACCGTCGCTTGGCCACATGTGATCGCTGCATGACTCACCCGCTCATAGGTGTGATTCATGTACCAGCGAGGGCTAAACTGAGACAAGCTGGCTACTCATGACCACCAGACCGTCTGCATGCGCATCAAAGCACTTCAGTGTTTTTCTTGACAAGCTCTGAGTGCAGGCTAGTTTGCAGATTAGCTTTGAAGGGGTCAGTGATTGCCTACATGCAGGATGTCAAGTTGAGAAATGGGGATGATGAATTCTTGACAGGCAGCATTGCAACACTCAGAGCTGACTTAACTGCCGGTGTATATTTTTCTGGAAACAGACCTCAGTGGTTTTGCTGTAAACTAGTACTATCATGTATTACAATCCACTTTGAAGTGGATGTTTTGAAAAGATCCTGTAGAAGTAGACATTATTTTGCTTCTGTTGTGTGTGGTAGCAGCAGGGGCCTTCACCTTTTAGCACTGCGGTGATAATAGCCGTGTCTTATCAGGAGAAGGTTCACCGGATAGCAATCCCTGTGCTGCAGTAGCTTAATTCCCAGTTTTTCCAGAGCAGAGAGCTGTGGCTGACAGAATGTTTATGATCTCATATGCCAAAGGGCCAAAAAAAATGCTGTTACTTGTTCCATTAAAAGTACAGTTAATCAGTGCAGTTTACTGCATGCATTTCCAGCATTATGGATATGACAATTGTACAAAAATGGCATGCAGTTCAGATCAGTGTGAAGCATGTAATATGGTCTTGCACCACTGCATTTGCACAACCAAGGAATATGTTTCCAGTTTTTCATCTGTGGGAAGAACGTCTTTCACATAGCGATAAACTCAGTGCTGAGAAATTTTTGTCTACACCTTACAATGAAGAGCTTAGCTTTTGCATCAGACTTGTGCACACACAAATCTCTTAAAATACTAGGTACAAAGTTGCACACTCAGATTAAATTTATTTCACCCAGAAAACCACACCTCCATTCCAAGAGCCACGAGTTGGATAGATATTCTCACAGAGTTCCATTATGGCCACATTTCCTTACTGCAGAATCCAATTGAAAGACACTTGCAGCCTTAATTATGAAAGCTAAGTAAATATTTCCAGGAAATTAAAGCAGTCCTGGAACTGAGATGAACAATGTTTTCAATGCACCTGGATGAAATGGTGTATAAATATCAATATGAAATATCTGAAAAAAGAAAAGACACACCACACTATTGAATTCAAAGGTTTTGCTCACATTATTTATAAGGTATTAACACTGCGAAATCAATTATATAACTATTGCAATTTACACTTGCATATCAGTGTAAGGAATGTATTGTTGAATTGTTTAAATGGAGCAGTCTTTAAATGGAGTCTTGAGGAATTTTATGAAAGCGTCTGTGTGCCTTAGCATACCAGGCACAAACTAGGCTGGATGATGCACCTGGACGCTGATGGTTGTGAGATGCCAGTGACATCCCCTGACACTCTCTGAACTGACCCTGTGGCCAAGGCCGAGCACACACAGGTTATTTTCAGCATAACTGGGTTTGCAGTGGACTGATTTATCCGGCTTTCCAGGTCTTTGGAGAAAAGCTGGCATCAGTCAGAAATTGCTACTTTGCTGCTCTGAAAACACTGGACATATTCTGTCTGTCAACCCTGTGCCATCTAAGTGAGGCTTGGGGCGGTCAGTGGTCACTGTCTCTGCCTTCACATGTCAGACTTCAAATAGAATAATGTGTCAGGTTTAAAGAAAATAAGCATCCAATTGATAATGTGGGGCTATGAAATAGGGTGAATTCACAAGCAAAATTCAATATTTGTCAAATAGAAACACTGCTTACTATTTTCATTTACACTGCAAGTTGTCTAAGCAGTGTTGATGTTACACATGATGGTCAGCATGGCGACTTCTAAATTCATGAGGGAATTTTCATGAGGGAAAGGGCTGTGGAGAGAAAACTGAGAAAACGTAGCCTAGGGGTCAGGCCATAACACATGTCTCTTGGTAATAAAACACCAAGACACGTTCATTCCAAGCAGACTGTCCAGAATATGCATCTTTCACATGGGCCACATGAAGTTCCCATGTCAGAATTTGTGCAGTGGTAACAGAGCCACACAACTCTTGTGGAAAGCACTTGGGGTGGGGTGTACAGGTGCATATCCCAAGTCTGAATCAGCCCTGTTCAGGCTATATGTCTTGTTATTAAGTGATAATTTGTGACCCCCAGTTTTTCTGATGTGTAAGGCAGGAGTAATCTGCATATTTTTTTGGCACTCCACAGTAAGTGTGGCTGCCCACAGAGTGTGCTGTTAAGATACATCCTCAGTCATTAATCTTTTTGTTCTGTATTTACAGCACCACTGTACGCTTTTCTGCATCATAACAGAGACAAGGGAGAGATAATGAAGATACAGTTAGCCAGGGGAGAAGGAGGAAATGCATGTTTTATTTACTCATACTATATTCTCACAGCAGCCTAGTAGGAATGTAATATACTGGGGCTAAACTGGAGGCAGATTTTGTGATGTACAGTACTTTGATGCTTTTAATCTGATGTTACGACCTCGTCAGCTGCAATTTATTTCGCTATTGTGCCTTTGCGTTTGAGTGCCTTGTTACAGGGGGTTTGATTTTGTGATTAAATGTTTTTACACCGGGATGGAGGAGTCTGAGGTTTTTGGCACGCAGCCTGGTGTTCATTTCGGTGTATTCTGCCTCTTTGCTTGAGCTGCGGAGGCCAGTGAAGAGCATAATCACGCAGTTCCAGACAGAGCCGAGGATACAGAGTCCCTCCTCAGGCACAAAGCGCGGAGCTCAGACTCATAATTAAAAGCTAAATGAGGCTAATTCAAACGCAACGCACAGGGATGGAAGTCCTCATGCAGCTGCACCGTTCCTGGCTTGTTTTTATTGTGTCCCTGAAGACGAGAGACTTCGTTTCAAGTGACCACAGTACTAGCTGATTTAACGAAGGGTCCCGTGGCTTTGGTTCGTGAGACGGTGCATCTCCAAGGTGCGTGAGCTCAAGCCACCGCGGCCCGCGAGCTCTCCTGATCGAAGGGCTAAATAAAGGCCTCGTAGGGCGAAACCGCTGGTGCGGAAGGGCTGCTGATATTCGCGTTTGGTTGAGTGCCTCTGCAGCGCGTGCAAACCCGGGACCTCTCAAATTACGTAAAGGACAATCTGTTAATCTGACGATCACAAGGATTTATTACAGAGCTAAAAAGAAATGAAAAGGAAAAAAAAAAACGCTGCTGTTTAATGCCTTTTAATTAAGATTTGTGCTTCAAACAGGGTAGCGCTCGGCTCAGATGCTGTGATCTGCAAGCACGCCCATCACTCTCTTATCCTTAAGCTGTGAATTACATAATAGTGTGACTCAGTCACATTTTCATCCTTCGTTAGACACTGTTAAAAATGCCGCTCCTGATGCTAATACTGTTTTATTTGTCGAAATTTGAATAATGTAAGCAGTAGGTGAGTAGGCTAATATTTGGTCTTTGGTGGTCTTTGGTGGTGAGAACGTTGTTGTTCCTTTGCCTTCCTTTGTGTTATGACACATTACGTATAAAGCTGTTAAACTGTTGTGCATAAGCTTATATCACTATATGAGGAACTGTATAATGAGTGTGAAAATGTGCTGTTGGTAGACATGGGTGAGCAGCATAAAGTTGTACTGTGTTCCATAATTTCAGAATCACTTTCCTTGTATTTCAACAGATTTCGGCCTACAGTGCAACTGAAGAAATAGATTGTCTGTGGGGCTCCTCTTTTAATTGGTGCTGGAAAGTGTATCTAGGGAAAAGTAAAAACACCAATTTGGTGTTATTTATGTACAGTACCATTAAACAATAAACAACTTCTGAAACAGCTGGATAAAGGGGTGTCTGAAGAGACAAGCATTTAAGTTTAACATGTCAAACCTAGTGTCTGGGCATTTGTCCTAGTCTTCCTTATCTGTGTTATATGGCTCGTAGTCACAGCCAGTCTATTTACATTAGCACCGGCTGCCCTCCGCTTTCTGTAAGCTAATAGTTCCAGACCTGTCTGAACTGAGGCTGTCTTGATGACATCCCCAGGCATCGCTGTGATGCTACACAAAAATTTGATAATGACAAATAACAACAATTTAATTGGTAATTAGAAGTAATTGAGGTTGTAGAACACTGTTGTCAGTGCACGATATTAAACATTTCCCTCACTGCATCTTGTCATTTTTATTTGAGACCCCCAGGCTTGTGAATCCTTCTCTTGTCAGTTTGGGCCCTTGCTCTTCTGTTCGACAGTAGAATGTCACTCTTTTCTGCAGTTACGCTCTCACATATCTGTCTCACATACATATCTCAGCTATTTACATGAATTCTGTCCCAGGTGTCTCCTCACTGATAATGTGTGATTTTGCTAAACAGACTTAAACCCAGAAGGGCTCCTGGCCTATTGTTTGTCTTATCTAGAGCGACTTACACACAGTAGCTTACAGTTTTATCCATGTATACAGCTCGATATTTACTAAGGCAATTGTGGGTTAAGTACCTTGCCCAAGGGTACAACAGCAGTGCCCTTAATGGGGAATTGAACCAGCAATCTTTTGGTTATGAGCCCTGCTCCTTACCACTACACCACACCACTGTCCCAGCAAAAGCTTTTGCAGGTTTTGAAAAAGTATTTCAAACAGTAACTGACATAGTTCCAGTTGCAGTTACCTCTTATTGTGAAGTACCAATGATCTGTGTTTAAACTGTTATGGTGTTTTGTCTCCTGTTGTCTAAATTTCATTGGCTCCAGGATGTTGTTTGACGGTGTCTCATAACAGACCACACACTTTGCGGTGTTAAATTTCTCGGTTCAAAGAAGGTGAGATGTTTTTCAGCATGGTATGACAGATTTCTTTCTCTCTGTTGTTGAAGGTGTCCTCTGAATTCTAACAGCAGTCTTCAATGTGATTTTTACCTACCTTGAATACTTGTGCAGTCACTGCTTTTTCTGCTGATCTGAGAGTGAGATAGCTACTTTGCAGCCCTCAAACATCAGAATGGTATGGTGATACAGAGAAGTATAACTCAAGAAACATATTTAAATTTGAATTCTATACATATGTCAAATATGTTTCATTTTGATGTGTACTAGTTTGATAATCACCGTTATCATTGTGGTCCCTGTTTACAGCAGAGGGCCCAACCCATAACCTCTAGATGAGTGGTTCTCAACCCTGCTCCTGGAGGCACACTGTCCTGCACATCTTCTATCTATCCTTGCTGCTTGATTAAATCAGGTGTGCTCAGCTAATCAAAAGTGCCACCGATGACTTCAGTCAGGCAGGTAGAGCAAGGATAGATAGAAGATGCAGGACAGTGTGCCTCCAGGAGCAGGGTTGAGAACCACTGCTCTAGACATAGACCTAATACCTGTGAAGGCATCAGTAACAGGTTCCCTTCCCCGTTCTCTCAGCATAAAAGGGGCCTTCTCGGTCATTCTTGGACTTCTGTGCACTGGTGATGTCCCCTTAAACAGCAGGCTATCCAGTCAATGGCATACATGATTTGCAGAAAACATTCCAAGACGAAGAAGCGCAGCTAGTAATGGAAAGTGTTTCAGTAACACTGCAAGACCATTGCATCTTAAGTGTTGGAATACTTCCATTTTCCTCTGCATTTGTAGATCGTAAATAAGATAAATAAACATTTTGATGGATTCTCAGTGGTATGGCTCTCCCGCAGGGAAACGTCCCTTCCCATTCCAGAAGCTTTGTAAACATTTGCATCATTAAGCGTATGAAATAAACAGATTACTGTTGAGATCCCACAAAGGAATCAAAGGAAAATCAACTGCCTTTTAGGCTTAAATTCTCCTCTCTCACTCTCAGCTCATGTAATTCCTCTTATTTGAAAAGGCCCTGTGTGGTAGGGCCAGCAGGGCTTGCACTATGGGAAAATGTACTTCCTGAGAATGGTGCACTGGTGATTTGTAGGTCTGTTGTGTAGTATTTGATGTCTACTGTCATTGAAGACGCTGCCATTGCTCTATTGATACTGTCTTGGTGGCCTTCATAAGTCTCTTCTCTATTTTTTCCCATGTATTTCTTTTCAACATTAAACATAACAAGTGAATCTTTCTGTAGGGTTGATCCAGCGTGTAATGAGGCTAAACGTTTTGTGCTCTTCCAATATGTAGTATGTGGAAGTCAGCTCAGTCTACACACTACGCACTTACCTCCTCAGCGCTCAGCTTTGCCAGAGATCTGCTTTAAAACTCGGGGGACGTTCGCCTGCATCCTCTGGGTGCTTGTTAGCTTTATCTGAGCCCCCCCCGTGCTTCCCCATGCATGTTGTGAGTGCAGAGTAGTCTCCAGCCCTCCGGCATTACACAGCTGAGGTGGCAGCCGAGAGGCAGAGCAATGCCTTAGACCGTGTTGTGCTTGTGTTCTGCCTGGCCACCTTCAGTGACAGAGACCGCTTCAGGAAACAGAGGGGCAACTCGCCAGAAACAAAAAAAAAACAGGCTTTCATCCATTTGCCTATATATTCTTTTCCTTTTGTTACCAGGCAGATCAGAGCATTTAGCATGCATAACATAGCATATTGTTCAGAGCGGTGTAAGCCAGCTCTTAGCTGCTTAAATCATGCCTGTCCTAATCCCTGTTTATCTTATTTTCACCATTGACAGACTGCTGGGGATGAGACCAAACGACACAAAAACAAGTTGTTTTTTTTTTTTGACTGTTTGCTCTCTGAAGCTTCCGTTCATCCCATTCCGTTCATGAATTATTGATATTAATGCAGATACTGTCATAGGTTGTTTATTTCTCTGTCACTACATACCACAAACATTATGCACTGTTCTCTGTGTCCGGCCATCACATGTGAAATCATGTGTGACCTCACTCTTTGAGACTGAAAACCATATTTGTGTCAAAATCATACAAAGAAATCACCTTTATGTTTCAATCAGAGGCAATAAAATGCACTGTTGAAGGGATAAAGGTTTTACGTCTGTAATGTCTGAACACAGCAGGCCTAAAATGTTGGATACTTTTAGCAGCTGAGATGAATAGGCACGCCAGGGTAGGTTTACCTTCAAGGTGCTGGTGGGATGACGGTTGGGACAGTGAAAGAAACACTTGGTGGTTTTTTCCTTCAACAATCAGAGGCACGGTGCGTGACGCCTCTTAGTACCCATTGTTAAGTGTGACAACCGTCCACACAATGCTCACTGTTAACAGGAGGCCTGTTTAACGTTGGAGCCTCATTCAACATTATGAGGCTTTTTCCGTTTTGAATGGATTTCAGGGTGCAAGCAAAGAGCAGGAATGTACAGTGTCTGCAAATACAGACGTGAGGGTCAGAATGCAGGGCAGGCCTCTCTGCATCGCTGCGGCCCTCTGCCTTTGTGCTGGAAGAGCACCGTTTGTTTTGCACATGTGGACGGCCTCCTGAGGAAGTTCCACCCCTTGCAGAACGTGCGGCCGATAAAGTATAGCCAATAGGAGCATCGCCAGCTGTCCTCTCTTCCTGCTCGGTCTGGGTAGTATCTGTTCAATTAACATCGGTTGCTTCAGGTTTGTTGATGTGGGAGGATAAAGAAACCGAAATGGTGCAACACAGAGAGAATTTTCCTGCCCAAAGCTGCATTACAGAAGACAGTAATATGGCAATGTAGCATAATGGTAAGGAGTAGGACTCGTGAGTGAGAAGCTGCCAGTTCGAATCCCCGCTGGGGTTACTGCTGCTGTACCCTTTGGCAAAGTTCTTAACCTAGAATTTCCTTAGTAAATATCCAGCTGTATAAATGGATAAAACTGTATCCAATGTAAGTTGCTCTTGATAAGAGCATCTGCTAAATGCCATTATTGTAATGTAAAGACAATGCCCTGCCCTTGTCACATGCTTGTATAGGTTTACACTGATGGAAAGTGGCTGGGATTTTATGACAGAATGCTAATGTCTCAGACTGGCTGGATGGACCCACACCGAATATGAAGTGTGTGCCTCTCATTAATCACATGTGCAAAAGCTATGGGTATATTTCTTATATTTGGGTGGGCGAGTTTTGGGAACCGAAAGTATGGTATTTCTTTTGTAAGTAGCCTACCATTTTCTTGTTTGATTTTTCATGTTGGTTTACTAAATTAGGGGCTGGATCTATGACGGCTGGGAGTCTTTCATGGGAAAGTTCCCTGACTGTCAGTTTACTCAAATCATAGGAATACCGCCCCCACACTTCTGGTTATTCCTGTTTCAGCGGAGACCACATCCTTAGGAGCTGGGTGGTGCAGGTTTAGCAATAGCACAACACTTCTCTACAAGACAGGGCAATTTCAAAGCCATTTCTGAAGACACTCGTCACACAAAAGGTACAATACAGTGCTAACAGCTGCAAGTGCACAGGAGATGAGAATTCCTCAAGCATATTTATGTGAAATTGTTCTAAAAGTGGTGGAAGCTTAAAGAATTCCATTAAAAAATATAAATGGATATGTTTTATTATATGTATCCAATATGTGTGTAAGGGGTAGACTCCAAAGAGTGAGCTCCAGCACTGAGCTGTCTCCCTCAGTATTTGGCTTAATGGCATCAGCACTAAATGCATTGAATTCCTGAGTTTTTCTTAACAGTATTTTCTTCCACAGAAAGGTCTCAGATCATATGAGGACACATACCACGTTGCGCGTATAACCTATTTCGTCAGCATGGGGCTGTGCCGGTTGTTGACTTGAAAGCATACTTTACTTCCTTAATAGAATCTTTAGGCACTTTAAAACTGCAATTCTCAGTTGATAAAACGGCTAAAGACAAATGTGCAGCACAACTTAAAACAAATATACACTATATAGTGGCATGATGCATCATTTTTGAGATTATCACACGGTTTAAACGTTTTTATAATGAAGCTCAGCTTCCACCACTGTAAAGACAGCATAAGGGATATTTCTACACATTTTATTTATAGTTGTGTAATAATAGTTGTTTTACTTTGTGGTTGATACCTGGGACACATGTCGTTTCAGAACAAGGGAATCTTACATCTCTGGCTGTATGCCAGCTGGCAAAGCAGCAGTACCTCTGTGTACAGGCGGAAGACGTAACTGCACCACCAATAGACATACAAATGCGTATTAATCTGAAAGCATCTGAATCAGAATTGATACTGTAGAAATTGAACAGGGTGCTTGCCATAACACCTCACAGGGGGCCCTGAGGCCTGCAGTTTCCCGACTGCTGCACTGCATAACAGCAGGGGTACAAAAATGAGATGTGAAAACAGTCTGAATTTCAAAGTGTGTCGTAATGTGGAGTTTTAAGTGCAGACACAAAATGAACAAGGGCCTCAGCAGACACCCGCAGCCCTCCAGGCCTGGCAGAGGAGCACTGAAATCAGGCAGGCAGTGCTTCCCTCGGGCCGAGAGTGTGCAGGCACCCCGAAAGACGGCTCTCTAATGGATACTGCTGACGGCAGGGGTCAGGGGTTCAGTGGTTAGATGGTACTCCATTAGAAGCACACTGGAGCAGGGACTCTCCCGTCTTTTTCCCCTTCTTCTTTTCCAAGAGTCTTTTTAGTTGCTCGTTTTGCACAGCATGCTGTAGGAGTATGGTATGGGTCCACTGAGCACAGGGCGCACACAAATGCACTGCGAGTCAGTTGAATTTACATTTACATTTTGTATTTATTCATTTGGTAGACGCTTTTATCTAAAGCGACTTACAAGTGAGGCAGAGTACGACACAAGCAAAAAAAAAAAAAAAAACCATAAGGAGTCAACAATATTAGAAGCGCTGCATGACCAGGTTTCAGTGGTTGGCCAGACAAGGTACGAGCTAGCTGGTAGAGATAACGAGTGCATTAAACCATTAAATTTTTTTTATAGTTAAATAGGAAACCATTTTGAGACATGAGAAATTACCCTCTATAGTAGCATTTCAGGTGCTCAGGTGTATGTAACAGCTGAGGAATGTATATAATAGCGGTACATAACAGCAGACACAGGGGCTGGATTGTGGAACAAAAGCCCAAAGCACCGCCGTCAGCCGTGCTGAGTGTGTAGTTCTCCCCAAACACACGATCTGCGTCGTCAGTGGAATTCGCTTGCCAGCCCTGGAACACAGCGCCGCAGACAAACAGCAATGCAAACGTTAATGAACACAGTCTGCTGCCCCCCCCCCCCCCCCCCCCATATGAAAGCCTGACGCCGGTCACGATACAGCACCATATGCGCTTAACAAAAGTGTCCATGTGTGAAATGGAATTCCCTGAGCGGGGGGGGGGAAAGTGCGATAAGAGGATCATTCAGTTGTAAACTGGCAGCGCTGGCCGTGTCCTGAAGGATGTCTGTACGTCAGGCCCCACTGTCTGTCAGTGTCCTCAGATTTGCGTGACTTCCCAGCCTCCGTTAGCTGCTTGAGTGTGTAGGCCTCGCCACTTTTTGCAGAACTCAGAAGGCCTTCTGATATCCAAACCTTGCCTCTGACGCTGCCTTTTATATTTTAACAAATGAGGAACATGGCCTCGGTGTTGATGGGCAACAGCGCTCTTTGCTCAGTGCTAACTGTGGGGAAGGTGCAATAACTGCAATGGCTGCTGCCGAATAGTTCCGCCACCAGAAAGAGCAGAGTGGCTTTCACATAATCTCATTCCTCTCCATCAATGCAGCGGAGCAGAGAGAGAGAGAGAGAGAGAGAGATTGCTCCATTCCACTCCCCTCCCCCCTTTTAGCTGCTGTTGGTGTCATTTGCTTTTCTGAAAGATCCAGATTTCTTGTCTGCGTGCTGAAGTGAAAGCGAGAAACATCTAGCACAGGCGGGAAATGGTTTCCGAATTATTTAGGTGTTTATGTAAAAAGGGAGACTCTGGAGGGTATTTTTGCTTTTAAAGTGTGAGGGGTTGTGCTCATTAAAGGACCCTCTCATGCACTTTCAAATTCCCATGTTTGTGCTGCAGTGCTGTTTGTGTTTTGAATATTGCCGTTTTCTATATCGGTAGCAGATAATTGCCTTAAGTGCAAATCCTTTTGGAGAGAAAAATCCATACATTTGGCTTTCTACATTTTACTAAATTCACTGAGTCACTCATTGTAATCACTCATTGTAAAGTGATGATTTTTTGTAGTCATAAACTAACTATAGTGTAGAAATACCCACCTACTTTGTTATTTTTTGGCTTAGAACATGATTTCTCCATCTTGCTTGGTTCAAAGTGAGCAGTGATGGGTTTTCTGAACATCTGAACATATCATGGAATTTTGCAGTTACTTCAAGATAGCAATCTGTTTTATCCATACATTAAATCCAACTTCCATACCTATTGAAATATAAGGAAAATAGTTCAAATATCAAAATTTCCTGGCACAGGCCCTGGTTTTCCTCTGTCCAAGGCATATGAATGTGATTATCTCATTTTTTGTATAATTTTGCTTCAGATGTAAATGCAGGTTTGATCTTGGCAACGCAAGCAAGGTGGACCTGCCAGCATTCCTAAAAAAACTTTCACCATGGGTAAAATTTGGTTGTCTGAATATGAGTCCAAGTCTGCTGCTTCCTGCTAAGGTCTCCACTATCGATGAATCTGGTTAGTGTACAGAGAAAGTCAGAGGGGCTAGAAGAGAAGTAGTAATATTTTGGGTTGAGGCTGAGCAGCGTAAAAGTGGCTAAAAGAAGAGCATTCGTTCATCTCTCTGAGGACAGACAAGGGGAAGGTCTCCACTATCTGCAGTGCTCAGAGGGAACAAACAGAGCCTTGATCCTCCCAGCTCTCGCAGGCTGCGCTGTGAAACCTTATTACCCCCGTGAACGCACAGTGTTTGACCTGGACACAGCTGAGTGCACTTTATCAGTGCAGCATATGACATCGGATCACAGGACTTTTATCACCGTGCTGGGGATGTTCTACACTGTATCACAACAGCTGCGGCAGAGCCTGCTGAATTCCTGCAATTCAAAACAGCTTTTAACATCCGCTAACAGCCACAAGAGGTTTGTGCCAGCTATTAAGGTGTCTGTGATGGTATAGGGGGAATTTCCAAAAGAAAAACTATAAATATCTTTTAGATCTTTGAGAAGTTAACACATTGTCAGCTATTTTTTCCTCATACTAGATGGCCAGTGTGCTACATGCTACATTTTTTACAAAGCCAGTTACGTGCAAAATAGGCTACTCTTATATGGACAGGCAGCTGATTGTCATACAGGAGTCTGACAATTTAAGAAATTATCAGCTTGGTTTTTAGCTTATCGTGTGTTTTGGTGCCTTTCACAGTTCTACAGCATATGTGCCTTTAGATGGTTTAAATAAGAGCGTTTTTGTTTCTACTGCCCCCCCCCCCCCCATGCACCCACTATGCAGATGTAAATACATTGCAAAGGCCAGCAGGAGGTCAGAATGCCCCCCCACCCCCCCATATCTGCTGATTCTCCTCTTCCTGGACATTACTAAATGTTCTGTGTCAGAGAGAGTAATAGAGATCTTCACTGAAGAAACAGGAAGAAGTTTCCATAGAAACCCAGATTGCGAGGGAAGTCACTCTTTGACAGTCAAGCTAGAGAGAACAAAGACAGCAATTTGGGGCTGTCTGCCTTGGGCTTTGAGGTGTGGAGGTCCTTCGCCTGTGTCTTTTTGTGTTTCCAAATGACAGTTTATTCTCTCTGAGCCAATGAAATCAATGGTACGAAAAGCCCTGTGGTGTATCAGTCGGACTTAAGTACAGCTATCTGTAGTATTTGCCAGGTTTTGAAGTTTGCTCCTTCCAGCTTTAAATAAAGCACATTTAGCAAACACCTGCAAACAAGCTGTTATTAGACTGTCGGCCCAGATACAGGGAGATGGCATTGCAAACATCATCAGAGAAATCTCTTCAAAGCATATGCACAGCTGAGGCCTGTTGATATGAGTACAGGAATGGGCTTCTCTCCAGAGCTGTGCATGTGATCACTCAGTTATTAACAGGAGGAAGATCCAGCAAATTGACAGCCTTTCAGGGTGGAATTTGGGTTCCTGGGTGCCAGTGCATTCTTTAAGTCCATCTCAACGTCCAGCTTTAAATGGCAGACTGTTACGTGATCATCGATCGTGGGTGTGCGAGTTAAATTACATTACATTACATTACATTACATCCCAGGGCAGCCGCAAGTGACCAAACTCAGGGTAGCAGTGTGGTGTGGTAGTAAGAAGGAGGGGCTGTAACCGAAAGGTCGATTTCCTGCTGGGGTACTGCTGTTGGACCCTTGAGCAAGGTACTTAACCTACCATTCCCGCATTAAATATTAAGCTGTATAAATGGATAAAACAGTTCTGTATGTAAGTTGCTTTGGATAACAGCATCCGCTAAATGACAATAATGTGACGAAATGACTGGACCCCGTAGTGGTGTGGTTGTTAGGGCAACACCTTTGTGTCTCAAGTTGTACACGGAGAACATCAGGGTGACTTTGGATAGCTCATGGCTATGTGACAGGTTTAAGGCTGGTTATCATTGATGCGGATTTGCCTCACTATTGATTTAAAAGCCCTACAAAGCTCTTGAAGTGTCTTAATAGATTTCTTGTCTTGAAGCTTTTGATGATCAAATGTATCATTTGCAATGCAGATTAATTTTCATTTTATTGAATATGTCTGGACCCCCTGACAAATTTCTAAATATGCTGTTGTTGACTGTTATGATTTTGACCTTTCGAGAGGGATTATCCTCTTTTTAGTGGTGACGTGATCAAATCATGCAAGTTATTTATTGGCATATGTCTGAGGTGTTGCAAGGCTGAAGTGCAAGCCCTGCTTTTCAAGTATAGGTGATCAATTGCCACCAGAGTTCAGATGTTGATTGTTAAAAGTAATCGATTTGGCGGGGGTGGTGGTGGTATGGACAGGCTTGCTCCCTAAGTATGCATCTGCATCACGTGTTCTATTGGATTCTGAGGAGAGTCATGTTTGTTATGCCTTTATTATGTTATGCAACCCTTTTTTTGCATCACCGATTGCACATGAACCTCGTCCCTCTGCGACAACCTGCACTCGCACGGGAGTGCCGAAGCACGATGACTGTTGTCCTCTGATGCACTCGTATGTACAGCCGATGGCTGTTTTCCACACTACAATTCCCACAGTGCACTGCAGTGGGAAGCGCCATTTGGAGGGTAGGCTCAGCTCCCCTGACATCATCCAAGTGGCTCATAGCTGCCCGATTATTCGCGGGGTGTCTGAGAGCAGAGAGGCAAGGAGACACTGTGGTCAAACCCACCCCTACCCTGGTGAAAAGAAGCCACTTTGTTCCCCCACGGTGGGCTCCCAGTCATTGTCAAACCCAGGCCTTAGGGCTCTGTCTGCACTCAAGACAAGCCCCCTGCCAACTGAGTCAGCCCCAAGAGACTCATGTTTGTCTGATGACCTCAGTTAAGTGTTCTGTGCCATGCTACAGTTGTTACAGTAAGAATTTAGCGTGAAGAGAACAATTAGCTCGGCCATTTCTGGATGAACTGCATGGCCCTTTTTCAGTTCGGCCAGTGTACTTTGTTCATGCGGTATAAGGCAGTGTTTGGACTGTCTGAAGGATTGTGTTTCGTGCCACAGATGGGGATTCTATTTTAATAAATTTGATTAAACACAAAGAGAACCCAAAATTCCATTGTGCTCTTTTACAAACAGTTTTCGTATTTTGGGAATTGTAATGAGAGGAACATTCACCTTTCTCAGGCTGCAGTTTTAGAATGAACAATTAGCTTATTTGGGGCTCTGCAAATAAGGTAATACATAATCATGTCAGAATTAACCTACTGGGAGCAGCAATTTAGCAATTTGATTTTCAGCAGACCTTATGCTGTTTCTAATAATAGTTGAAGATATAAATCAAAATGAGTTTAATATTCTCTGAGAAAGAAATGCCCATTTCAAAATGAAACCACAGAACACTAAACTTGTATGTCATTGTATGTCCAACTAATCCATGCTAAGAATGCATCATGCTTAGAATGTGTCATACATCCAGAGTAGCAATAACTTAAAAGCACTTTAAGTTACTTAGGCTACTTTAGGGTCTTAATGGTAGTCACATCTTAAGAAAAAAACAAAAGTTTTTGTTTTTGCAATCCCGCAGGGCTGCACACATGAAGTTCTGAGCGGATTTTCAGAAACAGACTGCTTTTTTTCATGGCAGAACTACGGTAGACCTAATACAATGACACATCTCATCAAAAGATAAGAACCGTGATATCAGTGGCCCTGAGGCAACGGTTAAAATGAAATTGTTGTTAACGCTGAACCTGGAAGGTAATTTGAAAGACACGGCGCTGCCGGTTAACCACAGGTGCTTTTGCGCCAGGTCTCCTCGTAGCTTGTTTATTTTTGTCTGAGTATGTGAGGACAGGGGGGGGGGGGGGGGGGGGAGTGGGGTGGACGCACAGCACATGTCCTTGGGGGTGTTCTCCAGCGATGACTCAATCTAAAGGAACTCTGTGGGAAGCGTGGTTGTATATTTTATATTTTTTTCCCCCCTTTAAACAAAGACGTAGCCTGACAAAGGAGTAAAGAAACAGTCAGCTCTGTGTTCTAATCCACAGTAAGAAAAACCCACGTACTTGCATGTAGGTGGACAGATGAGAGAGGATGGCCTTATTCAACGTGATCACATTCAGAAATATCACCCCAAATCCACATGCTTTTTATCCGAGCAGATCAGAGAGAAAAGGCAGGCACCCACATCTCGGTTCCTTGGCCAGAATGCTGGCGTAATGGTAGTGGTTGAGTTTCAGTAGGTTTTTTTTTTTGCTTTGACAAACCAAAGTCAGCAGGTACTGCTACCCCCATCCTGAAACCCCTAGACTTCCTCTGCCCTTACACTATGCCAGGAAGTAGTGAAGTGTCTCTGATTGCAAAAAAAAAAAAAAAAAAACTGCGAAGAGAATTGTAGCATACCAGAGCTCAGTACTTTCTTGCCAATGTGTATGCATATATACTCAGTCACACCTTGTAGACCAAATGACGTTGCATGTAAGTGTTAAAGTATTCATTCTTTTGTTAGCGAACAAAAAGAAGTGAATTTTTTAGGAGGCCAAATGTTCATCTAGTGTGAAGCTATAGACTTGATTTTTTTTTTTTTGTTCAAAATGGCCACCTGTGAACAACAGTAAAGAGGTCCACCTGGTCATCCTCAGGAGTGGCTGAAGTGCAGCATGTTAAAGGAAATGTGCAGTGTAACGTTATGCGGCATATATGCACCCAGTGTGCGTGCAAACAAAAGCACTCCATTAATCTGCTTTGTAAAGAATTCCCGAGAGATGCTCTCTGCTACATATGTAAATATCCCGTTAATGAGGAGCCCGGGGAGTTTTTTTTTTTCCCCCAAAATCGCGGCTAATCACTGGAGTTTAGAAATATAAACGCCAGGTCCATGTGGGCTGTTCTTGTAGCAGACGACACGCCTGTGTTGTTGGGGGTCTCACAGAGCGTGTGTCAGCGTATTGTGCCCACAGTAGCAGCCTGTGCGATAGTCTGGTTGGAAACCACCTCGGTGGGATGCAGATGATTAGAATAACAACCAAAGGACATCAGAGGAGAGTTCATTTGTCAAGGAAATGCAATTCACAGTGTCACTCACGCAGAAGGTGGAAAAGAGAAGTATAGCACCAGTCAGAAGTTTGGACCCACCTGACTAAGATAATGGGCAACCATGCGTTCATTCACGGCACAAAGATTACAAAGATGGCTGATGCGAGGGCTAGATATACAGTACCGGCCAAAAGTTAGGTCATACCTGATTAAGAATATGGGAAACATGCATTCAAAGACATTTTGATCTAAAGACTTGCGCTTAAATGCTTGAAATTTGTTTCTTAGGCATCGTCTTCACTATTTGTATTTGACTATGTGTGAATTTCTTTCTTTGGCAATGTATGTCTGTCATCTGTCACCACGTCGCCTTCAGGGTGGGAAAAAAAATGTTGCGGTCTGAAGTGCTCACAGACACCCTTAAACACAGAAGGAAAGTGGACCGATTCTCTTTGAACGTGGCGTGCATACACATACGTGCTGCAATGCTGAGATGTTTGGCTTATGATGTAATGTGCTGTAGGCATTCTTAAAACTGGCAACAGGTTGATGGAACCAATCAGGGCCAGTCATACAGATATGGACATTGTCTCTGTTTTTCCTAAAGGTCTTCCTAACAGACTGGTTTTTAGTTTCACCCTACCAAATTGGCAGGTTGCTTTAGGTTGCCTGTGCAACTTATAATTGGTGCAATAGGTGCAGTACATGCTATACTAGGCCACAGTATCTGACACTTTCTTGAAATGTTCCCTTTGAGTGTTTTGAAATAAGTCCTCGCAGTATACCAGACACTTTTTTTGTTCAGTGTCCACTTTTGTTTATATGGCTTTACCACATGCTCTCGAGCATTTGGCTTAGCAGTCAAACCTGAGCTAGGAGGACTCATCTCTAGTGGGGATCAGCAAGATGGGATTTTAATGACTACTTAAAAGAGTCAAGTCATTTCTGTTTTTTTTTCCTTTTTCCTGCAAACACATTAGGGAGGTTTTGTAATTTCCAAAATTTTACAGACATGTCTTCATTTCACAAGATCTCTGACTTGTATGACAAAATCGTAGCCTTTCACAAGTCTGTTACAAGGGCAATGGTGGTGGCAGTTTGGCATAGTGGTAATGAGCAGGGCTCGTAAACTGAAAGATTGCAGGTGTGATTCCCTGCTTGGGCACTACAGCTGTACCTTTGGGCAATGTACTTAACCCAGAGCTGCCTCAGTAAATATCCTGTATCAAATGGGTGACATGTAAAATTGTCACCCATGTAAGTTGTTCTGGATAAGAGCATCGGCTAAATGACAATAATGCAATGTAACTTTCAAACACCTGAACTTTCTCAATCATTACATTTAAAACGGATATTTATGGAGAAAAAAAACCGTGGTGGTAGAACAGTTCCTTTGAAAAATGGACTACCCTAATCCTTTTATTTTGGCAGTGTGTGGTTTTGTAATGTGAATCTGCCACCCTGCAATGCGGTGTTCCTCATGCTGCATATATACCGCTGTCAGTCTGTGGGAAACAGCTAGCAGTGCTTCATTAAGTCAAAGGATTACACTGAGTTAACGAGCAGTCTGTGTGGAATGTGACTCGTCAGGACATACTCCCAAAAGGGATCTCTGCGGGCTAAATTAGCCAGTTTGCAGGATTTTTTTCAGAAAATAGATTGCCCTGGTGCTACCCTCATTTGATTACCTCATGCTTTAGATATCGAGCCGGCTCATTGCCCTTCTACAAGACCTTTGAAAATGATTTGCGAAATGTAGGCGTCTGAACTTTTTTTTTTCTGTTCTGTGGAACGTCGACAAAAAATGGCAGCAAACCCCTGCTACAGCTTGCACGTAAGTTGCAAGTTCTGCACGTATTTGGGTTTGTGGGTGAGAGAGCGTACATTGAAACTTGAAACATATGTGTGCGCTCTGAGGCCTGTTTAGCCCAAATCCTCCTGATGCCATGATGCATGGTTGTCCTCTCAGTTTCTGTTACTGTGAATTTTTTTTTTATGATTTGGCTTTTTTTTAAAGTGGAATAAGTATGTATGTGTGTATGTGTGTATTTTAGCACAGTTCTGACATGATAGGATTGTAGAGATGATCTAGAACTTTTGTCGTTTCATCACTGAATATGGAGTTTGATAATTTGCTCAAATGTAGGAAAGTCAGACCTAACTGAGGGTAAAGAGTCCTGAATGTGTCCTCGTGTGCAGTGTATGATCTGATGATGACAGGCACTGATTGACAAAGGAAAAAAAAGCAGAACGCTGTGTAAAGCTCAAGGGTTGAAAACAGCATATCGGAATCGTTAAATCTGATTTACACTTCCAGTTCCATTCACTCTGCCTCATTCCATGCGACTCCCTGCTTTTCACTGCAGTGAGGTACGCCATAAATGCCCCTCAAGGTATTCAGTAGAGTGATGGAGGGGCACTTGGTATTGCAGCGTAAACAGTACTGCATTCAGCTTCTCCTCGTATTGCAACACAAAGTCACATGGTTGCTTTGCACAACGTCGCGTCAAACAGGATGTTAACACATAACAGACACCAAGTAACAGTCACTGCAGAAGGTTGTTTACAGTAAATGAAAAAAAAAATGGCCAAATTTGCTATCCGTAGAATCTTCTTGGGAAAGAGGATATGTCAGTTTTGTTGTAAGGCTGATTGTTGCCATTTCTTTGTGTGCGTGTGTGCGTGCGTGCGTGCGTGCGTGCGTGCGTGCGTGCGTGCGTGCATGTGCGCGTGTGTGTGGCCATGTAGGGAAGTAACTTTAAGGGCCTTTGAATTTCATTAACCATATAAGGATCTGCCGTTGCACAGTACTGTATTTTGCATGGCACGCTGCCAGTAGCTAAAATATGAAACTTCCTGTAATTTTTGCTGCCTTTCTTGTTTGTTTAATGACCCTAGTTAAGCTTTTAGCATCTCCCAATGGGGACAGCGACGGTGTTTGCATAGCTCTGTGCTGTAAAGGTGTGTAGGAGTTGGAGTTATGCCACTCCTCATTTTGTTGGAATACCTCATCTGTAGGTGCTGCTGTGCATTTGTCATTTTTGGCCTTTATCCCAGAAATGAATCGAGGTCTCTCAAAGCAGTCAGAGGTATTTTTAGGTATTCAAGGCAGAATGGTTGAAATACTGTTTTGCTCTTATTTTACTTTCTTTTGTTTTTCTTCATATCTGATTTTCTTTCTGGCATAACTGTTGAGAGCTGCTTGACACACCTGTCATTCACAGTCTACACATGTGTAAATTAATGGATTGTTGCCCTAGGTTCAGGGCCGCACAAACTGTGGCCACCAAATCC
Organism: Megalops cyprinoides; assembly: GCF_013368585.1. Taxonomy (NCBI): domain Eukaryota; kingdom Metazoa; phylum Chordata; class Actinopteri; order Elopiformes; family Megalopidae; genus Megalops; species Megalops cyprinoides. The sequence goes on along the minus strand of NC_050588.1, from coordinate 33,774,965 downwards.
ATTTTTCATGTTAATTTTCAGTCACTCCTTCATTCACACATTGAACAAATATTCGCCCTTTTGTCTCTAGGTGTACTCTTGTCCCAAGTCAGCATCTAGCTTGTGCCAAGTCAGCTAGAAGGCTTTGTGACTCCCTGCAGTGTATAGTATGGCTTTGTTGTGCTTTATTGTGGCATGTGCAATGTTCACCCCAATTACAATGTCTGCCATGAAATTCTTTTGTTCTATGTGTGGAACACATATGCATCTGGGGCAGCAGTGTAGTATAGTTGTAGGGAGCAGAGCTTGTAAGCAAAAGGCTGCTGGCGTGATTCCCCATTGAGGCACTGCTGCTGTACCCTTGGGCAAGGTACCTAACCTGAAATTGCCTCAGTAAATATTCAGCTATGTAAATGCATAACATGTAAAAAATGTAACCTATGTAAGTCACTCTAGAGAGGAGCATCTGCTCAGTGACAGTATTATAATGTAATGTAATGCATATGTCTGATGCTTTCGGACCCAGCTGGAAGAGGATAGTTTGCTCAGGTATCATTAGATCCACTGCATGTTTTTGTAAGGACCGAGGACCACACCTCTCACAGTGCAGGTTGGCCATGCTTGGCTGAGTCCTGACTACATGCATCACACACATCAACGCCCATGGTGACATGGTCTGAACGATGCCACCCATCATTGCTCCATCAGCGGAGGAGGCGTTCGCTTAACCTTCCCCCTGCCCTGTTCCCATGCGACTGCAGCTAAAAGGTGGTGGGCTCGCACGCGTGAAAATCGTGTTCTGCAAACAGGCCGGCCGATGTTCTGAAACGGGCGTCGTATTTAGCTTCTTATTAACCCGGCTGAACTCTTTGGACGGAAAATGTTGTCAAACAGTCATCATTTCAACACTTCCCTGTTGGGGAGTATCCTCTAAATAAATTAACTCAATTCTTTTTTTCTTTCTACCCATCCTGATCTTGGTAGACTTCATACATAGTCTACACATGGGTAAACCCGAGCAGTATCAATTTAGGAAGCGGTAGGAACACTATCAGACATCAGAGAATTTGTTCTTGCCATGTGCTCTGTAGTCAACACAATTAAAATGATGCAAAGCAAACTACTATATGCATTTTGAAGTAAATAATCTGAGGGAAAAAATCCATCTCCTGGTGTTAAATAAGAACTCCAGAGAGTGAGGAAGCAATTTAAGATAAAAATCTGTATGCTTTCAGCCATGTGAAAAGTGGGACAAGGTTATGAAAGTTAGATAAGGTCTCGAAATTAAATAGAATCCAAGAGGTGCAAGGATGTCCTTGCTAAGCTTGTGCTGCTAAGCTTGTTCATCGCACCCACACATCTGTGGCAAAGCCTGTAGTTTTCACAGTGCAATGGGGCAACCTGCCGATGTCATTTAGGATTCAGACACCTATTGTATTTGTAATAATTTTGATTACGCAAATGTATTTCCTCAAGGGAATTAATTAAAGATTGAGTTTGTATGTCATGCTTATTTGTTTCCTTGTTGTTGTAGGCCCTGGATTGTGACAGGACAATCCTACAGAAAATGAAGAAAGCTGCCAAAGCCAAGCACGCCTCAGGTCAAGGTAAAATTACAGCTGTTGGCACGCCGACCAGCAGGTCATTTCGACTGTAGGTGTGTGATGTTTCTGCTGATGTTGCTGTGAAAGTAGGTGCTTTGCCTAGGAGGACTCAGATCACACCCTTTACCCAGAGCACTGTTAAAGGGTCATGTGCGTGTTGGGGAAGAAGCTTGAAGAACATAAACTATCGCTTCACTCCTTCTGTTTTATCATTGTTTAGGATGCTTTATTTTCTTACTGCTGTTTTTATCAATACACATGAAATTTTGCTTTTAAACAAGCAGGCAAATATAGATTTTATATAACCAATTGCTTTTACACAAAGTCACTGGCAGACCATAATATTGCCCCTAAATTCCCTTTACAAAAAGCTATATAGATATAAAATTTGATTGAACTGAATAGATTTTTTTTGCTTTTAATTTTCCCATAGCTTTTCATATACAGACTGGATTAGTATGAGTGACAGCAATAATGTATCTCATTTAATGATTTTTTTTTATTAAAGCAGGAGTGTTTATGTGAAGAGTAATTGATCACTGTTGTAATGATCACATTTCCGCTTTTACATTTGCGTGACAGCCTGACATATGCCATCTCTCTCTCTCTATCTCTCTCTCTCTCTCTCTCTCTCTCTCTCTCTCTCTCTCTCTCTCTCTCTCTCTCTCTCTCTCTCTCTCTCTCTCTCTCTCTCTCTCTCTCTCTCTCTCTCCCCCTCCCTCCCCAGACCACATCTCTCATCTGGAGCTGTACATCAGCTCCATGGAGAAACTGGCTGTGAACTTCCGCAGCAACGGAGAGCAGGAAGTGGCCTCTGCGTTTAATAAGTTTGCTGAATTCTCCAAAGAGCTGTTAACGCCCATGAAGAACTTGGTGAGGGGAAGGAGGGAAGCCCTGTTTGTGAACGTTACTGTCTCTGTCAGTTGGTCACCAGGGTTTTGGGTGCAGAGGGGAAGGGATGTGTCTTCTAAACTGTTCACTACGTTTCAGCCCCTTCTTGTATTTCTGTAGTTCTGTTTGTCGTGAAGCCTCATTTATCAGTAGGAGCAAATGGCATGGATCCACATGCTAATGACATCATCGATTCACATATGAATAAATCATGGGTTTTGAGGTTTGACTTCCCATGAATAAGAAATATACACCTCTGAATGCTGACATTTCATGGGAGACCTGATCGATACAGTTTTTCTTTAGCAAGTTATGGCATGTGTGACAGTGAGCCAGCTCACAAGTTGTATAGTTTTTACCTTAAAATTTGTAAAAAAACCTTTGTATGAGATTTTTAGTGAATGAGCTTATTCTTCTCTTAGGAAAGCTTCAATGAAACTTAAACTGGCATTCTGTAATGGTGTTGCACCTCTCCTGCAGTTAAAGAGCATGCTTCACAACATCAACTTCTTTCTGGACTCACTGGTCAAAGGGGATCTGAAAGAGGTAAAAGGGGTAAGTTCAAAAGGTGGAATAAAAGTGATGAAGACTTTCTTGTTTACCATTGTAATTGTGAAGTGACTCCTCCAACAGTTATTACTTGCTTTTAAATGTCATTCATGTCATGTAACATGTGACTGTGATTGCTCTGTTTTTTAGAAAAAAAATGTTAAGGGAAAATAGTGAAAATCTGAAAGATAACTAGATAATGCAGCTGTGGGGTAATGGTGTGTTCAAACAACTCGGATGAAAACAGCTATCATTTTCCTAATCACTCTGCTCCATTACTTCACGCAATGGGACCTACTCTAATTAGAGGAGTGTTAAAAAAGTGCACAGATGAGTCAGTTCTTCTCTTATAAATTCTCAGCAACAAAAAACTTAACTGAACGTAGAACATAGTATGCATACAACAGCTTCCAGTTGCACAAAGATGGTGTCATATCAAGCAGATTTTTGTTGTAAATCCACACCTTGTGAATTGAAACCTATTATGTTTGTCTTTCTCTTCTAGGACCTGAAAAAGCCGTTTGACAGAGCGTGGAGGGATTATGAAAATAAGTTGTAAGTGTATTATTGAACACCAGCCACCTGTCAGGTATCCAAAGGTTTCCCTAAGACAACTAAGCCGATGCGACTCTGACGTTGAATTTGAACATACATCTTGTACAATGTATTTGGTGCTTGGTAATACAAGGCGCATGACTCATGCATCTTGTAGCTGTAATTGCAGTGAAGCGTCACTTCATCTAATTAGGTAAATGAATTACACTGAATGATTCTGGAACTCTTTTTTTATGTAAGCTGAGTTTTATCTTACGGCAAAGAATGTCAACATTTGCAATACAAACATTCAAAAATATTAACATTTGAAAATATTAACACAGATGACAATGCTGGGAGGTGTATTTTTACTTACGCAAGGGAGGGGGAGAAGTCTGCAAACAAGTTTAGAGGAAAAATAATCCTTTGGCTGCTCCTCCTGCACAAATAAATCCCCTAATGTCTGTTTGTTTAAAGAAAGCTGTTGAGAATTGCAGAAAATATTTGGAGATTACAGAGCCCAGTGTGGCCCATTTTTCCACACTGCGGTGGGGCAGGTATACATGCTTGATCTGAAACTAGAAAGGGTATTACATTACATTATTGTCTTTTAGCAGATGCTCTTATCCAGAGTGACTTACATAGGTTACAATTTTTACATGCTACCCATTATACAGGTGGATATTTACTGAGGCAATTCTGAGTAAAGTACATTGCCCAAGGGCACAGCAGCAGTGCTCCAGTGGGGAATCAAACCAACAACCTTTTGGTTAGGAGCCCTGCTCTTTTCCACTATGCCACACCATGGCAGAGGTGCAGCTGTCCCAGACTTGGGATCCCAGATTCTTCAATTAGAGATAGCGGCAGTGATGCATCAGTGCCATATGTCCAGGGTCCTGCACTGCTGGTAAGAGCTGTGTATTACAAGAGGAATGCTACATTTCCTTGTTCACTTTTAAGGGCTACACATGCATACTTTTACTTCCTTCTGCTCATTACGGAGAGTGCCCCTCAATTCTGCCATTTCCCTGAAACGGTCTGAAATAAATAACTTGTGACCTACAAGATCCCTTCCAAGCCGTTACTGAAAAGGAACCGTGAAATGGCAGAGAACAATGCTGTCCTGTGAAAGTGATACTTCAGAAACTTTCCATTGTTCCATGCAATATTTACCCAGGCTTCTGTTTAGTTTCTTGTCCAGCCTAGCTTACACAGCCCATGGTTATAATTGAACTGTCTTGCTTAAGCAATTAGTGTCTTTGTCAGCATCCCACCTGGCCTCATTATAGAGGTGCGATTCCTTAACCATGCCATCAACCATGCCATTGTTCTCTTGTCTTTGCATGATTGTAGCTGACTGTGATTAAGTTTATTTATGCAGGAAGGTAACTGTCATGTGATTTCTCATTAAAAGTGTGCTTGGTTCCAGCTTGATCCTGTTATTCATGTGACCATATCCACTGATGTCCCAGCAAATAGTTTCACAGCAGTATCTGGTTCCAGTTGGGAGAACCATTGTGCTGGCTACAGGGCTTTCCCTGGTCTGTGTGGGTGTTGACTGAGGTAAAGGAGGAGCCAGTTATCTGTGTGTTTTTACAGTACTAAGATCGAGAAGGAGAAGCGGGAACTGGCCCGGCAGTACGGCATGGTGCGGACGGAGGTGAGCGGGGGCGAGATTGCCGAGGAGCTGGAGAAGGAGCGCAGGATGTTTCAGCTCCAGATGTGTGAGGTGAGAGGGACGTGTGCACACACACACAGACACAGACACTGACACACAGACGAACACACACAGACACAGACAGACACAGACACAGACACACACACACACACACACACACACACACAAAACCACACACACACACATTAGGACTGCTGATAGCCAGCCATTCATTATAAGCAAAGCTCATATAGGCTCACAAATGAAAATGCTATATTTGCAAGAAGTCCTGTGTTTGAGGAGGGTTGGAAACACCACTAGCTATATTAATGGCATTTTGTGAGTTAGTGGAGTGAGTAGAGTGATTGAGTGGAGTGAGTGGAGCAAGTGGAGTGAGTAGAGTAGGTGGGTGGGTGGGTGAGTCAGTCAGTCATTGAGTAAGTGAGTGAGTGACTGAATCAATCAGTCAGTCAGTCAGTCAGTCAGTGAGATATGGTTAGGATTGTGTGAGTGTGTGTCTGTGTATGTGTGTGTGTCTGCATGTGTGTACAGGATAATCCTGTAGAAATTCTTTAGAGCATGCCATTTATTTATCTTGTTAACACATCCTGGCTTGACTGTGGAGGTGGAGTATTCCTGACCCCCTCCGCCTGGTCATTTCGGTGGCTGAAAGAGCACGGCCTAAACCCATTATTTTCCTCTCCCATTCCCCTCACAGTACCTCATCAAGGTGAACGAAATCAAGACCAAGAAAGGGGTTGACCTTCTGCAGAATCTCATCAAGCACTACCACTCCCAGTGCAAGTAAGGCCATCCATTCTCTTCACTGTCTCATTATGCAGAATACCCCTGTCAATGCACCATTAGGCTGTGATAAAAAAAGAGCAAAAAAAAAAAAAACCTGTGCAAAAGCTGTCCTCTCCTGGAGGGGGTGTCTGATACATCACACAGTGTGGCGAGTATCCAAATCCTATGGTACCAGGCGTTTGATTTTTGCCCGGCTTTGCCGTTGGGTTACTGTGTCTGTCTTTCCCACAGTGATTAATTGACTCTCTTCAGACACAAACACTGGAAATGCAAATGTTCATACTGTACATTATGAGACATTAGCCCGTGGTGCGCATATTCAGGGACACCCCTCTGTACAGCACAGCTGAAGATTAATGGATTTTCTCCCAGAGCCCTTTTTATACTGCAGCATCCCGGGGGAACTTATAAAAAAAGAGGCTACTCAGTTTACACATATATATGCAGATATCATCTGAGTTTGATGTCTTGGTTTGATGCCTTGTTTTGAGGTCCAAATTGTCTTGGCAGTCTTGCTGCAGTATTATATGTGCGAATGTGCAAGGCAAAATTTACAAATGCTAGAGCACCACAATTAGAAAAGATGCATATCATAGAGATGAACACAGGCTGTGTGTGTGTGTGTGTGTGTGTGTGTGTGTGTGTGTGTGTGTGTGTGTGTATGCACGCGTGTGCACAAACAGTTTGTAGTCTGTTCCTGCATATTACAATAATGCCTTAAAGTTAGTACCAAAATGTGAAATAATATCTATGACAAAAAAGCATAACCAAAAACTGAAATATCACTAGAAATACTGTGTTTTAATGTGTTTGTCATGTTATCGATAATCACTCACAACTGATGATGTAGTGATGAAAGAGTTTACCATAAAGCAGATTGTGTAATCATGCCTAAAGAAAGTGGTTTGAGACAGCCGTCAGGTGGCGTAGTCCCTTATACCACTGTATCACTGTGCTTTTTTGTCATAAATGGTAAGGAGTGGTTGATTTACAGGTTGGCTATTTTTACTGTATATCCTGGGTTAGTTGTCAGTGAGGGTGTGATTGGTTAGCAGTGGGGGCGGGATCACTTGGCCTTGGGAGGCCTGCGCCCTCCTGAGCGCCTCTTACTCAATGCAATGAGAGAGCTGTGTGCACAGGTGCTGGATCCTCGCTGCTCCCTCTGCATCCAGCAGCACGTTCCCCAAACCTGCAGGATCCTACTCCTACAACAGGGCAGCACTGAGGTGAGGCCTGGAGGCAGAGTGTCCCTCGCCCAGGCCCTGCTTTGGGATTCAGGCTCTTTTGGGCTCAAAAAGCAGGGATTTAATGACCAAAGACGGTCTTGCAAAAGGCGGTCCTCTGGGTGACAGTTTTTGGAGCTGAGTGTGTCGTCCCCCTCAATCCCCCCCCCCACCCCCCCAACTCACTGGTGGAGGCGTGAGAGACAAGTGCGGCGCGGCAGGCGCCGTGACCGATTCTGTCTCCCACACCGCTCATCCCACGGTGAAACGCGGGCCCCGGAGGCCCCGTTACCAGGCAGCCTGTGTGATGAGAATCCCTGAAGCGGCGAGCGCCCGGCTGCGGCCGGATAATTAAATCCGTCCTCGTTGTCAGTTTCTTTCAGGAGTGTCTGGCGGCCACGGAGAAGCTGAAGCAGTACATCGACGCTCTGACCGGGGAGCTGAGCAGCGTGAGTGCAGTCTGCAGCATCAGCTACAGCGCCAACCCCTCAGCCATCACAACGTCTCTCCCACTGCAAATCTACAGGGATCTCCACAGTTATAAGCATGTATACATACAGCATACAATGAGTGGAGCATCTGCACTGCTTCCATACAACTATTGAAAATGCAAGCCGCAGGTGCCCGGTGAACACAGACACCAGGATCTGAGTGTCTCCTAGATTTACTCTCACTGATTATTACGCTTTATTACATTACTGTCATTTAGTAGGTGCTCTTATCCAGAGCAACTTGCATAGGTAATTTTTTTTTTTTTTTTACATATTATCTGTTTATACAGCTGGATATTTACTGAAGCAATTCTGGAATAAGTACCTTGCTTAAGGATATAGCAGCTGTGCCCCAGGGGGGAATCAAACCAGCAACCTTTTGGTTACAAGCCCTACTTCTTACCACTATGCCACACTGGTGTGAATTCCAGCTGACTGTTGAAAATGCAAGCCACAGGTGCTTGGTGAACACCCCTGTCATGCCTGGTGCAATGGGGGTGCTTTGGGGTGCATTGTACCCCCAGACGGACCTCAGTGCACCCCGATGTCTACATAGTATTTATGACTTTTTGTGTACCCCTGTGGCTTGCAGTTGCACCCCTCTGTATTTTCTCCTAGGGCTGGGCCTACCCCCAGCTCTAGTTCATAGATCCAGCCCCTTTTCCCTGCCTGAAACGGACAGGCATCTGATGCGTTCACTGGGTAGGAGAGGTATTGTGGGAAGGCTGAGTTGCAGTGGGTCCATCCTCTGTAATTATGCCTCACACAGCATCAGCTGGCCTGAGCTGCCATGTGACTGGAGCTGGAATTCAGAGACCGTGGCTCATCCGTTCCACAGCTGCGCTGCCTGGCAGCCTTCATTGTAAACAGTAAAGAGATCAAATGGCAGGATGGACTTGGCTACAGTGTAATCAGGGCAAAAATGTTTTGTTTTTTTTTTCCTTTATGGGTGAACAGCGCAGGCTAACTTTCCTGTGTACTGTGCAGAATAGACATTTTTTAAATAACATTTTCCTCAGGGATCTCAGTCCCTGAGTTATAATAGATGATCCCCTCTGTTTTTAGAATATACCATATGCTATCTGCTACCTAAGGTAGCCTAGTTTTTTTGTTTCAGCGCAGGTTTATTGCAACAAATGTGTGATCACCAAATCTTGAAGTCACATAGACTGTAGGAAATATGCTACACACATGAATCAGAGTCTCCCATCACACACATATGCAAATTACGCTGTGACAAAATAGAACAAAAATGTAACTGCTTTAGGTTTTATGTGGTTGATGGAAACATGAGGTACGAATGAAGGTCAGAATTACTTTTTTTCTGGAATAATCCATGATAATAATCCGAAATGAGACAGTGTTTTCTCACAACATCAGTCCATAGTAGTGTGGATTCATATGTGTTTGTACTATTGGTGTATGTGATATTTATGTATATGCCATATATGTATATGGACAAAATGAATCCAAGTGTAATGTAAACAATACAGACCAAGCTCTATCATTACTATGGACAAGGAGCCCTGAGAGAAACCTGAGAAAAAGCAATCTCTTAACCCGGGAGGGAGCTGACAGGGAAGAATGCGTAGGATGTGTGGCAATCAGGAGCACGCTATTAAGCGCAGTCCATCCCTGTCCAGATCAAACACGGGCAGGACGAGGAGAAGAGACAGCTCTGCTCCCTGAGGGACCAGCTCCGACCCTCTCTGCAGCCAGAGCTGAAGGAGGTAAGAGCGTCCAGACCCTCCGGCGAGCCAGTCTGTGCCGACCAGTCATCCGCTAATTTACAGCACCTGGGAAGAGCCCATGTGATAAAGAGATTTGCTGATAAGTGTTACTGTGAGAGGAATGAATACATACAGGCAGCATGGTGTCGTGTAATATGAATGTATATAATGTTGTAATTTGCGCCGTTCCCCAGGCAGGTGCTGTCATCCTCAGATTCCTCCTAGCAGAATAATCGCAACGGGGAGTAACAACTGCCTCTTACACTGTCTAAATAAGCCTCTGGTGATATCTGCCGTATGCAGGTGTTGAGGCAGGTGTCAGGGATTGTATGGACAGTTTGCACAGTCATATTTAGAAGCCGTAGAAGACTGTAATGGAAGGGCTGGACAGGAGATAACTTTAGCGGCTTTTGAAATTGCGCCTCGTTTAGGAAAGAAACCTGTCCTTTGTGCTGTTGCCTTTGACTGATCAATAACTCCTCAGTCATTCGATGCAAACTGCCTTATGAGTTGTAAAGTATGTTCTCTCAATAATCAGATGGGGGTTATCGTTTACTGTAAAATAATCTAAATGCCATGACTTCTGTGTCTTTTTGCTGCGAATCGTGCAGTCGAGGAGAGTGAGTTGGATTTTGGTGTGCCTCCGCTGTGTTCTGAGTGTAACATCCTGTGATGTCTGCATGCTCAGCCATCTCTCTTATCTCTCACAGTCAAAGAAATAACTATAAATCGTCTCTGGTTTACCCTGGTTTACCACAGTGGGATTCTGTATAACCACATTACCAGCATGCAGACGTCCTTGTCAGATCCTTGCAGATCCTTGTCACAAATGTGCATGCCTCCTTTGTGAATTATGTTGTGAATTCTTTTTCTACAAACTAATGGAAGCAGTTTCACCCCCCCCCCCCCCCACCCCCCACCCTCACATCCCCCATTCCTGGGCTAGAAAAGCACAGAATCAAGTTGGCCTAGTGCCCTCCACAGTCATTTTCTTTTGACTGCAGGCTGACGTGTGTGTTATCTGAACTTCTGCACACTTGCTTTCGTGTTGAATTTAAAATGTCGCTGTGGTGTGTTTGTGAGGTTAGACTTCTGCTTTCTGTTTGCGTTGCACAGCACATGGTACTCATGTTTTAAGGGCAGTGTCCCAGTTTGCCTAAACGCATCCTTGATTATTGACATCATTGGTTTACGCAACATTAGGTCCTCACTATCACACAGGCCAAAGCCTATACCATCAAAACGGTATATTTGGATGTGCTGTATGATGTCATGCCTCATCTTCTACAATGCAGGACTCCCTGAGCAAACAGACGGTCTACAGCATGCACCAGCTTCAGGGAAACAAACAGTATGGTACAGAGAAAACAGGCTACCTTTACAAGAGGAGTGATGGGTAATGCAGACCTTCCCAATTGCATCCTGCATCTCTTATTCTATCTTCTTTTATTGCTTTTTGTGTCCAGTCTGTATGTTGTTGTCTGGAGTATTGAATTACATGTAAACAGGAAGAGAGGAATACGCTTGTTAGCTTGTACCAGATTGCAGCACAGTTTCTGCCCTGTATTTTTTCCTGACTTTATTTTTTGTTCCCCCCCCCCTTTTCATGGTATATTTTATCATTACCATTTAAATGCGAAAAGAATCTGAAACTTTCTAACATACATCCAGTGAAATTGCTACCTCAGAATTCAGAACTACAGAATCTAACCTGGTTGCTGTGTGTTTCCAAGCTCTAATCATGATGCATAAAATAGTCTTCACTCTGGTGTTTGCAATGACATGTATGGGATTTTAATTTGGGGTTGATCCTCTGTGTCAACTCCAGCCTGAGGAAGATGTGGCAAAAGAGGAAGTGTGCTGTGCAGAACTGCTACTTGACGATCGCACATGGAACTGTGAGTATATTCCATGGAAGGAGTGGCTGCTTATGACCACACACATGTACGCATGCACACACATACTCACGCATATGTGTGCACACATGCATGCACGCACACACACACATACACACACACACACACACGCGCGCGCACACGTTAATAACCATAATGTACATAACACACACACACCCATACTCAGTGATGCTTCTACAATTGGACGGATGTTGATTGCTACGCATATGCATTTGACATCAGACGATAGATTTTGTTTGGCTGATCGAACATCCAGACATAGTATGTCAATCTGATAGGTTTGTGGTACAAATTCCTATCTATTAGTGCAATTGTCATGATCATTCAAATATGAAGGAAGTAATTAGGTTGTGACACATGCCAAAAAAGTATGTTGAACTGTGATTTTTGTTTTTTCAGTTATGTAATTACGGAACCGTAGTCGTACCGGTGCGATTTAAGCACAAACACTGCTAGAGCAAGCCTGTCGGTAACTGTGAGTAAATTCTTATGTGTGATTCACGTCTGTTTCTCAGCCCAACAAACCCCCAGCCAAACTCAACCTCCTCACGTGCCAGGTCAAACCCAGCCTGGAGGACAAGAAGTGCTTCGACCTCATTTCTCGTAAGCGTTTGCCCACTGCAAGGACTCCTGTCCCACATTATATCCTAAAACAAGACCTCCTTGCAAAGCTGCTGTAACCCAAATGCGTCCCGCAGACCACACAGAATGAACTCTCATCTGGTGTCAACGGTGTGCGCTAGTGTTCTGAAGGAAGATGACCCACTTTAGCCTCCGTGCGGCAACTGGAAAACTCTGAGAGAAACATAAAATAATAAAACTCTGAGAAATGTAATGTTTTTAAAGCTCCAGATATCAGCGTGTAGGATGCACTTTGAGGCTGTTTATTTTTAATCAGATCAGCCATGTTCTCATTAGTGCTGGCATCCCTGAAAGCTCCCCCCTGGTTCAGTAGTCTGCAGTGACAGACTCATTATTAAACAAACTGCTGTGATCCTGAGGTACTGACATTGCCTACACCTCCCTGTCAGCAGGGCTTCCCCCGCTGTCTCTGGCCAGGCTCCACCGCCTAATTTTCCCTGTTTCCGGCATCCACGTCCCCCGCAGTGGGGGACCTTTTGTTTGCATTTGTCAGTGAGGCTTGAATTATGGGGCCAAAGCATTGCCCCGTTAACCTCTGCAGTGTCACTAGAAACCTAGCAGGCCCCACTTGAGGCTTACGCCAATGATTTCCTTTTTTCCTAAGGTCTGTCTGATGCCAGTTAGGCCAGGTCCCTGGGTGGGTGTGGATGTGTTCATTGTGATCATTACTCCTCACTGCTTTTTTTCCTGTCTTTGTCCTTCTTTAGATAATCGCACATATCACTTTCTCACTGACGATGAGGCTGAATGTGTTGCGTGAGTACATTGATCCGCTTATTGCTGTTTCAGTTTATTGCTGAAACTGTGGTGGCAGTTTCATTAGCTGGGCGTATTGGGTACTGTATTCCTCCAGTCTGTACTTAGAAACAACAATAAATTAGGTTTTTAAGGAGACGCAAGGAAAAGTTTGAGCCAAACAGCTCATAAAACTTATGTAGCTGTGAAGCTAAAGCAGGTGAATTGTACAAATGAGAGGAAAGAGGATGGCAGGACTTCTGGATCCCAGATCACAAAATCTACTGGGATTCTTCATTCTGTAACATAATCCCATATATTCCAAGTCACCCGTTCTGTTCATAACTAAACCGTTCGTGTTACGATCCCTGCCCGCTTACCGGCAAGTGACATCAGCCAGGCTTTCCTTGGTTCATGCGGTTTTTAGCGCCGTGCACGTGACGAATTCACGCCTCGTGTTTGCCTGGCCCATGGATCCGCACGCTGCCGGCCAGTCCCAGTGCTGCGTCAACAGCGCCTCTTATCAGAGCTCAGCGGATCCAGCCAGACGCACATCTCCGCGAGCCGCTCTCATGTGACAGTCAGCTGAAGATGTGTGGAGCGGATCAGATAGGAAACAGCCTGTTTATTAATACCTCCAAGCCCAGACAACCCCCCCCCCCCCCCCCTCAGGAAATGTGCCCTTTACCAGAAGCCCCAGCAGCTCAAACCAGAAAGCTGAAGCTTTGAACCATATTACAGACTTCTCCAGCTCTGATCAGATCCTCAACAGTATCGGGCCGACATGATTTCAAAGCTTCTTATTCGTCTACGACTAAATGTTAAAGGTGAAGAAGGGCAAGTGAATTGATTGCCTACAAAGGATTGCAAATATAGACATGAAAAAGATGCCCTTTTCTCACAACAAATAATATTTGGAAAACAGGCTCTTGTTTGATGGGGGAGAATGCGCGAAAGTAGTCAAAGCACAATCACACCACAGCATTACAGCTACATGTCCATAAAACTAGCTGGTATCGTTTGAAAAGGTCAAGATAGCAGGTCCAGCCAAAGGCGGTGTTGGTCTGGTGGACAGAGTGGGTGCAGGAGAACTGAAGTGGCAAAGTGGATGTGACAGAAGTGCTCTGCTCTGGCAGGTGGATCTCAGTGCTAACCAACAGCAAACAGGAGGCCCTGAACGTGGCCTTGGACGAGCGCAGGCCCAGCGGGGAGAACAGCATCGAGGACCTGACCAGGGCCATAACCGAGGACATCCGCCGCATGCCCGGCAACAACGTGTGCTGTGACTGCGGGGCTCCAGGTCAGAAAGCGCTCTCTGACTCTGCGGCACATTACTCTACATTACTCTGCGGCACGTTACTCACATTACTCATGTCACTCACGTTACTCACATTACCCTGCAGCATGTTACTCAACGTTACTTTGCAGCATGTTACTCTAGGTTATGTTACTTTTTAGTACTTACCAAACAAGCTGCATTAATTTAAGTGACCAAAGGTATAATGTAATATAACGGTAACCAAAAACGTAGCGGGTTTCAGTTCTCCCTCAGACTGAAGGACAGAGCACATTGCAGTTAGGTTAAATCTGTACCTGTGTCAGGAAATGATACTTTACTTGTAATTAAATCCAAAATTATGTAAGCATAATTCAGGCAGCAGTGGCACTCTAGGATTAAAATTTTCAGGATGGTGGGGAAACTCAGAGCAGCGGGTGATCTTGAAAGCGGTTGGCCTGTAGGCAGGAAGCTTTGTGCTGCTCTGTTGGAAATGAATGGCCTTGCGGACAGGGAGAGGGCAAAGCCTTGCACCCTGAATCGCATTAAGAGACCGGCTGGCTTTGTCTGGGGGGACGAGGTTAGGATTGTGTGAAGATTCTGCATCGGAAAAAAAACCTGACAGTTTACAACCTCTGTCACAGCGTACCGAGGCAAACTGCCTTCTGTACCTTCATTAAGCATCCCTCCTTTTGGATCTAGCATCTCACTTTCGTTTTTCAGTCGGTCCCTTTGGAATCAGCCTAGAATGACATCCTGGCAGTTTTGGAAATAGGCTCCAGAATACCTCATAAGCAAATTTGCTTTTTTTTTCCATTTCATTCTCTGTAAGGACTTAGAGCGTCAGATGTAGTGCTTCCAGGGTGTTGGGTGTGTGAGACTGATGGCCCTGCATTCTAAGAAGCTTCTGCTGTTTCCTTTATATGCTTGCTGGGTCATTATGTGCCCAGCAGAGTTTTCATCAGTGCATTAAATTACTTTGAAAGACAAAGTTAAATCTAAAGTAGTGTGTGTGTGGGGGGGTTCTTTTACATATTTTTTTAATGTCTCTGCACTGCAGAGACATTAAAATACAGTAACTGCACTCTCAGAGTGTCATTTTCTCCTGGATGAAAGAGATTAATGGAGTTATTGCAGCTAGCAGACAATTCTATTACCCATCCTAATGAAATTCCCTTAACATCAATTACTTGTAGTTACTAGCCATAGCACGGTAGAATGTTCACTTAACTAAGGAGTCGTCAGAATGCAGAATCAAGTCAGTGCCATGAGCCACAGTGGTGACTTAGGTTATTTGCCCCAGCCCCCCCCCCCCCTCGGGGTAGGGTGACCTTGGATAAGTCCTGCATGTCACCTCACTGTATATTCACCCCCCTCAGACCCCACCTGGATCTCCACCAATCTGGGCATTCTGACGTGTATCGAGTGTTCTGGGATCCACCGAGAGATGGGAGTGCACTATTCTCGCATCCAGTCCCTGTCCCTGGACAAGCTGGGCACCTCCGAGCTGCTGGTGAGTGTCTCCCTGGACCCACTGAGATACTGCATGGTCAAACCAGGTACATGTAGATCCAGTTACCTCCTTGTGAAAAGGATCCCTATCACGTACCTCCCATGATGTAGTGGAGAAGGAGAATAGTGGAAGAAGAATGTGTGCTCTGTATTGTAAGCTGGGCAAACAGTCTGTTTAAAGTGTTTGCTGGACAGCGGTTCTCAAAAAGACCCAAGCACTTTGCACACAGAGTCAAGCGCTGGTGAGTTTTGCGGTTTGGCAGATCTGCCTTTGTGTGGAGGAAATTGTCAGACTCCTAAAATGCGTGTAATCAATGCGATGCCGTCTGTCCAATTCCGAGAGCTCTCTTGGAAAGTGGCCTCTTTGCCATCCAAACTGAAGAGCTGGCACTGTTCAGCATGACAAAATGGCCAAAAATTGTACTGAATTGTACCGAATTGTGAGGCTGATCTAAAAAAAGAAAAAGAAAGCAGATTTGGAAGCAGATTTGGAAAGTGGATTTTGGAAGATTTGGAAGCAGCTCATCCCAGCTTTTTCTATCCCAGCTGATGGAGAAGGTTTCAAATTAAAGGGCTGTTACTTGTTACCCCTCTTTTACTAGAACCTTACATCTAGAGCAAGGATCAGAGAGATGGTAGTATTTTTGTCGTCAGCTCTTCATTACAGAGTCTGACCAAAACCATTTGAGGTTGCTTTCTAGTGTTATTTGACAAAGGCGGTTCTCCTGATGGATCAGTTTGTTGGTTGACAGTTTGATAATATGGAACAGACCCTGTAAAGTGGTGGCACCTGTAATTCGCTTCCTGGATTTATGGATTTCTCTCTCTCTCTCTGTCTCTCTCTCTCTCTCTAGTTGGCCAAGAATGTGGGCAACTCAGGCTTTAATGAAATTGTGGAAGCCAACCTCCTCAGCCCCTCCCTGAAGCCATCTGCCGAAAGTGACATGTGAGTAAGAGAAAGGCTGAAAATTGCCTCTGAATGGGTAGAGGCTGTGTCTTGTCTAATGATATTGAGTAGTGGAAAAAGTGCTCCGGGATGCTGCTCCAAAATGTAAGCGTTAAATTTAAAGTTGAGTCATGTTCATATTTCAGTGTCAAGAATAAACACCTTTATTTTTGAAGGATTTAAGTTATTTTTAAAAAACGTACCTATTTTAACCATGTCAAGGCACTCATGGTTAAAATTGTATTTGTGGTAAATGCAGGCAAAAGGCTTAGAGCCTCCATGTCTGCTTTGTGCCAACTAAAAAGCATGGTATCTTCAAGAAGTAAATGTGTTAATGTGCTATTTCACATTCCAAAAGTCACTCAACAACTCTCTACTTTAATGTATGTGTTTACAATCTTTATTTTTCTCTGTTATGTCCGATTACCAACTGTTTGTGTATCCCAATATTCATAAAGCCATCTGCACACTCTCTAAACTGTATTTGTTTCTTTTTGTTTCTGTTTAGACTGAGCTTTAGCCATCTTGGCCAAATGTCAGTTAATTTTATCTTCAGATTTTAGTTCTTCAGTAGAACAGGCAGATTGTTTTTTCCATTGTTGAGTGTGTGTGCAGGAAACACGTGGCACTAGCGTAAGTGTAAATCCCACAAACAAGCACACATGGGGAGTGCAAGGGCGTAAACAGAGTGCATGATCAGATCTGGCTTTTTAATGTGGTCGTAAAAATGCAATGGCATTCATCTTCCCGGATTTGCTTAAGCAGAGAGAGCAGCAGCATGAGAAATGTTCACTGCCTTTATGTTCTTGCAGCAGTGCCATGATGAAGAAATCTCTCAGAGACATGTATCTCAGCTCTTTCTTTATGGGATATGGATATGTATCGTTGAAAATTTGCTTCCTGCTTGCTTTTTTTTTCCCAGGATGTAGAACGCAACACTAATACACGATGGTGACATTCATTATGTGATGGTTACCCAAAGCGGCATCTTGATGGGATTTCTTAACTTTTGTTACAGGGATTTGTAAGGCTTCCTATTTTGAAATGGGCAGCTTGATCCAAGCAGTTTTTGAAGAGGCTTCACAATACATCACATTATCTTTGGCAATTCGTTCATATAAACGCATCTACCAAGTGACAAAGTGCATGCAGAAGCTTCCAATAGGTGCATCCATTTCTTTTGCTTTTTTACCTTATCTTTTTACCTTATCTGATAGGCTGTGCCTTAGCAGTGGCCCAACAGACATAAACTAAATGGTATGTGAAATTTCTGCACAGAAGATGATACTAGCATACATCAGACCAACTCACTCAGGTGTTTACTTTTCTTGCTGTGTCTCCAAAGAGGATGAACCTTAAATCTTATGTTCCTGAACTAGATACAAACAAGGTCATCAGGCTGCTTAAAATATCAAGGGGCCACTGGCTTACACCCAAGTTATTTTCGCAGTCCTGCTCTCTTTTTCGGCCAGAGACAAAGGACCGAACCTGTTCGACGTGAACCTTGTGTTTGCGGTGGTGTGTAAGTCACCAGCTTATGGTGTGGTTGTCTCACGCACCGTCAGCAAGCCTGCGGATAATCTCACTCATATGTCATAACAGATGGGACAACAAAGCGGCTGAAATGGATGGGCATTAAGGCTTACGTAGAGCTTTGACATGTGATTTTACTGGGAACTTTGCTCTGCACGTTCCACCTTGTCTTTGACTCTGACTGGCCTCTGTCAGGTTGGAGAATATGTTTTATTTATTTTTCTTTCCATCAGCAAGGGCGAGTTTTGCTGTTTGTTTGCAGTGCTCTGTGAAAGTACGGGCTGTTTACTTGACACTGAGCCCCATTCTCACGGTGCTGTCTGAAACCGTGTAATATTGATTTGTTTTATCACTCTGTTTTCCATCTCTGTTTCTGAAATGAAAAGTCGCTCCTGTCACAGACTGGCCTTTTCCACACGTAGGCGGGGACAATCCCTTTGAGATAGGAATCACAGGTGCCCTCTGCTTTGGGAGGGTAACGTCAGAGTAGATATTGTGGACAGAGTACCCATCCACAGACTTTCCGAGATCAGTCCTGCTCTCGGAAAGACTACCAGAAACCTGACAAAGGCTTGTCCAGTCACAATGAATAATATCTGTCCCCTATATTTCACAATCCCATGTGAATTTTCATGTGACAGTTATTTCCCCTTCCTACATTTGTCATTTAACTGAGAGAGGACATAGTACTAGCTATACGATGAACTGTCTCACAGAAACACACACACACACTCACACACAGGTACATACAGGCACATGCACATGTAACATCATAATAATGCGTGATAATGAATAATACATGTTAGGAGTTTGTGTTGTCCTTGCGAATGGACTTCTGCAAGCTTTTACCCTACATAGCTCAGGGTTACCTCCTCCATGTACAAGCACAGTCACACTCCGCTGAAACCCAGAAGGTTAGCCACGGCTCTTCTGAATTCAGGTCGCATCCACACCTTTGGGTTCAATTAGCCACCTGTGTTTCCAAACCGGCCTATTATTCTGCCGTGGGACTATGCCAAAATGCGATTATTACCCTTTTCGTGTATTGGAATTTGTCTTCGGCATAGCTGAAGTCATGCTTAATGAGTTTATGCCTGCATCTCTGAGGATTGGAGCTACTGCCGATCTCAGTCGAGCCTCAGAGACTGAGGCTGCCCTGTCTCCATTGCCCCGTGAAAAGCAAAACTTCACGCCAACGCTGTTGAGATTTTTCTGTGTGGGTGTTATGTCAAATGGCCTGATGCACTCAGCCTGGTTCCTATCAGCATTGCAAAGGGGGCCCCTGACTTTGCCCCCTGAGCGGATAAGCCGCCTTGCCCTTGTCTACAGTGTTCTGCTTTCAATTCGGCGTGACGATGCTTATTACTCAGTTGTTTTCCTCAGTGCTGAATAGATAATCAGTGAGACATGCTGTGGTGCAGACACACTCCTCACCTGTCCTTGTGTGTGCTTTTATGTGTAATATTATAATTTGTGTTCTATTTGTATTTACTTGGCTTTTCTCAGAGTGCACAAGTTAACCTGTGGCAGGGCTTCAATAGTGTTATACTCATACTTACTGGTCTGGGAGTGTTGTGAGCCTATTGCCTGAATTGAATTGAATTGAACTGAACTGAACTGAACTGAACTGATACACTTATGTTCTATTTTGATGGAAGTCTTTCTGGGTGAGCGTGTCTGAAAAATGCATGTAATGTAATGTGTGTGCCCGTGCAGGTCCGTGCGTAAGGACTTCATCCTCTGCAAGTACATGGAGTGCCAGTTTGCCCGCCGCAGCGGCAGCTCCGCAGCAACGCTGCGGCGGAACCTGCAGGAGGCGATACGCAGCCGGGACATCTTCGCCCTGCTGCAGCTCTATGCCGAGAGGATGGACCTGGGCCAGCCGTTGCCCAACCCCCTGCAGGTACAGCACGACCCCCCCCCCCCCCCTCCCCACGACCAATACCAGGCCCCACACACTCACAGGGTGGGGACATCGCCCCCTCCCCTCCAACACTTGCCCTGCTGACACACCCAGCAGAGACATTGCCCCTGCACTCTAACACCAGGCTCTGCCCACTCACCAGGCAGGGACATGGCCCCTCCCCTTCAACACCAGCGCTACCCAACCACAGGGCAGAGACACCACCTCACCCCTCCAACACCCACCCTGCTCACACACCCAGCAGGGACACCACCTCAGCCCTCCAGCACCCACCCTACCCCCATACCAGACTGGTATACTACCCCTCCCCTCCAAAACCTGCCCAACCTGCACAGGACAGAGATACTGCCAACCCAAATAACACATGCGCCATCCACACACCACCTCACTCCTCCGACACCAGGCCCACCCATTCACCAGACAGGGACACCTGGCACGGCTGCAGCAATAACAGTCATTTATACACCACGCTGGTAGTTGAGGGATCTGCCAAATCCACCTCCACGGCAGTTCCTGCTCCGTGGCAGACGCTGGGGAGCTGACTGCGGGGTGTGTCCTCTCCCGGTAGGATAAAGGGGAGACGGCGCTGCACCTGGCTGTCCTGTTGGCAGATCGGACCTCACTGCACATGGTGGACTTCCTGGTGCATAACTGGTGAGCAACAGACAGGCATGAAGTGGGAGGGGTTTCAGTGGAAGAATATGTCTCATAGTAGCTTAGCTTCATCACTAATAAAACTAGAGATAAATTTGGTCAGAAATGACCTATATGTAGTAGTCTGAACTAATTAATTATGGTAGAAAAGCAGTATTTATGGCGATAACTAACTTAGCTTTCTTTGACTCCTCTTCCCTCTGTCGCTGGTTGGTTTTACCCTGTCTGTACAGCATTGCACAGAACACAGAATAGCTACAATAGTAATAATGTGACATTTGTTGTTGAACATAACGATAAATAACAGAAGATAATAGCAGCACAGATGTGGTATTTTACTGGTATTGGGACGACATTGGGCCACAGTATCCTTTTTCTACTTGTTGTAGTAAGCAGCTTCGGACATTGTGTAATACACCGGCCAGGCTTGTGTTCTGGAAAGCAAACAAACTGGGTCTCGGTGTGAAAGAATTCTGGAATGCGTGAGACAGGAAACGGCAGCAACGCGGCTCCCGGGGCCTCAAGTGTTTCAGCAGCTGGAAAGGCTCAAGGGAGGCGCCCTCATGAAGAGTCGCCAAGCGGCCTTGGATCGCGCTCCGTAAACTTCTGGCTCAGAGAGGCTGTAAAGATCGTAGGGAGGAAGACAAGGATGAAGGGCCTGGAGCTCAGAAAACCATTTGTACCACTCCCTGACTGCCTTACTTAGAACTAGAAGTGACCGCTTTGGTCACTGCGGTCACTGTGCCTGCCTAAGTACATGCCAGCGACTTTATTTAGTTAATTAAATTGCAATTAAATTCAAATTAAATTTAATGAAAATGCAATAAAATTTTCTAAAAACACTGCAGAGGGATTCATGGTGCAAGTTTTTCAAAACAAAAAAATATTTGTGTTATGACTCCACGATATCAAACGGATAACAGCCAAGCTATTACATAAGTGACCACAGTTACATCCAGTTTGAGAGGGGTACTATTCATATCATTTCGTAGTCCTCATGTGTGCAACTGGTCAGATCGTATCCAGTGTACCCTCACCTGTACAAATCCGTAGATATCCATCATGATTAAATCAGGTGAACCAGCTCTGTGCAGAGTAGCACGTTGTAATTTTTGATCCAAGTCCTCGCCTGTAGCCATCAAGCTTATGAGATGTGATCAGCGCCGCAATGTAAAGCGTTCCAGCGGGACTTTGAATGTAGCGAAACGGACGGCCACTGAGGGATGTACTGATAAGACGCTGTTTCTTTCTCACCTTTTGACTGGTATTTTTGTCGTGTGTGTGTGTGTGTGTGTGTGTGTGTGTGTGTGCATTGTCCTGTTACAGCAACAGCCTGGATGCTCAGACTGTCAGGGGCAACACTGCTTTGCACTACTGTTGTTTACACAACAAAACAGAGTGCCTTAAACTGCTGCTACGAGCCAAGGTCAACACCCATATCAGTAAGTAGGTTTTTAATCCTGATCAGAGAGGCTGCTGTATCCCACACAGGTTAGACGGCAGTGTGCAGTCAATTGTATATTGCCCTATTTATTTGCAGCCACACTTATCCTGACAGATTTGCATAGCTCACATGTGTATACAGTGTCACTTTACAGTACTGGATATTGACTGAAGCAGTTCAGGTTAAGCACTTTGTTTAAGAGCACAACAGTAGAGGCGGGGATTCAAACCTGGGCGTCAGGTTCCTTAACCATTATGGTGCTGTCTGTAGTGTGAAATAAATCTATCTTGAAAGAGCTTAGTACATGTGGAATTGTAACTGAAATTTAATATGGGTAAAAACAGACTTTCAGGATCTTAGGAACCAAACATGTTAGCATAGCTAGCATAGCCAGATTGCTTGTGTGTTTCTGAGATGTAGGGCCTTGTTTATCAAATGCACATACAATGATACGAATTTGCGCATGTAATGTAAGTGTGCACATTTATGTGCAAAATATGTTTATCAATGTGAACAGTTGCATGAAAGTGTACACAAATGTCTGTTAACCCCTGACCATGCATATTCATATTAGCTTGTGGTAGAATAGTGGAATTGCTAGAAATTACAGAAACAGCATACACATTTGAATAAAGATTAGCTATTGAAAATGAAGAAATAATATTCACAGGAATGTTCACATAAGAACTCTGCATGAATCAAACATTTATTCAATTTTATTCAATGTTAATGAATAAATAAATATTCCAGAAATCATTATGCAGTATGTTAACATTTAAATGGATTTGTTTAAATTGAATTAGCAAATGAATCCTTTATTTGTCACAGTCATTAAAGATGTGTGAAACCTTTGTTGATTTGGACATTTGAACTATAAAAAGCCAATTAAAAGCTGTCACAGGAGAATAATATGGGAATAGCTGGTGTCTGTGGTGACTCTTTTTGTAAGGTACCAGCTGCAGTTTTTTGCATTCAATTTCAGATCAAACTGTTTTATTTCGATTTCCTTTTTTTTATTTCAGTCTCTGTCCGAATCTTAGATGTGGCAGCATTTACGGCCGAACTGATCTGTTGCTAGGCAACAACTTCGTTCCGACCTGTTACGCTTGTTCTTAGAAACCCACTTCAGACGCCAACAGCTCAATTTCTGTTTTGAAGAAATTCCCTTTTTTGGATTTTTCATGATAATGACAATGGATTTCCTTTAGTGGAATGGTTTTAGCATATATGTATGGCTGGTGGAGCTTCAAAATACTAATCTACTAGCATCCAAAAGCGCTGTATGAACAGTTGGCATTCTGCAGCTTTCGTATGTTGGTCTTACGTTGGTTTGACAAATCACACTTTTGCGCATGCGGTTGTTCTAAATTTCTTCTTGCATGTGTCAAAATAGATGGATTTCTATATACACATTAGATGAAAAAAAATGGTATGGTATTCTTGATAATGAATTGCTAAATGGTGTGTGGTGTCTCACTGCTGTAGTTTCCTTGTCTTTGTTACTATGCTGAGAGTGCCATTTGAGGATTATCTGTCGGGAGCAGCAGGACCATTTTCCTGTGACTGTGTGTCACAGTCCAGCAGTGATTGACAGGGGGCGCTCGTGTCCCTGCTGGTCTTTTTCGTACCAATGTTCAGTGTAGGGTACATGCTGATCATTTGGTCTCTACCATGAATTCTTTCTTTTAGTAAAGTCAGAAATTGAGGTGTACTGGTACGACATTTAAAATGTAGTTAGAACTGTGGCCATATGAGGTTTTATTCTTTGAGAATTTGAGAAACTCTCTAGACAAAGGATATGAATACAGCTCCTTATGTATTTTGAGGACACGTTAGTCTCAGGGATGACATACACACACACACACGCACACACACACATTGATTAAAGCAGCATGAATTTGCAGTGTCATGGAAGTATTTTCCACTCTGGTGTACAAAGGCCCATTTTTGCATTTCTTGCATTTTTTCTTTCATAAGAGCTCCATTCAGTAAATTCCATTCAAATATAATAGCGGTGAGTTTTTCTCAGCAGGGTGTCTTTCCTTCAGTCAGGTTTGCCCACTGAAAGACCTGCCATGGTAAATTACACAGTGAAGGAGTTACTAATGTGTGACTCCACGTTGAAAAATTATGTCAGTCACGGGGATTAGGGTGTACTCAATATGAGGTGTTTATTTTGTAGAGAATGAGGTAGGGGAGACCGGCTTGGATATTGCTCGGAGATTAAAGCACACACACTGTGAAGAGCTGGTAAGTTTTAACTCGCCAACTTTACGTCACTCTACTTAGACAGTTGTCATTTTATGCCAATACCACTTGACTTTCCCTGATTAAACAGCTGGCATTCACAGAAATCGTTGACGTAATTTCCCCTCTCTTAGCAGATACATAGATGACAGTAGTGATCTGCGTGTATGTTATGTAATGTATTTTATTGTAATGAAAGCAAAAGTACTCTCTTCTCCTTTGAGAAAAGGATTTTGTATCTCAGTTGCAACTGCTACTGCCAGTAAAATGGATGCATTATAGTTGCCTTCCATTTGTCATATGAATGCTTAATATGAACTTTTTATTCTTAATTTTTTTTTTTATTCTTATGCTTAATATGAAAATTTTTATTCCTTCTTTCCTTATGTTTTACATATATTCATTTGGCAGACGCTTTTATCCAAAGCGACTTACATAGGTTACAGTTCTTTAGAATGTTATCCATTCATACAGCTGGATATTTACTGAGGCAATTGTCGGTTAAGTACCTTGCCCAAGGATACAGCAGCAGTGGCCCAGCGGGGATCGAACCGGCAACCTTTCGGTTACAAGTCCTGCGCCTTAACCACTATGCTACACTGCCACCTTCCATATCACTGAAACATTCTGTTTATATATTAGATAAATGAATAATGAGTGTATATGGTGATTGATACATTGTATGTGATGTGTTGACAGAAATATAATCAGTGTGATCATGAATATAATTAAAGCCATTAGTTATAATTTAGTTCTGTGTAATCATGAAGTTATATGAGCTTTAGTGTCCTTTAGTGTGAATTTTCAGTGTCTGAGTTTGGCTGATGGACGCCCTCCTTGTCATCTCCCAGATAAACCAGGCCCAGAGTAACCAGTTCAACATGCACGTGCATGTGGAGTACGAGTGGAGGCTGCGGCAGGATGACCTGTATGAGAGCGACGACGACCTGGACGACAAGGTGCTGTGCGCTAGCGGCCAGATGGTCAGAACGTGCTAGCGGTCAGAGCAGGAGCACGTAGCAGCCTGGCGTGGCTTTGGTACTGAGACCGGGTTTGGGTTTGTGTCTGTGTTTGTGTTTGTGCAGATGGGTCCCGTGAAGAAAGAGCGTTCAAGCCGGCCATTCAGCCTGTACCAGGCCCCCACCAGCGCTGCCCAACACGAACGAGGAGGAGGAGGTGGGGGAGGAGGAGGAAGCACAGCCCTTTTCACTGTGGGCCGCCGGCTGGCACTGGGCCGGGACCACAGGCGAGAGGCGTACGCTGTCCCCAACGCGCAGACGCGCAGTTTGGACAGTCCCCCACCGCCCCCTCCCTCCTCTCCCGCTCCCCCGCTCCCACCCAGACTGAGAGGTGAGCTCCCCCCCCCTGGCAGGCTCTAATCCCCCTGCCTTCTCTACCTCCGTCCTGTCACACCGCACCCGGTGTGCTTCACACCCTCTCGTCTCTGTGCGTTTCAGTGCCAAACGTCCCCCCTCCTCCTCCCCCCGTCAGCCCCCCGGAGGGCTGGGGGGACAGCATGAGCAAGAAGAGGACCCCCCCTCCGCCCCTCACCATCCGCCACAAGCGCACCTACTCTGAGCCGTCTCCCCAGGTGCCCCACAGCCCCCACGCCTCGCGGCACACCGCCATGGGTAGGTGGCAGCTCCACCCTCCCGCGCGCACACACACACACACACACACACACACACACACACACACACACACACGCTGTCACTCTCTGACAGGACTCTGAGTGTAAGACTGATCGCCCGCCCTGTGCGCTGATGTTCCTCTCATTTGCGTCTTCAGATTACGGGGTTCCTGGCAACGCAAGGGGCTACGCCGGTCCGGAGTCGTCCTATCAAAAAGCCGTGTGAGTGAGCAGATACATAACGTTACAGCGTACAGGAAAAATTGGAATGTATTGACTGCCCCCTGGTGGTCAGTTAATAGGTTACCTTGTTTGTGTTTTTTGCGTTCATGTTGTATGGAAGATAATAAAGGGAAGCTGGAGTTGTGATAACATTGTTTTTGTCTGAAAACAAAGATGTAACATGTCAACACAGTCAAGGTGTCGTCAGGTTTATTTTTCTGCTGGCCATACTGGAGGACGTGACATCATTTCCTATTTTTATTTCAGCTCAGGGTCACCGAAATACACTGTGACTGCTCTCAACTCCCTGTCTGAACTACCAGAGAGAGGTACTCAGCTTATGACTTTTCACTTTACATGGAGAGTATAGTATGTTACAAACAACGTTCTGCATTCTAGTCTAACTTTCAGTTTATGAAAGTAAAAATTGCCATAGACTTTCCATCAAGTTTTTAGCTTTTGTTTGTAATTGGATTGAGTTGTGGTTACAGCTGTGGTTACATGAAAAACAAGTGCAAGTATTTTGTGACTGTGTTTTCTGTAGGGTTCAGAGCAGATGGAGAGGGTAACTCATCGCAGTACATCTACCAGATCCCTCACCCTAGCGGCCGAAACCCCCCCCTCATCTCCCCCACCACCACTCGTTCCCTCAGCCTGGAGTCCAATGGGGGCTCCTCCGGTCACCAGGGCATGACCCCACACCCCTTGCCCAGGAAGGGACTGGTAAGAGAGGCAGAGTCCAAGTGAAGGATATGCCTGACATCACACATAATAGTGTTACTAACAGTATTACAGCCACAACAGTGACTAGTTACTGGGGCGACAGTGTGGCGTAGTGGTAAGGAGTAGGGCTCGTTACCAAAAGGCTGCAAGTTCAATTCCCTGCTTGGGCACTGCTGTACACTTGGGCAAGATACTTAACCAACATTTGCCTCAGTAACTATCCAGCTGTATAAATGGATAACATGCAAAATTGTAAACCCATGTAAATCGGTCTGGATAAGACCATCTACTAAATGACAATAATGTAGCTATCTATCTTATCAGCCCTTGCCATGCAATTTAGAGGGAACAGTTATTCATTAAACAATAGTGGATAAAACATTTTGGTTGCTAGGAATGATTCAAGCATGGACTTAACTATGGTTGCAATTATTTTATTCTGTGACTGTTTCAACTTATTTTTCTGTAGTTTATTCATGACTATTTTAAATGTCTCCATGATTTGCTATATTAACAAACTGGCGGCAGTGTAGCATAGTGGTTAAGGAGCAGGCCTCGTAACTGAAAGGTTGGCGGTTTGATCCCCGCTGGGACTCTGCTGTACCCTTGGGCAAGGTACTTAACCCACAATTGCCTCTGTAAATATCCAGCTGTATAAATGGATAACATTGTAAAGAACTGTAACCTATGTAAGTTGCTTTGAATAAAAGCATCTGCTAAAAGAATAAATGTAAACAAACTGTATGGCTTAAAATGGCCAAAATAAATGTGTTGTCTACAGCAGTCCAGGATGAACAGCAAAGCAGTTCCTTATTACCTGCAGCATGGCTTATATTATACGCTTTTGGTTTTGAGGATGATTACACAAATAAGATGATAAGATAAGATAACTTTATCATGATTGATGCTGCAGGTTTTGGTGGGACTTTAGTCAGTTGCTTTATATAGTAGTTTTATTCATTTCCTTTCTTCTGTTCCCTCCCCCAACACCCTGCTCCCCCAGGCAAAACCCAAGGTGCGGCGGGTCAAAGCCATTTACGACTGTGTGGCCGACCACCATGACGAGCTGACCTTTAACGAGGGGGAGGTGCTTGTGGTGCTGGGAGAGGACGATGCTGATTGGTGGGTAAGTGTCACACCCAGGTATCACATGGAGGTTAGACCTCAAGAGTGGCAGCCTACTGTTGGCTCCATTGTTGTGACAGTATGTTGGACAGGATAAGTTATACAGCAAGTCCCAGCAGAAAGCCAGGATCCAAGACGTAACACCATTCGAACATTCACTGTAACTGGCAAACATGATCTTCATCTGATCACTTGAAATGGAACAAGTACAAATGGATGTGCAGCCCACCCCACCTTATATCAGTTTTATTTTGTGCTCCAGTCTTGTGCAGACTGCATGGCTTTTCACTGGATGGACAATGGTTTGTAAATTATCGGATGGAACCATCCAGGGAAAATACTCACCACACTGGCATGTGTAACAACGATAGCTGATGACTTTTTTTGTTTTGTATACTTAACTCTTAACTCTTAACTCACCACTCTTTGTGGTGGTGGTGGTGGTGGTGGTGGTGGTGGGGGGGGTGTCTTGAAATGTGAAAATGTGAAAAATGTGGGTAGCAGTGTGGCATAGTGGTAAGGAGTAGGGCTTGTAACTGGAAGGTTGCTGGTTTGATTCCTCACTGGGGCACTGCTTTTGTACCCTTGGGCAAGGTACTTAACCCACCATTGCCTCAGTAAAGATCCAGCTGTGTAAAAGGAAAAAATTGTAAGTCGCTCTGGATAAGAGCATTTGCTAAATAGTAATAATGTAATGAAAAAAAGTACTATATTCCACACGCATGCTGTATGGAGGAAGCCGCCATGTTTAAGTGCTGCCATCATGTGTCATGTCAAGACTTGCCTGCATTATAATGCTTGAAATGGTGAGAGTAATTTGGGCCCTGCTTTGTTATTGTGAGAGACATGCACTTTGTTGAAAAGGCGAGGCAATTCATGGGCACTTCCTCATTCATTATATGCACAGTTAACTAATTCGGACATTTTTATTAGAGCACATTTTTGCCTTTTCCCCCAGCCGTATGTGGTCACTGAGCCAGCGGTCTTAAATATGTATCACACGTTGCTTTATCAAACGTTTCATTCAGAAAATGAAAAGTTATTCTGGAAAAACAGGAGCGGCGCTTGTCAGTCTGTGAACAAGGCAGACTGTGCATACTAATTTAACCAAGGCAGACAGAAGAACAGCTGGAAATGGTTTTGTCCAGAACTCTCTTCCTGGCTGTGTGCTACCCGGTCTCAATTGCTGAATCAATGAACGCTCTGCAAGACTCCAACTGGCCTGGATAATGCCTTCCAGATTAGGTTTACCCTGTACAATATCCTTCAGTCGTTCCTGTCCAAAAAATATACTTTGTACGTGCATCAAGAACAGCAGGCTTTGCTTTTGCTGGCATTATTGAATAAAAATCCAGGTAGCAAGTCTCTCTCTCTCTGCATGTGTGTTTGTGTGTGCACGTACGTGCATGCAAGCATGTGCGTGTGTGTGTGTGTGTCTGTGTGTGAAAATAAAAGGGACAAAGCTTTGTTGACTCCGTTATTGTTTTTGTAAATCCCCTCACAAGTTCTTACAAAGTCTGACAAAGCATGGCTGCAAATTCTATAAAGGCCGGTAGCATGTGCTCCTTTCATATGCTGCTTTGTGCAGTTCTGTGATGTGTGTCACACATGTTGCTAAAGCCCCACAGGAGGGACCGACAATAAATCAGCCTTCTTCTGCGCATTTGTGTTTTAAATAAACCATCTGGCATTTTTCTGGAAAAGATATACTCCCGGGAGTTTTACGAATATCCAAGCCATCAAACCTCCAAACCTTTTTTTTTCTGGGGAGTGGGGGTTGGGTTTGGGGGTTAATGACTACTGATTTGAGTAACAGCGGTCTTTTCTTTTGTCATTTCAGCATGGGTACATCGAAGGACAGCCACACAAGAAGGGGCTATTCCCCGCATCTTTTGTCCACATCTTGTCCGAATAAATGTGACCAAAGGAACAGGTGTGGACCAAGACTGTTTTTTTTCCCCCCTGCCGCAACCGTTTCAGTGACTGTTTAACCTTACCCAGATTGCCGGTGAGAGGCGTCACATAACCATGTCTGTTCCACTCGTTTGCGTGCCGTGAATAATTCATTATATCCTAACGTGAGGTGTGATGCCCCTTACATCACTGTGGGGAGGTATGAGACGGTCAATGTATAACAGCCTCTGCGCTCGTATTGCCCACACAACGGTTCACGGCGCTGCTTGTTGTAAGTTCATGTGCAGTCCTACTCTGGTATTATTTCGGATTTGTGTCACGTCCTCCCGTTTGTATTCCTCATTAACCTGGTTTACGATCTGTGAAAAGTGGCTGGAAGTACAGGCCCGACGAGAAGACTCGGGCATTTCTCTCGTCTTAATCCTCTGTGGCCGATCGGAAAAGGGGTGTACTTTCAAACGAGGCCATCTGATTCAACAGACGTAAACGCGCCGTTTTGCATTCCACGTTCGACCTAAAACTTGCAGGGTAAAGATATTTTGTTGTATTTGTCCTATGGTGAGATCTGCTTTCATAAACTATGTATGGATAATTTTAATGAAAAGAAAACAATATGACAATAGTTGTATGGTACCCTTATGTCTGAGAGGAATCTGGGCCACACATCACATAGAGATGTGTGGCCCAGCTCAGACAAAGGGTAACTCTGATGACAATGCCTCTGTAATGGCACAAGCCTAATGAAACAAAAGCAGGACGTGTAACAATCTCACTGGGCGAGTAAAGCAATTATTGATCCAAGATACAGGGTACAGGGAGTGGTGTGACTATGCCGAAGAAAAAGCAAGTTGCACAGCCACGCAAACAAAAGACAAAACTATGTACAGCACATGCATGAAACGCGCAGACACATGTACACATGTGGGGAACTGGTTGGGAATGTAGAGATAACAGTGGTTTCCTTGTGTTTCAAAAGGGTCTGGATGGCAGTTTGAGACCATCAGCATGACATGTCATTATTTTGGCCTCTTCATGATTAGCAGTGGAAACGCACAGCTTGAAACCCCCGCTGTACCGTGTGTGTTCTTGTGCTGGCTCATGGCAGCGATGGCCATGAGCTTTACTTCTGATGAGCCCTCATGTGATGAAGAACAGAACAATGAGGCTGACTGTTGCCAGCCTCCCTCTAGAGGAGGAGACACGCCCCTACATCTCATGCCAAACTACGGCCCAATGCTCTGAGCCTAATGATCCTTGGGAGCTTTGCTTCTCAGAGTTAGAGTTTCACACAGAGAAGGGAGGCTGCCTGTTTACAGTGATATACACCCTGAAAACAGCAGAATGACAGGCAACAAGGCAACAAAACACGAATGTGCACATTTACACACAGACATGCATGTGCACATACACGCACATACAGACACACATGCACATACACATTCAAGTACACATATACATACACAGACCCACAGACTCAAGTACATACATACACATACTCGCAGACACAATGGCAGACCTCCAAGTGTGGGATCTGACACGATTTTGAGCTACTCCTGTTCTAGCACATAAAATGTAAAAGGTAGGGTATCAGGGTTTGAATGGAAGACACAAGTATGAGATATGAATAAACAAACAAATTGTGGAAGCATGTGCTTTCCGTACATATGAATGCACCGGAATGAAGGACTTGTATTAGCACGGTTAGACCAGTATAGGCTATGCTCCAACGCTCACTGTGCTTCACCTGTGTACCTGTAAATTATCTCCGTGCTTCAGTGTTTGTGTGTTATTAGTTTTATGAGTCTCTGGGGTCTTGGGTTTCAACACAAATGCTGTTCGAAGAGAAATACTTGAACTCTATTTGAGACACACTGTCTTATATAGCATCAGTTATTCAGAGGAGGCTACCTTCACACTATTCCTAAGCCACTATTGCAAGCGATCGCTTTATTTTTCTACAGAATTGCACAACGAGGTGACCGATTAGTTCTCTTCTCTGCTGTTTTGTCTGTGATCTATGGCTGTAATAACTAAATAGTAGGCCTATATAAAGAGTATAACTAATTGTTATATCATTGATATTTTTTTAAAGTGATGACTGAGGGAGTGAAATTTCATTTAATTGCAGTATTTAAAGGATGATGTATTTCGGCAAAAAAAATTTTGAACTAGCCTCAAGTATCCTCTTATTTACTTTTAATTTATGGTACCTGATGTTTTATTAAAAGTACTGTACTGTGTCTATCTATCATGCAATTTTTTTATATTTCATTTTTTAATTTAAATGATATATATTTTTATTTTTTTTTTTGTTTTGTATGGGGGTGGCTGTAAAACATGAACTTCCTATATGTGTATGTTTGTTTCTATTATATTGTTATTATACTTATTAAAGTGACATGAACTCTGTGTACCAGACTTTTGATTTGGAGGAGCATTCCAGTGTTTGGTCTTTACTCTGACCCCACCCCGTATTTTACAAAATGGTACATTGTGATATTTAGATTTTATATCTTAGCTCACACAACATTGTATGGAATACCGTA
Organism: Megalops cyprinoides; assembly: GCF_013368585.1. Lineage (NCBI taxonomy): Eukaryota > Metazoa > Chordata > Actinopteri > Elopiformes > Megalopidae > Megalops > Megalops cyprinoides. The sequence continues at coordinate 33,742,511 of NC_050588.1, read as the reverse complement.
TCATTTCACTCGAAAACCAAGTCATTCTCACCCAATCATGTTGCATTTCACGAAATGACTCCCACGGATAACATGTTCAAATGTCAAATCATCCAGCTCCTCGAGGACCAACAGATTAGGGTAGTGTTACATGGTACAGATCTGCTGATTAATTCAGTGCACCTTGGTGTGTTTAAAATCATTGATGTGAAAATGTAGGGTGTCAAATTCTTGACCTGAGCAGGAAAGTTCTGTTCCTACTGAGGTACATGTTATCTGGGATTAGGCGTTAGACGAGTTCCACTCGTTAAGACCTTCGATGCACAGGAGCTTCATTTTTTTATACAGCCATTTTTAAATATTGACAATTTAGGAAACTAAGCACACTCAGTGCTAACTAGTCCCGTAGTTGTACCACGTACCCCCTATGCTGAAATGGCTGTATTCCGATTGGGTACGGAGTGCCAACTATCCGTCAATATAACCTGTCTCTGCTGAGACAAATACGTGTCATACCTTCCAGCTGACTGCGCGGGTCATTTTGGCAACTTGGCGCAGCTGAGAAAGCAGCCGAGAGAAGGACTTTCAGCAAGAAACAGAAGCTCCTCAAATTTCCTTGTAAATCAATCCGTTGTGGTTTATTCTCCATTGTTATAAAAGTGCTTGATTCGCTAAGACCCTCTTAAAGTGACCACTGCTTCACAGGATATGTGTGTGTGAGCGCTTCCGAACGCTCACGAACACAGGCAGCTCGGCAGCTCTCCTCTCCCCTCGGCCTCATTGGCTTAACCTCTGCTCAGAGGCTTTAAAATTCCTGAAGGATCATTCTGGATAAGGCTAGTTGGTACAGCATTAACAAAGTGTACAGGAATGAAAATAAATTAAAAAAAAAAAGAAAAAGTGGCTCAACTAAAAACCATTCTTTCTTTCCCGTTCCTGTTCTGATCCGTGGACACAAACATGCGCAGATGGGCGGGCACGGTTCTTTCCCTCGTCGGGATCGTCATGCAACCTGAATCGTCCGCACAGTGCATGCTTTTAAAAAAATACATAATGTTACACAGAACAGTGATTAACGATTTGGTCTTGAGGCTATGGGGTTTTTGTGGTTTTTTTTTTGGTTCTGTGAGGCTCACAGTGCTAATTGCAGAACAGGGCAGGTCACAGGATTAGGCTGTCTCTCTCTGGCCTGTCAGTCAGATTTCACGCCCTGTGGCGCTATGGCTTTTTGCGCAGCATGCAGTGCAGGTCCAGCACTGCCCCCCCCCCCCCCCCCCCCCCCCCTTTTATCTCTTGTGCAGCTTGATTTTGCCCTCAGCGTCCAACTTCAGGATAATCTGCGTCTCAAAGTCCGCGTTGTGTACGCCGGTTCTCCGGAAAGCGCCGGCAAACTTGTTGTCCTCCCAGTAATGGTGCCAGTTGCCTTGGTGATCGGCCCCGTAGCCGAACACGGACACCTGGTTAGGGAAAATTATCACTGTTAGGATCCGCAACAGGCAGTGCGCTGAACATTTAAACCAAGGGGCCCCCGATTAACACAAACCTACTGTAAAGTAATGCGAATGTAAAGCAATGACCAATAAACCAGTGGTTTAACCTGTGTTGAGTCTGACAAATTTTGGAAAGTGTCATGCTTTTCATGAGCTTCAGCTACGCTGAAACTCATCCCGTTGTTAGAAATGAGCAGTTCAAGAAAAAAAAAAAAAAATTAAGAATGGACAAAGCATCAAGACTGAATCTGGGAGTACGCTGGAACTCTGTAGAGCGGCCAGCGTAGCTGAGTTCACTTTTTTCTTTTTTTCCTCATGGAAACTGTTGCACCGCAGAGAGCATACGGCCTGCGTTACTGGAAGCGGCGCGGAACCGTCTGTCCTCTGGTCTCATCCCTGTGGAACGCTCACCTCATCGCAGATGTGCAGAGCGAAGATTATGGCCAGCATTCCGGTGGATGGGTACCTGCCGTGGCGCTCCGTCCACTTGTCGTGGGTGTATTTAAAGAAGGCTGGATTCACGACAATCACCTGCCGGTCAAACGGTGGAAAAAGGACCATGTGTGACTACAGGCGGAGACACGCTCAGAATTCGCTATAAAAGCCCCTTTTAAAACACTATTAAAGCTTCATTTGGAAAATGTGGCTTATCTGAATTGAATTAGCATTCCCCCATCCATTCCCCCTGATCGATCCTCACCTTGTCTCTGTCAGCCTGCACCCGCTCTTTGACTCTCATGTATGTCCTAGTGAGAAGAGAAAAACAAGATAATATAAACGAACAAAGACTACTGCCAACGTGAATCCAGAAAAAAAAATAGTCACAGAGTGATGTATATCTCCCAAAATAACTGGCTTTATTATAGGTGAGCAACACATTTATTTTTAAATTTAGGACTAATCAACAGTGCGTTTTCCCTTTATTGACCGGCTCCACTTTCGCCAACTTTGTGTGTGTATGTTTTTATAAAGTTCACAGTCAACGGTGAGGCATCAGAAAGATGCGAAACTGCACACGCTGACATTTTATGAATGCTAGTAGGAGAGAGATGGGGGGGGGGGGGGGGGGGGGGTGAAGGCATACGTTTTGATCTCCCCCGTGGACAAGGCACTGGCCACCCACTGCAGGTCCCTCAGTTTGAAGGGCAGCAGCACAAGGTGGACGCCGTGCGGCAGGTCCACCGCACTCTCTGGGTACATGAAGTGGTGCGTGGTCCTGTTCCCCACATCCTCCTCGAACCCGGTGGTAGTGGCTTTGTTCATCCTTCAAAAGAAGAGAAGAGAACACAGAGCCCCTGTCATCTGGGCTGGCCTGTTTTTGCCCGAGCACGCCTGGAAGCGACTCTGACGCGGCTGCTTGATTTAATCACCTTTACTTCGTTACGAGGTCTCGGGCCGTTGGCTCTCTTGGGGTTGCCACGGCTACGCATACCTTATCACGCTGCTGTGGGAGTCTATCAGAGGGCCATAGCGCGAGCCCAGCAGGTTTCCTGAGTTCCCGACCACGGCACACGTCCTGCACCGGGTCTCCCGGGGCAGCCAGTCTTGTGTTGGGCTGGCGATCACCTGGAACATCCTCTGGATCACCTCCTCGATTTTCAGCGGTTCTGCTGACCGCTGAAGGGCCTGGTGGACAAAAAACGAAGCTCTTACACCCAGAAAACCACACGTTCACCCAGCAGCAACTGGCCCCAAACGTCGCACTGGCAACGCACGAGAGACTTTTATATTAACCTAGAAATCCGCAACTACAATGGAACTCATTTTGCTGTCATCAGAGTGAAGTTGGCATCTGTCTTGAAGGATCGTATGCCTAAAACTGTCCCTTTCACGACCTGACTGCCTTCGGTCGTTATCTTATTACAGTTCTTCGGCCCTCTTAGCAGAGGCTTTGCGGCACGAAATGTATGTGTCTTTGTGTGTAACGGGAGGCCAAGTGCCTATTACAATGCCAGGCTTATCCCGGGACTGTGCAGTTATTGTGTTGTTGCCTTCCAAAACCTAAAAGCCTCTAATTAGGTTAAATGAAAACTTGCTGAAAAACCTACTGGTGGGAAGCTTTGCTAAAGTCTCCCATCTGTGCCATGTCGCATGGGGAGGTTTCTTTTTTTTTCTTTTTTTACATAATTACCCTGACAGTTACAGTCGTGGAATCCGCTACGAGCTTAATTGGTACATTTTTACAGCATTTTTCAAGTGGACGAGCATGATAAAGGAACGCAATTAGTTTTCATCAAACGCAGCTGCTGTTTTTCCAGATGTTCCACCTTTTCCATGAAAGCAGAAGGAGATGTCGGACTCTGATGATATTTGCAGTTCTCTGGTGAAGTGAAAAAGAGCCAAAAGAGCTCTGCAAAGCCTTTCTTCCCCCCACCCTCCCCCACTTTCAGGGAAGAGCTTCCTTTGTGGGCAAACATATCCTGGAATTATTCTTACCAGGGTGGGGTGTTGAACAATATTAATTACAAGCTGGTATCAAACAGGAGGGCCATTTACTTTTTTAGTGTTACACTGACAGGCTCAAACGGCTGCACACTCCACAACAGGAAGTACACTTGCACATTCTTATTTTCCTCTGCTCCTGTCTTCGGTACACTTCCTGTTAAGACTCACTCAAAGTTTTATTTCGCTACCTCTGTTCCAGCTCACTCGCTCCCCGCTTCTGCTACCCTGGTCACGTCCCGCGGGATGAGACGGTTACCGTTACTTTCCACTTCACTTTTTACAACTGACGCCGCTTCACAGTCCACTCCTCATTACAACCATTTTAGGACCAATTTATTGGTTCCAAAAGTTGCATCGTACTGCTTGTTGTACAACAGTATTTACTCATGGTCTGGACTTGGGACTATAGAGGACTGAGTTGGAATTCTGGCTGAGCTGGCTGTACCCTTGGAAAAAAAAAAAAAACACATGGCCAGAATTGCTCAATCAAGAGTCCAGTATATACGCCAGGGTATGGCTAACCCTGCAAAATATCTTCTCAGCATCGCTATCATTTATACTTCTGTTTGTCTTGCTTTTCCGCATTATTTTCATAGTTTATTGCAGTTATATACACTTTGGTTGCGATCAGTACTGGTGCGTACATGTGTAATCTATAATAATAATTCTTCCCATGTCCATATGTACTTTCCATGTGGTGCACATGTACAGTACAGACAGCACAGGCAATATGGAGGCTATGGTCAGTTGTATTTTTTCCCCACATCTCTGAAGACTGTAATGTCACTCACCAGCCACCACCTCAGGGTGAGAGGGGCGATGCTGTTGTTTCCAGCAGTGAGAAAGGGCTGCTGCTGGGGGTCGAAGTGCTGATCGAACCACTCGGACCGCCCTCCGTCCGACACGCACGAGGGGCAGGCGCAAGCCCCTCCCCGCCGGGGGGCGGGGGCGGTGGTGGTCGGGGGCGGCTGCGTCGGCATCCTAACGGGCATCCTAACGGGCATCCTAACAGGGGTCCTCGCGGTGGCGTGGTGCGTCTCCGCCATGGCCAGGGGCAGGAGACTGCTCTTCTGGATGGTGTGCACGGCGATCATGAA